>NC_134854.1:72075223-72675223 GCF_049852395.1 Peromyscus maniculatus bairdii
TTCAATAATGGTCAACCTCTGGATCATTGCCCTAATACTCTTATATTACTCTTTTAAAGAGAAAAAGGACAGAGATTCATTTAATGTTACAGTTCATTCAGTATTTGCAAATTCAACCTTATTCAAAAAAACGTATCAGACCCTTAAATGTATTACCAAAACACATACATCCACACACACATATTTAAGTAGGTATGCCAAGAAATGAAACAATAAAAAATGATAATTTTAATGCACAATAAAAATGAATGAAAAATTTGAAGTGGCCACTGGTTTTGTTTCTGTTATTTTTGAGGAATTCTAGGGAGAGACTGAATTTTGTTCCCTGTTGTATTAATGTAGACTGTTGTATAATTTCATACAAACCATGACGAGGACTGCAGAGATAGATAGCTCATGATTAAGAGCACTTACTGTTCTTGCAGAGGACCCAGGTTGGTTTCCAGCACCCACATGGTGACTCACCACCACCTGTAACCCTAGTTCCTGGAATCTGGCACCCTCTTCTGGCCTCTGTGGGTTTCTGCATGTGAAGAGTGCACATAACGTCCTATAGGCTCCCACACATACACAAAAGTCCCTCCTGGAAGGACAAGGTTAACTCCTTGAGGATCCGTGAGGCTGCCTTTCGCTTTTCTGTCGGTTTCCCTGGATCTCTTTGGTCTGTATGGTGTCGGCCATGTCAGGTTTGGTCCCCCCAGTTTTCTGGACACGCAGCGTCTTGGGAGTAGTGTGGCATAGAGAAGCGGGGCCGAGAGTCAGGACCCATGTTCCGAGCCCCACGTTTCTGCCGCTAACTGTGGCCTCATTGTTGGAAAGACACTTTAGTCTCTGCCCTTTAGTCTTTTCATTATGTAGGGGCATTGGATTCAATTTCTCTTTGGTTCCTTTAATCCAGTAACAGATAATTGAAGATACTTTAACTTTACCTCCAAATTCCCATTTTCTGCCTTTCTACCCTCAAAAAAAAAAAAATTGCAGAGAGTCACATGACTGCTTGGGAGAAGGCGGAATGACGTGCAGGGATATGCTTAGAGCAGCGAGGCTTTTGTCAGTGACTGCTGAGTGTTCCTCAGGCTCTGTAGAGCAGGTGACAGAGTCCAAGGTGAGTTAAGGGTGTGGGTGGCACCAAGGAGCACACGATTGGACGGCATGTCGGACAGGATCACTTGGTGCACAGAGATGTATTGTGGGAGTTAGAGGACCCACAATACATCTCTGTGCACCAAGATGTATTTGAATGGAGGGAATGCGCTTTGGAAATCCGTTCATCAGAGGTAGCATTTCAACACATACTTTACTGTGTGTAATGGCTCACGCCTGTAATCTCAACATTCGTGAGGCCAAGGAGAATTGCTGTGAGTTTGAGGCAAGTCCAGGCTACATAGTCTGTTCCACACCAGTTAGGTTGAGTGAGATTCTGGCTCAAAAAACAAAAACACCACCACCAAAACATATAGCCAGGCGTGGTGGCACACGCCTAGTTATAGCATTCAGTAGGCAGATGGATCTTTGTGAGTTCAAGGCTATAAATGAGACTCTGTCTCAAAAAATAAATAAGTAAACATGTAAAAAACTCCATAAACAACAACCCTCCCACCAAAAACAAAAAACAAAAAAACCCCACAACTCCACATTCAAACAAACAAGCAATATCCCCAGATCCTAGACTCCTTTTGGAAGAAGAGCAGTGGGCAGGCTTGAATGAGATGTGCCCTCACAGCCTTGGGTACTGAATACTGTGGCAGACTGGAGAGCCTTAGGAGGTGTGATCTTGGAGGAGGTGTGTCACTTGTGAGGTTAAAGGCTCACATCATTGCCAGTTTGCTCTCTGCTGAACGACGGTCGAACCTGGGAGCTGTTAGCCGCCTGCTCCAGCCACCATGCCTGCGGCTGACTGCCACCCTCTCCGGCCACAATGGACTCTTAAACCTGTGCAATCACAAGCCCAGTAAACTTCTCCTTCTGTAAGTTACCTTGGCAATGGTGATTTGTCACTGCTATAGACAAGTCATGAATACAGTGGACCTGAGGTTTTTTTCAGCTAGACTAGAGGCCAGCAAGCCCCATCCATCCTCTGGTCTCCAACCAGAGGATGCAGGTGTGCGCCGGATGCCTGGCCTGTTGCATGCATGCTAGGATCTGAACTCCAGCCTCATGATTGTGCAGCAGGTGCTCCTGACCTCCGAGACAGCTCTCAGCCTGCTCAAACTTTGTTTTTAAAGGTATTTTGACTTCTTTGAGGACAGTGGATTGAAGTGGGCTTGAAGAATCCAGGGATCCACTTGAGAAGCAGCTGTAGGACGCAGCAGGGTGGTGATGGCCGGGCTACACTCTGCTGCCCTCCTTCAAGTCCATAAAGGACTTTTCAGACACTTCGTTTCCTACGTGTCTCCTCTCTTTACTTCTTTTACCTCGTGCCTTGTCTTAGTTACTTTTCAGCTGCTGCGACAAAGCACCATGACCAAGGCAACTTATAAAAGAAAGTGTTTAATTAGACTTAGGGGTTCTATGATGGTAGAGCAAAGGCTTGGTGAGTGGCAGGCACAGCGAAGAGCTCACATCTTGATCCACAAGTGGGAGGCAGAAAGAGCACACTGGGAATAATGTGAGTCTTAAAACTGCAAAGCCTGCCCCCTCTGAAGCCACACCTCCTAATTCTTCCCAAACAGTTCCACCAGCTGGAGGCCAGTTATTCAGACCTGTGAGCCTATGGGTCCATTCTCATTCAGTTTCCCACATGTTAGAAAGATGGTTTCCTTTTTTATTTTCTGCAGGTCAGAACTTTCCTCTAGGAGTGTTTAAAATGATGGTAATGATTTAAGTGGTGGCAATAATCTTACCTTAAATATTCTGGGGATTACATGAGGATGTAGTTGAGTTTTACTTTCTGAAGTCAGTAGTAGGCAGTGTAGCAGTGCAGAAGTTAAGACTGAAGAGTGTTTTAGGAGCTGGGCCTGTATCATAGTGGTAGGGTGCTTGCCCAGCTGGGAAAGGTCCCGGGTTCAGTCCCCAGCACTGAAAAAAAAAAGTAATTTTTAGATTGCAATCCATTTTGGCCAGGGAAAGACTGTTAGATGGTGGTGGCCCAGAACTCTTAGTGATGATGTTGGTCAGTCAAGTTTCTAGGCAATGACTCTTCTCTCACCTACATGGCTTTCCAGGTGCCTGGATAGTATTTGAAACATAAAGAAAAATGGGCTGTTTAAAGTGCAGCTTCTGCAGTCATTTAAAGCTTTGAACATTATACAGAAAAACACAGTGAGTCCTCTTTTTTTCCTAATTGAGGCTAATACTTATTTCTTCTCTAATCACTGAACGTATATAAGTAAATTACTATTAGTCGCTGAAAGTTCGAACTCCTTGTCTGCCCACCTTCCCATACGAAAGCATAGATGTAAATCCCAGAGAACAGGAACGTGTTCACATTGACCCTGAAGTGGTTCAGTGGAGTTGGCTTTTCTCCTTCGTGGGGACTTGGCCATCTTGGCAGTAACAACTTGTGTTCTCGTAGAGGTCACTGGTTTTCAACCTCCCGTCCCCAGGTCCAAGCAGCAGGGTTTGATGTCACACCAAATGAACTGATTCACATCGTGGAATTTACACACCTCCCCTGCAGCTGTTGCTGCTACTTTACTTTGTGAGGAGATCGGACATTTTGGGCACTGTTCTCTGTTTTTGCTGTGCATTGAGGACTAACGTCGTGTTCTGTAAAAAATATTGGTAGCAGCAGCAGGTAGCACACATCTGTAACCCTAACACTTGTAAAGGCTGAGGCAAGATGACAGAGGCCAGACTGAGGTGCATATTATGATCTTTGTCTCAAAGCAATGACAGTTGTAAATACTGATGCTGGCTGGGAGCATCGCTCAGTGGTAGGGAGAACATTTGTCCAACATGTGGGAAGGTTCACCAATACTTCATTCAAAAGCAAAATGAAAAGATGAGGCTTGGTTCCCATCCTCATTCTAATTTATAGGTATAGGGTGTGATTTGGTACTGGGATTATAAAAAAATCTGGCCGGGTGATTTTTATATAAAACATTACCTGAGAAAGACCAAAGGCAGATGTATACCTTTAAAAACTTCGGTTACTTCTTCCTGAGTGGCTTGGAATTGCTTGTGGGATTCTCAGACTAGTTCTCAGGTCTTGGGGCACTTCAGGGAATCCTCTTGGACTTTGGAACTTGTGCCCTTTGCCAGATATAAGCTGGCTCCTGGGTATCTGTTTAACTTGGGAAAGTTCTAGAGTGTTCTTTCTTCTGTGTGTTGTCCATGCCTACTTTCTTCTTTGATGTCCTTTCGGAATACCCTGGTGGAGAGTGGGCCAGGTGCTCCCAGCCTCTCAAACCTTTGTTGCTCTCGAGACAGCCCTCTTCTCTTTACACTTCTCCTGGTGTGTATGCGGTGTACAAAGCAGCGGGTTCCACTGACCTTTGCATACACGTGTAGAACGTCTGTTTGTCATATTCACTCCGCCTCTTACGCTCTTTGCCCTCCCTCTTTTTTTTTTTATACTCCAAGTCCTCCCTCCTTCCAAGTCTTTCTTTTAAAGTTAACTGGCAACTATGAGGGAAAGCATGGCACTTTGTGAGAGTAGCTTGTTCCCCTTATTGATGATTTCCAGTTCTGTTCATTTCCTGTAATGAAGTTTGCTTTTCATGATGGCTGAATGAAACCTCTATTGTGTGTATGTACTACATTGGTTAAAAACCTTTTCATAATAAATGTCTTATTACCATGAGAGATCATGGAGCAGACACTACCAGATTGCAGAGCCTAGATTCCTTATCATGTTTAGCTCTCTCCAAGACCCTGACTTCCTGCAGAGGTGGGCATTTTGTGAAGTGGGCATTTTATTCTGTCGAAGGCTGAGTATTGTAAAAACTCTTGGTCAAGAAAAGGGAATCTGGACTGGGTGGAGAGCTAACATTCCAGTTGGGTATGGTCAATTGTGGTGGTATTGTGTTCCCCAAAATATTGTGTACTCTAATAAATTTATCTGGGGTCAGAGAACAGACAGCCACTAAATACAAAGGCTAGAAAATGGTGGCACTCACACCTTTAATCCTAGCATTCCAGAGATAGAAATCCCTCTGGATCTCTGTGAGTTCAAGGCCACATTGGAAATAGCCAAGCATGGTGACACACGCCTTTAATCCCAGAAAGCCAGCCTTTAATCCCAGGGAGTGGTGGTAGAAAGCAGAAAGATATATAAGGCGTGAGGACCAGAAACTAGAAGATTTTGGCCTGGTTAAGCATGTGGCTGGTTAAGCTTTCAGGCTTTGGAGCAACACAGTTCAGCTGAGATTCATTCCGGATGAGGACTCAGAGGCCTCCAGTCTGAGGAGACAGGACCAGCTGAGGAATTGGCAAGGTGAGATAGCTGTGGCTTGTTCTGTCTCTCTGATCTACCAGCATTGACCCCAATAACTGGCCTCGGGTTTGATTTTATTAATAAGACCTTTTAAGATTCCTGCTACAGTCAATCCCTTGACCTAAGAACTACTCCAGTAAGCCATGCTATAGAGAGAGGTGTTGCGTGGTGGTGGTGGTGGTGGTGGTGGTGGTGCACGCCTTTAATCCCAGCACTCTGGAGACAGAGCCAGGCGGATCTTTGTGAGTTCAAGGCCATCCTGGTCTACAGAGTGAGATCCAGGCACCAAAACAACACAGAGAAACCCTGTCTTGGAAAAAATAAAAGGAAAGAAAGAAAGACAGAGAGGTGTAATAATTACTCCTTTAGTGTGACACTGTGCCTTCCCTTACCTGACCCCACCCCTAGAGCGTAGCTTACCAGGCACCTTCATGAGCCTGCTGGCTGTTCTGAATCAGTCAGAAAAGTGTCACTTCTCTTTTTAGTTCTCGTTTTCTAAGCATGCTTGCCTTACGCCTTGAATTTCCCCAGTATTTTGAGTTTCCATATGCTCTTTAAAGCTCCCCTCCCAATCATGTTGCTGCTTGTGAGTTACGTGTCTCACTTCCATGCTAGCTGAAACTAAGTCTGTTGAGATTTAACAGTTTGCCTGCCTGGGGGTTTTCTGAATAAACGCTAATAACAGTTTTCTTGGGTTTTCCTTTGGGTCTATTCTTAAAATCTTTTTATTAACAAGATCAAGAACCCCAAGAGAAGACCCGAATTCTCCCCATGTCAGTCCTGAGCAGACACACTGTAGAGTCCATGTTGGGAAGTTCCTGCCTTTATGAAGGTCTCCTTTCTGACTGTTGGGTGTAATCAGATCTGATACTGGTCACAAAGTCCAGTGTCTTACACTGCACCATTATCTCATCTGGATTGAGCAACTTACTAGTTGTTTTTTTTTTTTCCCAATTGGGCACCAGTAGAAGATTTCTGCATGCGCAACAGCCAGAAGTGAATTCAGAACCACATGTGCAGTGAACCCAGTGTTTGCGGCAGTGTTTGCCCAGGCTGCATGGTGTAGCCTTGGCTCTGGTCACATAGCATGCCGTTCTGCAGTGTGCATGCCTCCGTGCTGTTTTCAATGCAGTGCTCATAGTCAAGGCTGCGGCGCCGTGTTTTCACTGCCCGTACGGTGTGCTTATGGAAAACAAAGGCCTTGCTGCTTTCCTGCTTCTGCTCCTCAGCACACCCGTGTCAAGTTAGCATACATTTGGATATGCTTTCTCTCCCCCTCTTCCTTTCTCTTTCTTAGCTGTCATTTAAATCTTCACCTGCTAAAAATACCTAGCTTCCTGTGTTCTCGGTTCTCCAGTGAAGTCACTTTGCTGCCTTTGCAGTTCAGACTTTGAACTAACTGACCCATTCCGGAGAGTCCAAGTGTTTCATGGGGTGTTAAGATACACAGTGTACCCTGCAGCTTGTATTGGAAGACACGGAAGAGCCAGCATACGGCAATACAAATTTATGAGGCAGATGGATCTGTGTGAATCTGAGGCCAGCCTGATGTTCATAGTGAATTCAGGCCATCCAGGGCTACATAACAAGAGCTTGTCTCAAGTAAAACAAAAAGTTGAAAGCATCTATTCGCTGGAAAGCAAATTTCTTGGGTAGAGCTATAGAGTATCCCTCATACCTCACTCAGTATGTGCTGAATGAAAGCTATTTATTGCTCCATGGGCTTGGTTTTTTGTTTGGTTGTTGTCTTGTTGTGTAGCTGAGACTGACTTGACACTCCCATGCAGCCTAGGTTGGCCGGGAGCTTGCCATGCTCTGTCTTGTCCTCCATGTGCTGGAGTGCTGATGTGTGCCTCTGCGGCTGGCCTGTTACCTTTACATTGTTGTACTATGCTCGCCTCTAGTCATGTTCTCAAAGTAGTTTATATTTAGTTTTGCCATTCCCTGGTAAATGGATTAAAATTGAGTTTATTTGTTCTCATTGCAGAAATGAAAGCGTTCCTAAAGACTATTTGTAATAAGCTATGAAATAGTCATGGGAATGCACTATAGATTTTTACTTCGATTTTTTTCCCCTCTGGGTAATGAAACCAGAGCTTTCTTTCCTGGGTACTTTGGTGCTCTATAAACACTATTTTTAAACTTTAGGTCTTTCCAAATTTCATGATTGGTTTTAACCTTTCACTTGATTACTTTCCATGTTATGTTGGATGCTTTGTAGGGTTAATGATTTTCACTAGTAATACCTTTCAGTGACACATCCAAATGTTGGCACATATTTCATTATGGAAAATCTTGTTAGGTGCTGGAGTCCAGCTCCGGATGAGGGCAGGGTCTGAAGATGGGTGGATGTAAGAGCAGTGATGGGAGGGATCAGACACAGGACATTTCTTAATTGCATTTTTTTGGAGAGATGGACAGAGAGGAAGCGCATCTCGGTATGGCTTGTCCTGCTCTGACAGAAGCCATCACCTGTGGGACAGGTCCCAGCAGAGGACATAGGAGTTGGTGAGGGAAGGAGGTGAACCAGGCCATGGTGGTCGGGAGGATCTTGCAGCTTGACTGACTAGCAGCCAGAGTGCTTCTTTATTTATACAGAATTTAGTAAGCAGGAATACATTCATGATGTTCCAAAACATAGATCATATAATTTTTGGTTTTGGACATGTGTTTCACTTCCTCTTGTTCATCTTTTATTCATCATTAATAAACTATGACAGAGCAGAGTTATCATTTCCAATATTTTTCCCTCAAGTTTTGACATCATTAACAAACAGAGTTATCATTCTTACTCATTAACCCTATAACCCAACTTTTAAGACTCTAGAGGCATATGACAGTCTGGTCTCGGGCTGGTAGCTTTTGTGGCTACAAGGCCACTAGACCAGAACAAAATCTTCAAACCAGCCCAGGCACATTGCCATGTCGCAAGCAGTGTATTATTAACTTGTAATGGTCAGAGTGCCCAAGCCAAGTCTCAGGCCAAAGCTGCTGCACTTATTATTTAAATTCTGGCATAATACAATGTTTCTATTTTATGTCTATATGTTGAGTCCTGGCATTCTGTTGTTCCTTGGTCTTATGACATTACAGTGACTCTATGTGAGCTAACTTCTAAGAGAGGGAGGTTCTGACATCATCTTGTTCATTTTTCTCTTTCTTTTCTTCCTTCCTTCCTTCCTTTCTTTTTTCTTTTCTTTTTTTTTTTTTTGTTTTTTTTTGTTTTTGGTTTTTGGTTTTTACAAGACAACGTTTCTCTGTGTTGTTTTGGAGCCTGTCCTGGACCTTGCTTTATAGACCAGGCTGGCCTCGAACTCACAGAGATCTGCCTGCCTCTGCCTCCCAAGTGCTGGGACTAAAGGCGTGTGCCACCACCGCCCGGCGACATCTCATTCTTTTTTTTTTTTTTTTTTTTTTTGAGACAGGGTTTCTCTCTGTGTAGCTTTGGAGCCTGTCCTGGAACTTGATCTGTAGACCAGGCTGGCCTCGAACTCACAGAGATCTGCCTGACATCTCATTCTTATATCATCTCTCCACTCCATTCTTTGCTCATCAATATAAGTCTCTGTGTAGGGCAGAGGTGACTTCAGCTATTCTAACTTTGTTGCTGTATATGTCATGTAATTGCCTGAGTGTACAGTGGGAAGAGGCTTGCAGTCGGATCTCCTCTAGCCCACTGAGTCTTGTTGACCTTTTTGAATTTACTTTGTTTTGAATATCTTGTTCCTGAGTAAGTACAGGGACAGATGTTTCAAGAATGTCTCATAGCCTCATAAAGAGACCTCTGGCTTTTTTTTTTTTATGTGTGTCAGTCTCCAAGGCATAAGAAAGAACTTCAAGTAGATAAGGCTATCTCCCTAAAAGTGGGAGGGGTAGTATGTTCAGGACTTTCTTGGGGAAGCTTACAAGCAGTATTTCTGGGAGAAGGCATTCATATGAAATTTCCCATCAATTCAATATCCCCAAATTGTACAAATATTAGAAGTCCCCCAAGTATGTAACAAGTGGAGATGAAAACCAAAGGTGGCATGGCAGTCATCATGTGGCTCAGCTTTGCTGGATCTTTGTCAAGCAGCTGTGCTGGCTTTATGACTTTTGCTCTTCCCTTCAGATATGGCTCTGCCAGTTAGGCATTTTGATTTCTCTATTTGCTTTTCATCATTTCTAATTTTTTTTTTGAGACAAGGTTTCTCTGTGTAACAGTCCTGGCTGTCCTGGAACTCGCTTTGTAGACCAGGCTGTGCTCAAACTCACTGAGATCCACCTGCCTCTGCCTCCCAAATGTTGGGATTAAAGGTTTGCATCACCATTGCCTGGCCCATAATTTCTAACTTTTTTTTTCATTCCTGTTTTTGTTTACTTTAGAAATTACCTTTGTGTTTGTGTTGGTGGCCTTGTTTGAACAGACAGACCTTAGAAATCTGGTATTGTCTGTGAACCTTATCAATGGCTTTAGTGACAGATGAGAAGTCATTTGAAATTTTATGACTAAGGTGGTGTTGTACCTGTGTTGTGAAACCCCCAGAGACCACCAAGGAGTCAGTTTCCAATGCAATCACACAAGGGTCTTTTTTATTGTCAGGTTCAAACCTGGGCCACCGCCCGGCAGATGGAGGGAAATGTGGCAGCAGCAGTGGCGGGCCCAGGGGTAGAGAGTTTTTAAAGGGAAATACCACAAGCTGGGAATTACATGCCTTGGCATTTTGGGATTGGGTAGAAGGCATATGGGGCAAGGCGATTTTTTGAAACTATTGGTCTAGACTTTTGGTGCAGAACCACAACCTGCTGACAGGATCATCTGGATATCTGCAAGGGCCATAAACCACAGGCAGAATGTCTGCAGGAGCATCTGGATCTTGTTAAGCTTTACTGCCCTGTTTCTTTCTTTCTTTCTTTTTTTTTTTTTTTTAAGATTTATTTATTTATTATGTATACAGTATTCTGCCTGCATGTATCCCTGCAGGCCAGAAGAGGGCACCAGATCTCACTACAGGTGGTTGTGAGCCACCATGTGGTTGCTGGGAATTGAACTCAGGACCTCTGAAAGAGCAGTCCGTATTCCTAACCACTAAGCCATTACTCCAGCCCCTACTGCCATGTTTCTTAATTGACTGCTTCTAGGGTAACTGTTTGAGTTGTCATGACATTCCTGAGGTTCTTCCTGGAATTGAGTACAGCCCCGGGTCACCAGGTGGTCTAAGAAGATAGCCCTTCCCTAAGATGGAGTCTGTAAAGTCAAGTCTAGGCCTTAATATTGCCTTCACAGTGGCACATTTTTCAGATATTCTCAACCAATTTATATTTATTTCTCATTTAATTTTGAAAATGTATGTTGTTATGCCCAGATCACGGGGACCCCCAAAAGACCACCATGGAGACCGAATCCATATATAAAAGCAAAGAGCCTTTATTTCAAGCTCCGAGCTTGGTCCCTCTGTCTGTCCGACACAACAGTGAGAGCAGAGAGCCCGGAGGGAGCCTGGGTGGGGCAGAGTTTTTATCATAGCAGAGGTTGGGGTGAGGGATTTCCAGGGTTCAAGACCCTGATTGGCTGGTGTTTGTCTAGGGTATAGATGTGTGCTGAGAATGCTTGGAATGTCAGGTATTTCTCCTTAGATGCTGGCCCTCCCTGAGTGGGGTCACCTGATGGCTTTTTCTGGGGACAGGGTGGTACCTGCCAGTAAGCCTGTCATGGCAGCTGTGTGGTCAAGCTGTTGGGCCCCCACATATTTGAGGCAGAGAAAGTTGTCAGGGAAAGATGACATCGGAACAAATCAGAACTCTAGAACTTTCATTGTTGATCCCGATCCCGATACACGTGACACTGACCCCTTTGTTCTCCGTTTACAGTTATGTCAAAGCAGAGGGAGCCGTACTGAAGATGGACACACAGCACTAGAGAGTTTTTCCTCTTTTCTCAAAAGTCCTGATTATTTGGTGTCTTGTCTCCAGTCACTGCTTCTCAATCAAGTCTGTTTGCTTCATCAGAAATGTTTTTAACAATCTCAAGAAAAAATATGTCCCAGAAACTGAGTTTCCTGCTGCTGGTGTTCGGACTCATCTGGGGGCTGATGTTACTTCACTATACATTTCAACAGCCGCGGCATCAGAGCAGCGTCAAGTTACGTGAGCAGATCCTAGATTTAAGCAAAAGATACGTGAAGGCCCTGGCAGAGGAGAGCAAGAGCATGGTGGATGTGGACAGCGGAGCATCCATGGCAGGCTACGGTAAGAACCACGGGATGTCTTGGGTCTTCTCCTTCCCAGTCGTTCCTGTGCAAGCGCAGCTGCAGGGACTGAGCTCGGCTCCTGGTGTGCTCTTTATAAGTTGATTTTTAAGAGTACAGGTGTATATTTTCAAATGTAAACTAGGAATATAGTACTCATGCATTCCTCACCCAGATTTGTTATTAACATCTCACGTTTATTACATTTTAAGTACATTAGAGAAATTGTAACATTTCACCACTACATTCATCTCTTTAAAATATGTACGTATAAAGTATATTATGTGCATTTAAAAATGAGTATGTAATACAGTGTATTTGTTTTATATATGTATATACTTTTTTGATTTTTTAAAAAATTTCTCAATATCAACATCAAATGGAGAACATCTATGAAGTCCAAGAACCAGGATTTACCTATAGTTTTAGCATTGCTTACTGCAAGTCTCCCTTTCAAATCCTGGTTCCTGTGTTTTAGGTGTTTTTGTTTGTTTGTTTGTTTTATTTTTTGAGACAGAATCTCTCTTTTCTGGCCATTTTGGAACTCACTATATATATATATATATATATGTATATGTATATGTATATGTATATATATGTATACATATATACACATATATATGTATATACACACACACATATATGTGTGTGTGTGTGTATATATATATATATATCAAGCTGTCATTGAACTCACAGAGATCCGCCTGCCTCTGCCTCTCAAGTGCTGGGATTAAAGGTGTGCGCCACCACCGCCCGGCTTGTTTTAAGTTCTATTCGTGTGTCTTCTATTTTTTCCCCCTCTTAGATGAGATGGGGAGCTAGAAATTGTCAGAAGGCTGAGACAGGAGAGTCATGAGTCTGAATGAAGCCCGTTCTATCAGTGCTGGGAATCAAACCCAGGGCCTCACGGAATGCTAGACAAGCACTGTAAACCAAACGCAGCCCTAGCCTGGTTTATTTAATTAATCATTTATTTTGAGCAGGGTCCTGAACTTACCATGTAGTTGAATATGGCCTTGAACATCTGATCTTCCCTTCTCTCTTCCCCCTAGTACTGGATTACAGGCCTGTGTCCCATACTAGGCAAGTACTTTATTAACTGAGTTATATGCCCAACTCTGTTTATTTTTGAGATAGGTTCTTGCTTTGTAAGTTAGGCTGAACTTGAACTCAACCTTTTCCTGCCTCCTGAGTGCACTGGGATTGGGCCTCTGCAGTAAGTCTGTTGGTTGGGTGTCCCTTTTGGTCAGGCCACCTTTCTTCTTTCAGCAGAGGTAGTTACTGGTGTTGAGGAGAGGCCTTCTTCACAGCAGGTGTCCTAACTGTTGTGAGTCAAGAGTACAGTAGGTTGTCACTCCCAGGCTGCTCTTACGTTCTTTCTGCCCTTCTGTGGTATCCCCTGAGCCTTGGAGGACATGTAGATACCCTGTTTATGGTTCCAGGCATGGTGTGGCACACCTGTAATCCCAGCATTAGGAAGGTGGAGACCAGGGTCCCTGGGGCATGCTGGCCTGTCAGTCTAACTGGATTGGCAAATTCTAGGTAAGGTGTGAGACTGTCTCAAAAATAAGCAAAGGCTGAGAATAAGTGGCTGTTGAATTGCTTAGTCATAAACTGGGTATCTATATCCCCTTACCCTTTTGGTCTTTTGAGACAAGCTTTTGCTTTGTAGCTCAGGCTGGCTTTGAACTCAAGATCCTTCTGCCTCAGCTTCCCAAGTGCTGGGATTATAGACACGTATCATAGTGTCCAGCTGTATTTATCTCTGTGCAAATATATATACTCTTTTTCTGGAGAGCTAATATTGTTTTCTTATTTTGAAAATGGTCTTAGAGTTTTATTGCTGTGAAGAGACACCATTTAAAGGAACTCAACTCTTTTTTTTTTTTTTTTTTTTTTCGAGACAGGGTTTCTCTGTGTAGCTTTGCGCCTTTCCTGGAGCTTACTTGGTAGCCCAGGCTGGCCTCGAACTCACAGAGATCCACCTGCCTCTGCCTCCCAAGTGCTGGGATTAAAGGCGTGCACCACCACGCCCGGCTGGAACTCAACTCTTATAAAGAAAAACATTTAACTGGGGCTGGCTTACAGTTCAGAGGCTTAGCCCATTATCATGGGGGACGCATGGTGGCACACGGGCAGACGTGGTGCTGCAGAAGGAGCTGAGGGAAACCCTGTCTAAACAAACCAAAAGGAAAAGAAAAGGAAAAAAAATAGTCTGCTTCCCTAGAGAGACTCCCTTGGAGAAAAATTAATTTGCAAGTGGCTATCAATTAGAGATAGCTTCTGGGTTAGGGATGGGGTGAGTGTCCACTTCTCCTTTTCAGCTCTAGGACCCCATCTGGTGCAGGCCCTGTGTCTGCTGCCTCAGTCTCTGTGAGTTCATATGTGTGTCGGTCCTGCTGTGTTTAGGTTTTGATTCCTTGGTGTCCTCCATCCCCTCTGGCTCTTACAGTCTTTCTGCCTCCTTTTCTGCTGGGCTCCCTGAGCCCTGAGGCGGGAGGGGATTTGATGGAAACAAACTGTTTAGGGATAAGCGTTCAAGGTCTCTCATTCTCTGCATATTGTCTATCTGTGGATCTCTGGATTTGTTCCCATCTGCTACAGGAAGAAGCTTTTCTGATGATGGCTGAGCAAGACACTGATCTTTGAGTATAGTAGAATATCGTTAGGAGTTAGTTTATTGCTATGTTCCTTTGGTGCTCCTAAGGGTTTAGTTTTTATGAAGTCCAACTTGCTCTTTTTTTCTTTTATGCCTTATGCTTTTTCTGATAGCAGCACAGCCATCAGCAGCTTTATCAGCGGGTGTTAGATGAGTTTCCTTGGTGATCGGAGAGTAGGGTGAGCTGCCTTTTTGGTCCAGGATCACCAAAAAATAGCACTATCAATTGCCACTATTGATCACCTAATATCTGTGAGATGCCAGTGAAAAACCCGAAGGGACAATTTCACAAAAGAGCAATTCATTTTGCTCTAGCTAGGAAAAGTCTACTTAAGCCCCTTCACGTTCCACAAACGTTAAGAATTAGAGCAATCGCCGGGCGGTGGTGGCGCACGCCTTTAATCCCAGCACTCGGGAGGCAGAGCCAGGCGGATCTCTGTGAGTTCGAGGCCAGCCTGGGCTACCAAGTGAGCT
This sequence comes from Peromyscus maniculatus bairdii, assembly GCF_049852395.1. NCBI lineage: Eukaryota > Metazoa > Chordata > Mammalia > Rodentia > Cricetidae > Peromyscus > Peromyscus maniculatus. The sequence continues at coordinate 72,089,961 of NC_134854.1, forward strand.
CCAGGAAAGGCGCAAAGCTACGCAGAGAAACCCTGTCTCGGAAAAACCAAAAAAAAAAAAAAAAAAAAAAAGAATTAGAGCAATGGTGGTTTTTCTGGAAGAAGTTCAAGTTAGAACGAGGTGGCATGCCTGCCGCCCTGGCCAGGTCTCCTGAGTGTGCGGTGTCCACGGTAGACACAGTGCATCTTTCCACAAGGTCAGAATTCATGCAGTGACAGTCAGTTCGCAAGCTTTGCTGGCTTAATTGACTGCAGTATTCCAGATGGTTCTAGGTGTACTGACGGTAAGGACATGAGATCTTTTATTCCAATCTTATTTGCTAATAACTCTCAGATCACATATTTTTCTTAAAAAAATGCAGTTTATTATTGTGTGTACGTGTGTATCACTGTGTGTGTGCACACACACACAACGGCTACAAAAGGTTGGTGACACAGAGCTCAGAGAGGCCTCACCACGGCTGACGTGAGAGCTAATAGAACACAGTGCCTGAAAGTTGGACAGGGTTCTGAGCATCTCAAGTGGGAGGAGCTGCAGAGAACCCTGCCGAGGAAGAGCTGGAGAAGGAGCCGAGAGACTGAGGCCAGGTGCACAGGACTGGACCCTCCAGTCAAGGGGCAGGGTGGGGTGGAGATGGATCAGGACAGAAGTTGGATTAGATCTCATCAAGCAGTGCGGGGCATTGCTGACCTAAATTGCTGGAAGCAGTTTGGGGTTCTTTGTCTTCCCTGGTGCCTGTGTGGCATGGTTAGAGAACAGGTAGGTGGGTTTGTCACCATCGTCTCAATGGTAGATATCTCTGTTTCCTTTTTCTTATAATTCTTTTATGTTATGCTCAGTGTTTGGTGTTTGCCTGCATGTATGTCTGTGTGAGGGTGTTGGATTTTCTGGAACTGGAGTTACAGACAGTTGTGAGCTGCCACGCAGGTGCTGGGAATTGAACACGGGACCTCTGGAAGAGCAACCAGTGCTTTTAACTGCTGAGCCATCTCTCCAGCCCCTTCAATGCCATTTTAATTTGCATATATCTGATGACAAAGGATGATGAACAAGTTTTCAAGTATTTATTGGCATTTCTTCTTTGAGAACTTTTGAGTCCATTAGCTCATGCTGCATCCTTCTTGGGTCTGGTGTACACCTTTTTTTTTGTTTTGTTTTGTTTTGTTTTGTTTTGTTTTTTCGAGACAGGGTTTCTCTGTGTAGTTTTGGTGCCTGCCCTGGATCTCACTCTGTAGACCAGGCTGGCCTTGAACTCACAGAGATCCGCCTGGCTCTGCCTCCCAAGTGCTGGGATTAAAGGCGTGCACCACCACTGCCCAGCTGGTGTACACCTTTCTGCTCATATGGAGAAGTTGATGGTCAATGCCTCAGGGTTAGTGCTGGTCTGGTGGTAGTATCTGCACACAAGCAGGATGCAAAGTCAAAAGCTTCTGCATTTATCCTCAACATGGAGTCAAGGGCTGCTTGGTAACCTGGAGTCACCCAGGCTGAACCTGAAAGTCAGAAATAGTGTAGATCAGAGCAGTCCCCCCCCCCCGCCCCCCCCCCCCCCCCCCCGAGGAGGTCGCCCCGTGCCCTGGCTCCCCATTCCTGCTCCAGTCTGGAGGGTTCAGGTGTCTTGCTTGTGTTTGGTTGAATTGCTTACTTAGCTCTCTTTACCTGCCTTTTCCTGTATTTCACCTGCCCGGTCCAAGCCTTCTGTATACGCTGCTCAAGAAACTGAGCGTAGTGTGTCGAGGATGGCTCAGCCGTTGAGAGCACTGGCTTCCCTCCAGAGGACCTGGAAGTACCCACATAGGGCTCACAGCTCTCTTAGTCCATGGAATCCAGCAGCCTCTCTGGCCCGTGGGCACCAGGCATACAGATGGTGCACAGACATACATTAGATAAAGCATCCATACACCTAGAATAAATACCGTTTTTAAAAGTGAGTATATCCCTTACAGAGAAGGAATGTTTTGAGCCAGACTTTAAACCTGATGCGCTGCTCTCAGAAGTGGAGAGTTGCTGGTGTGTTTGAACTCTCTTGCCTTGGGTGTGGTGCTAGTGATGAACGTGACTCGGCTTTCCCTGTCTGGGGTCCGAGTGTGTTCTCTGTAGTACCTTTTCTTTTCAGATGCCCTGATAATCGTTTACCTCTTTCCTGTAAACTGTACAGACACGTATTAAGTGCTCTATTGCTATTTAATACGATTTATTCCCATTCTTCCCCTAGCGGATCTGAAGAGGACGATCGCAGTCCTCTTAGACGACATCCTGCAACGCTTGGTGAAGCTGGAGAACAAGGTCGACTATATTGTTGTGAATGGTTCGGCAGCCAATACTACCAATGGCACCAGTGGGAGCTTCGTGCCAGTGACCACCCACAAAAGGACGAGCGCGCCGGGCAGTGTCAGATAGCAGTGAGGGCCACCTGCAGGGCTGCACCACTGTGGAGTACATCCGTCGCAGGACACCTCTAAACCGCTGCCTGGGACGCAGTGATACTTGACAATAAAAGCTCTACGCATTTTCAAGGAGCTCGCTGGATTCATAGGACGCTACTTCTGTATATAAACTCGCAGGCACTCTTAGTTTGCTTTCCCACAAAGCTCTTCAATGCTGTTCTGTATACTTCCTGGGAGTTTGGCAGCACAGTGGATGTGGTGAGCAGGGAGGTCATCTTCGTATCCATCTTTAGTATCTGAGATCAAGAAGAAACAAAAACACCAGAAAGACATGGAGTCCTTTCTATAAAATATTTATTTAAGTATGTAACATGCTTTTCAGAGAAGCGGACGACAACATTACTGAATTATTCTGTCGTCTGCCCTCATGATGTCCCTGTGAGTAGAAAACATGCTTAATTCCAGTACTATATTTTGTTACTCAGATTATGAGCAGGAAAAGGAAGTGTCATGTTAAAAATCATGTTTTGAAATAGACCCAAAGAATGTTTTCATTTGCACTATCCTTCAAAATAACTGAAGGTTAACTGTATATTTTTTAAAAATAGCATTTGTAAGAGTATAATTTTGAAATGGGTAGCAACCACTGTCCATAGCCTAACCATTGGGGACTATTTAATAGAAATGAGAGTAATCTCTAATCTCATACTTAAAAATTTCTTACATATATTCTGCATAATAATACATATTTTTATGATGAAATAAAAAATAAAATATGCGTGATTTTTCACAATCATGATTGTTGATTTGAAAGTAAATCCCAGTGTCATATGCTTGTAGCCATGGATACTCAGGAGGCTGAGGCAGGAGAATTGCAAGTTCACTGCCAGCCTAGGCAACAGAGCAGACCCTATCTAAAAAAAGGAAAAGGAAAATATTCGGCCCATTAACTGCTTCTGCATTAGGAAGGCGTACATTATTTCCATATTTTGGTAAATGTTGCTTTGATTATATTGGTGGGGAAAGGAAGAGACTTGAGGACGTTAACCAGATGTATATAATAAATGTATTTGTGCTGCACAAAACTGCTTGGAAAATGTTAATGTTAGTTGATGTTATGTAAGAGTATCCTGTGTTAGGAGATGTCAGATTAGCTACTCATTTTATATAACTGATCACTTTACAAAATTAAGAACATTAAAATATAAATTATGAAGACTGATTATCTTTTTAGGGAAATAGCTACTGTATACAGCACAAGAAATCTTAACTTGGTTGATTCTAGTATAGAAAAAACCATGTCTTTATTTAAATATCTTTTGTAGCAAATCCAGTTGCTATATAGTATTCTATATTTCGTAGTATTTATTCTACATAATGACTGCTAAAGAGCAGCTGGCCTCTAGATTCAGACTAAATTGAACTTAGTTTTCAAGATTGTTCCTTATTATAATGTGCTACCACAAACAGTAGCAGTGATTGTAATATTTTGTTAAAATGAGTATAAGAATATATTGTTTCACGAAAGATAGCTTTCTGAAATGTCTTCCTTGTACCTTTATGTGAAGAGATTATGTCCCTTTGCTAGGTTGAAGTCTGAAGGGCTTATGCAGTCTCAGAGGGGTTGTGAACATTTCTGTTTTGTCATTGTTTTCAGGGATGAAATAAAATAGATGGTTTGTATTTACAATTGTTCCATGTGTTCTTTAAATAGTGGCTATGCATTTCATAAATGGTAAATGATTTGATTTTTTTTCTTAAAGTGCCGGGAATGGAACCTAGGGCTTTACACATGCAAATTAGTTCTCTGCACTGAGTTTCCCTCACAGCCCTTAATGTTAATGACTAGAGATAATCTTTTTTTTTTTTCTAGACAGGGTTTCTCTGTGTAGTTTTGGTACCTGTCCTAGATCTCGTTCTGTAGACCAGGCTGGCCCGGAACTCACAAAGATCTGCCTAGCTCTGCCTCCCGAGTGCTGGGATTAAGGTGTGCACCACCACCACCACCACCACCACCACCACCACCACCACCACCACCACCACCACCACCACCACCACCTCTCGGCTAGAGATACTCTTAACGTAAATTTGGGTTTTATTTCAACTCCAGATAACTTTTACGAAAAACTATAAAACAACAAGAAAACCCAAGGAGCTGGAGATGTGGCTAGTTGGTAGTGTGATGACTTTAGTGTGCTCCAAGTCCTGGTTCCATCCCCAACACTGATTAAACCAGCGTGATGGTGCGTGCCTGTAATCCCAGCCGTGAGGGAATGGTTCTTAAGAACATTGGTTAGGTGATGGTAAGGGTCCTGTGTGTGTGTGTAAAGTGAGAAGAACACCTGCGTTTTTTCTAACCAGGGATAGCTACTGTTGACACTGACATTTTAGTATAGCATTGGAATCTCCAGGCTGGCCGTTTAGCTCAGTGGTAGAATTTACCTTGTGTGCACAAGGCCATGTCTTTCATCTTTAGCATCCTCAGTCAGTCAGCCTTCCGTGTCCATATTCTCTGTTGGTTTTCCACCTCCACTTCGTCCTGGCTGCTTTTATGTCAACTTGACCCAAGCTAGAGTCGTCTGAAAGGAGGGAGCCTCAGTTGAGAAAATGCCTCCATAAGATCCGGCTATAAGGCATTTTCTTAATTAGTGGTTAATGGGGAAGGGCCCAGCTCATTGTGGGTGGTGCCATCCCTAGGCTGGTGGTCCTGGGTTCTATAAGAAAGCAGGCTGAGTAAGTCATGGGGAGCAAGCCAGTAAGCAGCACCCCTCCATGGCCTCTGCATCAGTTCCTGTCACTGGGATCCTGCTCTGTTTGAATTCCTGTCCTGACTTCCTTTGATGATAAACAGTGATATGAAAGTGGAAGCCAAATAAACCCTTTCCTCCTCAACTTGCTTTTTGGTCATGGTGTTTTTAGAAACCCTGACTTTTTTTCTCCCTAATGCTGGTCATCAAATCCACAGCCTTTGTGCATGGTAGGTGCGTCTTTTATCGCCAAGTTCTTTCTCCAGGACTACACTTAAAATGTAGCATTATCATGTCACTTTAAAGCCCTAACTTGGGCTGAGGGTGTAGCTCAGTTGGTAGAGTACTTGGCTAGTATGTGTGAAGTCCTGGCTTCAGTTCCCAGTGCCACATAAAACAGGCATGGTGGCATATGCCTATAATCTCAGCACTGGGTGTCCTAGGTCGGGTTACTGTTGCTGTGATGAAGCACATGGGGGTGGCCATGCCTGACTGTAATTTGAACACTGAGGTCAAACAGGAGGATCCCCAAAGCAACTTGGGGAGGAAAGGGTTTATTTGTCTTTCTTTTCTACATCACAGCTCATCATAAAAAGAAACCAGGCCAGGAACTCCAACTGGGCAGGAGCCTGGAGGCAGGAGCTGATACAGAGACCACGGAGGGGAGCTGCTTACTGGCTTGCTTCCCATGGCTTGCTCAGCTTGCTTTCTTATAGAACCCAGGACCACCAGCCCAGGGATGGCACCACCCACTATGGGCTAGGCCCTCCCACATCAATCACTAAATGGTTAACTAGTGCTGGGAATTAAAGGCCTATGCCACCATACCTGGCTCTGTTCCCAGTGTGGCCTCGAACTCACAGAGATCCAGATAAATCTCTGCCTCCCGAATGCTAGGATTAAAGGCATATGCTACCACTGCCTGACCTCTATGTTTTTTTTTTTTTTTTTTTTTTTTTGGTTTTTCAAGACAGGGTTTCTCTGTGTAGCTTTGCGCCTTTTCCTGGAACTCACTTGGTAGCCCAGGCTGGCCTTGAACTCACAGAGATCCGCCTGCCTCTGCCTCCCGAGTGCTGGGATTAAAGGCGTGCGCCACCACCGCCCGGCACTGACCTCTATGTTTAATGTAATGGCTGGCTTTTTTCTCGGATCCTCAGATAAATTTTTATTGGGGTGCACAAATCACCACAGCTCCTGACAGACATGTCCGTGTACAAAGACGTGACTGTGCTAATTGTTACCAGGCCCGGGTCTAGTTGCTCACCTCTCAAAGCCAGCACTTGGGAAATGAGAGGAGGAGGAGGAGGTACAAAAATCAAATTTATTCAGGAACCATTGTTCTGAGAAGATGATCGGCGTATTATCTTCAAAGTTCCATCTTGGAGAACTCGGGAGTGCAGAAGGCGTTTATGAAGAGGGAAAGTAGTCTCAGCATAAAAGGCGCTGCTGAGGGGACTCATCCTTCCCGACGAATGTTTTTCTATGCTCTGGATAGGACGTTATAATTGAGCTTTACCTCCTTGGGCTGCTACTGTAATTTATTTAAAAAACAAAAAAAGAAACCCCCCCCCCAAAAAAAAAACCATAGTCCCATTTCAATTTATATTGTGAAATAGGATTTGACTGAGTAGCCTTGGCTAACCTTGAACTCATGGCCACCCTCCTGTCTTATGTCAGTGTTCAAATTACAGTCAGGCATGTCCCATCCCCACGTGTTTTCAGGATGTTTAACCTCGTGAAAATTTACATGCCTTGTGTGGAACTAAAGAATAAGGGCGCTACTCATTCCGACATTACCTGCAGCTTAATTTAGTCGCCGAAGTACAGCCCCTACTTAGAATTTAAAAAGCTAGGCACTGGAAGGGATGCAGCCTCCACAGGAATGGCCACTGAGATTCCAGTCGCCGAGCAGCACCGAGCAGCTCAGGTGTGTATGTCATGTGTCTCGTGGCATGTTCCCGGTGTACCTCTGTCTTGGGCAGTACCGTCTCTACTTGATCAACGCCAGCTGCATCAGCCTTTCTGAATTCTCAACTTTTCATCTTAAACTTGAGAGCATCTGGCCTGATTTGAGTTCAAGTTCCTTGTGCCCTCGGGTGTCGGGTAGAGTCTCCCCACCTTAAGATTCTTAGTCTGCAAAGTCTCTTTTGTAACACCCACAGATTCCAGTGATTTGGGGCTTGTTTATTCAGCCAACCACAGGAGGCAAATGCAGCTCCTACTTTGTCGTCTTGGCCGAGAATGAGAATCTTCTTTTCAAATACACATTTTTGTTTGTTTGTTTTTTGAGACACAGTTTCTCTGTGTAGCCCTTGCTTTCCTGGAACTAGCTCTGTAGACCAGGCTGGCCTCGAACTCAGAGATCCACCTGGCTCTGCCTCCTGAGTGCTGGGACTAAAGGCGTGCGCCACCACCATCTGGTTGAATTATTGTTATGTTTTTTTTTGTTTTTGTTTTTCGAGACAGGGTTTCTCTGTGTAGCTTTGCGCCTTTCCTGGGACTCACTTGGTAGCCCAGGCTGGCCTCGAACTCACAGAGATCTGCCTGGCTCTGCCTCCCAAGTGCTGAGATTAAAGGTGTGCGCCACCACCGCCCGCCTTTATTGTTATGTTTTTAATGTGAGAACTTGGGTGATGTATGTCAGTAGCAGAGTATGTGCTTAGTGTGCTCAAGGCCCTGGGTTTCATCCCCACCTCCAAACAAGCCCTCTCTTTTTAAATAATAAAAACAAATGTCTCTGATAAAAACCCCTTTCTTCCTCTTTTCTCCCTACCTCCCTTCTTTCCTTCCTTCTCTCTGCTTCTGCCACTGAGGTCTATTCACAGTGTGGTGCTGTTAGTCCCACCGGTCAAGAATAAGACCACTACCCCAATTTAAAGCCGGATTTGAAGCAAGCTTTAATTAAATACTGGCCAGGTTGATGGACTCTGGCCAGGTCCCTTCAGGATTCCCAGGAAATGATGATGAGTCACATTTTGCTGAGATGTATAAAGCCACACCCATAAGGCTACCGTATTTCCCATTAGGTCCAATCAGGGGCAAACATACATCCTGACGTACTTCCTGCCTGCGTACCTCTCCCCTACCTGTGACCATCAGGTATAGTTGGGTCAAACAAACTTGTCTAGGGGAGCAAAAACTTGTAGCTTGTTATCCCCCATAAACAATAGCCTCCAGCACTTCAGGAAGTATCTGTCCCTGGGCAAGGGGCCTTACAGGTTAGAGGCATTTTTGTTTCATGGATCTCTTAGGCGCAGTAATGAAAACATAAAATGTAACCTTGGCTCTCGCGGTGGTTGGAATGGTAAATTCTCTAGCATTTGAGTACTTGGTCCCCGGTTAGTCCTGTTGGAGAGGTTATAGCACGTGTGGTCTTCCTGGAGGAAGCACACCACTCTGAGAGTCTCAGGACCCCCTCCATCGTGATGTGCCCTCTCTGCTTCCTGTTTGTTGTTGGTACAGATGCGAGCTCCCAGGCAGGCCTGGTGCTTGCTGCCTCTCTTCCCTGATCTGATGGTGGTGATGGACTTTTATTCCCTCCCCCCAGCTGTAAGACCCAGGTAAACCTTTTCTCCTGTAAGTTGCCTCCACCATGGTGTTTATCACAGCAACAGGAAACGTAACTAGTATGCCAACCTTCTCAATATTTTTCTTAAAATTTGAAAGAGGGCCTTAACTCCACTGCCCAGGCATGTCTGGAATATACAGTTGTCCTGCTCAAATCTCCGGAATAGCTAAGGTTACAGGCTTGTGGCTCCAGGCATGGCTAATATAATCCTATTATGTGAAATAATTTGATAGTTTCTAGTCGATACTGATAGTCATCCACGATAGATTGTTTTTGTTATGTAATGGTGAATCGTTATCTCATGATCAGTGTGGCTTTGGTGGTGGAAACCCTGCCTGGCCCCAACTGAGATAATACCTTGACATTGATGTTGTACTTGCTTTCTGCTAGGAATTTCTGGAGCGTTGCTGATAACCTAAAACAGACTGACTTATCTTTTTGCCTTGGGACTAAAAGGACCAAGCAGTACCCATGAAGCCCCTGTGAAAGCAGTTAGGATGGGATCTGGGAAGAAGCTCAGTGGTTAAAAGCACTTGCTGCTTTTGTAAATGCTAAGTTTGGCTCCCAGCATTTCCAACAGCCAGCTTATAACTTCCTGCTCAACTGTCGTGGTTGGAGTGAGAATGTCCCTCCCCCACCCCCAGGAGCCTATATCTGAATGTTTACTTGGTCCCCAGTTGGTGGCTGTTTGGGAAGGATTGGGAGACGCGGCCCTGTTGGAGGAGGTGTGTCACTGGGGGCTGCTTGAGGGTGCAGAAGCTGTCCACCATGTCCAGTGTGCTCTCTGCTTGCTGTTTGAGATGTGAGCCCTCAGCTTCCTGTTCCTGCTGCCAGGCCTTCACTCTGCCATCACAGTCTCTAACCCTCACTAACCATAAGCTGAATTAAATGCTTTTCTTTTATAATTGCCTTGGTCTTATCACAGCAACAAAAAAAGTCACTAAGACCCTAGCTCCAGGGATCTGATACCCTCTTCTGTCCTACACACACACACACACACACACACACACACACACACACACACACACACACACACACACACAATCTTAACTACTAAAGTAAATAAAATAAATAAAAAGATATCCTTTCTCCTCCCCAGAGTTTTGGGTTGAGGCAAACTAGCTTTTCTTCTGTCATCTGTTTGTAGAGGCATCCTCTCCCCATTTCTTGAAAGTTATCATCGGCTTCAGTCTTCTGACCTTCTGTAACCTCATAAGCAGTGCGCTCGCCTTCAGACTGGTGTAGTCTCCCACTCCGCCCCAGCTTCCCTCACATTAGACTGAGTTAGGAGGATTGGGAATCGGCACCAGCCTGGGCTACTTCATTCAAATAAAGCCAGAACAAACCAAAACAGAGCCATAAAATCCAAGCCCTCAAACTTTACAATATTCTCCCCTTAAAAATAGTAACCAAGCCGGGCAGTGGTGGTGCACACCTTTAATCCCAGCACTTGGGAGGCAGAGGCAGGCAGGCAGATGAATTGGAGGTCAGTCTGGTCTACAAAATGAGTTCCAGGACAGTCAGGGCTGAGAAACCCTGTCTCCAAAAAAAAAAAAAAAAAAAAAAAAAAACCAAACAAACAAACAAACAAACAAAAAAACCCAACAACAACAACCTCCCCCCAAAACACAAAACAAAACAACACCCCCCCAAAAGTAACCAATCCCCCAAATCTAACCATGGTTGAACCCCACACACTTCGACTATAGCCACTGTATTAGTTATCTATTGCATTAGTTATCTACTGTATTAGTTATCTATTGCATTAGTTATCTACTGTATTAGTTATCTATTGTATTATCTATTGCATTAGTTACCTACTGTATTAGTTATCTACTGTATTAGTTATCTATTGTTTGTAACCACGATCACCAAAAGATTGACCACTTGAAACTTATTTATTCTCCCGCAGCTTCTGTCCGATCAGGTGTGCAGGCACCGGGTAGCTGGGCCTCCTTTTACCGTCCAAAGTGGTGCTTGCCAGGCTGGCGGCTCTTCCCCAGCTCAGGCTGTACTCTCTGGCCTCTTGGGCCCGGAGGACTTGGTTCCTCACTGACTGCTGGCCTGAGGCTGTCCTGGGTTGCTTAATAGCAGGACTCTTGACGTGGAGAAGTCATCGAATGGAGAAGTCTGCTAAAAGGCAGAAGTCGGTCTTTTTGTTTTGTTTTGCTTTTAGTGACAGAGTCTCTCTGTGTAGCTCTGGCTGCCCTGGAACTTGCTCTGTAGAACAGGCTCAGACTCATGGAGATCTTCCCGACCCTGCCTCTGGAGTGCTGGGATTAAAGGCAGAAGTCAGTCTTTTACAGTCTAATCCCGAAAGTGATATCTAAATATCACCATACAGTTGGCCTAAAGAGAATGATTACACAAGACTGTAAATACAGGAAGTAGGAGCATGGCAGAGGGGAAGACTTACAGTCTGCCTGCCACAGCCACATCCTCCCTCTCTCCACGAAAACTCCTTCCCTCCTTTGCATTCCTAAGCCCACTCAACTGCTGTGGTCAAGGTTGCCGGTGCCAAACTAGCAGCCAGTTCTCTGCACTGGCAGCCTTGACCACAGCAGTTGAATGGGCTCAGGAATGCAAAGGAGGGAGTTTTCGTGGACAGAGGGGGAATCCTTTCAGCAACATCTGTCTATTCCCTACCCAATCCACACCCCCCATCTTACCACATTCTTCTTTTCTTCTATGAGTGTGAGGTTTTTTTAGGCTGTGCTTGTTAGCAATTTGTGTTACAACTTTCTCTGTCTGTTTAGTTTCCTTACCTTCTGTGGTGGTCTGAATGAAAATGACCTGCGTACCTCATAGGGAGTGGCACTGTTAGGAAGTGTAGCCTTGCTGGTGGAGGTGTGGCCTTGTTGGTGGAAGTGTGTCACTGGGGGAGGGCTTTGAGGTCTCACATGATCAAGCCAGGCCCAGTGTCTCTCTCTCTTGCTGCCAGACGATTCAGATGTAGAACTCTGCTCCTTCTCCAGCACCATGTCTGCCTGCATGCCACCATGCTTCCTGCCATGATGATAATGGGCTAAACCCTGAACCTATAAGCCAGCCCCAATTAAGTGTTTTTCCCTCCAGGTTTGTCTGTACTATTGCATATGACAGGGTTTTTTTCTTTTTTCAAAGGCTGAATACTGTTCCATTTTATATTTATCGTACCGTTTCTTATCAGTTTATCCACTGATGGGCACTCAAGATTGATGCCTTAGGCTGTTGCAACAATGAACATGGGAACACAGATATGTGACACATTGGTTTTACTTCCTTGGGATATAAACCTAGTAGTGGAACTGCATGGTAGTTTTTATTTATTAATATTCTGGGAAACTATATACTGATTCCTATAGTGGCTGTACTAATGTATTACATAATACATTATAATACATATAATACATAATAATTACATTCATAGTGTACAAAGGATCCCGATCATTCCATCCTTGGCAACAATTTTTTTTTTTTTTTTTACAATAGCCACTCTTCCTTCCTCCCTTGTGTGTGTGTGTGTGTGTGTGTGTGTGTGTGTGTGTACGCGCACACACGCACGCACGCACGCACGCACGCATACATGCATGTACATGCATATACCACAGTGATCTTATGGAGGTCAAAGACAACTTTTGGGAGTTAGTTCTTTCCTTCCACCATGAGGCCTTTAGGGGATTGAACTTATGTCTTCAGGCTTCCTGGGAAGCACCTCTATCTGCTGAATCATCTCCTTGGCCCTGATAATAACTGTTCTGATGGGTGTGTGGTGATTCTTTGTGGCTTTAATTAGTATTAAATTTTGATGATCTCCTTGTCTTTTGGCAGAATTAAGATGTCCCAAGAACAAATGGTATGTTTCTTGGGGTCATTGTTTCCTGGACATTCTTGGCCCTTTAAGAAATGGTGTTTTAGGATCTCAGTACACACAGGGCTCTGCTACAAGATCACCAGTGAAGAGAGCTGGGAAACATGCAACTTCTCCCCCTGATATAACCTCACGATGGTTTTCATAACAACATCAGTGAGATCTGGACCATTGGCCTTGGTCTTATGTCCTCCAGAGGTTCTCTTAGCCTGTGTCTGAGCTCCATGCGCTCACACCTCAGCACGGTCATCTTTGCAGGCTCCTGCCGAGGAGCTGCTTTCCCTGGCCCCACAGAGGATCCGTGTGCTGCGTCACTTTGCCGGGTAGGTGATGGCCATATTTCTCCCAGAAAGTCCAGTGAGTTTTAGGAACATTCACTGTTTGTGGGAGCATTATCAGCACAGAGAGACAAAAATATGTAACTTCTAAAATTAAAAAGCTTTTTTTTGTATTAGGATTCTATCTACAATATATATCTACAACTGAAGAATTTTATATTTTTGTTCTCTCCCTCTCCTTCTCTGCTCTTTTTGGATACTGAGTCGTGCTGTATCATCACCATCCTCCTGCTCAGTCTCCTTTGCTGGGATTATAGGTGTGAAACCCCTCACCCAGATGCCAATGTAAGATCTTAATGGCTCTTGTTGTTTACTGGTCTTTTTATGCTAAATGTCTGGCTTGCTGTCTTTAACATGGTTTATTTGTCGTAATATTATACAGTACCCCTGTTTCAAAATAACTGCGGTACTGTTGTGAACAATGAGACTGCTGAAGGGAGGCGGTAAGCTGAAGCCTGGCCCCTGCTGCTTGTGTTGTGGTCCAAGAAAGTAGCATGCAGAGATGAGAAGTGACAATATTTTGCTCAAGGTCTGGTAGAATCGCCTCTTGCCTGGATTTCGTCACCAAACCCACACTGGTTACTTGTTTCAGTTTATTTTCTAATTCCCTGCTTTAGTTCTTCTTTCCTTCTTTTAAAATTTAGTGGGAAGTTTTGCTCCTACCCCGGTCCTGAACTACGTCTTTTTCTTATCTTCCATGGCATCCCTTTCCTTTGTGTGTATTTTTATATTTTTCTTACTCGCTGGGGCCCTCTGTGTTTCCGCTTCCTGCCGTACACAGGGGAGGCACGAGGCCCTCTCTGTTCCTCTCAGTTCCGTCCCTTTCCTACTGAACACATCTGGCCTGCCCTCCGCTGCCCCTTGACATAAGAATCTATCCTAAATTGGCCCAGAACCTGAAACCTTCCTCTCTCAAGCACTCGAGTACCGGCGGCCGGGGTTTCTGTTACAGCCTCTGTCCTGACCACTCTCCAGCGTGTATCTCCTGCCGATACTTCTCTCCCGAGCTGCGGCTCTACGCATCCAGCTTGTTCACTTACTGTCCCGCTTGGGTCGCGGATGGGTGGCTTACAGGTTAAACACAAACTCGGGTGTTCAGGGTCGCCTGTTCTCTCCCCTGTTTAATAAGTGGCAACACTGTCATTTTGCTCAGGCCAGAATCCTGCCACCATTACCGGTGGTTCTTCCCTCGTTTATTCCATAACCAATCCACCAGTATCCTGTTAGCTTCTGCTGTCAGGGATCCAGTCAGCCCAGTCCATTCTCTCTCCCCCCTCCCAGCCACCACCCCGACAGACACCACCCCTGACAGCCGCTCCCCCCAAAGCTCCGCAGCTGCCAGTTTGTCTGGGTTTTTCCTCCCTGCTTGTCCTTCACAGTTTCTTTCCACTAGGGAATGGAATAAGCTTTGATAAGGGACTGACTCCTCTGTTCAAAACTTGCCAGTATATTTCCTTAGAATACCTTGGGCTTTGGCTGATTTATAGATGCATCAAGACTGGCCATGGTGGCTAGAGAGAAAGTCCTTGCAGCATGTACCTGATGAGCAGAGTTTTGTTCTGAAAAGCCTGCTGAAAGGAAAGAACCAACTCCTTAGTTATCTCTGACCTGCACATAGGTACTGTGGCACAATGGTGAGAACACTTACACATCACACACACAGACACACAGTCACACAGACACATAGACTCACACATACACATAGACACACAGACATACACACACACATAGACACAGACACACACACAGACACACACAGAAAGAGAGACAAAAGCTTGACCAGACATTGCTAACTGTTTAAAGTGGGTGATAGAAACATGAGTCCATAATAGTTAATTTGTTTTCATATATTGCTAGGATGTATCATGTAAATTATATATAATATAAATTAATAACAATTATAAATACATAATAACACCAAACACAAATAATAAAATTAATAATGTGATATATATACACACATATATGTATATATGTATATATAATTATATATATACATATATAAAATTAAAAAAAAACAAAATTTTTTAAAAAGCTTCACAATTTTTGTTTAATTGCCTGGTCAGTTAAGGTCGCTAGTAGGTATTTGTGGCTAATGGATACTTGGAAATGTTGCTAGACTGAATTTAACTGCATTGTGTGTAGATGAATTTCTAAACAGCCTTATTAAATAAGGAACACAGAGCCAAATACAGAGGTCATAGCCAAAGAGATCAGAGAACTATTGAAGAGCCATGACTACCTAATCTTACCACCTAATGCCATTGCTTCCCCAGAGAGAGCTTCTTCCCTTCTAACCTGTGTTTTTATTGCCTTTCTGTTCTGCCTTCTCATTGGCTCTAAGCCCAGCCACATGACTTCCTTGTCACTGCCTGTCTATACAGACCTCCAGGTCTCTATGGTTGGTACTGGGATTAAAGGCTCATGTCACCACACTTGGCTGTGTCCTTGACCACACAGAGACTCTGCCTGCCATGTGATCAGATTAAGGGAGTGGGCTATCACTGCCTGACCTCTGCTTATGGCTCCCTATGTGACCTCTGGTCTCCAGGCAAACTTTATTTATTAACATACAAGTAAAATCATATTTCAGCACAATTAAAATATTACCACAGTTGTGAGTTTAAAATCCATGCTAAACTTAAAGACTTAGCAAGAAAGCCAAAAGTGTCAATCATCACACTAATATCTTGTTTTGTCATGCAGCATAGTTGCTTCAGTGTTAATAAGAAACTATCTTGGAGCCGGGCGGTGGTGGCGCAGGCCTTTAATCCCAGCACTCGGGAGGCAGAGCCAGGCGGATCTCTGTGAGTTCGAGGGCAGCCTGGGCTACCAAGTGAGTCCCAGGAAAGGCGCAAAGCTACACAGAGAAACCCTGTCTCAAAACAAAACAAAACAAAACAAAAAACAAAACAAAACCAAAAAAGAAAAAAAAAAAAGAAAAAAGAAAAAAAAAAAGAAACTATCTTGGCTATATAGAACAAAATAAAATCTCCTTAAAATTGCACTTGTTTCTTTTTACTATTCAAGTATGGCTGCTTGAGAATTTAAAATACATCCATGTCTTATGCTGTGTTTCTACTGCGTCTGCCAGGCCCTGTGATCTGCTCTGCTTTCTCTCAGCCATCATTGCCTAGGGTTCTCTAGTTCACATCTATTCCAACCACAATGATCTCTTTGTTTAGAAGAGGCAAAATACCTGTCTGCCTCAGGACACGGGCACTTGCTAGGCTACTTTTGTTTGGGTGGCTCATTCTCTTCTTTTTTCCAGGGATCCACTCAAGCTACTGCTTTATTGGTGATGTTTACCTGACCTGTGACACTCTATCACTTCACTCTTTATTCGCCTGGATCTGATTCCCCCTTTATAGTACGTATCACTACTACAGCAGTCTACTTTCTGTTTCTGTAGTAAACTACTGAGGCTGGGTACTTCATAAAGAAAATGGTATTTAGTTTTGGAGGCTCAAGGGCTGATACCTGCTATCTCTGGTGAGGGCTCCCTTGGCTTGTACTACGTCATGATGTAGGATACCATGGTAGCATATGTGACAGGAAGCTCATATAGCAAGACAGGAAACTGGAATAGGCATGTATTGAACTTGCTCTTTTATATAACAACTCATTCTCTTTGAGTCCTAAGAGAACTTCCTTCATTTTTTTCTGAGGGCAGTAATCCAATGACCCAGTTGTCCCCGATGCCACAGGCTCCATATCTTAAGATTCTAATACTTGGACATTGCCACATAGGTCAAACCTCCAGCACATAAATGTGTTCATTCATCTTATCATCTGAGCATGAGGGGACGATCCATAGGAGATGATAGTTGTGGATCCCAAACAGGTACATGGTGACATTTGTGAGATGAAGAAATAAGGATTTCAAGTATAATATTGACTATTCAGTTTTCCTAAACATATAAAAAGTAAAGGTTGCTAGAGCACAAGAAAAATTACAATACATAAAGTACTTTACATAAGAAAACAAGTGCATTCTAATATGATATATAGATTTTATTCCTTTAAAAGAAATTAAAGTAAAATAAATGACCTTATTGACATTATTCAGTGTTGCTATATTTGTATAATTAATAAGATGAGGTTTTAGAGATGTAAAGAGTTAATGAAAGCCAGGCACTGGTGACACACGCCTTTAATCCCAGCACTCGGGAGGCAGAGGCAGACGGATCTCTGTGAGTTTGAGGCCAGCCTGGTCTACAGAGTGAGATCCAGGACAGGCACCAAAACTATACAGAAAAGCCCTGTCTCAAAAAACTAAAAAAAAAAAAAAAAAAAAAAAAAAGTTAAAGAAAATGGGGCTGAAGAAGATGGATCAGTAGTTAAGAGCACTGGCTGCTCTTTCAGAGGACCCAGGGTCAGTTGCCAGCACCCACATGGTGGTTCATCAACACCTGTAACTCCTGTTCCAAGGAATCCATCACCCTCTTCTGGCCTCCTCATGTATCACACGTATATATGGTTCATAGACATACATACAGCAAAGTACCCATACACATAAAATAAATAAAAAACAAGAGTTGGCGGCAGTGGCTCACGCCTTTAATCCCAGCACTCGGGAGGCAGAGGCAGGCGGATCTCTGTGAGTTCGAGGCCAGCCTAGCCTGGGCTGAGTTCCAGGAAAGGAGCAAAGCTACACAGAGAAACCCTGTCTCGAAAAACCAAAAAAAAAAAAAAAAAAAAAAAAAAAGAAAAAGCCACAAAAAAGGGATTTTTTTTTGTTATTGAAAAAAATTCAAACAATATATTCTGATCACAGTTTTCCCTCCCCAACTCCTCCCAGATTCTCCCCACCTTCTCACCCACCCAACTGTATACCCTTTTGCTGCGGGCCACAGGAATGTATCGTAAGAACTCAGCTGGTTATGGCAAAGTCACTACCTGAAGGGATCAAGGAATTCCTCCAGAGGAAGCCAAATTCCAAGGAGCTTTTGGTGTTACTTGGCTTGTTATATATCAGCTGTCTTCTGTTATGAAAATCATGTGTGCCTTCATAATTGATTTTTTTCTCTAAGAAGGGCTAACAGTGTGGACTGATCACTCTCTGGACATACACATTCAAGGTATTTGGAGAACAGTCTCTGGAAAGGCTTCCTCTGGAATCAGATATATCTCCCTAACAGTCCACATACAAATCTCCTGACTTAAGGTAAATTCCACAAGGGGATACTGCCTAGGTCAGGTAGATATTGAGTAATAGCTTTACTCAGTTTAGCTCAGACCCTCCTTTCTTACAGCCTTACTAATTTTATAGACCTCTAACTCCTTACCTAATCACTTCTAGGAATATTTGGATAACCTTCTGCACTGACAGCTATGCTCAGCCAGAACCCCAGTTCAAGCCTCCCTGTAATTATCATAATTGGCAGTATCCGGCCAGGTCCATCCCCAGATGGAGGAAAGTACTTTATCAGAGATACCTCTGTACTCTCTGAGAACAGACTTAAGCATCCAAACTACCTGTTTGAGAAGGCCTGGCAGATGTGCCAATTAAGCTTAACTTCCTCCTTTCCCAAACATTACCTCTAGTTCCAGATCTCCCTTTATCTATTACCAGAGGCATCTAGCTGTACACAGGTTGCCTAGCGATGGAGCACACTTTCCCCCACCCTGCAGAAAACGGCAGATAGCTTGGACAGATATGAGCCACAGGAAAAAAGAAGAAAGTTTTATTTTCTCCCATTGTAGCAACTTAGAGATCATTAACATTTTCTACCAATCACATTTAAGATTATAGTTGAGCACATAAGATCCCTCTTCTTAGACATTACCCAAATTTAGCCCTTAGTTAATTTATTTCCCCATTGGTCACTTCCCTTTGGGTTTGCAAATGATAATTAACGGTTATTGCCTCCCTATGTGATTCTTATCACCCCTCCGTTTGACCCTGGAAGCCTGGCTTTGCACTGCCTAGGGATTACTGCTTGTAAGTGTATGTATACCGGGACTCCCAGGGCACGGGAGGGAGAGGAAGAAGATTTGGAAGAATAAATGACTGGACTCAGAGCTCGGTGTGCTGAGATTCTATTTCCCAAAAATAGTCCTCGCCGTTCGTAGTTCTCTCTCCTGAGCCCCTGGGATGTGTAATATTAAGGCTGATTCCTCTAATATTACACAAGACCCTTTCTTTCTCTCTTTTTAGAAAACAAATAGGCAAACCGCAACAACAACAACAACAAAACCCCAAACATAATAAAAATAAAGGAAAAACACAAGAAACACACACACACACACACACACACACACACACACACACACACACACACACACACACATACAAATCAGAAACCATAATGTACAAGCAAAAGGCCAGTAAGAAAAAAAAATAAGCCCAAACAAAGCAATATGAGATAAAACGTCTACAAAATTACCATTGAGTTTGTTTTGTGCTGGCAATGGTTAATAATACCCAGTGGGACTCCATTGGAGAGAACTAATATTTCTTTGCCAATGGATGTCAGTTGGGGATTGCTCCTTGGTTAGGGATGGGGGCTTCTGTCACTTCCCCCTCTCAGCACTGGGACCCTGTCTACCTTGGGCCTGTGCAGGCCCAGCGCATGCTGCCACAGTCTCTGTGAGTGAGTTCCTATGTGGGTCAGTCCTGTTGAGTCAGGAAAACACTGTTTCTGTGGAGTCAGCCATCCCCTCTGGCTCTGAAAATCTTCCTGCCTACTTTTCTGCATGGCTCCCTTAACCCCCGAGAGGAGGGGTTTGATGAAGATATTCCATTTAAGACTGAGTGCTCCAAAAATTCCGGTTGTGGGTCTCTGAGTTAGTTTCCAGCTAGTGCAAGAGGAGACTTCTCGGATGATGGCTGAGCTGCACACTGATCTGCGGGTGGAGCAGGATATGATTAGGAGCCGTTTCATTGCTATGTTCCGTTAGCAGGACAATGGGAATGGGTTTTTCCCCAGGCCTGCAACTGCTCAGTCTCAGGTTCTTGTATCCCAGCAGTGTCGGCCAAGGATTCCGTCCTGTGGAATGGGCCTTAAATCCAATTAGTTGGTAGTTGGCTGTTCCCACAACATTTACCCACCATTGCACCATCCTATCATTCAGGCAGATCACCTTTGTAGACCACGGGGTTTGCCCTTGGGTTTCTCCTCTGGAAGCATGCAGGGTGCCATTCAGGACCATGAACACTAGTCCTGGGTGAAGGCTCTGTCTAGGCACCAGCATGGCTTCTCTGTGTCCAGTGAGGGCTGTGTTGTCGTCAGCAGTGGGGTCTTACTGTCCGTTTGTCAAAAGACACCAATACCCTTGGGAATAGCCTCGGTTGTTTGAGGGGTTCCATGGGGCCCTTTTAAGTCAACTAGACATAACCCATTCCTGGCACTGTGGATTAAGTTCAACTTAAGAGTAGGTAATATCTTTTATATAATAAATACAATCTTATTTCTCAAAGGAAATTTGAAGATTTCAAAATTTCCCAATTCTCTTGTCTTAGCATTAAAAAAAATTGCGCTCATAGAAACCCAGTCGATTGGGGCATGTCATGGAGCTTAGAAGTTTTTTTTTTTTTTTGACACACTGAAACTTTTGTGATGTTGGTAATTGTAACAAAACTTGATCTGCTATGAACTAATCTTGGAAGGCAGTTGTTTGTCCTTCAAAACTCACAGGTTGTGGGAAGAAGGGAAGGTTGGTTGCTGATCAGCTGTGAAGCCTGAGGAATCCTCAAAGAGCTGCAGAGCCTCAGGCCTCCGTGTGTGTGCACCTGGGATCACAGTTTGGGATTACAGGAAAGAATGTCAGGGGCAATCAGTAAAGCAAAGTTAGAAGGTCACTCACTAATTCACTACAGGGCAGATGCACTTGAAGAGAATCGGCTGCAGATGTCAGGAGAGAGATGTACCCAAGAGCCTCAACCACAGAGCTGTGAGCTATCTGGAATTACATTGTTTAAAGTCAGTCTACAGATCCAGGGAGAAGAAAGTGCTGGTGTCATTTACTCCTTGTAAGAAGTGCTGGAGAGATGGCTCAGAGGTTAAGAGCACTGATTTGTTCAATTCCCAGGAACCACAAGGTGGCTCACAACCATCTGTAACGAGATCTGGTGCCCCCTTCTGGCCTGCAGGGATATGTGCAGACAGAACACTGTATACATAATAAACAAATAAATCTTAAAAAAAAGAAATTACAAGGTGATTTATAAGAGTACTGGTGGGTTTACACATGAGGATGATAAGTGATTAAGACATAATGCATCAAAATTTTCAAAAATGACTATACATCTTTTGCATAAAGAGGTTAAAGCATGCACACATAGTTGTCTTAATAATCTTGTTCGTGATACTTTTAGTAAATGAGACTGGTGTCTGTGGACATATCAGTTTCTTGTGGGGTGTGTTGTAACTTTTAATTCCAAACACCAGAGACTTAAGTCAGGTCCCAGCGACCAGATGAGGGGCTCTTTCCTTTCTCATGTGCCCTCGATTCTTTTTGGTGTGTCCCATTTGAGAGTGCATAGGTTTGCGCATGGGGACTAGAGGTCAACTTTGGATGGCATTCTTCAATAGCCATCCACCCTGGTTGCTATCATTTTCCTTTATTGTATGTGTGTGCACATGTATGAGTATGGTGATGTATATCATACATACATGTGAGTGCTCAGGATCACTGGTGTGTTTCAGAAGCCAGAGGAGGGTCCTGAGCATCCTGCTCTATCACTGTCTGCCTTATTGCCTTGAGACACAGCACAGGGCTGATGACCAGCAAGTCCCACTGACTGTCCGTTCTCTGCTCCTGGATAGTGCTGGAGTTAGCCCCACTGGGGACCACACCAGGCTTTACATGTGTTCTGGGGATTTGAACTCGGGTCCTTACGCTTATGCAACTGAGCTCCACATTGTTTTACTTACTTAATTAAAAACAATTTTTTTTTGGAGACAAGGCTGTGTAGCTTGTGTCTTACATAGCTTTGATTGGCCTAGAATCACTAGATAGACCAGACAGGGTCTAAAACCCACAGAGATATGCATGCCTCTGTCTCCATAGCAGCGATATTAAAGACCTGGGCCACCATGCCCAGCTTATTTTTTAAAACAAATTGAAAAGATTTCATTTTAATTGTGTGTATAAGTTTATGTCTCAGAGTGGGTTTGGGCATATTCCTGCAGTGTCCTTTGATGTACGAAGAGGGTGTTGGATCCCCTGGAGCTGAAGCTATAGGACCTTGACAGCTGCCACATGTTGGGTTCTGGGAACCAAACTTGGGTCCTCTGCAAGAGCATTATGAGCTTCTAACTGCTGAGCCAGCTCTCCAGGCCCAGATGGATTTTTTTTTTTTTTAATTTAAAGACAAGGTCTTACTGTGTAGCCCTGGGTGGTCTTGAACTCAGAGACACACCTTTCTTTTCCTCTCTAGAGGTAGGATTACATGCCTGTATTACACCTACCCCCCACTCCCTGCCCCAAACCTCATTTGTCTCCCGTTGGCCTGGACCTCACTGTCCAGGGTAGACTGGAGTCCAGGAAGCTTCAGCTGTCTTCCTGTCTCTGCCTCCCTTACACTGGGATTACAGGCACACTCCACAATGCCCCGCTTTTATACTGGATGCTTGGGATTGAACTCAGGTCCACAAGAACTTGATTGATAGAGCTATGTTCCCAGTGCCCTACCCATTAACTCTTTCCAATCTTCCTATTCAGCCTCAAGACTATGATGCAAGGGAAAGAACCAGAGAAAGAAAAGGGAGAATAGTTATTTTCGGTTTTAATTTATAATGTAAGATGTCAGGGGGAGAACAAGGGAATCTGTGGCTGTTATGTAGAACTGAATAGTATTGTAAAATAAAATAAAAGAAAAAAATAAATACCAAAAAAAAAAAAAGATGTCTACATGTGTGAATGAAATAAATTAAAAGCAAGAGCTTCTCCTTCTCGGAATACATCCACGTTTTCTGTGTTAATTTCATGCGGTCTTGAGCACAACGTTCCCTTCAAAACAAAGACAACATGGGCGTCTGTGACAATTCAGATTGCAAAATGTCAGTAGATAATATTGACAAATCAGGACTAACACTATAGTCAAGCCTAATTTCAGGCATTTAAAGTCTATTCTTTAAATTCTTTAAAAAATCTCAACTTATACTCATTTATCACATTTTTATAACTATATGTGGTGTGTCAACCCCGGCGGCCGCCCAGGACTGTGGAAGCAAACTTAGCCAGTGGCTGTCCTTCTGTGAGAGCCCACAGGAGGCGTATCAGTGGGTCCCCCTACTGTTCTCAGTGTGCAGTTAGGGAGACAGACACTCCCAAGAATTCTTTCAAGAAGTTTGCCCTCTACAGGAACGAGAGCACCAGTACACATTATAGGCTGACGGCTCCAGAAGTGCCTGGAGCTGCTTACAGTCTGGCAGTGAGAAAAGGTGTTTAGGAGGGCAGGAGGCTTGCCCAGAGTTCAGAGGGAGAGAGAATTCAGGGTGGGATATACACATATGTGTGTATGTACACACACACACACACACACACACACACACACACACACATGTATACAAATATACACACATATTACACAGGGTTTCACTCAGTATGCTGACCAGGCTGATCTTGAACTCACAGAGATCCTTCCGTGTGCTGGAATTAAAGGTGTGCAACACCACACCTGGCTGAGGGTGGTAAATATTGCCACTAAGCATGAAGACACTGAAGTCTGAAATGGCCCAAGTGTGGGTGAAAGCTTCCTTTAAGCTCCTAGTTCATTTATTGGCACACATTCTGTGTTTTCTTATGTAAACAGGGGCTCAGGCAGGCAGGAGTGACGGGGCCGAGTCACTGGACAGGGCGCTGCTGCAATGCTTCCACGGCTTGTCCGTACCGCACAGCGATGACCGCACAGCGATGACCGCACAGCGATGACCGCACAGCGATGAGAACTCCGTGTCCCAGAGTACCTCGGCAGTGGTTTCAAGGACAGGTTCCACAGTGAACAGCAGTTTGTTTGTAGTTAAACAGATTCTGGGGCAGGGGTGTGGCTCAGTGATGGATTGCTGCCCACGCAACCCCCAGGTGTGAACCCCCAGGTGTGAACCCCCAGGTTGATCCCCAGCACCGAAGAGAAGGAAAAGGAGAAGCAGAAGGAGTAAAGGGAACCACTGCAGACACTAGACTGAGCAGGATGCAGTAGCTGGCTGAGGCTTCGAGCTGCTTCCTCAGTGGTCTGTGAATGCCTTCCGTGGGAGACACCTGCATTGGGAGACGCTGTGTGCTTGAGAATACACAGATCAAGGGTGGACCATGACAGACCCTGTGGATTGGACCTCTTGTTTGTTTTTAACCTAACGTACATTTGTGAGCATCTCCTGGAAGCTTAAGCTTGTTTGCCCAGCCTTCTTTGTGTCTGGAGGAGGCCACATGACACTGTCCTGGCTAAAGAAGCTCCATTTTATGCTAGGCATCATCTTGGTACCCACCAGCTGCTTGTCTCTGACTCCAGTCCCTGGAAAATACGTTCCTAGTAACCCTGACTCAGTGACCTCCACCCAAAAATGTACCGCCGTGACCATCTACTTGTTATGACTAACTGTGTTTTTTGCTTCTGAGACTTGCTTATGCCGATACCCGAAGACTGTTTTGAGTTGCTTTAACCACTCCACTTGGCAGAACAGGCTAGTTTTTGCTTGATGGTGTAGCTGTTGAAGGTCTTTTTGTGGCTTTCCCCTTTAAAAATCCTCCCCTCAACCCCCTTCTCACAGCAATCTCAAATTTGGCTCAGAGACTGCTCATCCTGCTAGCAGCTAATCAATAAATCTTGTAATTATAATAGGATGGACTCTATGCTCTTTTTCCAGGGGTCCCAAACTCCATAACAAAAACCTTTTCCAGGGAGGTTTCTAGGAAACTCTAACTTGGCAAAATGACGGCTGATGCTGGTGACCCTCCTTTTCTCTCCCTCGAATTTGGGTATAATTTCTGGAGCCATTGACTGTTCTTGCAACCATGGAGAAATGCCCTGAACCAATGCCAGCAGCTGACTACCACTTCTGCAGAGTAATAAGAAAAACACTTTTGCCAAAATTTATGCTTCAGCCACTGTTAGTTGGGTTTCTCCGTTGTTTGCAGAGAGAGCATTCCTAATGTATATGTCCTTGCAAAAGGCAGATGGTTCTTATTTTATAATGTTTTGGGAAGATTAAATGCAAAAAACATCTAACAATTACATACACAGGCAATTTTCATAGCCCTTTGTCCATCCTACCTCCTGGGTCATCTTAGCTGCGTTTGAGAAGGAAATTGTAATTGGATCTTGTCTGGCAGGCCACACCCAAGTGCGGTGTTCTGATTAGCAAAATGTTAATTTTTAAAATATAAAGTGACATAGAGTTACGATTACATTTTCTGGCTGGCCTCATATTCCAATTTGTCATGCTGACTTTTTTGTGGCTATCTTTCTGCAGAAAAGTCACTGCTCCAGCATCTTCCTGGAGAGTGCATAATTGCGCTGAGCCTGTTTAATTGTTTCCCTCTGGATTCATTAAGCCCTTTTTGCCTACCCAGATACTCCCCTGCCGGTTTTCTACAAGCTCACAGGGCCTGCCTTTTTCTGCTATTTGTCTTTGTTAGTTTAGCTGCTGCCTAAAGCAGGGCTGGGTACTCACAAAATGCAAGGCTGGCATCAGCAAACACAGGTATGACTGGAGAGACCTGCATGGAGCCCCTTCCCCTACGGGTGAACTTGATCCTAGAACCGCCCATTTATCTGATATTTGAATTATTATTATTTTTGTCTTAAATCATCTCTATAAAAAAATGCATGTGTGGGGTTGGGGATTTAGCTCAGTGGTAGAGCGCTTGCCTAGCAAGCACAAGGCCCTGGGTGCAGTCCTCAGCTCCGGAAAATTAAAACAAAACAAAACAAAACAAAACAAAACAAAACAAAACAAAAAATGCATGTGTGCCTGACAGGCTTCTAAGCTTGCTAGTGGATGGCTGAGTGATGACAGTTTAGCGGAAGGTAGTTAATAAAAAGAGAAGACTTTAAATGGGACTGGAACCCACCTCTACAGGATGATGGGAAAGACCCTGAAAAGGGATGGGCAGGGATTCACTTTGTCCATATAATATGTTTTTGGACTTAAAATATGTATAGGGGGCTGGAGAGATGGCTCAGCCGTTTAGAGCACTGACTGCTCTTCCAGAGGACCTGGGTTCAATTCCTAGCACCCACATGGTAGCTCAGAGCTGTCTGTGACTCCAGTTCTAGGGGACCCAACACCCATGCACATAAGATAAAAATAAATAATTAAAAAATTAAATATGGCCGGGCAGTGGTGGCGCACGCCTTTAATCCCAGCACTCGGGAGGCAGAGCCAGGCGGATCTCTGTGAGTTCGAGGCCAGCCTGGGCTACCAAGTGAGTCCCAGGAAAGGCGCAAAGCTACACAGAGAAACCCTGTCTCGAAAAACCAAAAAAAAAAAAAAAAAAAAATTAAATATGTATAAAGCACTTTTATTATATATATATATGCATATATCCACATATATACATACAGGAGTTTGTTTGTGTATGTGATTATGTGTGTGGAGTGTATGTGCGCGCACATGTATGTAGTACATCTTGGGTCATTCCTTAGATGACATCCACCTTTTTCCAAGATAGGGTCTCTGTGGGACCTGGGGCTTTCCAATTAGGCTAGGCTGGCTACCTGCCTTCGCCTCCTCAGCACTGGATTACAAGCGTGTACTCCCTCACTCCAGCTTTTAACATGGACTCTGGGGATCAAACTCAGGTCCTCATGCTTGTGTGGCAAGCGCTTACCAGCCGAGCTGTCTCCTCAGCCTAGAAAGTGCTTTTAAAATACAACACTGAAGTTTAGTGGATTCTCGTTCTTACTGTGTGCCCATTGTCTCTCCCAGGTACCATGAACAGGTATACCTTAGAGCTGCTGCGGGCTCAGTTCTAGACCATTCTGCAAGAAAGTGTGTACTGCAGCAAAAAAAGTCTCACACAACTTGTTTTGGTTTCCAGTACATATATAAGTTGTGCTCAGTGTTACATGCACAACAGCATTGTGTTTCAAATAACAATGTACATGTCTCAATTAAAATATTCTATTACCAAGAACTTGTTAATTATCACCTCTGCCTTCAGAGAGTGGTGATACTTTTGCTGGTGGAAGTGTTGCCTTGATGTTGATAGCCTGACCGAACAAGCTTGTGATGGTTCGATAGATAAAAATCAATAAATGTTATAAATTGCACAATGGACTCAAGGACAGAAATCACATGGTCACCTCTACTGATGCAGAAAAAGCTTTTTTAAAAAAGCCCAAATCCTTGCATGTTAAAAAGTCCTGAAGAAATTCAGAAATAGAAAGAAAGAAATTATCTTGGCATAATAAGGCTGTATATGACAAATCTGTAGCCAACATTATAAAGGAGGAAAAACTCAAAGCATTGCTGCTAGCACCAGGAACAAGACAAACATGTCTACCGTCTCCCCTCTTACTCAATATAGTGCTATAAGTCCTAAAGAGGTAAGAAATGAGCTGCAAATGAAAGTGATACAAATAGGGAAGGAAGAAATCAAAGCATTGCCATGTGCACATCATGATTCCAAAAAAAGGAACCCTTAAGGACTTTGCCAGAAAACAGGACTGATAAGCACTTCCAGCAAAATGGTGGGGAACAAAATGAACACACTAAAATCATTATCCTTTTTATATTCCAAAGACAAATATACTGAAAAAAGAAGTCAGGGAAGTAATCCCATTGATAATAGTCTCAAACTAAACCAAACCAACCACCTTGGAATAACTCTAACCAAGGAGGTCTAAAATGAAAACCTTAACCCACAGAGATTGCATTAAGGACAATGAGGAAGACACTAGAAAGACTTCTCATGCTCATGAACTGGCAGGATTGGCATTGTAAAAATGGCCATCTATCAAAAGCAATCTACAGATTTAATGTGATCTCAATCAAAATTTCAGCAATGGTCTTGACAGAAATAGAAAAAACAATCTTAACATTCATATGGAAATACAAAGGACTCTAGATAGCCAAAGAAATTCTGAGCAAAAAAAAAAAAAAAAAAAACCCAAAAAACTGCTAGAAGTATCCCTATGCCCGATTTCATGTTATACTACATAGCCACAGTAATACAGGCAGCATGCTACCAGCACAACCACAGACGTGTAGAACAATGGATTAAAACAGAGAATGTGAGTGTCACAACTCCGAGGGGAAAGTTTTCTGCAACACAAGTTGCAGTTCTGAGGAGAAATTCCCCCCGCACACGTCACACTTCTGAGGGGAAAGGTTTCCCCTATGGAACTGTTGCAGCTTTGAGGGGAGAGGTTTCTCCTAGGTAAGTGCTGCGGCTCTGAAAAGGTATCCTGGCAGTTGGGAGCCAAGGAATACCTTAAAGTCACGCCACACAGCAAACCTCATGTAAGACATTTATTGGGAAAGACACAAGAGCGTGGCTGCCTCTGCTTGAGACAGAAGCAGCAGCAAAGAACTTAACAGAAGGCAGGTGTATATAAGTTTTGTTTTTTGTTTTAGAGGGAAGTTGTTTTCTGGTGTGGAGATCTCCAGGGTGGAGATTAGTGAGATTTTAAGACAAGCCCAGAGATTGGTGGGATTTTGTACTTAAACCCAGAAGTGGGCTCAGACCTCCTCCCCTACAGAAAGCCCAGAAACAAGGCCATGCAACCAAGAACTACCTGATTTTTGTCAAAGACATAAATACACAATGGAGAAAAGATGGCCTTTTCAACAAATGGTGCTTAGAAAATAGATGTCTACATGCAAAAGAATGAAACTGGATCCTTATTTTCACTCTGCATGAAACAACTCAAAATGGATCAAGAACCTCAGAGTCATTTCTGAAACTCTGAAATGGATAGCTGAGGAACAGGGAGTACATTTCAAGATAGAGGCATACGTAAGAACTTCCTGAACAGAACTCTGATTGCCCAGGAAGGCCAATGATCAATAAATTCGACTCATAAAATTAAAAAATGGGAGCACAGGAAATTGACAATCAGATTAAGAGACTGCATATAGATTGGGAGAAAATCTTTGCAAGCTATGCATTTGATAGAGTATATAAAGAACTCAATAAACTAAACATAGAGAAAACACACAACTCAATCAATATATGGGCTACAGAGAGTTCTCAAGAAACACAAACGGAGCCAGGCCACCTTTAATCCCAGCACTCTGGAGGCAGAGGCAGGCGGGTCTCTGCGTTCGAGGCCAGCCTGGCCTACAGAGTGAGTTCTAGGACAGCCAGGACTACACAGAGAAACCCTGTCTTGAAAATCCAAACACACACACACACACACACACACACACACACACACACACACACACACACTAAATACTCTGAAAAGCGCTTAATCTCCTCAGCCACCAGGGAAATGGAAACTAAAACAACTTTGAGATTCCTTTTCATCCCACTCAGAATTGCTGTTCGTGAAGAAAACAAACTACAAATATTGTCAAGGATGTGGGGAAGAGGAGCCCATTCTGCTCTTGATGTGAGTGTAAACTGCTGCACCCACTAGGGAAAGTAGTGTGGAGGTTTCTCAAAAAGCTGAAAACAGAACTCCGATATGACCCGGCTACACTATTTCTGGACACAGATCCTAAGGATTCCATCTCCTACTATAGACACACTTGCACACCCATATTTATTGTGGTTCTATGCAAAGCAGCCAGGAAATGGAGTCCGAGTAGATGTCCATCAGCTGTTGCACAGACAATGAAAATGTGGCGTGTATATATATATATATAATGGGATTTTATTCATCTGGGAAGAAAAATGAAAGTTGCAGGAAAATGAACAGTAAAATATTGAACTAAGTGAGGTAATCCAGAAAGACAAATGCCACATGTTATTTCTCAATGTGGATCTGAGTTTCAAACTTACATATTTATGTATTTAAATGTGGAGTGTCTGTAGAGGTCAGTAAGCCAGAAAGATCCCATAAGAGGGGGAGGGAAAGGGGCCTCAATGTGGAGAGGGGATAGTAGAACACGTGATATGAAAGTAGAGGGGGGGGGATACTGGAAGTTAAAGGTTCCAGTAGGGACGAGGGTAGGGGTAGCCGTGAATTAACAAAACTAGTGGTGTATTAAAAAGTCTTATGGAAATCCAATACGCTGTATGTTAATTAAAAATAATTTTAAAAAGGGTTTGAATGAAAGGCTAACAACATTAAGAACATTAAGAAATTTAACATTAAGAACATCTCCATTCCCAGCACCTGGGAAACAGAGGCAGGAGGAATACAAGTGTGAACCAGCCTGGACAGCATAGTGAGTTCTAAATCAGCCATAATTTTATGGTGAGACCTTTTCTCAAAATCATTATCATCCTGGTCCCGAGACATAGCTCAGTTGATAGCGCCCTGAAGTGGAAACACACTGTTGGGAAACAGCCACAACTGACCTGGGGCATGCAAGTTGCTGTGAACCTTGAATCTGTAAAAATGCAATTATCTGTTAAGCAAGATGATTAACAAAGGATGCTAAATCTGGTCCCCAGAGAACTTAAAATGTTCAAGGATTCTTCTCTCCTGAGTAATGGTGGATTTCTCACCCCTTTCCAGCTAGCCAGAGCAACTTATGGCTCAATTACTAATGGATAACAATTCCATCTTGATATAAAACGCATGAAGTTTCTTTTAAAATGTTAAACAGACTTAGCTCGGAGCCAGGTGTACAGTTTGGTGGTACAGTGCTTACTTAAGTAGTACCTGAAAGGCACCGGGTTCCAACTCAGGCGGCAAGAACGTGACTGAATTGTTCCCATTTGTTCTTTCTCAGACCTGTTATTTACTTTCTTCAGAGAACAGCTTTTCTTGTCACATGTTCTAAGCACAGAGAGGAGGGTGTTTGGCGTTTCCCTCTACCTCTCTCCATCTAGTCCTTTTAGATAGTCACTCCCTGAACCCAGGGTTGGAGTTTTCTTGGCTAGGTTGAAAGCCCCCAAGCCTCTTTGATTTTCCTGTCTCTGCCCACCTTGAAACTGGGGTATAAGGCGTCTGTGAGATGCCTGGTTCATTATGTGGGTGGGTGCTGGGTTCTGAACTCCGGTACTTAGGATTGCTCAGCAAGCACTCTTAGCCTAAACGCTCCAAGTGGCCACCTCTCCAGGACCACTTAGATTTCAAGAGACAGAAGAAATGAAAAGAGGTGTACAAAGCCCTGTTTTGTGAACCCATTGTATCCAGCTAGGCATTGGACTTCCTTGTTCTTAAGGAGTCTCTGGGAACGCAGCAGTGACAAGCATCAAGTTTGAGGAAGGGAGCAAACAGCGTCTCTTTTGCAGCCTGGGCCTATGCAGGAGAAGCCAGCTTGTAAGGGCTCAGGTACTGGGTAGGGCGGTGGTGCTGAAGCTAAGTTAGGCTCAAGGACCAAAGAGGTGCTGCAGGTAGACGAGTGGGCCACAAGGGCAATCTCGAGGGCTGGTGGGGAGGTTTGGCCTGGTCCGTCCAGGGGTGGAGCAGGAGGGCGAGGCGGGTCAGACTGGGGCGTGGCTAGGGAGGGCGCGGGGATCAGGTAGGGGCGTGGCGCTAGGACGGGCAGGGTGCAAGGGGAGGGCGTGGCGCTAGGAAAAGGGGTGCACCTCTGGCAGGGAGGGCGGAACTAAGTGGGGCGGAGCCCAGGGGAGAGGGCGAAGGCTGGTGGGGGAGGAGCTGAGGGGAGAGGGCGGTGCTAAGCGAGAGGAGCCGCAGGGACGAGGGTGGAACTAAGGGGAGGAGCTAGGCGCGAGCAGGGGTGTAGGGGCGGGGCCTGGGGTGGGAGCGGAGCTAAGAGGGGCGGGGCCGGGCTGTTTCTGACGGCGAGGCTGGTGCTCGCGCGCAGGTCGGGCGGATCCTACCTGGCTGCTGCAGGGCGGGCTCAGGGCTCGAGGCTAGGGCTCCTTTCCCTTCCCGCGGCCATGGAGCGGCTGACGTTGCCTCCCGGCGGCGCGGAGGCGGTAGACGAGTACCTGGAGTACAAGAGGTGAGGCCTTGACTCTGCTCCTCGGAGCGGACTCCGATTCCTGGCTGGGTCTCGTCGTCGGAGCACAGTGGGGCGAGCAGGGACCCGGCAGGCGAGCGCTTTAGGGCTCGGGAGTCCGTTCCTGGGCTGTTCGAGAGGCCTGGATTAATTTCACATTTCATCTTCTGTAATTAAATATGCGGACACACGGTTCTAGTTTGTAATGAGTCTCTTCCGAGACCACTGGAGAGTCTCCCCCGACAAGAGGGATGATTAACTACTTTTATAGTGGGTCCTTTTTTGTTTCTCTTAGTGACAATTGAAGAATTACATATTGAGCACTTGAGACCTATAAAAGTTAGTGGACATCAGTTTGCACATTTATTCAGTGATAGGTAAGGAGTGAACTGCCGAATGCACTCCCCAGCCCAGGGCGATGGTTTTAGGACTTGGTTTCCGAGGCTCCTCTCCCACAGCTGGAGACACACACGCTTGCTTCTTTGGCTCTAGGACGCACAAAGGCTGATACATCTGCCTCCAAATCCCCGCCTCCTAAGAAAGGTTTCCTTTTGACAGTTGGGAAACTGGGAAACTGGGGATTGTAGACGTCATGGCAGGAGGATATGTGCGAACAAAGGAAAAGCCCACATGTATGGAGCTTTCCCGAGTCATTTGGGGGCCATCTAGGCGGTTGGGTTTCCCAGCATACTGCTCCATTAGTGTAGTTCTGGGCAATGTTTAGAACTTTCTGAAGATTTAGAACAGGAAATGTGAGATGTAACAGCTTGATTACATCTGTCTTAGGTTTCTATTGCTGTGATAAAACACCACAATCAAAAGCAACTTGGGGAGGAAAGGATTTATTTCATCTTACAGCTTGTAGTCCATCATCCAGGGAAGTCAGGGCAGGAACTAATGCAGCGCCCATGGAAGGGCGCCCCTTACTTCTTTGCAGCTCATGGTTTGCTCAGCCTGCTTTCTTAGAGCACCCTAGATACCGCCAGGAGTGGCACCACCCACAGTGAGCTGGGTCTTCCCACGTCAATCAGCAGTCAAACTGCAGGGTTGCCCATAGGCCAATCTAGTCGTGGGCATTTTCTCAATGGAGATTTTATATTTCTATATGACTCTAGTTTGTGTCAAGTTAGCATAAAACTAGCCAGCATACAGTTGTCATGGCAGGTTCACCCATCACATACTTAACCCTCTTACCCATAGCAGGCGTCATTTTGTTTTGGCTTTCTGGCTCTTCTCTGGGAGGAAGCCACTTGATCCTGAGGTTGACTGAAGACTTACCTATTTACAAATAATGGATTGGACTTTCACTTGACTCTTGTAAAGTGAAAATGCTAGGGATAGGCTCATGGGAAATTATTTTTCCAAGCCTAAATGTCATGGGTCATATCCCTTTAAGAGAGATTGTCATGTCCTTTACCATCAACAAACTTTGAGAAACACGAGGACTTGGGCTACTAGATATAAGAGGATTATTTGGAGACGGCTCCACCAAATGATCTCCATCAAAAACGAACTTTCCTACTGTCAGTGGCCTAGGCTTGTAATTTCAGCCCCGAGGAAATGTCTAGGAGGGCAGTGAGTTCAAGGTCAGTCTAAACCACATATGGAGAACCTGCTGAAAAACTAAGGACTGAAATGTAGCTCAGTGGCAGAAACATTCCCTAATGAGTGCAAGGCCCTGGGTTCTGCAAACACACAAAAGATGCCAAACAAAAAGCTTCTTCCTAAGTTTTTTTTTTTTTTTTTTTTTTTTTTTTTTTTTTTTTTTTTTTTTAATTTTGACTTGCCTTGGGTGGGAGGCATCTGGAGGGAGTATACAGTCTTTCTACTCAAAGTTTCAGAAGGTGGGGCTCCTGGCAACCACCTCACCTGGGGCTTACTAGGAAAGCAGGACCTCAGACTCACTCAGACTCACTGACTCAAATCAGCAGGTGAACAAGGCACCCTGGAGACGAGGGATATACAATAAAGTCTGAGTTTAAATACTAATACTCTCTTACTTGAAAGATCTGCATTTGACCTAAGATCTTTTTGGTACTATTGATATTTTTTGATGGCTATAATAAAACCTTATCTCAGAATAAGTTCATTTTTAGAAACTTGTGTATCTAGAATGTTTAAGCAAAGGAGAGAAAAATCCAAGCAGATAAAGGAGAGAACCAGAAAGGGTAAGCATTAGGGAAGAGGAAGGACTGAGTGAAGGAGGGTAGAAAGCTGTTTTTCTAGTTCTAACTCTGTCGTGGGTTTTCTGTTTTCTTGGTAGGTAAGTGCACAGAAATATATTCCATGGTGTAAGTATAAAATCTAACATGAAGCTACACAGCTTCTGAATGCCCATTCTAACACTGTAGAAATTCATCGAGATGCATAGGCTTTGGGGCTAGTTAATTTTAGTGTGTGAAATTTTATTTGCAAGTTTTAAAAAGCTTATTAAAAAACAAGGGAGAAGATTGTGCTGATTGTATAACTTATGAATTAGGTTTCTATTTTCTTTTCTTTCTTTAGTTTTTCAAGACAGGGTTTCTCTGTGTAGCTCAGGCTGTACTGGAACTCTGTAGATCAGGCTGGTCTTGAACTCAGACTCTGCCACCTGCTTCTGCCTCTTGAGTGCTGGGAGTAAAGGCTGGATTTCTATTTTCTGCTGCAACCAGGTATTCAAAACATGGAAAAGTATGTAATGTTCAAAAAATAATATAGACATTCTGTAAACACTTCAGCCAGGTTATAAAATAAGTAGATAAATAAATTTATTTAGAAAAAAAGAAATTAAAGAGAGATGTTTTCAAATAGAAATTTCTTCCACTTTGAACAACTTTAAAATTGTTTTCAATTGTATTTTTTCTTTCTTCTAGCAAAGTAATTTTCCCCCATAGACATAGTGCAGGCTGATTTTTTTTCCCATAAGATTTTGGAATCTTATGAAACCTCAAAACATCTGATCATCTATTACATACCATGAGTTTGAGCTTGTGTAATCAAAGCATCTTTTCAGAGCTCACATGACCTTCAGCTTGCCCAGAGGTCAGCTATGCCAAGAAGTTATGCTGACTTCTGCACTGATAGAGGTTTGATTTTAGGTACTGTTTTGTATGTTTGGTTGGTTTACACAGGATTTCTCGTGTAGCTCTGGCTGTCCTGGAACTCACTCTGTAGCCCAGGCTGGCCTCGAACTCACAGAGGTCTCCCTGCCTCTGCCTCCCGAGTCCTGGGGTTAAAGATGTGAACCACTAGTGCCCAGCTTTAGGTACTGTTTTAAAAGGATAAAAACAATTTTTTTTTTAGCAGTTTAAGCTCAAGATTTTTATTTTCTCGAAACAGGGTCTTGCTGTGTATTCCAGACTGGCCTCTAATTCATCTTCCTGCCTTAGCCATTTTGGGATTGCAGGAGGGCTCCACATCTGGCTTAGGCTCTAGCTTTTAATGAGAGGAATGGATGCTTGCTTCAGAACTAAAGTAGAGATTGAGTTGAGTATCTGGTAATCCACTGATAAACCTTGATCACCGTATAGTTACTTTTCTGTTGCTGTGATAAAATACCATGGTCAAAAGAAGTTCAAGGAGGAAGGATTTATTTGGGCTTATGGGTTCCTTATGGCAGGGATGCCATGGCCTGGCCTGCCGTGGTGGCAGGAGCAGGAAGATGGCTGATCAGTTTTTGTCTGTACACAGGAAGCAGAGAGAGACAGAACAGGAAGTGGGGAAAAGCTACAGTCTCTCAAAGCTGGCCTTGAGCCATGCATTTCCTCCAGCGTGGCTGCATCTCCTAAGAGCTGCATGACTTCACCAAACACCGCCACCAACTGGGGACTATGTGTTCAGATGCAAGAACCTGTGGGGGACATTTCTCAGTCAGACACCATAATCAGGAAAGCCATGTTTAAACACGGTCACCTCCAATCTTTTATATGGGAAGAGAATGGAGAAAAGACATCTTTGCTCAGACATCACAGGGTTCATGGCTAAAGTACCTAAAATAAAAGGAAGGTTGACAAGGGAAACGTGGACAGAGTCAAATGCTGTGTGTCATGGCAGTGAGAGAAAAGAAACACACGGGAAATCCTGTGCTGTTACGCTTAGGTCTGTGGGATGGTGGGCAGCCAGAGAGAGAGGACCGGAGGACAGCAGGGTGGGACCTAACCGCAGTGAACTAGGGAGCTCAGCAAAGCCTGTTGGTCTAGATGCTTCTCAGTGCTGTTGTGCCTTTGGAGGCTATATATGTATGTAGGTAGAGGGAGGCTCCTCCTGGAGTGAGGCACCTGTTTCAGGGAAGAATATTGGGGATGGTGGGAGTGGCATTCCTGCTTTGGCTGTTTGTTAAGAAGGTGCTTGCCAAATCTGGGTGTGGGGGGGATGGGCGGCACAGCCTGAACTCCATCAGAAGCGAAAGTTTTGTCGTTACTGTTTGCAGTTTGGTTATGATTTGTGTTGAAAGTAAAAAAACCCAAAGTCAAAGCCACTTTTCATTTAAATATACAAGAATAATTTAATTTTAGAGTTGAATATTTTGGGCCTGGAAAATACTCAAGGGCTAAAAGCAATTCTTGTTGTTGTAGAATTGTTGGTGAGGACGATGGAGGGAAACCTTTTACTCCTGAAGAGTATGAAGAATACAAGAAAAAAGTCTTACCCACGCGTTTACAGAACAGGTTATTTGTGAGCTGGCGGTCACCAACAGGAATGGACTGTAAACTGGTTGGCCCAGAGACACCGTGTTTTTGTACACATAGGTAAGATATTGTATCGTTTACTTGTTAAGAATTTTAGTTTTAGTTACGTATGTGAGTGTCTCTGGGTGGGTATGTGCACGTGAGTGCCCGGCCAGAGGCATCAGATCTGCCTGGAGCTGTGGTTACACATGGTTCTGAGCCACCTGAGGTAGGTGTGCGGAAGCAGAGTGCAGGAGCAGAGTGCACCTTAACTGGTGAACCGTCTCTCCAGCCCACCTCATGGCTGATTTGCTGATGGCTAGAGAATGAAAGCTAGAGCAAAAACATACCTTCCTCCTAGAATTAATAGTGTGATGATTAAGAAACATTTGATGTTGGCATTTTCATAATGCACTAGAACTATGCAAAGGTTTAGAAATGGGTAATAAACTTTCATACTGTGTTAAAACTGTCACAGAGTCTGTCACCATGAGCACCTCTTGTCTTGCCGCTGGGAGAAACAGAGTGATGTTTTCCCAGGGGTCTTTCAGTGTGGCCCCATTATTAGACAGGTAGGAACTGGGTGGTCACATTGACCCGTGCTGGTCAGGCTACTCATCCACCAGTAGACCAACTTCTCCTCAGGGTTATGAATTACTCTTCACACCCTCAGGGAGTGCTGGGTTGGTGTTTTTCATTAATATTTGTTTGCTCATTTCTTTGTGAGAGGGTATATATATATATATATATATATATATCCCAGGCTGGCCTGGAACTTTCTGTGTCATCCTAAGGAGTCTCAAACTCATGCTCTCTTTTCTCCTCAGTGTTGACAGGTGTGACCACCATACCTGGCCCCATCCCTTGAACAAATGAAAAATACAAATTCTTTTGACTTCAGATGGTTGTGTTCACGACGAGTATCCCTGAGAGAAGGGACTTGAGGGGCCAGCCAGATGTGTGTTGTTTGTATTGCTGTGCATGTGCATTCCTTCGGATTTTCCTGTCACATCACAGCTGTAAATATCAAAATGACCAAACTGTTTTGTAAAAAGCACAACACGAAGAAACCACCGAACCTAGTAGCTGTTCTTAGGGACCAGGTTTTACCTTTTGTTCTAAGGGATCCATTGAAGGGGAACTGCCCTGCTTCAACAGCAACTCCCGAGGCTCCTTCTGAGAGACTCTTTGTTTAGTTGCTATTTACAGAGTTGCAGTTTGCCAGAAGTTGTTAGGCAGTTGCTAGGGTGAGTAATGTGTATAGATTGGCTTCAGATTTACCTAGCCACCATAACTAAAAGCACTGTGGAGGACTGGAGGATGATGGGTACATGTTGGTATCTGTCAAAACTGAAGGGGTTGGGCATATTTGTGCTGCCTTACAATTTATGCTTGTGAACATCTAATGCCAGTTTCTATGTGGAATTTGTGCCGCTGTAAATGACCCTTAAAATCCAACCCAATTACGATGAAGAAATTTCTCTGTGGTATTCATCACTTAATGAAATTCCTACCAACGTATGTTTTTCTGTTACTAAAGTGAAACATAGTTATTAAGGAATATATAGAGAGTAGAACGCTCACCACCCAGAGTCTGCTGCTGTTAGTACTTTCTATTTTGTCTGTATATTTTTTTCTCTTTGCATTGTTAATTTAGTTGTATATTCTGTGCATGCATAAAACATAGCACTATTTTTTTCCCATGACTGAATCACAGGAAATGTGTGTGCATGTGGCTATTAGTAATCTCAGGCAGGTTTTTAATAATTCCTCCATGTCCCAGCTCGTCCAGAGATGTTCTCTGTTGTTCTTGAAACTGTGAGTGAGACTCGGGTGTGCCAGGCAGAAGGGCAGGTCACAGAAATGGGGACTCCAGTCCTGTCCTTCCCTTAGCTTTAACCAGCCCAACTTCTAAATATTTTGTATGTAGAACTGTGATTCTATGAAGGTTTTTTTTTTTTTTTTTTTTTTTTTTATCTAAAGAGTTTCACTCTCCTTAGATAAAAAGACTGCTCTCAAGTAATGGATTTATCCATTCTTTTATGCTTATAAATATGCCTATTTATAATCAATATCTACTAGTACATATACTGTTGCTAACACTGCCTTTATGCCAAGCCCACATATATATATATATATATATATATATATATATATATATATGTGTGTGTGTGTGTGTGTGTGTGCAATTATTAATTTATGGTATATTTTCCAAAATGAATTTCTAGGGTGAAAAGATGGAATTTTAAAAGTTTTTTTAAATATCAAATGGAATTGGTTGTTTTGTAGTACTCTTCAAAAATTAAAAGATTATTTTATGTGTATGCAAAAGTAAAAAACATACAACTTAAAAAACATTTTATCAATATCATTAGTTCATTTTGTTATTGAAAGTTAAAAATTAAATTATAGTTAAGTAAATAATATTAAAATTTTATTAAACTTATTTCAGGTTTAGATAGCAAGGCATAAAAATAAATTTAATTGATGCCCTTTGATGAAAACCATTCTTTTAAAAAACCTTACATTTATATTTGTCCAGTATGTATGTATGCTTGCATGTTTGTGTGTGACACTCGTGGAGGTCACTGGGTCCAGAAGATCACACTCAAGACATTCGGCTTGGCAGCAGGTCCCTCATCCACTGAGGCATCTCACAGGCCTCTGTAGTTTCCTTGGTGTGCTGGGATACTCACTGCCTTGTACATAGTAGGTGAGCGCTCTACCTAGCTTTAGGAATTTTTATATCATTTTACCGTGTGTGTGTGTGTGTGTGTGTGTGTGTGTGTGTGCGCGCGCGCGGGGAGGGGACACCCAGCACACAGGCATGCCACGACACAGCGTGGGTGTGCTGCAGAGGACAACCTGAGGGGCGCGGTTATCAGAATGAGGTCGTCGGTCTTGGCAGCAGACAGCTTTTCCTTCTGAGCCATCTCACCACTCCCCTCACACCCGAGTCTTTGGACAGTGTCTTGTTGTACAGTCCAGGCTGGCCTCGAACTCATGATCCTCCTGCCTCCACTTTCTGAATGCTGAAATTACGAGTGTATACCACTACACCTGACTTGATAGAAAACATTTTTTTTTTTTTGAATAAAGAGCTGTTTTGTGTGACTCATTGTATTTTAGTAGTGGAACATTTGCTGAACATACATGATGCCTTGGGTTTGAGCTCCAGTAGTCCCCCCAAAAGGAACTTTTTAATCCAGACTAAAGAACTGCAATGACCAGTATTTTAAGGGAATTAGATTTCTTTATACAATTGTGAAACTTCTTAAATAACCCAAAATTAAAATCGGAAGAAGTGAATACTACTGTCCAAAGCAGATAGAAATGCTGAGTGTGGAAGCGGTTACTTTTACCTTATTAGTACAAATAACAAAAGATAAAAACAGAATCAAAATAATTACATGTGCATTTAATAGACAGTTATGTAATGTTCGACACTCTCCAAATTGTGTTTGTGTTTCTATTTTTAAAGGTATAAACAGCATAAAACAGACTTTGAAACGCTTCCCCAGCAGCGCCCCATTGACCTGCCTTGCCGGGTGCCGGGGTGCCGGTGCAAGGCTTACCAGTACGTCCCTCAGAATGGTACCCAGCCTGTTCGCTGCAGCTGCAAACACTTCGCTGACCAGCACAGCCCTGCGCTTGGCTTCATATGCAACGCCTGTGAGTTCCAGCATGCACAGTTGCAGACTGCTCTAATTTCTCTATTAAATACTTAATGAATTTATGTCACAGTTTAGTTAGCTACAAAGCAAAATTCAATGGGTATGATTCAGTCCTTGGTATGATTTATAATAATAAACTTCAGTGTTATAGAATTTAAATAATTTAAGTAATAGGGATAGATTTTAAAGAGTTACTAGACACCACTTTATTTTAAAGTTTTTAAATTAAGTTTAACTTAAGGTGTATGGGTGTTTTGTCTGCATGCACGTCTATGCACCACACGTGTGCTTGGTGTGTGTGGAGGCCAGAGGAGGGTGCCACATTGCTGGAACTGCAGTTATAGGTGGTTATGAGCTGCCCTGTGGGTGCTGGGAATTAAACCCAGGTCCTCCAGAAGAGCAGCCAGTCTCTCCAGCTCTGATTAAAAGTGTCAGGAACAGGAGAGATGGTTCCGCAGGGAAAACACTGACTGTTTTTGTAGAGGTCCCAGGTTCAGGTCCGGCGCCTCCGTGAGGGCTTACAGCCGTTTCTAGGCACAGACACTGTGCACATTCATGCATTCAGGCAAAGCACTCACACCCAAAAAATAAAATAAATGAACCTGGAGATGATAAAAGTGCTTTTAATAATGAAAGTTTAATCAACCTGGTGCCTTTTTGCTGTGGGTTTTGGTGTTGGGGATTGACCCTAAGTTCACATGAATGCCAGGCAAGCCCTCTACCACAGAGCGATACCCACGGCCCTAAATTTATTCTTTACAGACTTTTAAAAGAGGCATTTTATAAGTAAAAAAGATGCAACAACCTGACAAACATTTCAGATTTTCTGACTATGTGTGCTCAGCCAGTAAATTCTACATGTTGCAATTCCAAATCCAAAAACAGATTTGGAGCATTTCTGACTTTGAGCATTCTGGATAAAGGATACTCAACTGGAGAAACATTTTTACTGACAATAGCCAGAGTAAATGTGTTTCATCTGCCAAGTATGGATGGAATTAGTTGTATAAAATTTAGGAGCTTTGGTCCTGTACACAGGTATAAGTGGTGTGAGCAGGTAAAGATTTTGTATTATATATTCTGGTCTCCATTTCAATGTGGCTGCTTTAAAAAATTGTGTGCATGCGTGCGTGTGTGTGTGTGTGTGTGTGTGTGTGTGTGTGTGTGTGTATGTGTGTGTGTGTATGTGTGTGTATGCATGCACCTGGTGCTGGTAAAAGCCAGAGGAGGGCATTTGATTCCCTGGAATTGGAGTTACAGGCAGTTGTGAGCCGCCATATAGGTCTTGAGAACTGAACCCAGGTCTTCTGCAAGAACAGTATGTGCTTTTAGTCCACTGAACCATCTCTCCAACCTTTACTTATTTCATTTTTTAGAGGCAGGGTTTTGCTGTGTAGACCAGTCTGGCCTGAGAGTTGTGATCCTCCTGTCTCAGCCTTCAGAGTGCTTAGCTTCCAGGAATTCACCACAGTGCTCAGCTCTAATGTAGCTTTTGAGGAGAGGGTCTGTATTTTCTGGCACTCCCAGTTTTTACCTCAGTGTCCTTTGGGCCCAGTTGGTTTTTGAAACACGTGTGACCCCCCCCCTCGTTCAGTGTGCACCCCCTGGACCACTGCAGCATCTGTAACAGTAGCAGTGGCCCGAGATAAGAGGTCCAGGGTCAGAGGACCTACCCTTGGCTGGCTTTGGCTAAGATGAATGTCTCAGGGTGGGCGGTTTAGCGTTTATTCTTGACATTGTGCCCTTTGTGCCTTAATTCAGGCTTCAAGTGTTCAGGCTTCCGCAGCTGCTTCACTTGCCCCTGTGGCCAGCCCGCGTACGCCCATGACACGGTGGTGGAAACGCGGCAAGAAAGGCTGGCTCAGGGAAAACCAGTGGGGCAGGATGTTCCTTATGCAGCCATGGGAGGCCTGACGGGTTTCAGCTCATTGGCAGAAGGCTACATGCGCTTGGATGACAGCGGCATTGGTAAGTGAAAACACTGGAGTGTGAGCTTGGCACGAGGTGTACATGCCAACAGTAACGATACCCTTTTGTTTTGGTTTTTTTGAGACGGGGTTTCTCTGTGTAACAGTCCTGGCTGTCCTGGAACTCACTCTGTAGACCATGCTGGACTTGAACCTCCCGAGGGCTGGGATTAAAGGCCTGTGCCACAGTTGCCGGGCCTTAGTTAGCATTTTATAGTCATGTTTTTTGTTTTTCCAGAAAAGTTCCCTTATTTGGTTTTTATTTTTAAAAATCTGTTGCACTATACAACATACTGTTATATAAAAAGCCTATACAACACCAAAGAAAAGATGATTCTGTGTGCAATACTTAATCCAAACCTGAGTCCATGCCCCTGTTTACTGAAGTAGCTGGATGACACTTGTTTGATATGATATAGTTACTTGTTACTCTGTTGTGTGCGACCTGCTATTGTAATGCTCCTGCTCTTTCTCCTCTCCCCGCTCCCTTTTTCCTTCTCTTTCCTTTTCCATCTTCTCTCACTGACCCACATCAAGTCCTTTAAATGTTAATGTCACTAATAATCTTTTATTTATTTTGCCGATATTTTTCTCCACTGTCATTTACCATTTGATTTCCACATTAAGGATATGATTTTATTCTTATTTATGTATTGGTGTGTTTGTGTGTATATGTCCGTGAGCGTGCCTGTGGGGGCCAGAAGAAGGTGGCAGATCCCCGGGGGCTGCAGTCACAGGCAGCTGTGAGCCAGCTGACTTGGTGCTGGGAACAGGGCTCACATCCTTTGGAAGAGCAGTAGGCACTCACTCTCTGACAGGAACCATCTCCCCAGCTCCTGATGTTAAGATTTTTTTTTAAAGCTTGTAACTAGGTTTTCCTGTTCCATTTTTTCCCCATTTTTATTATTATTATTATTATTATTATTATTATTATTATTATTTTCTGAGACAGGGTTTCTCTGTGTAGCTTTGGAGCCTGTCCTGGGTCTCGCTCTGTAGACCAGGCTGGCCTCAAACTCAGAGATCTGCCTGCCTCTGCTTCCCGAGTGCTGGGATTAAAGGCGTGCGCCACCGCCGCCCGGCCTCATTTTGATTTTTATAAATGTACATCTCTTCACTTTATCTTAATGTATAGTTTCTTTTTTTCATGAATCTGGAATTTCTTCTTATGAACATGTGAGATATTACATCTAACTCAGTTTTTGTTCAAACTGATGGCTGCCATTCTTCCTCAAATGATCAGAGATGCTGTCATAGTCTGTTCATAATTGTTGTGTGCCAGTATCACGTATACTCAGTTTTTTTATTGTGTCACGGTAGGCTTTGATATTTAATATTCCTCCTGTTTGTGTTCATCTGTCAAAATTATGATCCTTTTATGTATTTTTTATTTTATATAGTCATAATTTTTCTGTAGATTGAGCGTACAGGATTTTCTTAGGTTCCTGTAACAGCTTCAGAAAACCCAACTGCAAGTGCAGAAACGACGACGATGAAGGTTGACGCTTTCTTTGCACGGCTCTGCGTTGTCCCAACCCCTTCTCAGGATCCCATGTGTTCTGTTATAGCAGTGCTGGGGGGGGGGGGGGAAGCTGCCTTTCCTGTCTTCCGCGTGAGGAGTGGAGACATTACATCTGCTGCTCTTCCTCACCAGCGAGGACTGGGTGCAGCCTAGAGATTGCTCTGTACTCCTAGGTCTGCCTCATTCCTGTCTCTTTCTGTATGACCATATTATCTCCATTATTGTAGGCTCAGTAAATAAATGAATTCATCTATGATTTAATCTTACTATTTCAGAATATTCCTAGCCTATTTTTAAAATTTTTCAGAAATTTGGCCCAATTTTTAAAATAAAAATATTGCAATATTTTAATTAATAGCACATCGAATGTGCAGATTAATGTAGAAAGAACTGGTAATTTATAATATTTTTATCTTC
Organism: Peromyscus maniculatus bairdii; assembly: GCF_049852395.1. Taxonomy (NCBI): domain Eukaryota; kingdom Metazoa; phylum Chordata; class Mammalia; order Rodentia; family Cricetidae; genus Peromyscus; species Peromyscus maniculatus. Next base: position 72,134,054 of record NC_134854.1, read on the forward strand.
ATTTATTTTTGCCTTTCTCTACAGACAAGTGGAATTCTGAAATTATTTTTTTAGAAGGCCCACACAATTCTTATGATTTCTATTTAATCTTTAAAAATTTTTAACAATTACATTTATGTATTGTGTGTATGTATATGTAGGCATGTGTGTTTATCTATGAGAGCACATGTGGAGCCCAGACAACTTTTTGGAGTCCTACTATCCTGTGGGATCCCAAACTTGGGAGTTTTAGATAGATTTTCAGTATAGTGTGCAAATAATGATTCCCCCCCCCCACTGTTTCCAATCCTTTTATTAGTAGTTTTCCAACCATCTGAATAGTGGTGGTGAACTGGCATCTTGGCCTTTCTAATATTTACCCCTCAAGTCACTGCAGTGTAAAGAAAGAAAACCTTCCATCTTGGCCCTTGTCCTACTTTTCTGTTGCTGTGGTACAACACGATTTCCTAGGCAACTTACAAAAGAAAGTTTAATTCAGGCTTATGGTTCCAGAGGGTTCGAGTCCATGGTGGGGGAGTAAAGGCCTGGCTGTAGGAATAGATGAGCGCTCACATCTAGAGCCACAGCTAGGAGGCAGAGAGCTAACTGGGGATGTCATGGCCTTTTGAAACCTCAAAGCCCATTCCCAGTGACAGACCTCTTCCAGTAAGATCACACCTCCTAATATTTCCCAAACAGTTTCATCAGCTGGGGACACATGTTCACACATGATCCATTCTTACTCAAACCCCCAAAACCCATGAGGGAAGGGGGTGGTAAGGAGAGGTGGGTGAGGAGAGGAGATGCAGAAGTTTCTGTCCTGTTTGAAGGAGAACCCAGGATTAGAGAGGCTTCTGCTCTGAGCCATGTAGAGTTCTAGATAACGCTGCTCTCTGGCTGGTACTTGATTCCTTTATGACGTGGAAGCAGTCCATAATTTCCAGCTCTCAGGAGGGCTTGGCAGACAGCTGAGCTGTGAGATGGGTCCGCCATGCAGTCTGTTGTGGTGGGACTCAGGTGACCCCGAGTATAGCTGGAGGTGGGTCCCCAGCACTGGAGGATTCGGGATGGGAAGTGACAGGTGTCGGAGCATGGTAGAATCTGCACTTGCAATGAGAGCAAACGGGAGACCGTCAGGACCAGACCAAATTACCAACGAGGCCAGCCATTAATGCTGGAGACCAGGAACCCATGCAGCCATTGAGGATGGACAGGCCCAACTGGACTAAGCCTCCCGTGTCCCCAGAGTCGCAGGAGGCAGTGGTGGAGACAGGCAGGGGAAGGAATTGGAAGAATGAGCCGTTTTTCTGTGCTGTGCACTTGAGGAGATTAAGACTAGCTTGTCAGCCAGTTAGAGTGAAAGTTCATTTCCAAGGAGGTGGTTTGTGAGGGAGGTAGGATGGTTTTATATATTTCTCTGTAGCTTCCTTCTTTTTGGTTGAAGAGTTAATGCCCTTAGCAGTTGGTCTTTGTAGTTTGAGGGTGGTGTATGTTTCCTTGTTCATTCAAGAAAGAACTTCCTTCATTTTTCATACTTGATTGTCCTGCTTTGCTTTTCCGTCAACTCTCACAAAACATTGCCCCCAAACAACTTGGGGAGGGAAGGGCTGCAGGTGATAATGCATCCTTGAGTGAGGCCACCCTGGAACCTGGAGGCAGGAACTGAAGCGGAGGCTGGAAGAATGCCTTCCTGGCTTGCTTCCCATGGCTCCATCTACCTTTTACAACCCAGGACCTTCGAGTAGGAGGATGCATGCCTTTAATCCTAGCACTGGAGTGGAAGAGGCAGGGGGATCTCTGTGAGTTTGAGGACAACCTAATCTCCATAGTGAGTTCCAGGACAGCCAGGACTACATAGGATCTCCTCCCCCATTTAACAAAATCAAACCAAAATCCTCCAAATACATAACCAACCCAGGACATTGCCCAGGGGTGACACCACCCACAGTGGGCTGGGCTCTCCTACACCAATCATTTTTTATTCCTTTCTTTTTGAGACAAGATTTCTCTGTGCATCTCTGGCTGTCCTGGAACTCGCTCTGTAGACCAGGCTAGCCTTAAACTCAGAGATTCACCTGCCTCTCCGTTCCAAGTGCTGGAATTAAAGGCGAGCGTCACCACTGCCAGCCAAATATTTCTTTTTTAAAAAATAAATTTAAGCCGGTAAACCAGGCAATGGTGGCACAAGCCTTTAATCCCAGCACTTGGGAGGCAGAGGCAGGCAGATCTCTGTGAGTTCAAGGCCAGTCTGGGCTACAGAGTGAGTTCCAGGAAAGGCACAAAGCTACATAGAGAAACCCTGTCTCAAAAAAACAAACAAACAAAAATTTTATTTTGGTGTATGTGTGTGTAAGCATACAGGTACCTTTGGAGGCCAGGAGAGGGCGTTAGATTCCCTGGAGCTGGTGTTAGCAGGCTTTTATGAACTACCTGATAGGGGTTCTGAGAATTGAACTTATCCTCTGGAAGAGCAATGCTCTTAAGCCATCTCTCCAGCCCCATCAATCATTCTAATTAGGAAGCATCGCGCAGACGTGCCCCCAGGACAGTGTGATGGAGGCAATCCTCAGGAGATGCTCCCTCTTCTCCAGGACTCCGGTTTGTGTCCAGTTGACAAACACTGGGCAGCTCACTGGTTCTCTAGCCAGGAGTGGGTCAGAAGCTCAGCTTTGGTTTAGTGTTTCATGACTGCACTCGGCCTGATACTTCTTTCCTGACATAGTTACAGTAGCAACTAACATTTTTTCCTTCAGGGCAAAAATTTCTGAGAAATGCAAAAACACTTTTTTTAAAGCGATGTTTTTCTTTGTGTGGCAAATAAAATTTTAAAATAAAAATTTCTTGGTTTGGAGAAATGGCTGAGTGGTTAAGAGCACTGGTCGCTCTTTCAGAGGACCTGGGTTTGGTTCCCAGAATCCACATGGCAGCTCACAACTGTCTGTAACGCCTGGGCACCAGGCATACACATTAGACAGACATACATGCAAGCAAAACACCCATACACAGAAAATAAAAATAATTTAAAATGAAGATTCCTGTTTGTTTACTTATTTGCATTTGGTGGTGTTGCTTTTTTTGTTTGTTTGTTTGTTTTTTTGTTTTTGAGTTGAGGTCTCAATGTGCTCTTCAAACAGGTCTAATGTCTCACTACCTAAGTATGGGATTATAGGCGTGTACTACTGTAGCCAGCTAAAATGCACCGGACTTTTCCCTAACAAATCTGCTAATGTTTTGATCTACTTCACAGTAGAAGTGATGAATTGCTTGTATCCTCATGAATAGAGATTTGATCTCCATTCTCTATACCCTCTGTTTCCAGGTGCACCCTCGGCTGAAGTTTTGAACGCTCCAGTTTCAACCATGGACCACCCATTCCTAAGAGCCTGGCAAACGCCATCTACTTCTTCTCCAGAAACACTAACAGATGGTAATGAAGTTACAACAAGTATTTTTGGGTGTAGTAACGATATAGAACTTTGATTTGCTACCCAGGCAACAGACCAGAGTAAGGATTGCACCAGTGTCCAATTTAGTGAACTCATGAGTTTTTACTGGGGTTACTAACAGGAGTGAGGTGAGGAGCAGGGTAACTCAGAAGCAGTTGCATTTCCAGAGAGACCTCAGCTCTGAAAAGCCCCACACACCCGGGAATCTCTTTCCATAGTTGGCCCTGTCTCTGTCGGGAGCAACTGTTTCCTCCTTTTTCCCACTGCTGGGAGAGTCTTGGGAATTCTTATTTTCCCCCACTGGTGACCTTTTGTTTACCTCTTATTTTCCTCTGAGGGTGTAGAGGAAAAGCCTCCCTCTCCCTCCTACCGGCAATGTTTCAATTTGGAGGGAATGTTGCAATTCTGAGGAACCTGGGGGCCGTGCAGAGAGTCCCACCCAACCCCAGCGCTCGCCCAGACATACACAAAAACAAGTTTAAATTCCTTTCAGAACATCAAGCAGCTATTGGTTAATTTTACAAAATAAACACGATGAGAGATGGCTAAAACTATTTTAGTTCTGGAACTTTCCAAAGCAGTTAGTATCATTTCTATGGTTGCCTATAGACAGCCTCAATAGTGTACAGTCCTGTATATTATCTCATAAAGTATAATATGGATTTCTAGTTACAGTCTAAAAAATAGTTGGGAAATAAGTGTATTTGTGTGCTTGTGTGTGTGTGTACATGCCTGTGTGTGTGTTTGTGTGTGTGTGGTAGTAGTGGTAGGTGTAGATGTGGAGGTCAGAGGACTACTTGCTGTGTGTGTGTGTGTGTGTGTGTGTGTGTGTGAGTGTGAGTGTGTGTGTAGATGTAACCAACCGTCTTATTAAATAAGAAACACAGAAACAATGTAAAAGAGAAAGCCAAGAAGTCAGAGCTCAGAGCTAAAATCTTACCCTTCCTCCTGCTGTCCCAGCTTCGCGAAAAAAGACCTACTTCCTGTCCGTTCGTATTTTTAAAGTATGTTGTTCTGCCTTCTCATTGGTTGTAAACCCAAACACATGACTGCCTCGTCACTGTCTGAATGTACAGCCCCCTAGGTCTTAAAGGCATATGTCTCCAATGCTGGCTGTATCCCTGAACACACAGAGATCTTATGGGATTAAAGGCGTGTGCCACCACCGCCACACTCTTGCTATGGCTCTAATAGCTCTGACCCTGAACACACAGATATCTATGGGATTAAAGGCGTGTGCCACCACCGCCACACTCTTGCTATGGCTCTAATAGCTCTGACCCCCAGACAACTTTATTTATTAACATACAATCAAATTAATATTTCAGTACAAATCAAAATAATATTTCAATACAATTAGATTACCACCACATTTCCCCTTTTCTATTTTAATAAAAAGAAAAAAAGCAAAAGGTTATGACTAACAAAAGAAAAACTATATACAAAAGTACAATAACTATATACAATATATACAAGTAATAAATACCTAAACAGGTATTTGACAAATCAGAGAAAACAATTCCATTATCTATCCTATTTTGGTAAATCTAAGATGTATCTAATGCACTTTCTATCCTAATTAATTTTCAACTATAACTAACTAATCTTCAACTCCCTCAGAGACCCAAGAAGGGAATAATATTAGCTAACAAAAATAAAAACAGGAAGTGCATGCAAGCAACTTCCAAAAAAAATTTTGTGAGTTGACAGAAACAGCCAGCTGCCTGGGCAGTCACCTGAGGTTTCTCCGCAGTGTTGGGGCATCATCTTCAGCCTATAGGCTTAGTGTATCTGACAGACTCATTTGTGAAGTAGGATGTACACAAGGTCAACAGTTCAACCTCACATTGGGTGAGAGCAGTCCACGTACCAGAAACACCTGAATTCCACTAGTGTCCTGTCATGATTCAGGATTTTAAATTCTGGAAATTGTTGACAGTTTTTTAATTCAGCTGTCCATTCTTCTTGGCTGTGTATATATGGCTTCATCTCAGCATCCCCTTCTTCTCCACATCCCTCTATTAAATGCCAGTCTACTTTTGAGAGGCATGAGCTTTCAGCTGCTGTTCCATTGTACAACAGAATCCATCGGCCCTCTGCCTGTTAAGCTGCCTTCGAAGAAAAGGGCACCGTACCTTTTCCGGATGCGAAGGCCACTTCAGGGATGGGGCCATATTGTCCTGGCCTCAGAAGATGCCTTTTGATAAAGCCATAACCACACTTGTTTTGGCAAGAATCAGTAGTCCCTTGTTTTGTGATCTGTCTGTCCATTTTGTCCTGTTGATTCGAGGATACTTTGTTGTCCAGTGGCTAACTTTTGCCAGAATGAAAGTTGACTCCATATGCAGTTTCTTCAATGCCCATATTTTCTCTAAAGTAGATTGGTACTGCCAGGAGCCGACATGTCTCAAAAAAGAAAAATTTTCTAAGTTATTAAAACATTTTAAATGCCATATTCTGTAGATCTCTGAAGGGTTTGAAGATGACCTGTCTAAAACATCTCTGCTCAATTTTTAAAACATATCTAATATGACTACAAGTTCTATGATAATGTCTAACTACTAGCTTTCATTTCTTTATATCCTAATAGTTGATAATAATAACATTCAAGGATCAGAAATTTGCATTACATTGTTAAATGGATGGAATAAATACAATTAGAAATATACATATAGCATTTTCTAACAATATCAGTTTCAAATTTGTGTACAATATAAAACAATTCAATCCAATGTAAAGTATTTAAAACTAGTAATTGTCTTTTTCTTTTCTTTCTTTCTCTCTTTTTTTTTTAAACAAGAACTTTAAATCTAATCTCCTTTGCTTAGCCTTTTTCCTAACCCTTGACAATAACTTGTAACCAACCCCCCTAAATACTGAAAATTATCCCAGACCCAAAACCCATTAAAAAGACCAAAAAACCACCCACCCCACACCACCTCTTTGGGAATGTGGGCGTCGTATTCTTAAAATTGCTTCCTGCTGGGTATGGGCGACGTTTTCTTTATCCTGAAAGAAAAATTTTAGGTTAATTGTCAAATTCTAGGAGAGGTAACTATATCCTTCACTATCCAGTCTGTGTATAATGCCAAAGTTCAGGGTTTATCTCAAGTCCTTATTCAAGTAGTCTTTGAGACTGGATCATCTCAGCTAGTCATCTCAAAATTGCTCTGAGCACCTTGTAGTTCAAAGCTGATCTATGGATGATGTTTGTCAGCTTAATGATATTATTATTGTCCACGTGGAATTGTTGTTGTTGTGGGGCCCCATCTTCTTTCTGGAGACTTCAGTTGATGTTAGGCCAGGCCGTGATTTCCTGCAGAAAACTGATAAGAGACTCGAACACAAAAACATATATATGCAGCTAGCCTTTTTTCTAGAATTAGTTAGTACTCTATGTGACCATTCATATCTTAACAAAGTTTAAAATGTATATATATATATATATTAATCTTGTAAATTTTGATATAAAATTTATACTTTGAGAAAAGTTTAAAGAATCAGAATAGAATCAAAGAGTTGAGATTAGTAATAGAATAGTCCCTTAATTAATTTTGCTTTTGTCCTGTACCATAGCAGAAGATGGCTCTTATTCTGGCATGATACAGGGAGTTTGCATTTTCCTTTTAACAACATGCTTGATTTTAAAGAAGGAGAGAGCCATTCTCCAACTCCAAAGTCAGCTTTAAATTTTAATTGAACTGGGACTATTAGAAAACCAAGAGTGTTAAATCTTTAGAGAAAAGCAGAAACAAACATTTAGGAAGACATAAAATTTTTTTAGATAATATATACCCATACACCGTTTCACTCTGTTTCTTGGGATAGATGATTTGTCCCTTTTCTTCAGTTGTCTCATTTGTCCAGTGTTCTTCAGATTCCTTAACCTTCATTCTCCTAAAAGACAAAAACAAAAACCTTTCCCCAAGACTAATTTTGGGGATGTTCCTTTTTGGCAAGTTATTATCTGATGAAATGAAAAGGCATGTTTTATTGATACAAGTTAGTTTAAATTGGATGTTCATGCTGGTTGATGAACTATCACCTCCTCTAATTAAGAGGTCTCTCTTGTTCAAATCGAACCTTTATCAATTTTGATGGTACCCACAGCTTATCTTCTCCTGTAGAAACAAAAGCAAAACCACGTCCCCAATGTAATACATACCCTGGTTTCCATTCTGAGGTCAGCACATCCTTAAAGTATATAGGCTGATTTAATTCTGTAGTTTTTTCTATTATCCAATGTCTCTCTGCAGCTGTTGTTCCTTTCTCATTGGCATTCAGAAAATTCAAAGTTAGAAGAGCATTATGCAGTCTATTTCTGGGGGTTTTTGTTACCCATTTCTGTTTATTTAGCATATCCTTTAGAGTTCTGTTTGATCTTTCTATAACTGCTTGACCTGTAGGATTATGTGGTATGCCTGTAATATGCTTTATATTGTAATAAGCAAAAAACTGTTTCATTTTAACAGAGACATATGATGGAGCATTGTCAGTTTTGATTTGTGCAGGTATACCCATGATGGCCATAACTTCTAGCAAATGAGTGATTACAGAATCAGCTTTTTCAGAACTCAAAGCAGTTGCCCATTGAAATCCTGAATAAGTATCGATAGTGTGGTGTACATATTTCAATTTTCCAAATTCTGCAAAGTGAAACACGTCCATCTGCCAGATTTCATTTCTCTGAGTACCCTTTGGGTTACATCCTGCTGGTAATGGCGTCTGATTGTAGAAGGAACAAGTAGGACATTTCTTTATTATTTCTTTGGCTTGTTGCCAGGTTATGGAAAAATCCTTTTTTAAACCTTTACTATTAACGTGATGTTTTTTATGAAATTCTGAGGCCTCCAGCACATTTCCTATCAATAATTTATCAATCTCTTCATTGCCTTGTGCTAGAGGGCCTGGCAGACCAGTATGGGATCGAATGTGAGTTATATATAAAGGATGATTCCTTTTCCTGATTGTATCTTGTAATTGAATAAATAGTGAAGTTAATTCTGAAGCATCAGGGATAAATTCTGCAGTCTCAATATGTAACACCACTCTTTCAGCATACTGAGAGTCAGTTACTATGTTGAGAGGTTCTGAAAAATCCATTAATACCAACAGAATAGCATACAATTCTGATTTTTGAACTGAATTATACGAACTTTGAACCACTTTACTTAAATTTTCTGATTTGTAACCTGCCTTTCCTTCTTTGTTGGCATCTGTATAAAATGTACGAACTCCAGATATGGGTTTTTGCCGTACAATTCGAGGCAAGATCCATTCAGCTCTCTTTATAAGATCAATTCTATTGCTTTTGGGATATTTGCTGTTAATTTCTCCCAAAAAATTACTGCAAGCTCTTTGCCAAGGTTCACTTTCTGTCCATAATTTTTCAATGTCCTCCTTAGTTAATGGTACGACAATTTCTGCTGGGTCTATGCCTGCTAATTGACGAAGTCTCAATTTTCCTTTGTAAATCAAGTCAGAGATTTTTTCCACATAAGTTTTTAATTTTTTATTTGGTTTATTTGGTAAAAATATCCATTCCAATATAATATCTTCCCTCTGCATTAATATTCCAGTAGGAGAACGCCTAGAAGGTAAGATAACCAAAATGCAATCCAGCTTTGGATCAATACGATTCACGTGTCCTTCATGCACTTTCTTTTCTACCAAGGCTAATTCTTTCTCAGCTTCAGGTGATAATTCTCTTGGACTATTTAAGTCCTTGTCACCTTCTAAGGTTTTGAACAAATTAGTCAGTTCATCATTTTTTACCCCAACAATAGTTCGTAGATGAGAAATATCTCCAAATAATCTTTGAAAGTCATTAAGAGTCTGTAGTCTATCTCTCCGAATTTGCACCTTTTGGGGTCTAATTTTTTGTAGCTCTATTTTATATCCTAAATAATTAATAGAATCTCCTCTTTGTATCTTTTCAGGAGCAATTTGTAATCCCCAGCGAGGCAAAATTTTCTTTACTTCTTCAAACATTATTTCTAAAGTATCTGCATTTGAGTCAGCTAGTAAAATATCGTCCATATAATGATAAATTATAGATTTAGGAAATTTTTTACGTATCACTTCCAATGGCTGTTGTACAAAATATTGGCACAGAGTTGGGCTATTCAACATTCCCTGTGGGAGGACCCTCCATTGAAATCTTTTAACCGGTTGAGAATTATTATAAGTAGGCACTGTAAAAGCAAATCTTTCTCTGTCTTTTTCTTGTAAGGGTATTGAAAAGAAACAGTCTTTTAAATCAATAACTATGAGAGGCCATCCTTTTGGTAACAGAGTAGGCAAAGGCATCCCAGATTGTAGAGAACCCATTGGCTGAATTACTTTGTTAATTGCCCTAAGGTCTGTTACCATTCTCCATTTACCAGATTTCTTTTTAATAACAAATACAGGAGAATTCCAAGGGCTGGTTGATTCTTCAATATGCTGAGCATTTAACTGTTCTTCTACCAGCTCTTCTAAAGCCTGGAGTTTCTCTGTTGTTAAAGGCCATTGCTGGACCCATACAGGCTTGTCTGTTAACCATTTTAAAGGTAGAGCTGTTGGTGTCTTTGGAAGATCATCAGTTATTGTGCCCTGTTCTTGTATAATATGGATGGCTGGTGACCACTCATTAGAACAATATCTTCTAATATTTCTCTCAGTAACATGTGCTAGTTTATGATTTGTTTCTGAGATTGGAGGGATGTTAATCTGAGTATTCCATTGTTGCAACAAGTCTCGACCCCACAGGTTCATAGTTATGTTAGCCACATATGGTTTTAATTTTCCTCTCTGTCCTTCTGGACCTATACATTCGAGCCATCTTGCACTCTGTTTCACCTGAGATAATGTCCCAATTCCTAACAGTTGAACGTTTACCTCCTGAAGAGGCCAAGTTGGATGCCAAAATTCTGGTGCAATTATGGTAACGTCCGCACCTGTGTCTACCAGACCAGACAACAAAACACCATTTATTTTTATCGTTAATTTTGGTCTTTGTTCATTAATAGAAGTTTGCCAAAAAATTTTCTTTATGTTTTCTCCTGAATTTTCTATTCTCTCTGTTTCATCATTCTGACCAGCATGATTTATTCCAATAGGCATTTGGTTATTTAATCGCTCTCCAGAGCAGGCATTTCCTCTATGGCTGCCGGAAAGGTTTGAACTGGATTTGCACTGGGGGCCTGCCTGAGGCCCCTCTGGGAGTTTCCCGAAGACTGAGGCAAAGGATTACCCTGTCTGTCCTTTGTTGATCTACATTCGTTGGTCCAGTGTTTTCCCTTACCACACCTTCTACATACTCCAGAAGGAAGGGGCATTCTGTTGCCATTGTTCCTTGAAGAAACATTGTTTCTGGAAATGACCTGTCTACAGTCCCTTTTCAAATGTCCTTGCTTTCCACATCCAAAACATCTAACACTCCTCAAACCTTTTGAAATTACTTCTCCTACCCATGTATCATCATGCTCATCAGCTTCAACATTAATTGTTTCTCTAATCCAATCTTCCATAGGTGCAGATCTTGCCCTTAATGGCCTGATTATTCTTTTGCATGCTGCATTCGCATTCTCAAAGGCCAAAGATTCAATTATTGCCTTACCAGCTTCTGAATCCGAGACCGTTCTCTTTACTGCTGAAGCCAGTCTTTGTAAAAAATCTGTAAAAGACTCTTTTGGGCCTTGCTTCACCTTTGTAAATGACTCAGATTTTTTTCCTGGTTCCTCAACTTTGTCCCATGCATTCAAGGCTGCCGTTCGACATAAAATTAGGGTTTGGACATCATATAAACATTGTGCTTGTGCTGAAGCATATTGGCCTTCGCCCATAAGCTGATCCTGGCAAACTTGTACTCCTTTATCCCTCCATTGTTTTTCTATGTTTTTAGCCTCCTCCTTAAACCAAGTCAGAAATTGAAGTCTCTGGCTGGGTTCCAGAACACCTTGTGCGAGGTCCCGCCAGTCCTGTGGTACTATCCTATTATATGTTGACCAAGTGTTTAACATTTGCTTTACATATGGGGAATGCATGCCATAAGATACTATTGCCTCCTTAAACCTTTTTAAATCCAACATTTCAATTGGAGCCCAAGTATTTTGTGTAGCCATTTGATCAGGCATCTGCTGTACTGTTACAGGATAAATTAAGGGTGACTGTGTGAAAACAGGCTTTCTTTCTGCAACCTTATGATCCCGACTTGAAACAACTTCACTGTTAATTTCTTCTGTCTGAATTTTTACAGGTTTAACAAGTTCTTCTAACGCTGTTATTCTGGCACTTAAATTGACTATCTTTTTAAATATTAAAATGTGGATTATTATAGTGATGAGGTGCATAATTCCACCAATACTAATATTATATAGTTGTTCCATTGCCAGACTGCCTAAAATTTCGAACAAAAACCAATTTTCTTCCAATGTACACATAAAACCCATTTGTTTTTTAATGTGGAAAAAAATTCTCTTTTAGATAGTTTCCTTTAAAATATCTGATATATTATGACTTACCAAATCTGCGTAGAACAGTAGAAATCCGAGGGGATTTTCAAAGCAGCCACCTAGTGTCCCAGGTGTAAATCCAGAGAGAGAGAGAGAGAGAGAGAGAGAGAGAGAGAGAGAGAGAGAGAACGCACAAGAAAGCGTAGCCGGCTAAAGCTTAAATGCAGCCACGTGTTCCCTCTTGTGCCGAGTCAAGGCTTGGGTCTGGCTTCCTTAAGCTCCGACCACGTGCGTTGACTTTACAGGCAGGGCCCTGTTCGGCAGGGCAGGTCTGAGTTGTTTGTAGCACCGGCTTTAGGCAAGCTGCTCACAGACCTAGGCCCGGGCTAGAAGTTGCTACCCGGACTAGGACGCCAGCAGCTCGGACTAAGAAGCCGATCACCGCCGGCCGCCGTGTGCCGCCGCTGCCGCCGCCGCCGCCGCTGCCGCCGCCGCCGCCGCCGCCGCCGCCGCGGGCCGCCTGCTGCCCTTGCGGGAAAGCGGACCTGCCGCCAAGCCAAGCAGTTTTTAATGGATTCTTGTCACGTTGGGCGCCAGATGTAGATGTAACCAACCGTCTTATTAAATAAGAAACACAGAAACAATGTAAAAGAGAAAGCCAAGAAGTCAGAGCTCAGAGCTAAAATCTTACCCTTCCTCCTGCTGTCCCAGCTTCGCGAAAAAAGACCTACTTCCTGTCCGTTCGTATTTTTAAAGTATGTTGTTCTGCCTTCTCATTGGTTGTAAACCCAAACACATGACTGCCTCGTCACTGTCTGAATGTACAGCCCCCTAGGTCTTAAAGGCATATGTCTCCAATGCTGGCTGTATCCCTGAACACACAGAGATCTTATGGGATTAAAGGCGTGTGCCACCACCGCCACACTCTTGCTATGGCTCTAATAGCTCTGACCCTGAACACACAGATATCTATGGGATTAAAGGCGTGTGCCACCACCGCCACACTCTTGCTATGGCTCTAATAGCTCTGACCCCCAGACAACTTTATTTATTAACATACAATCAAATTAATATTTCAGTACAAATCAAAATAATATTTCAATACAATTAGATTACCACCACATGTGTGTGTATGTGTGTGTGTATGTGGAGGATCAAACCATCTGTTGTCCCTCTGTTTTACTTTCTGATACTGTGTTGTAGCCTAGGCTAGCCTGGAACTTGCTATATAGGTAGCCTAGGCTTGCCTCCAGTTTTAACTCTTCCTACCTCTGCCTCTCAGTGCCTAACTCTAGGTTACTCATATGGAATACTTGTGTGGTTTTATTTAATAAGAGCCAGTTGAATATTTGGAGAATGTTTGCCACTAGAAATTACTTTTGTTTTGTGATGGAATTCTTGCTAAGAAAGAATTTAATATGAGGACCATTAGGCCATTTCTGGTTTGAATAATAAACTATTATTACTTGAATAATAAACTAGGTATAAAGGAGTTCTGCCTCCTCTCCACCTTCTTTTGGGGGACATGTAATGTTTTAAATGCACAACTTGGATTTTTCCCCTCATATTAGCAGGTCCAAGCACTCAGAATTCTTCCTTAAGGAAACCTGACGAGGATGACATGGCCTACTTTGAAAGGCGATACCAGGAAAAGGTAAGTGTTTGCGGAAATTTACTTGCTTCAGGGTTTACTTGAAGCATCGACACCACTGAAAGATTCGATCTTGTATGTGCAGCATCCTGAAAATAGTCTGTCAAGGTTCAACTCATAGCTGGTATCAGGCTTTGAAGTGTCCTTAGAACAATTCAGATAGAAATAGCACTGATAGGTAAATAGGACTAATCTACCATTTGATTCATGAAATTCATAAATATTGATTAAATACACAAGTAAAATAAACATCAACCATCTGTATATTTTTAAGTTATGTGTATCTTGAATTTTTTGTACATGATTTAAGGACTTTTTAAAGAAGTAGTTGTCAGGGGAGAGGCTGGTTAATGGGTGCAGGAGTGCAGCTGGTTAGGAGGGACACATTCTGATGCTCCGTAGCACACCAGGGGTACTTGGAAGAGGCGGGCAGAGAGGATTTGAAGGGCTTTAAAACAAAGAAGTGGTAGATGGTACAGGTGATAGATATGCCACCTCCTTAGTGGAATCATCGTGCATCATCTCAGGCTGACGGTGACCCACACTGCACCTTGTCAGTGTACACAGTATACTAAAACTGCACAGAGGTAAGACTCTCCTTTTCCTTTCTCTTGTCCTGCACATGACGCCTCGCTAAGCTCACCATGTAAGGGAGGGTGTAGAAATCCTCATTATCAACAAATTCTCCATGCAAGAGCACAGGAAGTGAAAAGAGAAACAGGATTATCTCAGCTGCCCCATGAGGAATCCTGAAGATGGGGATGGGGGGTTCTGAAGTGGGAAGGGGTGTCCTGGACACAGTGTAGCCTCTGAAGTGGGAAGGGGCACCCTGGACACAGTGTAGCCTCTGAAGTGAGGAAGGGGCACCCTGGACACAGTGTAGCCTCTGAAGTTGGGAAGGGGCATCCTGGACACAGTGTAGCCTCTGAAGTCGGGAAGGGGCGTCCTGGACACAGTGTAGCCTCTGAAGTGGGGAAGGGGTGTCCTGGACACAGTGTAGCCTCTGAAGTCTGGGAAGGGGTGTCCTGGACACAGTGTAGCCTCTGAAGTCTGGGAAGGGGTGTCCTGGACACAGTGTAGCCTCTGAAGTTGGGAAGGGGCACTCTGGACACAGTGTAGCCTCTGAAGTCCGGGAAGGGGTGTCCTGGACACAGTGTAGCCTCTGAAGTGGGGAAGGGGTGTCCTGGACACAGTGTAGCCTCTGAAATTGGGAAGGGGTGTCCTGGACACAGTGTAGCCTCTGAAGTGGGGAAGGGGTGTCCTGGACACAGTGAAGGCAGAGGTAAATGGTGGGACATTGTTTAGTGATAGAAACTGTCTCTGTCTGTGCCATAATCACTTATCACACGTGACTGTGTAAGTTTAAATGTCCCTCAGTCACACTAGCCATGGCTTACGTGCTCAGTAACCAGTGTCTGGCAACCCCTACCTGGACTGCAAAGAAATAAGTCCTTTTCGTCATTGTAGAAAGTCCCTTTGGAAAGCTCTGTTCATGCTGCTTTAACAAAATGCCATAAACTAAGTAGCTTCTAAACAGTAGAAGCTTACCAAGTTTTTGGGGCCAGGAAGTCTGAGATCAAGGTGCTTGCAGATTGGGTGTCCTGTGAGGGCTGCCTTCTGGTCCATAGTTGGTACCTTCTTGCCGTGTGGCAGTGAATGAGGTGAGGCAGCTCTCTGGCATCGTTTTCATTGACACCAACTGCGCTCCTGAGTGCTTACCTTCATAACCGACCTACCGCCCCAAGTTCACACTCCCCTGCTGTCTTCAGTGACCGCGTTCAGCATGTGAGTTGGGCAGGGGTTCAAACACTTGGGGGCATAGCAAAGGGAAACAGATAGCTGAAGGCCTGAGAGGCGAGTTGGAATTAAAAGGCGGCTTTTGTAGTACCATTAGGGGCAGGACTTACAATCCAATCAGTCTTCATTATGGGGACCCACACTTACAGGTTAATTTTAGTTTTTCTGGGTTCTAAAACTCCTTTTGTGCCCCACCCCCCCAATGGGTCTGAATAGTGTTGGCTGTGTTGAAAGCATGCCAGTGGTGTTTGTTTGCTGGCAGGTAGAGATGGAGTTCTTTAAGCCCATGTGGTGAATTGTTTCCTGACACAGTTTTTAAACACTTTGCAATGTAATTAATGGAATAATGAAAGTAAGAAGTCCACATTGAATGCTTTCCTTTGAGCTGGCATGAACCATGCATGTGGTTAGTACTTACTCTGTACTCCAAAACCACTGAACAAAAGGGATGAGTAGGAAGCTGGGTTGGATGTTTCAGGGCCTCGTTCAAGGGCAAGGCTATGTGTTGCCTCTGTCCTTCGCTATTTGGAACACTGATATGGGGACTCTTCATGGTTAGTGGAAGTTTGACAGTCGAAGCTTTTGTGCTAATATGGTTTATTGTCTGCTTTCGGAGATTATTGGTAAGGTATTTACTTTATGCATCAGGTTAAATCACTTTCTTCTGTTTTGATAAGACTTGGTCTCTCTTCCCCAAGAAAGAATTTTACTTAGGAAACTAGTACCAAAGTCTGCTAGGGGCAAGACACTTTGTTCGTGTTGGGGCATTTAGAAGAGCAGGGCAGGGTCTGGGAAAGAGACAGCTTGCCTTTTAGCTTACTGCATGGATAGCTGATAAGTACTGTTTGTCTTTCAACAGTTTTCTTAAGTTTAATTTGTTTTGAGCAGAGTCTTCTACATGCTAATGCTGTGAACTTAGAGTCATCTGGCCTCAGCCTCTAGTGTGCTGGGAGTTCTGTGTGTGCCACTTTGCCTGGCTTTGTGAAATAGTATTTCAAATGAGCCCCCTTCCCCCCCATATCACTAAGAATTGAACACTTAGCCTTAAATGAGATGAAAAAACAGTCTAGCAGTTGTTGAGCACTTATCTACTGATTGATTTTTGGGGAGGGGTGGAGGACCAGGGTATTAGGTAGCTCAGTGTGACATCAAACTCAGTACATTTGAGAGACTGACCTTGAACTGCCATCCTCCTGCCTCCGTTCCCCAAGTTCTGGAACTGTAGGTATATGCCACATGCCTAGTGTAGTATCATTCTTTTTATTGCTGTGATAAAACATCATGACCAAGGCAATTTAACAGAAAGTAACTGGGCTCACCTGAGTTCTAGAGGGTGGCGCCCATTATAGGGAGTGAAGGCAGGGTGGCAGGAGCAGCTGAGCTCACACCGCCAACTGCCAGCAGGCGGCAGAGAGAGCTAACGCAAAATGCTGTGAATCCTTAAAGCCCGTCCCGAGTGACACACTTCCACAAGCAAGGCCACACCTAATCTTCCCCAAACAGGATTCAAATGCCTGAGACTCCTGGGAACTTTCATTCAAACCACCACACCTACCTTACCGAGTGCTTAGGAAATACTCATCTATATATTTGATTTTACTTATACCTTTGAAGAATCCTGAGAAATACCTATACTGTGGTTAAAGAAACAAAACAAATGAAAAGAGGTAGGATTCAAATGTTCTGTTTAGAACAAGAGAACCAGAAAGGGTGAATAAAGGTGACATTAAAGCAGAGGGGGTACTGGGGAGGAAGGGGCCCAGCAGGAGGGGAGACAGGGATGGGGAGAAGGATAAACAAAATACACATGCAAAACGCCATTATGAAGCCTACAACTTTGTATGAGAATAAAAACCAACCAACCAACCAACCAACCAACCAAAACTAGCCTTTAATCCCAGAATTTGGGAGGCAGAGGTGGGCGGATATCTGAGTTCTCGGCAAGCCTGGTCTGCAGAGTGAGTTCCAGGACAGGACAGCCAGGGCTGCTAGAGAAACCCTGTCTTGAAAACCCAAATCCAAACCAAACCAAAACAACTCCTTCTCACTGCTCCCCCCACCCCCCCCCCCCCCCCGCCGCCAAAAACCACTGAAAAGTTCCTATAATGTTGCCTTTGAATGGGGTATTCTTCAGAGCCCTTCAAATGACCTGACTGATGGTGGGAGTGATAAGAGGGTGTGGTGTCTGAGTGAGGTGTCAACCAGAGGATGAAGGGAAAAGGGAAGATGGGTTACCTGGGCTTCATTACTGACAATTTATCACTTGTAATTTGACAGATACGGTAAACTGGTTTCACCGGGTTCCAGCTAGTTTCTCCCCCTCACTCCCCTTCTCTTCCCTCCTTTCTCCTCCCCTTCTGTACCTCCTGTTCTGTCCTGCCCTTTCTCGTCCCCTCCTTTCTGCTGGAAATCATACCCAAGTCTTGGTACTTGCTAGCCACGTGCTGTACCGCTCAGCAATACCTTCTTCCTTTTTTTTCTGGTTTCCTTAATTTTTTTATTCTTTGAGAATTTCATACATGTATATAATTTACTTGATCATATTTATCCCTGTTCCATTTCCCCTTGGCTTCTTGATATGACTTCTGTCACTTAAGCTCAAGGTCCTGTTTCCACTTTGGGCCCTTTATTTTTTGTCTCTTTGAAAGTTTGAGGCAGATATTGTGCCTGGGAGTTGTTGTGAGTGTTGATGCCAAAGAAGTAGGTGTGCCTGTGTTATGGGGAGTCCCAGAGTTCCTACTGTCGGGGAAAGGCTCGTGTTTCTCCAAGTTAGACAGCTGCCACTTATGGTCCCCCGCTTTGGAATCCTAGGAACTCACCCTTAACAGTGCTGGTGTTGACAGATGATCCTGCTGAATTAGGTTTATTCTGTAACTGCAGGGAAGAGGCATAGGCCGGAAGTACCATCAAGATTTTAAGCATTTAGAAATACTTCAGTGACATTCAAATTTATTTTTATCCAAGGCAATATTCACTTATATAATATTCCTCTTATCAAACTCCTGAAAAGCTAAAGCCAATCATCTAAAGAATGCGTTAGTGTTCAGCAGTTAATAACTTTGGTGTGGCTATGCTAAATAAGGCATGGCTAATGAGGTATGTACAGCCTTTATTTAGGATAATTTAAAAATTTCATCAGTAAATGTTTTAAATTTACAGCTAAAAATGGAAAAAGCTGCTAAGCGGAAAGGAAAAGCTCTGTCGCCAGCAGGTACAAAGCCTTCTTGAAGACTGTCGGACAGATTGAAGCCGCCATCCGGACGCATCTTCTACTTATTTAAATTTATTTTCTCTCAGCCTATGCAATTTCTAATGTATACATATGTCTTTTGAATTTTGCTTAGGTTATTGAAACAAGTGAAATGAAATTTGTCAGAATTCACGACTTAGCACTTTCAATGCTTTTTAAATAGTCCACTGTGTAGCCTAGACTGGCTTTGAAGTCATAGTACTGCTGCCTCAGCATATGTACGCCTTTTCTCTCTCTTAGTGAGTTATATATGTTATTTTCATATGATTAAAACCCTGAAAGTACAATAGATATTTTTAGTTTATCATAATTTAACTTTCGTAGGCTATCTTAAAAATTAAGGGTATTATTATAGGCTTTAATCAAATACATATGGGCCAGATTTTCATTCAAAATGGAAAGTTAAAACCATTAGTTTTTACTTTTTAAGCTTTGGAATGTTAACTTATGTTTTTAACTAAAAATTATATTTTAAAATTATAAGCCTCTTTCTAATAAAATCACTTGATTTTTTTACATTGTCTTACCAAGTTGCCCATTGTGTATAAATGTATTGGACACCTACTGTTATAGCACATATATACACATACATACATACACCTAAATGTAGTAAAAATTTAATTAAAAAATAACCCAAGGCAGTTACATGACAAAGTGACACTTGTCATTCTCAAAATCCACTCCTGCTACCTTTCACTGACTCCAAATTAATAATCAGGATCAGGTCTTAGTATACCCCACCAGGAAATAGTCTTTCCACAGGAGAGTAGTTACGGCCTGAATGGTCTGCAGATTCTGGTCTAAGGATGTTGGCTGGAACCCAGGAAACATGTCTGAGAGCAGATCTTGAGACTATGCTGGATCAAAGACTAGGAGGAAAAAGGAACATGAAGTTTGGTAGGAAAGGATGAGGTGGAAGCCCTCATACCGATACGGCATCTGAACTCTGACAAAGGTGCCTGCAGCTGGTCCTAAGAGACTGTAGGGATGGTGTGCAGAGGATATAGAATATCTGTATGGAGTTCCAGAAGTTATTTGGCATAATACCGAATAAAGGGGTCAGAAACTCAGGGGTGGGAGAGTGTTAAAAACAGGAGGAGCAGCATGGCTGTTGTGGACAAAGAACTTGTCACTGCTGAGTAAGGCCAGTTCTCTGCCTGCCAGGAGGCAAGGACCAACCAACCTCAAGGTGCTGACCCTGCAAGGTCACCCTGACTCTGGGCAAGAACAGGATATCTGAGATGAGTCTCAGTGATAGTCCAGTATACATGGTGCTTCAGAAACCAGAAACCTGGAACCAGACCAATGACTCACTGCAGTAAGTATTTGCATGTACAGTTGTTTGGGTAAATATATACACTGTGTGACACATTGCACTTTGCAGTTCCACTTCAGTCAATAAATGATGGATGGGGAGGTGGAAAAGATGCCAGGTGGGAAGAGGCAGCACTACAGACACAGCGGTGGCCTCAGGTGTGGGAACATGGCACGCTGGTGCTGAGTAGCGCTAGCTGGCGGGGTGGTGTGCAGCAGCCCGGAGCTCAGGCAAGTGCTGCCCAGTCACACCATTCCCCTGGCTCCGAGCAACGAACGGCAGGATGTCTGAGATGGAGAATGGTTCATTTCTGGATTGGGTCTCCTCGAAAGACCTCCATGGTTTGTGCTGCTGCTGGAGGCTGAGTGTCTGTGGTCCATGTGGCTGCTGCCCGAGGCCATGCTGATATCCATGGTCCTTGCTGCCGCTGAAGCCATGTGGAAGTCCATGATCTGGGCTGCTGCTGGCTGTTATGGGCAAGGAAGCTTCTTTTGCAGTGGTATCAATGACTGAAGAAGGCTTGAGAATGAGAGACTAAATTAAAGGCTTCTGTGACAGCTCCCCCCACCAAAAGAACAAACAAACAAAACCCCAACCCACCACCACCACCACCATCTAGACAGGAAGCCATTGAAGAGAGTTCTTAGAAATTGTGATAGGGATCCTGAAGTATAGCTCTTCACAGCTGATGATTTCTGGTGGGGGTGGGTTGGGGCTGGGGAAGGACTCAGTTATCTTTAAGGGGCTGGCCACTGGGAGTTTGAACACTTTCCAATGAGTATATGGGCAACACAAATTGGACTTGGTGTATTTTTTTCTTTTATTGGGGAGGGCCCAAGGATGGGAGGGTGAGTCTAGGGGGACTGGGAAGTAAGTGTGATTGGGATGCATTGTGTGAAATTCCCAAATAATAAAAATAGTATGTTGGAAAAAAAATTCTGGAGAAGCTATAGTCTGCATTTTTCCTAGGAAGGCCTGGATGATATCACTAAGGTCTTAAGACAAGCAATGGCCAAGAATGTCCTGGAAACAGAACTCATCGGGTCTGACCACTACAGATTTAGAATTAGTGGAAGATACAGCCATTATCCTAGACTCTGTCAGAGCAGACTGATAATGGAATATCAAGTTGTGGAATTTGACTGCCAGAGGCTTAATGTACTAAATGGGAAACAAGGCATGAATGAGTCTGATTAAATTTAAGTTCATGATCCAAAGGGAAAGACAGAAAGACAAGATATTTGAGGTGTGTAACTACTCTTGCCTCATCTGTCAAACACAACAAATATAATACAACAAACCCAAGTCCCAAACTGTGGTAACTGCCATGCAGAAAGCTCACATAAGTCCTGGTAATGAATACAGAAAAAACAACAACCAACCAACCAACCAAACTCCACAGTTTCTTACCTACTTACCGGTTTCAAGGCAGTTCAGTCTTGGTTCTAGGAGGAAGGGAGATTCCAGATCCCTTACAGGAAGTGTCTTAGTTAGGGTTCCTATTGCTGCAACAGAACACCATGACCATAAAGCAAGTCCGGGAGGAAAATATTTATTTGGCTTACACTTCCATATGGCAGTCCACCACTGAAGGAAGCCAGGACATGAACTCAAACAGGGCAGGAACCTGGAGGCAGGAGCTGATGCTGAGGCCATGGAGGGGAGCTGCTTACTGGCTTGCTTCCCATGGCTTGCTCAGCCCACCTTCTTTATAGAACCCAGGACCAGCAGCCCAGGGATGGCACCACCCACCATAGGCTGGGCCCTCCCCCATTGATCACTAAATGAGAAAATGCCTTACAGCTGGTGTCGGGTTGACATGCAAAACCACCCAGTACAGGAAGGATCCTCACTATCCCTCGAAAATCCTTATGAGGTCACAGTCAGAGCAGGGCAGGAAGAGGAACTTGTGACAGGGGCCATCACGCTTTGATGGTGGTATTATAAATTAGCGTCGCTTCTTTGTTAAACAGTCGGGCAATGTCTTATACACACTTCTACCGTTTAGACAACCCCTAGGGGACATTAACCCAAAAGAAATGAAAAACATGTCCACACAAAGACTTGCAGACCGTAGTAGCTTTGTCTGAAACAATTCTAAAGTGGAAACAATCCCTATGGCCACAGAAATGTAGAAAAACTGTTATGCATCCACAGTAGACCAGTGCATGGGAATAAAATGTTACAACCTAGTGATACATAGAAGAAAACAGATGAAATTACCTTAAAATACTCATGCCATTTGAAGAAGGCAGATAAGATGATCATTATATATGATCCAGTCAACACTTTCAGAAAATGAAACCAGTATCCAGACACAGGAAGGAGAGCCATGATACTGTAAATGGGCTTGAGGAAACTTCCGAAGCTGAAGGAAATGTTTCATCGTGGGGATGACTTCAACGATACACAAAACTATTAACATTAAATATTGATACCTGCAGTTTATGCTAATTCTACTTCAAACTTTAGCAATTAGTTGGAGGGCTGGGTACACGCTCAGTGGTTTGATCTTGTGGGAGGATCTGGGTTTAATTCCCAGGTTTGCATCAACTAGAGATGGTTTTCAGCT
This sequence comes from Peromyscus maniculatus bairdii, assembly GCF_049852395.1. Taxonomy (NCBI): domain Eukaryota; kingdom Metazoa; phylum Chordata; class Mammalia; order Rodentia; family Cricetidae; genus Peromyscus; species Peromyscus maniculatus. The sequence continues at coordinate 72,156,499 of NC_134854.1, forward strand.
GTGCACTATTTGTGCCACATGGATTACTTGCCCGTGACCGGATAACTCAGCCACATCCATTCCCTTCCCCTCTTGATGTCCTGAGGAAAAAAAAAAAGACTCTCCCGCTCCCCCGCCATGTTAGCCGTGGCCGCAAAGGTTCGGGGAGAGATGTGCGTGAAGCTATGGACTGATCTCCAAAAAGACACCGTCCCTTCGCAAGTTATTCTCTTTTTCCACCTTGGGAAAAGGACATCCGGTTTCTCATAATTTTTGGCTTTCTTCTTTCTTTTGTAGTTTAAATCCCCTCGTGCCTAAACGAGGAGGCGCCACGCGACCCCACGCCACGGCCTTACGTCACTGACGCCCGGGGAAAGGAGGCGGCCATTGGCCGACCGGGGCGTGGGGGAGCCGTCCTATAAATTCCCAGCACGGGCCGCGCCGCTTTCTTCTCGGGAGCCCGCGTGCAGGGCGGGCGGAGTGCGCGCGGCCTGGACAGCCTCGCGGCGCTCGAGGCCTCGCGGCGGCCCGGCCACGTGACGACTGCGCACGCGCGGCAGCCGCCATGGCGCAGCGCCCGGCTGCGCGCAGGCGCAGCGCGGGCCCCGAGGTGCGGAAGCTCGCGCGGTAAGCGTCTGCAAGTGCGCCGGGCGGCGGCCGCCGAGGGAGGGCCGGGCTGGGCGGGCGGACGGGCTGGCGGGCGGAGCGCCGGGCATGTGGGGCCAGCGGCTTTTTGCTGGTATGGCGGAGGCGGAAAGTGTGAGGTTAGTCTCCGGCCTGGCGGGAAGCGGGAGGGGGCAGCCGTCTCCGGGGCGGCGGCGTCCGGCGTCCACGCAGCTCGCACTTCGAGGGTTCGTGGTCCCGGCTGAGGCCTATTTCCCACCCCCACCCTCCGGCCGCCCGCCGCCCTCGAGCCGCCTGCCGCAGCGAGCTCGACGGCACCCCCGGCTGCGTGGAGTCGGTCTTCCCCTTCTGGTGGGTTCTGTGGGTTAGCCTTCCACGCCCCCACCCCAGGAAGCAGGCGTGGAGGGGCTTCCTTCCGCTTCTTCCTGGTCTCCTTTCGAGGCGCGATTTATCCCCACCACGCGGCCATCCACCTCCGCTAAAAAACTATTTATTTATTAATATTTATTTATTTAGGTTTTTCGAGACAGGGCTTCTCTGTGTAGCTTTGCGCCTTTCCTGGAACTCGCTCTGTAGCCCAGGCTGGCCTCGAACTCACAGAGATCCTCCTGCCTCTGCCTCCCAAGTGCTGCGATTAAAGGTGTGCGCCACCACCGCCAGACTAAAAACCAGTTTAAAATAGTTCTAGGAAACAGTTTCTTGAAAAAAGTGCCAGGATTTTCAAAGTAAACTTTTAATTTTTACGAAGAACATGGCAGTGGCCAGGCGGTGGTGGTGGCGCACACCTTTAATCCCAGCACTCGGGAGGCAGAGGCAGGCGGATCTCTGTGAGTTCTAGGACAGGCAGGGCTACACAGAGAAACCCTGTCTCGAAGAACCAAAAGAAAACTAACAACAACAATAACAACAAAAACCAAGCAAAACAAAATACGGCAGTATTTTCCAGAGAATCCCTAAACAGATTCCAAATTTGTTTTACAGCTACTCAGAACAGTTAAGTTGAATTTTAACACTCCCTTTGACTTATAGTAAAGGATCCCGGATTTGAAGATGTTTCTGTGATACTATTTGGAAAAAAAAACTTAAGCTAGACAAAAATGGAAAGTTTTAAATTTTTATAAATAAGCCCTATTATTTTCTGTGATGAGTTAATTTCTCTTTTCATAGTTGGGAGCATTTGAAACTTTGATGTAGGTGTTCTTGAAAAATTAAAAAGCTCTCAAAAATGTGCTTCAAAATATGACATGTACCCTATGTTTTAAAGGCAATTTTGTGAAAAAAAATTCCCTGTGTATTATAATGTATAGAAGGTTTATCTTAAGTTGAAGGACAAACTAATCTTGCTCCCACTGCCCCCTCAAACCCAGCAGCTTTGGAGGGTGGAGGCTGTTGATATATACCTTCTGTGCCTTTTTGAGAAAGAAATAAAATCAGTTGGAATTGAATAGTGAAATACACTTTTACTACTTTTACGTGAATTTACATAAATTCACGAGTGGAAAGTGTGATTTCTGGTGTGTTGAGCATAAAATTGTAAAGTAGTAGACTTCTTTTGAAATATTTTTCAGTTAAAATATTATGTAATGAAATGATTTTTGAAGTAAAAATTTTGATATATTTTAGTTTTTAATTTCAGAGTATTAAAAACAAAACTAAAGATAGCCAGTCTCAGACATTTGTAGCATTTCTCTTAGTTTTATTGTGGAATACTTTCTCTTTTTTGAGAGGGTATTCTTTTTTTAAGAACATGAGGGCTAGAGAGCTCAGCAGTTAAGAGCACTGATTGCTTTTCTAGAGGACCGGGGTTCACTTCTCCTCCTCCATGCTGAGTTTTGGGATGGTGTGGTTTTGTTAGAAATTGGACCTTAGTTCTCTAGAAGCACTAACTTGGCAGTTTATAACTGGCTGTAACGCCAATCCCAGGGGATCTGAAGCCCACTTATGGCCTCAGCATGCACTGCATGCATGTGCTCCACAGACATACATGCAATCAAAACAGCCATACACTCGCTCCCTCGCATGCACAAGAATATGCATGTAGTTCCAAAGTGTTGATTTATAAAGGTGGTCAAAATGTGTGTGAGTTATCTTACATGTAAATCTGTAAAAGTTTGGCTAAAGATAATGATAGGTATAGAGATGATACATTTTGACATTGAAAACTACAATCTCTTCAGAACAGATAGAAGAAGCAATCATGAGAAAATACATGGAAGGCAATTTTTAGTATAGAGTTTGAGTTTTGATAACCCCATTAGGACAAACACTTTTAAGAATTTGAACATAATGTGGTTTAGATTTTTTTCATTGTTAATAGATATAAAACCTAATTCAAGGTGTTGAATTGTTAGTTTTTCAGAACTTGTCCAAATGGATGAAGATACACATTGCAATAAAGGTACTGGTGTTAAATATTATTGGGGGGGCGGGGTAAGAGCTTAATGATACTGATTAAACCCTAATTTATTTTTGCATCGTGATTTTATTTTAGTTGAAGATGTTGTTGGAAGTCATGTAGAAGATGCCGTAACGTTTTGGGCCCAGGTAAATGGAAGCTTGGTTGGTTTCTCTTTTCTACCTTCTGGTTTCCTAGCCTGAGCCTTTCCCAACAAAAACCAAATAAAAATCTAAGAATATAGTTTTGTTGTCATTCTCAGTACCTAATCTTGATGAAATCATGTAGCACAGACATAATTAAAAGACAGATGACTACAACTTGAAGTTTTCCTAAGTTGAATAATATACTTGCAATACAGCTGAATGCAACATAAAAAGTATCAAGATTAGGACTTCAAAATTATGTTCAATAGGATCAGGAAGCCAAACACTGTTGTATTTGTGAAGTTATAGCCCCATCTAGAGGTCTTTTGTAAGACTGTTTCCTGAAAACAAGCATTTTTTCCTTATTACTAAATACCTACAGAATTTCATGTTCTTTCTCTTTCTTAAAAATAAAACAAAAGCCCCTTGTATTCAATTTGTATTGGTTGAGTACTCCTGAGCATGAGGCTTGCTTAGGAATGTAATTGATGTATCCAGTATCACTCCATTAAAACTGCTGATTTCCTCTTTCCCAGAAGCTATCAATTTTGAGTAGCTTCTTTGCCAGGGGTGGGACTTTCACGTTGACACCCCTCTTCCAAGTTGGGATTTGGGACTGCATTGTTTTGTTAGAAGTTACATTGTGGGGAAGCTCAGATGATATGTCAAACATTCTGAATACTCGTGCCATTTCAAAAAAATTTCTTGAAAGCTTCTTGCATATCATATGGCAGTAGATAATAAAGATAGGGAGAGGATAAGCTCCATACTCTATAGACACTGGGAGATGAAAAAGAAAACTCTGTTCAATGGCTTACATTTTAATGTAAGATAAGTGTTTATGTAATTATGAAATTTGAGATTAATGAAATATTTCTGATTTCAATGATAGATTGAAAATCAGGTAAGTATATTCAGTTTTAAATACAAAGTTAAACAGGGCGTGGTAGTATACCCCTTTTATCCCAGCACTTGAGAGGCAGAGGCAGGCAGATCTCAGTCCATGGACAGCCAGGCCTATGCCCAGAGACCTTTTCTCAGCAAAACAAAATTAAGCACCAAAGTTCTTGGGTTTCAGATTTTAAGAGGTGACTCTCTAATGTACCATTACTAATGATTTTTTGATTTTGCAAACTATACATGATAAAGGAGGGAAGAAAATTGCATTTACATATACTTCCCATGACTTGGGAACTCTTTCTTGATGAAGTTAAGTGTACAGTGTGTAAATAGAAGTTATAAGGAGCTACAGAAGAATGTGATTTAAAGTTCTTAAAAACAAGGCTGGAGGGATGGCTCAGAAGTTAAGAGCACTGGCTGTTCTTCCAGAGGTCCTGAGTTCAATTCCCAGCACCTACATGGCAGCTCACAACTGTCTATAATGAGATCTGGTGCCTTCTGGCATGCAGGCATACATGCAGCCTGAACATTGTATACATAATAAATAAATAAACAAATAAATCTTTAACAAAAAGTTCTTAAAAATCATAGAAAAGTTTGAATTTGTGGTAAATTGTATACTTAAGCACAACCTTTTTATTTTTTAATGTCATGTGTATTTGTGTTTTGCCTGTATTTGTGTCTGTCCACAACTTGTGTACCTGGTGTCCATCGTGGTCAGAAGAGGGCATTGGATCCCTGGAACTAGAGTTACAGACAATTGTGAGTTGCCCTGTAGGTACTAGGAATTGAACCTGGTTCTTTTGGAAGCGCTTAACAGCTGAGCCATCTTTCCAATTAATTGTACATAATTTTTAAATGGTGTTCATATGTTGTGGGTTTGTGTTGAGTATTAATAGTACATGTGCCACTTGGTGCCTGACACTGAATGACAAATTATATATGTACTAAATTAAATAATACTTCCTAGGTCAGTGCTGTTACCTCCTAGGTCAGTGCTGTTACTGTAGAAATGCAATGTGAACCCTATGAGTAATTATTTCTAGTTTCAGCAGCCACATTGGCGCAAGTAAAAGGAATAGGTAAAAATTAATTTTAATACATGTTTTTATTTAACATAATATATCCAAAATATTGTTTCAAAATCTAATCAGCAAGGTAGGCATAGTAATCTCAGCTACTTGCAGGGCTGAACCAAGAGGACCTTGAGTTTGCAGCTGGCTTGAAAAATTTAGTTAGCTCCTGTTCAATAAAATAAGGGCTGGGTTTGTGGTTTAGTTGTATAGTACTTGCCTAGTATATGTGAGGGAGGACCATGGTTTCCATTTCCAATGCCAGAAGAAAGTACACTCACAATTGGTATAAAATATGAGCAAGATACTTTGTATTCCTCTTTTTATATTACATCTTTTATGTTTTTTTTTTTTTGAGACAGGGTTTCTTTGTGTAGCTCTAGCTGTCCTGGAACTAGCTCTCTATAGACCAGGCTGGCCTTGAACTCAGAGATTGCCTCTGCCTCCCGAGTGCTAGGATTAGTAAAGTTGTGTACCCCTCAGTCTTATTACATCTTTGGAATCCCAGTGTGTAGGTTTATACTAGGCACTGAGTCAGACTTGTCACATTTCAAGTGAGTATTGCTATTTATCTGTTAATGTACTTCTAGACTTTGATTTCCATTGATCTTAGTCATTAGTTGGTTAAATTTGGAGTTATGGGGCTAGAGATATGGCTTAGGGGTTAAGAGCGCTTGTTCTTCTTCCAGAGGACCTGTAGTCTATATCTAGCACCTGTGTGACCGCTTACACCCTCTATAATTCCAGTTCCAGGGTATTCGATGTCTCCTTTTGGCCTCCTTGGCACCAAGCACATATGGTGCACAGAGATACGTACAGGCAAAACCCTCATAGCCGTAAAACAAAAATAATTTTGGACTGGAGAGATGGCTTAGTGGTTAAAATTATTACTCTTGTTGCTCTCCAGAGGATGCTAGTTCAAATCCCATGTCAGGCAGCTCACAGTTGCCTCTAACTCTAGCTTCAGGGGATCTAATAGCCTCTTCTGGCTCCTGCTAACACTAACAGACAGAGACACATATACATGAATAAAATAAATTAAAAAAAATTAAAAATGAGCTATTATCTAAATTGGGAGTCAGAGAACTTTGTGTAATGACCAGATAGTAAATATTGCACAATTAATGGGTCATACATTCTCTGTTGTAACTTCTTTTTTCATTCTTTTTTTAAATTTAATTTTATTTTACACTATTCAGTTCTACATAATAGCCACAGATTCCCTTGTTCTCTCCCTTCCTGCCCCCCTCCCCTTCCCCCCAGCCCATCCCCCATTCCCACCTCCTCCGGATCAAGGTCTCCCCCAGGACTGGGATCGACCTGATAGACTCAGTCCAGGCAGGTCCAGTCCTCTCCTCCCAGATTGAGCCAAGCGTCCCTGCATAAGTCCCAGGTTTCAAACAGCTAACTCATGCAATGAGCCCAGGACCTGGTACCACTGCCTAGATGCCTCCCAAACAGATCAAGCCAGTCAATTGTCTCACCTATTCAGAGGGCCTGATCCAGTTGGGGGCCCCTCAGCCTTTGGTTCATAGTTCATGTGTTTCCATTCATTTGGTTATTTGTCCCTGTGCTTTATCCAACCTTGGTTTCAACAATTCTCACTCATATAAACCCTCCTCTTTCTCACTAATTAGACTCCCAGCACTCCACCCGGGGCCTAGCCTTGGATGTCTGCATCCAGATTCCTCAGTCCTTGGATGGGGTTTCTGGCACAACTATTAGGGTGTTTGGCCATCCCATCACCATCATGAGGTTTGCAGGCAAATGGATGGATCTAGAAAAAGTCATCCTGAGTGAGGTAACCCAGACTCAGAAAGACAAATATGGTATGTACTCACTCATAGGAGGATGCTAGATGTGGAACAAGGATGACTGGACTGCTACTCACATCACCAGTGAGGCTACCTGGAAAACAGGACCCCAAGAAAGACACGGAGAAATGGATGAGATCTACATGAACAGCCTGGACATGAGTGGGAGCAATGAAGGGTGAAGGTCGAGGGAAAGAGAGCGGGAGATCCTAGCTGGATCAAGAAAAGAGAGGGAGAACAAGGAATAGGAGACCATGGTAAATGAAGACCACATGAGAAAAGGAAGAAACAAAGAGCTAAAGAGGCCCACAGAAATCCACAAAGATACCCCCACAAAAGACTGCTGGCAATGGTGGAGAGATAGCCGGGACTGACCTACTCTGTTGTAACTCTTAATCTGTAACTACCATTGCAGTATAAAAGCATGTGAAAGAAAGTATGTAGTTGTGACCCAATAAACTCTGTTCACCAAAACAGGTCGGTTAATTTACCCACTTCTTTCTTCAGTCATCAACTTGAGGCTTCTTCAGAAACATAAAGTATAAAAAGTTAGGAAGTATTCCTTAGATGAATGCATTAAGAAGATTAAAACTATGGGTGCTATTTCTATACATCTAATGCCTATTCCAAGATGCAAATCATAATTTTTTTTGTGAGATTAAGGTGAGATGAGATCAGAGACGTAAGTAGAGATTTGGAAACAGAGGCAAGCCAGAGTGAAGATCTATTGTTGGCTTCCCCTGCCTGATTTCTGCCAGATAAGTCACTTAAAAGAGAATACTTTAGGATTGTTGGTATTCTTAGCTGAATGGCAACTCTTCCTTCCTTCTTTTTGTGGTGGTGGTGGTGGTGGTGGTGGTCGTGGCGGTCGTGGCGTGTGTGTATTTTTGAGACAGGGTCTCATTGTGTAGTGCTGGCTGACTTGGAACTCACTATGTAGACTGCCTGACCTCTGCCTCTGAGTGCTGGAATTAAAGATGTGTGCTGTCATTTCCCACACCTACTTGTTTTTTTTTTTTCTTTGAAAGGAACTTCCATTATGTAGTCTGTGTATTGACAGGAATAACTGGAATATTTTGATGTACTCTGAATTTTTTTTTTTTTTTTTGGTTTTTTCGAGACAGGGTTTCTCTGCGTAGCTTTGTGCCTTTCCTGGAGCTCACTTGGTAGCCCAGGCTGGCCTCGAACTCACAGAGATCTGCCTGGCTCTGCCTCCCGAGTGCTGGGATTAAAGGTGTGCGCCACCACCGCCTGGCTCTGAATTTTATTTACAGATTTCAAGGACTGCTTCAAATACTTCCTGGGGTCAGTTTAAATTTAGTGTTTTTTTTTTGTACCCAGGGCCTCATGCAAACTAGGCAAATGTTCTACCAGCTGTGCTATTACCAAAGCTCCTATTTCCCATTTTTTTTTGAATGATGACATTGGCATTTATCATGATGTCTTAGAATTGCTCTTTGAGAGGTTTTCTATCTCCAGACATTATGGGTTCATTGACTATTTTATTCTTGTGTTTCTATAAAGGTTGATGTGATGGGCGTGTCTGGTGATACTTGATTTTATTTTGTGTTGTTGAGGTGGAGTGTCACCCATATCGTCAAGCCGGCTTCAAACTCACAATGCCCCTGCATTCCTACCTCTCAAGTGCTGGGGTTGCAGGTGTGCAGTGCCACTCCCGGCTCATATTTCATTTCTTCTACTTTGAAATAGTAGAAAGGCTTTTTATGTACTTCTCACTCAGCTTCTATTAATGCTAATTTCTTGTATAACCATAGCACAGTGACAAAAGCCCAGAAATTAATATTGGCACAGTACTGTTAATTGAACTATGTATTAGCCTTTATTTCAAATTTTACCCACCCCACCCCCCTGCCGCTCCAGCATCCATTCTAAGATCCCCATCGTATCTTTTTTTTCTTTTTATTTCAAACTTTATTGAAAATATTTAAAATATTAACTTACTTGCCTCCTGTAGAAATATTGATGAAGCGAACAGATGTTATTCATTGGTAATTTTAGAATCTTAGAATATCCAGGAGGAGGAGAGAAAATGAACATCCATTTAGGACTAATTTATATATATATATATATATAATTTTACAATACCATTCAGTTCTGCATATCAGCCATGGGTTCCCCTATCCCCATCGTATCTTGAAGAGTCCTCTAACCTTTGATACTTTGTCAGATATCCTGACTTTAGATATTCTGGAAGAATCCTAGGGTTCTTTTTGTTTCTTTTCTATTTTCTTTTGTTGTTGTTTTGTTTTTAGTTTTTTGAGACAAGGTTTTCTTTATATAACAGTCCTGATTGTCCTGAAACTCATTCTGTAGACCAGGCTGGCCTCAAACTCAGCAGAGATCTGCCTTCCTCTGCTCTCCCCCCCCCCCCGTGCTGCTATTAAAGGCATGCACCACCATCGCTGGGCAAATCCTTTTTTTTTTTTTTTGGGGGGGGTGCCTTTCCTGGATCTTGCTCTGTAGACCAGGCTGGCCTCGAATTCACAGAGATCTGCCTGGCTCTGCCTCCCAAGTGCTGGGATTAAAGGTGTGTGCCACCACCACCTGGCTGAATCCTAGTATTTTTATAGAGTATCTTTAATATGGGTTTATATGATGATTTCTCATAAATTGACCAAAATACCCAAAGATGATGTGTGTCCATTGTGCATTATATTGGGGTTCCTGATATTATGTCTTTTTGGGTATGTTAGCTTTAATCTACCTGATTGAGATGTTCATTTTTTTAAAAATGTAAATAATACTTTTCTTTTATAATTAACAAATGCTTTAGAGAGAGATACATTGGATTAACTAGTTTTGTTCCTTTTTTAACTTTTCACTTGTAATTTTTTAATTTTTTCCTGGTATTGTACTGGCCTTTCAGTTTTTTTTTTTATTCCTGCTGCATTTATTAATTGTTCTTCTGTAAGGAAGAGTTTCTTCTCTGCCACTTAATTGTTCAGTAATTTAACTTATGTGACTATAGACTAGTGGATATGTCACAGGTTGTAAGTCATTGCTGTTATTATTTATTTTTGCTGTTTGAATTCTTCATCTCTGGCCAATGGAACAGAAATTGGCCAAAATGATAGGTTAGTTCCATGTCTTCTAAACATGTCGTCTTCTTCTTCTTTTTCTTATTTGCTGTCACCACCAGCCCTGGAATTACCCAGTCTATAAGGAACCTGCTTAGTATAATTTAATAATATTTGGCACTTTATTTGAAGTCTATGTAAGTGACCGTAAGCTTCATGTAGCTTACTATAATTTCTTCTAAGAACTCATTTGAATTATGAAAATCATAACACAAGAATTTGATCTAATTCCCAGTACACCAAAGTACTTTAAGTGTTACACTTAGTAGAACCCTCAATTATATATAATACCATCAGAATTTATTGAATCTCATACTCTTTCTGTTTCCTTCTTAGAACGTTAGTAGAAATAAGGACATTATGAAGATCGGTTGCTCACTATCTGAAGTTTGTCCTCATGCTAATTCAGTTTTTGGAAATCTTGATCCTAAGAAGGTAAGCTTTATTCCTGGTTATAATCATTTCTTCTTGCATGTCTGCTTTTCTACATTTTAGAATTTATAGATTTTGGAATTTGGGGCCTATTGAACAGAAAAGACAGATTTTTAGAATTTCTGTAAACTACAGTCATAGTAAATTTATTAAAAGTAACTGTGGGTAGACAGGCCACGCGGCGAAGACAGGCAGACGCAGGTCAGCGACTCACGGAGGTGGAAGGGCCTGGTGGCAGCGGCCGGCAGGGACATACAGTCCCAGCGGCAACAGGCAGAGACATACAGGCCCGGTGGCAGTTCGCAGAGGTGGATGGGCCTGGCAGCAGTGACAAGCAGAGGTAGGTAGGCCTGCGGCGGCAGCGGGCAGAGACATACAGGCCCCTTGGCCCCCCCCCCTCCCAGAGGCGGACAGACCCAGCGGTAGCTGACAGGGACATACAGGCCCAGCGACTGAGACAAGTGGACGCAGGTGGGCCTGTGGCGGTGGGCCACAGGGGTGGACAGGCCCGGGGACGGAGAGGGGTGGATGCAGCTTGGAACGGGGATGCCCCTAGCCCCAACACCTGGGGAAGAGGCTATCTCCGTGGATCGGAACCAGGGCGAGTCTGGACACTCCGTCTGGGGACAACCCAGGGCCCAACTGCTGATCCTGTGAAACCCAACAACTTGGAGGTGTTGGTGAGACTGCCCTGCTCAGCTGAAACCCATCTGGGAGAGGATTCAGATGACTACAGTTTGAAGTCTGAAGAAACAAGATCAGCTGAGGAGTTGACAAATGAACAAAACGTGACCTGGGAACACAGAAGAAGGCGCTACCCAGTCACCAAACCAGATCACCAGAATCATAAGTATATAATTCACCGACTGAAATCAGCTGTCCCTGAAGAAACAGCCCAATAGCACCAATTTAACCAAGAACCCCTACTAAACCAAGACTAAAAATTAGAACAAGAGAGGCACTCTCAGACACAGACACCACCTGCACCACACAGAGGAAAAGATGAGTAGACGCCAGTGCAAAAATACAGGCAACAACATAAAGACCTGTATGGCAACATCAGAACCTAGTGATTCTACACCTGCAAGACCTAAACATACCATGACAGAAGAAACAGAAGCGATCAATCCTAAAAATGACTTTAAGAAGATGATAGAGGCCCTTAAAGAAGAAATAAAACATTCCCTCAATGAGGAAATAAAAACTTTCCTTAAAGAGGAAATGAAAAACTACCTTAAAGAGGAAATAAAAGCTTTCCTTAAAGAGGAAATGAAAAACTCTCTTAAAGAGGAAATAAAAACTTCCCTTAAAGAGGAAATGAAAAACTCCATTAAAGAGGAAATAAAAAACTCCCTTAAAGAAATGGAAGAAAAAACGAACAAAAAATGGGAAGAAATCAAATCAAGCCAAGAATAAGCAATTAAACAGATGAAAGAAACATTCCAAGATCTGAAAAATGAATTTGAGACAATAAAGAAAACACATGCTGAGGGAATGCTGGAAATAGAAATCCTGACAAAACGAACAGGAACTACAGAAACAAGCATAACCAACTGATTGCAAGAGATGGAACAGAGAATCTCTGACACTGAAGACACGATAGAGAAAATAGATTCGTCAGTCAAAGAAAACACTAAAGACAAAAAAGTCTTAACACGGAACGTCCAGGAAATTTGGGACACCATGAAAAGACCAAACCTAAGAATAATAGGGATAGAAGAAGGAGAAGAATACCAACTCAAAGGCACAGAAAATATATTCAACAAAATCATAGAAGAAAACTTTCCTAACCTAAAGAAAGAAATACATATGAAGATACAAGAAGCTTACAGAACACCGAATAGGCTGGATCCAAAAAAAAACTTCCCCTCGCCACATAATAATCAAAACACTAAACACACAGAACAAAGAAAAAATATTAAGAGCCGCAAAGGAAAAAGACCAAGTAACATATAAAGGTAAACCCATCAGAATAACACCAGACTACTCAATAGAGACTATGAAAGCTAGAAGATCATGGACAAATCTCATGCAGACACTAAGAGACCACGGATGCCAACCCAGACTATTATACCCAGTAAAACTCTTAATCACCATAGGCGGAGTAAACAAAATATTCCAGGATAAAACCAGATTTAATCAATACCTGTCTACAAACCCAGCCCTACAGAAAGCACTAGAAGGGAAAATTCAACCCAAAGAAGCTAAACACATCCATGAAAAATCAAGCAATAGATAATCCCACACCAGCATACACCACAGAAGAAACAAGCTGGTGTAGCTATCCTAATATCTAGAGAAAAAGGATGTTTCAAAAGAGAAGAAGTCTTGTGGCAATGCCTCAGTGGTCCAGGTAATTACCAGAACTCGGAAAAGTGGTTGAACTTGGGATTGGCTGGGAGGCCAAAGATTTAAAAAGCAGAAGATTCTCTCAAGATACAAGTTGTGTGATAATAGTGTGTTTTGTGTGTGTGAATGAGAATTTGTAAATGTTGAATTCTAGAGAGCTTCGACAATCATTGTCAGTGCAGATTAAGCTGCAAGTATTTATGCTTTAAAACTTAAATTATAGCCGGGCGGTGGTGGCGCACGCCTTTAATCCCAGCACTCGGGAGGCAGAGCCAGGCGGATCGCTGTGAGTTCGAGGCCAGCCTGGGCTACCAAGTGAGCTCCAGGAAAGGCGCAAAACTATGCAGAGAAACCCTGTCTCGAAAAACCAAAAAAAAAAAAAAACTTAAATTATAAAGCTAGTTACGTCTTTCTAACAACTAGTTTTAATGTTTATGAGCATATTTTACCTACATTACCTTTTCAGGATGTTGAGAAAGATGCATCACAAGCACAGGCTGGAGGCTGGGGGCTAGATGGTTTTGAGGAAGAGGTCTTGGTGGACTCTTTCATAGAGCAAAGGGAAGCAATGCCTTCTGGGAAATGAGCTAAGTTTTAATCTAGTCTTTAAGATTAGAAGTCAAAAACAAAAATATTAAGGAAAGGAAAACATAATTGATCTTTGAAGTATTGTTATGTGGAATTGAGTGGGACTTTTGAGGCCTTTCTTCCAGAAAACAAGGACTTGGTTGTCAGGCCTATATTAGGCCTAAACCTTGGTGCCATGTAGTTGTACTTAAATCATTTCAATGGAAAGTGTCTTAGTGATTGGAACTTCTAGTGCAGTTTGGAGTTCTTCCATTTGAAAAATGTGATATTTGCATGGGATTGTTTGAATCTTGTTTTCTAGTCCCTCCCCATCACCACCCTCAGAGACTGAAGGTAGATTTTTCTCTTGATAAAGGAACAAAAAAGGTGAACATCTTGTTTGTAAATAGGTATCTAGTAACTAGTGGTAAACTTGAAATAGTAGAATTCTTTAAAACCTAATTCTAGATAGCCTTAAGAAAATGTGTCTTAATTACTTTTGAACCTGTATTCACCTTGTTTTTTTTCAAATATCTTAAGTTATATTTTCTTTTTCAGAGCTGCTTCTTATTTGGGGCTACTTTTTTTTTTTAATTGAGGCGTAATTCATAAAAGGGTATATTGTTTTGATGAGACTTTTTACAACTGTGGCTGGATGTCTTTCTTTAGTCTTCCAAGAAGGGCCATTTTACTTTTTTAGAGTTACTTTTAAAAGTCATGAGGTCAACAACTTGGACTACTATGCATGTAAGTGCTAATGCAAATTAAAGCCCAAGTTGACCTCCAGCAGCAGTTCATTCTATGTTGACAGTGAGAGAACACTTTGCCTGTTAGGATACTGTTACTTGTGGACTGAAATGCTGAAGAAACCCCTCCCCCTATTTTGTTTTTTTGCAAAAATCAAGGTATATTCTAGGGTTTCCTGGTTGACCTCAACAGATAAACTGAGATGATAGTCTTAGTTCAGAAATGATCTGAATGTAGATTTACAGTCTACGTGTACAGCTGGCTAAGTGAGATCGCTTTCACAGTTCTGCATGTATCCCATCGGCTCCCCAGTAGTCACTGAACTCTTAAAACTGGTATTGTAACATTATCACAATGTTTTGCGCCAATTTTATAAACTTTACAGTGCAAAATGTATTCCTTTTCTGAGGCAAACCAAAGGTCTATTTCTCAAGGTTCTGCTGCTATCAGCAGCGTTGATGGAGGATTTTTTATACATTTGTAATAGATAGAAATAAACCAGAAAAAAAGAAGAAAAAAAAAGTGGTGGAGGAAAAGGTGAACACTGCAAGAAGACTCAAAAGGCCTGAGAGTTGCAAACGCCAAGAATGGCTTTGCATAGTAAATGGAATAGAACAGCTCTGAACTATAGCTTACTTTTCCTGGTTTGGTCTGACAGAATGATTGAATGCTTTTGTACAAAAATCAGAGCCTTAAAAACAAGGATTTGGTGAGATTGTAAAATGGTGTGCCACTTTGGCAAAACAGTTTGATGGTTGGTCAAAATGCAAAACATTGTTACTCTGTTACTCAACAATTCTACCCTTAGGAATATATCCTCAAAGTACTGAAAATGTGCACCTATGAAACATGTACATGAAGGTTTACAGCAGTGTGTTGCTAATAGTAAAAAAGTTAAAACAACTCAAATAGCTATCAAATACTGGAGAGAAATAAAATGTGGCTTATTCATACAATAGAATATTATTAAGACATAAAAATGAATGAGAAACTGACAGATTAAATGACTTTGGTGAACCTTCATAATTTTGTTTGTAGATCTTTCCATTTCTAATTTATAAATACATTTGGGGTTATAAATTATAAATGTACTGCCTCCTGTCAACATTGTATACTTCTATTTGATGATTTCTGTGTCAAACATTATATGGAAATGTTTCCAAGTATTTTCTGTATTAACTGTGAATGAATAGAACAAAATAAATTGCCTGTGATGGAAAAAAAAAAGTAACTGTGGACAGAAATTCTGATGTAAACTACAATATGGATGGCTTTAGATCAAGTGTGGGGTCTAGTGCATGTTAGGGAGCCGTCTACCGACAGAGTTGCATCCTCATACCTCTATATTGATGTACGTCTTTTGTCTTATATATGTATGGCTAATGCCTGCTCCTAGTCTGTGGCTAACTTGATTACCTTCAGGATATCATTTGAAATCTTATCTATATTAATATTTTCTTTTTTGGTATGTGATTTCTCTTTCCTGCTTCAACTCTTCACTTACAGAGGGATGGGGGGATGAGGGAGGAAGGAAAGGATAGAAGAGGAGAAGAAGGAGGAAAAGGGGATAGAGGGAGAGGGAAGGAAAGGGGGAGAGAGTGAGAGAGAGGGAAGGAGAGGGGGAGAGGGAGAGAGAATGAGGGAATGAGGGGGAGGGGAAGGGAGAGGAAGGGAGAGATTGTCTGTGCTGTGGAGGCCAGAGATAGGCTGTGTCTTTTTCTCCTGCTCTCCACTTGACTCCTTTGAGACAGGGTCTGTCATTGAAGCTGGAGCTCAATTGTTTTGGTTGAGCTTGCTGGCTTTTTTCATTATTTCTTCCTAAGAAGCATTTTGGACTAATCTTTTTCTTAGTGGGGCTTCTCCAACAAGACATTATAATATCATACTATTGATAAATTGTATATGTTGTCAGGTAGGGTGGGACTTAGCAGAGCCATGAATCATTGTAATAACTAAGATTTCCTAGTACCACATTCCTCCAAATCTACTTTTTGTTTCCATGGAGACAATATTGTATCAACTGAGGATGTATGTTTTTAAGAGGTTATCACCCTGGAGTGAGTTTTGTGTCTTCCATTTCAACTTTTAAGCGACACTTAACAATGGAAGGAGCTTGCTTTTGGTTGGCACAGCTGGAAGGGTGCTGGCATCTGCTGAGAGATGTGGATGGCAGACAGCCTGTGCAGCTCTTCACCTCCAAATCAAGAACCAGTCACAAACGTCAGGAGAGCGGAGGCGGGAGCAGGATTCATAGTGTCATTTTTTGTTCTTTTTATCAAACGTCATTAAACTAAAGTATAAATTTGGTATTAATAATACTGTCATTAATTAATCAATTAATAATACAGTTAATCATGTAGCAGAAAACATTTGATTTTGCTGTTGCTTGATTAAACAGTGATTCAAGAGACAGTGATAAACGAAAAGAGAACTTTATTTATTGGCCAAAAAAATGGAGAAATGAAGTCTCTGCTTGCAGTTTAGCCTCTCAACTCCAGGAAACTGAGGAGTTACAGTACAGGAGTAATGAGCAAGAGAGACCAGGAAGAAGTCTTTGTCTTTTCTGTGAATAGGTACAAATCTTTGAAGAACTTAGGTGTTAGTTTTTCTGTCTTCTGTGGTCTGGTATTTTCACATATCACTAAAAGGTTAAAATCTTAAAAGATACAGACAGAGATGTCAAGCCTTTCATTCTGGTTCAGGTCATGAATTAGACATTTGTAGGCCCAATGGAGAATCAGTGCTTCCATCAAAAGTGGCCTTCAAGTCCTTGACAAGTGACTGTTACTTATACTCTCACAACAGAGGCAAATGCACAGCAAAGCTGATAATGCATTGGTCTCCAAAATTATTAGTGGCTTTGAAGTTAACTAAGAACACAGAAACTAGAGAGTTTTCATTTTTTTTTCTTGGTAAAAATGTTTCTAATGTTATTATATAAAGTAAAAAGTATAAAAATTTTTCTTGACTCTTAGGAAATATGGATTCCACCAGGTTCAAGATTAGACTCAAGTAGAATATTCTTTGCATGTGGTGATATAGTATGTACTCCAATAAAGCTTGCCAGAGGATCAGAGGACAGAGCCAGCACTAGATTAGACATAGAGGTCAGGCAATGGTGGCACACATCCTTAATCCTATTACTCGGGAAGCAGAGAGAAATCTGTCTGGATCTCTGTGAGTTCAAGGCCACACTGGAAACAGCCAGGCAGTGGTGGCACACAGCTTTAATCCCAGGAAGTGATGGCAAGGCGGAGAAAGGTATATAAGGCGTGAGGAAACAGGAACTAAAGCACTTTAACTGAGACCCTTTCAGGTGAGGACTCAGAGGCTTTCAGTCAGAGGATCCTGAGCTGGTGTGGTAATAGTTGGTGGCTGTGGCTTGCTCTGCTTCTCAGATCTTTCAGCTGATACTGTTTTTTTTTTTTTTTATTAAAAGACCATCTAAGATTCAAACAACATTGGCATATTTAGGTATAAAAATATTTTACCTAGCCGGGCGGTGGTGGCGCACACCTTTAATCCCAGCACTTGGGAGGCAGAGGCAGGCGGATCTTTGTGAGTTCGAGGCCAGCCTGGTCTACAGAGCGAAATCCAGGAAAGGCGCAAAGCTACACAGAGAAACCCTGTTTATAAAAACAAACAAACAAAAAAATATTTTACCTGTTTGAGACATTAAAACAGTAGGATACTTTTTAAATTCTGTTTCTTTATATCCTCTTTTATTCCTTTTTAAAATTTATTTCTTAACTCATTTGTTTTACTGGTGTTTCTTTTCCCTTTTGGAATATCTTTATTTATTCCTTGACAATCTCATATATGTTCAATACATCTAGATCCTATCTAGCCCCAAAACCTTTTACCCACTCCTCCCAGACAGCCTATAATTCCCCTATCATTTTTATGCTTTTTCTCTCTGTGTCTTTTTGTAACCCACTGAGCCCAGTTAGTGTCCCCTACTAGAACGTTGACTGATTGTGGCTAAGTCTGATGCAGGTAACTGCTGGAGTGAGTTGGTGAGTGCACGGCCCTGTTGTGTCCAGGAGAATGCATTTCCCAGCACTTGTCCCTACCTTCCAGCTCTTAGAGTCTTTCTGCCCTCTCTTCCATGATGTTTTCTGCACTTAGAGGTTGATAGAGATCTTCTGTCTAGAGCTGAGTACTCAGGAGTCACTTACTCTTAGCACTTTGACTAATAAAGTTGCTGCATTAAATGCTGCCCACTACAGAAAACCACTTCTCTACCCAAAGTTGAAAGCAGCTCTAATCTGTTGGTATAAATGTAAGTTGTCTTAGTTTGCTTTCCATTGCTGTGCCAAACACCACGACCAAAAGCAACTTGGGAAGAAAAGTTTATTTCACCTTGCAAGTTGTAGTCTATCACGTCAAGGAAAGTCAGGGCAGAAACTCAAGACAGGAGCCTGGAGACAGGAACTGAAGTAGAGACCATGGAGGAATACTGCTTTCTGGCTTGCTCAGCCTACTTTCTTATATAGCTCAGGACTACCTGCCTAGGGGTGGCCCAACCTCGAGTGAGCTGGGCCCTCCCATGTCAACCGTCTGTCAAGAAAATGTTCTACAGGTTTGTCCACAGGCCAGTCTGGTGGGGGCATTTTCTCAATTGAGGTTCTCTCTTCCAGAATTACTCTAGCTTATATTAAGTTGACAAAAAACTAACCAGGACATACATATTTAGAAGGCAGTTTGACAACATGCCCATTTAGCAAAAGAACAGTAGTAGGTTCTCCTCTATGGCCTGTGACTTTCCAAGTTATAGCCTTTGACCAGGTTAACAGTGCCAGACATGAACTTCCTTCTCTGGAGCAGACCTCACGCCCAGTCAGAAAGTGGTTGGTTATTACCATTATTGCACCAGTGGGTAGGTACATCTTGCCCAGTAGGACAGGATTGTAGTATCCAGGGTTTACTTCTAGGTAGTACCATGAATGGCTTTTCTTACCCAGTGGCCTATACAGCACATTATGGCACTATGCAAGATAGTAAGCAAGGAGGAAGTTTTCAGAGAAGTTGCAGTTTGATTTCTCTGTGTCCTGCCACCAAAGTATGTTGGGTCTTCAGCAGTAGAGTCTCACCATCTAGTTATGATTACGAGCCAAGAGCAGTGCAGTAGCCCTTGCTTTTTGGGGGGCTTCCTTGACCGATTAGTCATAGGGTGTTGATTTATGTTTATTAAGCCATCCCCCTTCATCTCTGGAATAAAGACAACTTAGTGATGGTGGGTAATCTTTTTGATGTGCTCTTTAATTTGCAATTGTTTTGTTGAGAATTTTTTTTTGTGTGTAATTTTACCATGGGAGTCTCTAATTTTCTTTTTATTGTTATTGTTTCTTTATTTGCTTTTGGTATCAGGGTAATAACAGCTTAGTAAAAAAGCATTGGGTGATGTTACTTCTTTCTTTAATGGTAAGGTTTGTGAAGAATTAGTGGTGTTTTTTCTTTAAAGGTTTGGTAAAATTCACCAGTGAATCCATCTAGGCCTGGAATTTTAGTTAGGAAATTTTAAAATACTGCTTCAGACTCACTGTTTGTTACAGATGTGTTTAAATAATTATCTTGTTTTGGCTTAATTTGTTAGGTCATTTGCATCTAGGAATTTGTAAGTTTCTTTTAGTATTTCTAACAGTGAATGTACGTTTTCAAGGTAAGACCTAATGATTTTCTGATTTCATTGGTAGCTGTTGTAATGACTCCCTTTTCGCCACTTATTTTATTAATTGAGGTCTTCTTTTTTTCTTTTTGTTAGTTTGACTAAGAGTCTGTCAGTTTTATTATCTTTTCAAAGAGCCAAGTATTTGTTTGATTCTTTATATTTTTCCTCATTATTTTATGTCCTAATGATTTCACCTACTGAATTGTGATTTGATGTATTGTTCTTTTTCCAGGGTCCTAAGGCGAATAATTTACTTATTTATTTGAGGTTTCTCTGATTTCTTATGTAGGCACTTAGAGCTCTACAGTTCTTTCCTCCTTAGGATTGCTTTCATTATATCCCATAGGTCTTGGCATGTTGTGCTTTCATTTTCATTTGATTCTAGTAATTTATTTTCATTCACTTCTTTATTTCTTCAAGGATGGAGTTGTTTTTCAACAGTGTGTTATTTCATAGCATAGTTTAGCCTTTCCTGTGGCGTTGTAGATGGGTTTGTTTTTCTCTGCAGTTCAAAGTATTTTCTGTGGAGCTGATGTGGTGGTCAGAAATTTCTTTAGCCTGTTTTTATCATGGGAAGACTATTTTTCCTTTTAGTATGATAGGTAGCTTTGCTAGGTATAGTGGTCTGGGTTGGCAGTTGTTTTTCAGAACTTGAAATACACCTGTCCAGGCGCTCCTGGCTTTTAAAGTTTCATTGAATAATCTGTTATTTCGATGGGCCTGCCTTTATTTATGGTGTGGTGTTTCTCTCTTGCTGCTTTCAGTATACTTTCTTGGCCCTGTATATTTAATCATATTGATGATGTGGAGTTCTTTTCTGGTCTTGGTGTTAATGCCTCTTGCATCTGGATTGGCATCTCCTTTCTTAACTCTGGGAGAGTTTCTGTTATGATTCTTAAAACTGTTTTCTGTGCCTTTAGAACTAGATTCTTTTCCATCTTCCTTGCCTACTCATAGATTGAGTCTTTTAAGAATGCCAGGTATAACTTGGAATTCCTTCTGTAGGATTAGTAAAATTTGGAGGAATTATGGTGTGTGTGTGTGTGTGTGTGTGTGTGTGTGTGTGTGTTTCTTATGTCACTGCTTACTGGTTTATTTACCATGGCTTGATCAGTCTGCTTTCTTACAGAACCTAGGACACCAGCCAACAGTTGGCACCACCCACAATCATTAATTAAGAAAAAGCTCTGTGGCTGGCCCACAGCCTGATCTTATGGCAGTGGTCAGCCTGTGGTTTGCGACTCCTTTGGGATCAAACGACCCTTTCACAGGGGTCACCTAAGACCATTGGAAATATCATATATTTACATATGATTAATAACAGCAAAATTAAGTTATGAAGTAGCAATGAAAATAATTTTATGGTTAGGGGTTACCAAAGCATGAAGAACTTTATTAAAGGACCAAAGGAAGGTTGAGAACCACTGTCTTATGGAGACATTTTCTCAATTGAGGTTCCCTCCTCCAGATGACTACAGTTTGTGGCAAGTTGACATAAATCCAGTCAGCACAGTATTAGATTTATTTTGAAAAGAAAAAAAGTCAAGGTGTGTAAAGTAACTAGGAAGTGAAAACTGGGGTACTGTTAGGGTCCACAGATAATAGAGGTTGTTATATCTATGGAATGTTGTAAGTAAGAAGTAAAAAGAAGAGGTGATAAAGATGAACGGAAGATGTAGGGATAAGAGGAGATGTTATTTGAGATGTGGGAGAAAAGTGTAGTAGAAACTGCTTTATATTAGACTGGTGGACAACAGTCCTGAAGCCTATTGAACAATATACGAACAAAAGGAAATCATGAGACGTGTATGCAAGAGTGGAGATTAAATAATAGAGAATAAGAAATAAAAGGAATACTTATGGAGAGTTGCTGGCACAGCTGTGCTGAGTTGAAGGTTATGTCTTCTGATTCCTCTGACTTGAGCAGGCTCCAAGGTATGTGAGGGGCAAGTAGGAACTGTCTCTGCAACCTCAGTGTTCTTGGGGTTCTGGCATGTGGGGGAGGAGCGATTGTAAGACCTTTCAGTGGTAGTTACCTTGGATTTCTGCATTCCTTCATGGCCTTTCTTGTCCTGCAGGTTCCCCTAAAATTTCCCTTAGTTCGTTGGCAATTTCATATATACATTTAAATGCATCCTGGTCACTTTCTATCTATACTGTCCCTATCAACTTCTTTCCTACCTGCCCCTTCCCAGATTCATGACTTGGTTTTTTTTTGTGGCCCAGTTAGTTTAACCAGGGAACTCTGTATGAGCATTGGAGCCTGGTGGGATCACTAGTAGGTACACAACTAACTGAAAGGCAATGACTGTTCCTTGATAGAACCATAGAGATTGTTCAGTAATGATATAGGCTTCCCTTGTCCTCTTTTTAATGTATGCCTGGCTTTTCATGGGCCTGTGTTTGTACAGACTCATTACAGTCATGTGTGGTTGTTGGAAGTACATGATTGTGGTAGCTGAGTACTGTCCTCTCCCAGAAGACCAGAAGGTGGTCTTTTTTTTAAATTTACTTTTTGAGAGGTAGATTAGTATAATGGACTCTAGAATCAAAGTCCGACTCTTGGTTCTGCTAAAGACAAGGCTATGACTTTGGATACATAGTGGTATACACAAAGTACTTTCTCATAGGCATGTTAGGAGGGTTAGATAAGCTACTGTATTTATTAACATACAGTAGTATACAATACTAACTTATATCCTGACCTATTTAGTGTGTTTTTCATTACAATGACAAATGTTTCTTTTTCTTCTACAGATTTATGGTGGATTATTTTCTGAAGATAAGTGTTGGTACAGATGCAAAGTGCTGAAAACCATCAGTGATGATAAGGCAGGAAATTGTATTCATATTTTGGGCTTAAGGAATGTTTATCTTGGTTCCAAAACCTTTTAAAAATGTACTTTAAAATTTTTTACAATTATTTATTTTGTATCTGCATACATATGTATGTGGGCACAAGAGTGCCTCAGTGTACAGCATTTATGAGGCCTGAGGACAGCCTGAGGAAGTTGGTTCTGTCCTGCCACCATCTGGGTCCTGGGATTGAACTCAGGTCATCAGCTTTAACAGCGAGCATCCTCATCTACTAAGCCATCTTGCTGGCCCTTGTTTCTAAAAGGATGCGTATAGAGTCTGTTATTGCTTATTCATAGTGATAATGACTAGATTAACAAACTTAACATTTATGAAATGGAGAGATGGCACGGTTGTTAAGAGCACTGGTGCTTTTCCTGAAGACCTGGGCTCAGTTTCTAACACCCACGTGATGGCTTTACCACCATCTGTGACCTTAGTTCCAGGGCAGTGCCCTTGCTGGGCCTCCTCAGGCAGCATGCACACAGGTGTGACACGTACATACATGCTGGCAACATACCCAGGCACATAAATAATAATACAACTAAGAAATAGAAAATTTGTGGGTTATTTTTGCTGATTAGTTGGCTCTTTCTGCCCTATCTCTTAATGATTCTTTAAAAGTTATAAGTAACTTTTAAAGTTCATTTTATTAAGATTGATGAATAGAAAAAGAACATTTATTTGATCTTGAAGTTAGATGTATTTTGTATTTGGTGTCAAATATTGTTGACAATAAAGATTGGTTTTCCACTTTTTTTTTTTTTTTTTCAAGACAGGGTTTCTCTGTGTAGCTTTGCGCCTTTCCTGGGACTCACTTGGTAGCCCAGGCTGGCCTCGAACTCACAGAGATCCACCTGGCTCTGCCTCCCGAGTGCTGGGATTAAAGGCGTGCGCCACCACCGCCCGGCTGGTTTTCCACTTTTAATCCTTGTTAAATGTGATTAAGTTCTTTTGTGTCAAGCTGTTTTATTTCTTACATTGAAAGATTGTGGAAGATTTATTTACATATTTCTATTTCACAATTTCTTGCATATATAAAAATGTACTTTGTTAATATTCACCGCCCCCCCCCCAATACTCTGTCTTACTCCCTTTTCCAATTCTTCCCAACCCCATTTTTTCCCTCACAATAAACTTCCCTCCTAAGGGAGATGAGATTTTTCTGCAGAGCTGTTTGGGGGCAAATGTACATTGTGGGATCATGGAAACATCTCTGCAGGTGTTCCATAAGTGATTTTTTTACATCTGTTTTCTAGACCTAAAATATATTTCATAATGTTTATGTCTGGTAAATATTTTTTATTAATAAAATGCTAAGTAGAAAAGTTTAATGATTTCTATGGTTGGCTTGTGTTTTAAAAATATCATTTAATATTTCTATAGATAATGTTTTATCTTTGTGAAACTGAATTTTTTAATATAACTTTTTCCATAATTTGACAGTTGAATATTTTGCGCTTGCCTTTTGGATTGACTAAGGTTTTAAATTAAGGCATGAGATGATGATTGACTTTGTAATATAGTTTTAGAAAGTTTTTAAAAATTAAAAAAAATATGTGTATGGGAGCTCTTCCTGCTTGTATGTATGTGTGCCATGTGTATGCAGTGCCCACAGAGGTCAGAAGGTGTTGGATTTCTTGGAACTGAAGTTACAGATGGTTGTGAGCTACTATGTGGATGCCAGGAACTGAACCTGAGTCTTCTGGAAGAACAGCCAGTGTTCTTAATCACTAATCACTTAATCACTATACCTACAGCCCCCAGAAAGATTAAAAACAATAGATACAGGGCTGGAAGTAAGGGTGAATTTGGCCAATTTCAAGGTCTAGCCAGAGTGGGTTTAATTTTGTTAAAGAATTTTTATTTATTTATTTATTTTTTTGAGACAGGGTTTCTCTGTGTAGCTTTGCACCTTTCCTGGAACTTGCTTTGTAGCCCAGGCCTGCCTCTGCCTTCCAAGTGCTGGGATTAAAGGCGTGCACCACCACCACCACTCAGCAAGAAATTTTTTTTTCCTGTGGGGAAACAAATAGGCTTTACTGTTTTCAATTTGAATTTAAGACTGTAGATTGATTTTAATATTAAGAGGTTAGAAAGGGTCACAGTGCTATAAACTCATGTTGGTATAAAAATACTAGTGGTTAAAAAAGACAAATGACAAATGGTACTATTGGAAATTATTCCCAAATGCAGAATTTTCTTTACTTTGAGGTTGTCATTAGAGCTGTTTCTAAAGGCGTTTGTTATCTGAAGCAACATTTATAGCTCTTGTTAGTTAACAGATTTTATAATCTAGGTTCAGTACTACTGTTTGCCTTCAATTTTTTTCTAGTGCCTGGTGAGGTACATTGACTATGGAAATACTGAAATTCTAAACCGATCTGATATAGTAGAAATTCCCCCAGAGCTGCAATTTTCTAGTATTGCCAAGAAGTATAGACTTTGGGGACTACAGATTCCTTCTGGCCAAGAAGTTACCCAGTTTGACCAGGCAAGTCACACATTTAAATTCTTAATGTATTATACTTGAAACTATATACATGAAGGCGTATGCATTGTTAAATGTCATTAGCTTTGTTTAATGTAAAAGCTTATATATTTTGGTAGAAAATATGAATTATAAAATAATTCAGGGTTATGATACAGTTTATGGTAGAACACTTACCTAGTATAATCAGACCCTGGGGTTGATCTTACTGAACTTACCCAACAGACAGACAAATGAGCATAAACACATAAAAATATTATATATTTGTTCTCATATTTTGTAGGTAATCATTCTTAATGATCAAATAAGTGATTTTATATACATAAGTAAATAAATGTGAATAGTTTCTTCTGTAAAAATTTAAAGGGACTTTTATATGATAAAAAATTCTGTTAACATTGTTTTTGTGAAAGTATTGGGTTTGTTTCTGTTTTGGCAGTACTGGGGATTGATTCTAGAGCACCCCTCTTTAACCTTGTCTGTAAATATCAGTAGTTTGAAATTTTTAGTATTAGAAATAATCAGATTTATGTTTTAAACAATGTGATGACTAGTTTTAAATGTAGCTGGACACAAACTAGAATAACCTGGGAAGAAAGTCTCAAATGAGGAATTATCTAGATAAGGTTGGCCTGTGGGCATGTATGTGCGGGCTTGTTTTGATTGCTAATTGACCTGGGAAGGCTCAATTCATTGTGGGCAGTACCATTCCTTGGCCAGGGTCTCTTGAATGATATAGATAGTACAGGAGATAGCTGGGTGAGAAGAGCAAGCAGGCAGCATGGGTATGTTTGTTTCTTTCTACTTTTAAGCATGGATGTGGTGTGGCTGGCTGTTTCAGCCTCTGTAACTTCCCTGCAGTGATGAATGTAACTTGCACTTGTAAGGCAAATAAACCTTTTCTCTCCTGTTTTTCTGGGAGATGCAACACATGTTTACTTTTCCTGGGGAGATGCAGCCCATATGTCTACTCATGCCAGATAGGAATCCCATGACAGACCAAAGTATGGATACCACTAAAACCCAACTTGATGAACCAGTGGATTTTATTGGGGTTACTTACAGGAGCAGAAATGGCGCAAAGACAGCTGCATTATCAAAGCCCACCCCAGCCTGGGTGACAGTTCCAAAGCTGGGAACCTGCACACCCTGCAGGCAGCTCAACAGGTTAGAGACTGTCCTTTCCAGGTGCCTCAGTTGGTCTAAACCTCTTTGAGTCAGCTTGCTGGTTTTTGCCGCTTCTAGGCAGCTGTTTGGGTGTCAGAGTCTATTTTGCAGCCCTTTTTTCCCCTTGAGAGTCGTCTTTGTAGCTCAGCTTGTCTGAGTCTTCGTGCAGCTCATCTCATCTCAGAGTCTTTGCAGTTCAGTTTTCTTTTCTGAGAGAGACTTACAGCTTTTATTGCTTACTCTGGAAGGGAGGGAGCTTAGAGAATCTGGTCAGTTTCAGGGACATCCTGAAGCTTTTTGAGTTGTTTACCTCTCTATCTAAGGAGCATCTTCTTGCAGAATGGAATGTTTCCATCTCTCAGGAAATTGTTACATAACACTCACCACCAAAGTAAGAATTATGTCAATAACTATCATAAAAATGAGGATGCAAAAGCCAAACCAAAAACTAAAATATAAGTTAACCTCACTTTAAAAAAAAAGTCAAAATCCAAAAAAATGTATGAAACTAGTACAGATAATTATTTTATTTCTCTAACTCTTTAACAGTATAGAGGACAGAAATAAAACCCACATAACAGACCCAAACTTTTCTTGTAAAGAGCAGTAATCACTCATTTTACCTTTTTAATTCATGCTTTATATATTCTGAAAAATTAGTAATTCCATTTATAGTGTAGGCTGAAAAATCAGGAAAGGAATTTAGAGACATCTAGAAGAAAAGAGTACTTAGATTGTATCAAAATAGTTTTAGGAATTAAAATTCTTAGCAGCAATAAAGTTCCTGGTAAAATGAAGATACTTTGCAATTAAGATACTTTGCAATCTCAAATATGTTTTATTATATCTTTTCTCAGTGTGGTGGGTTGGTAATAATTAAAAGTTAGCAAGTACCTAGTTTCTCGTGTGGTTTCTCTCATGTGATGGTGCTCATATGGCCTCCTTAAAGTTCTGTTTAAGGTAGTTTTAAGTTTTGAATAAACAGTTACTAGTGTCTCATAGTCTATAATTTAAAATTGTTTATTTTAAAAAAGATTCTGGTATTTTGTGCTTTGAAATTCTTTTACATTTATTGTGTGTATGTACATGTGTGGGCATGCATGTAGCATATGTGGAAGTCAGAGGACAACTTGTGGGAATTTTTCTCCTCACCATGTGGCTTGAACCCACTGAGTTATTGTGAACATCTGTTTGGTGCTTTGAGATTCTATTTTAGTCTTTGTTCTTGTCTTAGTTCAAAATCAAAGTATCTGATTTTGCCTTTAAAATAATTTTTAAGTGTTGCTGATGGTACCTTTTATAGGTACCAGAAATCCTTTTTGAAAATAAAGCTCCTTTGAACATCATTACAGCTGTGGTGGGCTCACTAGAACATCATGACAGCTGTGGTGTTGGCTCATGCCTTTAATCCCAGGCCTTGGTAGTCAGAGGCCAGCCAGGTCTACAGAGCAGACTTTGAGGACAGCCAGGGCTACTCAGAGAAACACTGTCTCAATCAACCAAACCAAAACCAAACAAACATCATTACATTTAGTTGGAGTCAAGACAGTCAAAACAATATGCTAGGTTAAAAAATTATTCTAGGATTATTAAATATTTAGTATTCATTAATTCAATTATTAATTCAGTAATTAAATAATTAGTATTCATTAAAATTTTATAAATATGGGACTGGAGAGATGGCTCAGTGGTTAAGAACACTGACTGCTCTCTCCAAGAGGACCTGGGTTCTATTCCCAGCACCCACGTGGCAGCTCAGAACTGTCTGTAACTCCAGTTCCAGGGTACCCAACACCCTCACATAGACATACATGCAGGCAAAACACTAATGCACATAAAATAAAAATACATTTTTAAAAAGAAAAAAACCATTTATAAATATGGTTGAATATGAACTTTACTTCTGGAAAAGAAGGTTTTCACAGACATTGGAATAATTCATGCACATGCAGAGATATATTTTCATATATTTCAATATATAATATATATGTATACAGATTTTAGGAAAAAGAAATATGAGTGGAAGCAAAGTAAGAGAGGAAAATGTTTATGTGGATGGTTTATATTTTGTTTTTTTTCCCCCTATCTTTCTTAGGGCAGAACATTTTTGGGGAGCTTGATTTTTGAAAAAGAAATAAAAATGAGAATTAAAGCAACCTATCAAGATGGAACAGTTATTGCTCAGGCTGAGTATGGCACTGTCGATATAGGGGAAGAAGTGGCAAAGAAAGGATTTGCAGAAAAGTGCAGACTGACCTCTGGCGTTGACGTCTGTGAGGCAAAGAAACCAGACTCCAGTCAGCTTGCTCTCAGGAACCTCAAGAATCCTATTCCCTTGTGGGGGCGCAGATCAAACCAGTCAACTTTCAGCAGGCCAAAGGGGCATTTTAACGGGAGGTTGACTCTTGATGTGAAGTATGAGACTAATGCAGGAAATCACGTGACATTTCCAAAGTAAGACGGGGTTGACTTAGGGTTTCTATAGCTGCAATGAAACACCATGATCAAAAAGCAAGTTGGGGAGGAAAGGTTTATTTGGCTTCCACTTCCATATTGCTGTTCATTATGGGAGGAAGTTAGGGCAGGAACTCAAACAGGGCAGGATCCCAGAGGCAGGAGCTGATGCAGAGGCCATGGAGAGGAGCTGCCTACTGGCCTGCTCCTCACAGCTTGCTCAGCCTGCTTTCTTTGAGAACCCAGGACCATCACCCACAATGGGCTGGGCCCTGGGCCCTCCCCCATTGATTACTAATTGAGAAAATGCCTTACAGTTGGATCTCATGGAGGCATTTCTTCAACTGAGGCTCCTTTCTCTCTGACGATTCTAGCTTGTGTCAGGTTGACACAAAAACATCCAATGCAACTGCTGTTTTAAAATTTTAATTGATTTCAAATTTATGGTAGTAGCCTTTATAGAACTCAGTTCTTAGGACTTTGGAATCCTTAACTGTACCTATGACTTTGTGATCTTACATAATTTCTGTCTCTCTCTTCTTTAGCAGGGATATTTTCCTTAAAAACCTTGAAAATAAAATTGTTCTTGAATTGATTAAAGTTCCCTTGCCAACTTTTCATTCCAATTCTTTTGAATGTCTTTATAAAAAATAAAAACATACCCTAGTATTGAAATTATTCAGACAAAGCCCAGAACTTACAATAAGATTTGAAATTGGGGCTGGAGTTTAGCTCAGTGGCATACACGAGGCTCTGGATATAATCCCCATCCTCTTAAGGGAAAAAAGATTGAATGTTTTTCCTCTGGCTTTAAGAAAAATTTTCACATGTTTAATGAATTTTTGTGTGTGAAAGCTATAAGAAAAATTTTCACATGTTTAAGGAATTTTTGTGTGTGAAAGCTTGTGGTGAGATTTATTTGCTCTGTAAGGAGTTCATTTCTTTAAAAACACTCTTTTGGCTTTTTTTGTGTGTGTGTGCTGGAAGTAAAACCCAAGGCCTGATGCTTGCAAGGCATATACTTACTTTACTAATTGATCTCCACCCTCAACCTATATTTTTAATTCTCAACTGATCAAATAATTGTTTATACTGCTGATGTATGGTATGTTGTTTCGATTCATGTATTCCATATAAGTAAAAGATCAGAGGAAGTGAGATATCTCTCACCTCAGGTATATGTATTTGAGCTACCCTTTTAGATAATTTTCAATTATCTACTCAAGGCAGAAAGCCAGACTAGATACTCATGTATACCAATACATTATTTAAAAACATTATTTTATGTTTGGCGTTTTGTTTACATGTGTGTCTCTGTACCATATGATTGTCTGGTGCCCTCAGAGGTCAGAAGAGAGCATTTGATATCCTGGACCTGGAGTTACAGAAGGTTGTGAGCTGCCATGTGGGTTCTGGGAGGGAGTTGAACCAGGGTCCTCTACAAGAGCAGCCAGTGCTCTTAACCACTGAGCATCTTTCTAGGTCAGTGGTTCTCAGCCCTTCTAATGCTATAACTGTTTAATACAGTTCCTTTTGTTGTGTTGACTCCCAATGATAAAATTATTTTTGTTGCTACTTCATAACTAATTTTGCTACTGTTTTGAATCATAATGTCTTAGGTGACCCCTGTGAAAGGGTTGTTGAATCCTCAAGGGATTGCAACCCACAAGTTGAGAATCAGTGCTCTAGCTCCAGTGTATTCTCTCTCATCTATGGTGATCCAAGCATTGATGTCATGGCAGTTTGATGGATTTTTACTGGTGGTTTAAGAACTAAACAAATAAGGTGTAAGGGAGGAGGGAATAGAAAAAACTGATACAGCACTATTTATTTATTGTTCATGTTGTTCTTTGGAGTTGATAGTGTTAAGAGGAATTTGGAATATAAGAAAGTGAAGGCATTGTTTTTTATGTGTACCCCAGTTAAAACAACCTAGTTTGCATTAAAATAATCTGTTTTTCATGTTTTGATACAGTCTGACTGTAGCCCAGACTGCTCTTGTAGTCTGTTTCACTGAAAGTGGCCTCAGATTTTGTGTGTAGCTACTTTGGCCTTCCAAATTCTGGGATTTCAGGCCTGTGCTAACATACTCAGCTTAAATTATTTTTAATGTTAAACTAGGGCATAGTTTTAGTGTCTACAATTAATTATAATGTGTATTATAAAAAGCCTATGGTAATTTCATTTTGTGGGTTCCAACAGCCTTAGCATATTTTTAAAAATTAATGAATTTGTTTTTAATAGGGAAAGTTTGGCTGCTGGTGACTTTAATTTAGGGTCTAATGTCAGCTTGGCAAAAATTAAACAGGACCAGAAACTTATAGAAGAGAATGAAAAGCTTAAAACAGAGAAAGAGGTCCTCCTAGAAAATTACAAGGCGTTAGAATTGAAAGTTGAACAGACTGCCCAAGAGCTGCAGGTATGTCAGTGGCTTGTGGTAAAGAAAGTTACACTATGAAATCTCTGCTCTTACTGATCCTTTGTGTTATTTTGTCACGCTGTGTCCATCCAGTCTCTCTTGATATTTATGTGAGAATTTTTTTCTTATATTTCAAGCTAACCATGTTTATATTCCATTGGCTGTTTGAAATATAATTATTTTTCATTTATATTTTCTCTTATGTTCTTTAATTGTGTGTGTGTGTGTGTGTGTGTGTATGTATGTGTGCGTGCGTGTTCATTGTGTGCAGGTGCATTTTCTTGTGTTTGAACATGTGTGTGGAGGCCAGAGGTCGATGTCAGATGTTTTCCTCATTTCCACTTTAGTTTTTGAGGCAGGTCTTTCACTGAACCTGGAACATTCTAATTTGGCTGGACTGCCTGGAGAGCAAGCCCCAAAGATCCTTCTTTTTTCTGTCTCTCCACTGCTGCATTACAGATGTGTGCCACTGCTGTGCTTAGCTTTTTAATGTGGAGGTGTGGACCTCACTCAGGTCCTCATGCTTGTTTGGCAAGCACTTACTTACAGCTCCTAAAGCTTGTAAATTATGGAAAAATCTCAAAACATTGCAGAAAGAGAGTTCATAGTTAATCCCTATATTGTTCATAACCATTTTTTACAGTCTTTGGTTTTTTTTAGTCCTTTGTTAAAACTATACATCATGTAATGTTTCAAAACAAGCATCATTAATAGTATTTCATATTCTTAAGAATGCATCTATTAAAAAAAAAGAATGCTAGCCGGGCGGTGGTGGCGCATGCCTTTAATCCCAGCACTCGGGAGGCAGAGGCAGGCAGATCTCTATGAGTTCGAGGCCAGCCTGGACTACCAAGTGAGTCCCAGGAAAGGCGCAAAGCTACACAGAGAAACCCTGTCTCAAAAAACCAAAAAAAAAAAAAAAAAAAAAAAAAAAAGGAATGCATCTATTTCTGTGCATAGTGGTATATTCACACCTTTAATTCCAGCACTGGAGAGGCTAAGGCAGGCAGATGTCAGTGAGTCTGATGCCAGCCTGGTCTATATGGCAGTCTCCAGGCCAGCCAAGGCTACAAAAATGAATATATATATTGCTAATAGAAGAAAATGTTAAAGAAACTAGAGTTGAGTATGGTGGTGCATGCATTTTTAATCCCAGCACCCAGGAGGCAGATATGGGTGGATCTCTCTGAGTTTGAGGTCAGCCTGGTCTACATAGTGAGTTCTAGGCTAGCCAGGGTTACACAGTGAGACCCTGTCACTACCACCACCAGTACCACCACCTCCACCACCACTATCACTTCCACCTCCTCCACTTCTTCAAACAACTACTTCTAGGCATAGGTGTCCTGGGTTAGATCTCAGCCCTCCCCAACTGAAAGCCAACTAACCTCCCCAACTGAAAACCAACCAAACTATATCATACTACGTAGTTCATAGTAAAATAAGCAGTAATTGCATAATGCCATTTATATCATATTTCCCATATTGCTTCATGGAGTCCTTAAAAGTTATCCCTTCCAACTAGGGTCCTAGACCTGGTATTAGCTGGATGTCCAACAATTGAGTTCAGTTCTGACACTAACATATATATATATATATATATATATATATATATATATATATATATATATATATATATATATTAACTCTTAACATTTTGCTTGAGTCTAACCAAAAGTCATTTGAATGCTAGAAGTATGTTGTCATAATTAGTTCTCACTATCTTAGGTCTACTTTTTATGTTTCAGAAAGAGAAAACTACCACCATGGATCTGACTAAGCACTTAGAAAACACTCTGAAAACGTGTGTAGGAACCAGGCTGAAGAATCTGGCAGCTAAAGTGGAGCTATTGAAAGAAATTAGGTACTTTACAGAAAAATTATGTTTTTTTTTTTTTATGTAGTTCTGGTTATTGAACCCAGAATCTTGTGGCAGATTCTTTACTACTGAGCAAAAATTTCAGTTTCAAAGAATGTTTTATATGTGGATATATATGTGGTATTTGTATGCATACATGGGCGTGGGTGCATGTGTGGAGGCCAAAGCACAACTTCAAGATCATTCCCCAGGTGCATTCCTTGTTTCTTGAGACAGTTTCTCACTATCCTGTACTCACCAGGTAGGCTGTTCTGTCTGGCCACCTAGATCCAGGGATGCACCAGTCTCTACCTCCTTAGCACTGGGATTAATTACATGGTACACCCCTAGGCCTAGCCTTTCAATGTGGGTTCTGGGGATCCAAGTTGGGTCGCCATGCTTTTGTGGCAAGCACTTTCCCAACTGATCTCTTCAGACCCTCCACTTCAATTGTGTGTGTGTGTGTGTGTATGTGTGTGTGTGTGTATAAATGTAAAAATTGCTATTTAGTTGGTGCTTTGCTAAAATTGTGTGTATACTGTTTTTGCTTTTGAGATTTATGTTAGGGTCTGTGAATCACTCCAGAGACCACAAGACACATATGCAATCAGCATGAATGTTTATTTTTCAAGAGCAGAACAATTCCAGCATGTAGGGGTCTACCATTCATACAGAGTGTCGACCCTGGGAGAAGCACGCAGGCTCCTTTTGAGCATAGCAAGGGGAGCGTCAGGGAGGGAGGTTAGTCTAGGGGTTGATTGATGGGTTTAAACAAAAAGCTTTCGGGTTTCTGTAGGATTGGTTGGTGGCTCTAGTGGTTAGAGACTTTCTAGGAGCAGGGTGGGGGAAACTGTCTTTAGCTAGCAGAAGGGGGTGTTTGCTAATTGGTTGCCATGGGGTTGTGGTTTTTCCAAGAACTGCCTGTCCAGTTCCAGTAAACTGAAACTGAGGCCTGGTTTCTGATAGGCCATAGGAGCCTGTCATGGTGTTTGTTTGACTCTCTCAGTTTAGTCTTTGGCTTTTGATGACTTCAAAGAGAAAGTTCCAAACCTAGGATTAATTTTACAGAATCTTTTGGTCAGTTTTCTATTCGTACTTAAAGCCATAGTGTCTTAAGTTCGTATTTGAGAGTGAAATTAGAAACAACCCCCTACCCACTTCAGCTTCTAAGTGGTGGTTTGATGGGGAATCGGCATGTTTAACTGTACTATCTGAGGGTTTTTTTCCAGTTTACTGAAACTGAAGGGTTTTTTTAAAAATTTTATTTATTTTATATCCCAGTCGCAGTTTCCCTCCCTCCTCTCTTCCCAGTCCTCCCCCACCCCTCTCTGTTCCCACCCCCCAATCCACTACCCCTCTGTTTCAGTTTAGGAAAGGGCAGCTCTCCACGAGTATCAACAAAACACGGTGTATCAAGTTGCAGTAAGACTAAGCTCTTCCCGTGTATTAAGGCTGGACAAGGAGACTCAGTATGAGGAGTAGGGTTCCAAAAGCCAGTAAAAGAAAGACAGCCCCTGTTCCCACTGTTAAGAGTCCCACAAGAGGACCAAGC
Source organism: Peromyscus maniculatus bairdii (assembly GCF_049852395.1). Taxonomy (NCBI): domain Eukaryota; kingdom Metazoa; phylum Chordata; class Mammalia; order Rodentia; family Cricetidae; genus Peromyscus; species Peromyscus maniculatus. Next base: position 72,191,091 of record NC_134854.1, read on the forward strand.
TACACAACTGTCACATACGTGCAGAGTGCCTAGGTCAGTACCATGCAGGCTCCCTGGTTGTTGGTTTAGTCTCTGTGAACCCCCGTGAGCCCAGGTTAGTTGATTCTGAGTTTTCCTGTGGTGTCCTTGACCCCTCTGGCTCCTACAATCCTTTCTCCCCCTCTTCTTCAGGGTTCCTCGAGCTCTGACTGATGTTTGGCTGTGGGTCTGCACCTGTTTCTATCAGTTGCTGGATGAAGCTTCTCTGATGACAGTTGGGCTATGCACCAATCTATGTATGTGTATAGCCGGATATGTTTAGCATTGTTATATTGACATTTTTCCCCTCCAGTCCTGTTTGGTTCTATCCTAGGTCTTTGGCTCATCTAGCCTATGGGTCCTGGTGTTCCAGGCAGTGTCAGGAGTGGACTTACTCTCATGGCATGGCTTTTAGGCTAGACTGTTCATTGGTTGGCCACTCCCTCAATCTCCAGACCATCCTTACCCCAGCATATCCTATAGGCCAGACAGACTGTAGGTCAAAGGTTGTGTGGTTGGGTTGTTTTCCCACTCCCTCCACTTGATGTCTTGCCTGGTCACAGGAGATGGCCAGTTTAGGCTATGTGTCAGCTATTGTTAAGAGTCTTAGCTGGGGTCATCCTTGTAGATACCTGGGAGATTCCCTTGTGCCAGGTTTTTACCTGACCCCAAAATGCCCCCCCCTTTCCAATAATCTCTTTCATTATTCTCCCTCTCTACCTCTCCAACCTGATTGCTCATGTTCCATCCCCACCTGCCCTCATTCCATTCACAAAATCTCTCTTTCCCGTTCTTGGGGATATCTGGGTGTCTTTCCATGAACCCTCCTTGTTAACCAGTCTCTTGGGGTCTGTGGATTGTAGAATAGTTACCCTTTATTTTACAGCTTACAACCATTTATAAGTGTGTACATACCCTGTTTGTCTTTCTCAATCTGGGTTACCTCACTCAGGATGACTTCTTTCCTAGTTCCATCCATTTGCCTTCAAATATCCTGGTGTCCTTTTTTTTTTTTAAATTTATTTATTTACATTATTTTATGTGCATTGGTGTTTTGCCTGCATGTATGTCTGTGTGAGGATGTCAGATATTGGAGTCACAGATAGTTGTGAGCTGCCATATGGGTGCTAGGATTTGAACCCAGGTCCTCTGGAAGAGCAAGCAGCCAGTGCTCTTTAACTGCTGAGCCATCTCTCCAGTCCCCCCACCCCTGTGTCTTTGTTTTTAACAGCTGAGTAATACTCCATCGTGTAAATGTGCCACATGTTCTTTATCCATTCCTCAGTTGAGGGACATCTAGGTTGTTTCCAGGTTCTGGCTATTACATAGTTGAGCAAGTGTCCTGGTGGCATGATTGAGCATCCTTTGGGTATATGCCTGAGAGTCCCAAGAGTAAATGACATAGCTGGGTCTTATGGTAGATTGATTCTCAGTTCTCTCTATTTTTTTTTTTAACTTTCTTTTAGGGATTTATTGAGTTCTTCCAATTTTTTGTCTTTTTCTCAGTTTCTCTAAGGGTTTTTTGTTTTTTTATTTCCTCTTTAAGGACCTATATCATCTTCATAGTAATTTTTAAGGTCATTTTCTTATGATTCATCTGTGTTAGATTGTTCAGCTCCTGCTGTCATAGGATAGCTGGGCTTTGGTGATACTGTGTTGCCCTTTCTATTATTGATTGTTTCTTATACTGGCGTTTAGGCATCTGGGTTTGGGATGATTATAGGTATAGGTGTTGATTCCTGTGTTTGTCTTTGTTGGATGGGTGTTTTGTTCCTTGGTTTATCTTTCCTCTGGTCTTCTGGTTTAAATACCAACAGTTCTGGTGACTAGTGATTCTTCTGGTCCAGTACGGTGTCTCTTCTGGGATTTTTGGGGTTTAGGGTCCCTAGATCTGGCCTGGCATCTGGTAAAACTGAAGTCTTATTCCAAAGTTGTAAATCAGGATATGGAGCCCCGGGGAGAGAGTGCAGTTTGAGGTCCCTAAATCTGGCCTGGCCTCTAATAAAGCAGAAACCTTTTCCTGTAGTTGTAGGCCAGGATATGGAGCCAGTGTGTGTGTGTGTGTGTGTGTGTGTGTGTGTGTGTGTGTGTGTGTGTGTGTGCGCGCGCGCGCGCGCGCGCGCACACACACATAAGTCTGCCAGGGTTGTGGGCCCTAGTGTGGAGCCCAGAGGAGTGCATTGGACGTTTTGTTAATAGGAATTTCTTTATTATATTCTTTCTAAAACATTTTATTTGTAAAATAAGAAGAAAAGGAATTAATTAGCAAATCTTACACAGTGTTTACTCAGTAGTTCTCAAAGTCTGTTAGAATTATATAGGTATTTGTGTTAATGGGAGTTATGTTATTAGGCATAATTTGTCACTTTTTTTCTTTTCTTTTTTTCTTTTTTTTTTTTCCGAGACAGAGTTTCTCTGTGTAGCTTTGTGCCTTTCCTGGAACTCACTTGGTAGCCCAGGCTGGCCTCGAACTCAAAGATCCACCTGGCTCTGCCTCCCGAGTGCTGGGATTAAAGGCGTGCGCCACCACCGCCCGGCTTGTCCCTCTTTTCTAATGCATGGATTAAATAGTTGTTAAACAACCTAATTCTTTTTTCATGCTATGTTCTGGACTTTAATGACTCATTTTAACCCATACTTTGATGTCATCATGGATGCATACATTGCATGTTGATTTCTTTCCCCAGTGGAAATTGATATTCTCCAGTATAAATCCTCACACAGTATGTGGTCTGTAAATCTTTTTTGTTTGTTTGTTTTTTGGTTTTGTGTTTTGTTTTTCGAGACAGGGTTTCTCTGTGTAGTTTTGGTGCCTGTCCTGGAACTCACTCTGTAGACCAGGCTGGCCTCGAACTCACAGAGATCTGCCTGCCTCTGCCTTCCAAGTGTTGGGATTAAAGGCATGTGCCACCACTGCCTGGTTGGTCTGTAAATCTTTTAAGAGTTGGGTAATTTGGACTCCCAGAGCCTAATTAACTTTAGATACAATACTAAAAATCATGTGGCTGCGTTGGCAAAGCTCTGAGCCAGACTTGAGCCAAAATGGCAATATACTTTTATTCATTCTTGAGGAAAAAATGTGCTAATAGAATGGTGGCAGTCTAATTGGGAGCTAGAAAAAAATATAGATGAAACCTGTTAGTTTTGTTTATTACCTAACCTCTCTGATTGCTTTGCTTACAGATTTAAAAAAAACGCAGCATATACTAGGTAGAAGGACTTTGCCTATGGCTCTGATAAATGCCTATGGCTCTGATAAATGAGACAGCCTATGTCTAAATTTTTTAAATAAGTATTTATAAATCTCATTATAGAATAGAAGTTAAAGGTCCTTTTGACATTTTAAATTCTGCAGATTTTGGAAGTCATCTTTCTATACAAAGTTTAAAAAATGTTTCTTTCTGTTAGATATGGTAGCATGTGTCAGTAGCAACAGTTCTATTGAGGCTGAGGCAGGAAGATGCTTGGACCTAGAAATTCTGAGGCCAAGCTGGGCAACACAGCAATATCTTTCGTTTTCGTTTTGTTTGAGTACTGGGATTAAAAATATGTACCACCACACCTGACTGACAGCAATATTTTACCTCAAAATATATATGAAATTATTTGTTCCACGAATTTTAAATGGTTTACTTGTTATGCATATGGATGTTTTGCCTGCATGTATGTATGTGCACCACCTGCAAGTGTGATGATGCCTGTGGAGGTCAGAAGGCATCTCTTCCCCTAGAACTGGCATTACAGATAGTTATGAGCTGCCTTATGGGTGCCAATAGGAATTGAACCCGTGTCCTTCACAAAAACAAGTCTTTTAACCATTGAGCCATCCCTCCAGTTCTCTCAATTTTTAATTAGAACTTTGTACTGTAGTTACATATGATTTTCCATAAAGTTTTAAAAAGTACCTAGTGATAGGCCAGTGCTGTAAATAGTAACTTTTAGATGTTTTAAATGAATTTTCCTCATATGAACTTTGCAATTTCTTGATGTTTCCCCATCATCTTTTTCTGTTTTTTTAAATAGGCACATTAACATCAGTATTCGTTTTGGTAATGACCTTTCAGATGCTATGCAAGTGCTGGAGGAAGGCTCCTTTACTGCTCTAGAGTCTTTGAATGAGTTAGAAAAAATTTGGGCCGAATATAATGTGGCTCAGGAGAAGATCCAAACTTGTCACAATGAGGTGGGTTAAGAATTTTCTCTCCTGTGTTGGTTTACTTACTTACTTACTTACTTACTTATTTATTTATTTATTTAATTTAATCTGTTGAATTTTTTGAGAAAGCAACGGGTCTGCTACTCTAGTCATACTTTAAGAGAAAGTTAGGATAGGTAATTGGCAACTAGATACATGGTTAACAAAAATCTTTTCCTCTTCGGTGTGCATATTTAATATTCAACTAATTTTCTCTTCCCCTGAAAATCTGATAAAATGTTTCAACCATGTTAATAGTCAAGATTGTTTATGGTAAATATTCCTGAATGGTAAATTGTATCTGCATTAGGAAGAACTATAAAACACCTAATGAGTATTCTTACAACTGGGTATGTTCTGCAGGGCTACTAGAAGCTAAACCTGTGGAGGAGTTAACAGAAATACTGGCTTTGAGGGTCTCATATGAGGCTTTAACTAGGGCAACTTCTAAACCTGCTAACCTGGACCTCGTGTTTTGGTCTGAGTAACATGTTTATGTTACTACAGTTGGACTCAGTATGAGAGGCTGTGAAGAAAGGAGGAGCATGAAGATAGAAGTTCAAAGGAACACGTTCATCAAGGCAGAAATAATAGGGAAAATGAGCTTAGCAGGATTGTTGAGCTTAAATGGTGTATTTGAAGTGTGGTATTAAGCTTTAGAAATTACTGTTGTCCATAGAGGTAAATGTGTGAAAATACCTGGTGTCTAATAGTGACCATTCTATTTTCCTTTCTTCAGAATGAAGGTAGTCTTTTGATCGCCAAAAGAAATGAAGTACAACAAAAGCTGTTTGTGGCTGTAGATGTTTTTATTCTGGAAGTAGATGAATTACCACTTGATAAACGCTTAAAAACATTACAGGTTGGAATTAAAATATATTAAATATACACTAAAATTAAGTTTATTCTTTGAGAGGTTAAATCAGTATTAACATTGAGATTTTAGATAGTACTGATAATTGTAAAAGCTTTTCCTTCGCTGATTTCCAGTTTTTAATGGCATTAAAATTTAAATTAACTTGTTTTATTATTATTTAATTTTTTCTACACAATACATTTTGATCCATATTCTCCCTCACTCTGTCCTCCCAGATCCCTCCCTCCCTCCCTACTCAATTTAATGTTTTTTCTCTTAAAAAAAAGAAAAAAAAACAGGGCTGGAGAGATGGCTCAGCACTTAAGAGCACTGTCTGTCTTCCGGAGGATGCAGGTTCAATTCCCAGCAACCACCTATCATCTCACAACTGTCTACAACTCCAGTTTCAGGGGATTCAACACCCGTATACAGGCAAAACAACAATACACAATAAGTTAATTAAAAAAAGATAGAACTCCACAGACCATAGCAAAAAAGCACACACGAATATATGTAGATTGTTTTATGTTGGTCAGCTGTCCCTAAGCATGAGGCCTGCTCTGAAGTGTGGTTCATATATGCAGTGTCACTTCATTGGCGAAAACTGCTTTTCTATCTCTCAGCAGGTATCAGTTGCAAGTAACTTACAGGTTAGAAGTGGGATTTTGTGTCCACTCTTCCTCTGCTGGGATTTTTGTCTGATTTGAATTTATGCAGGTCTTGTGCATGCTGCCACAGTCTCTGTGACTTCCTATTGTATACCAGCCCTGTTGTGTCTGGAAAATGCTGTTTTCTTGAAGTAACTTACCATCTTACCATCTCTGGCTCTTACAGTCTTTTGCTTCTTCTCAATAGATCATTGAGCCTTGAGGTAAGGGGTTTGATAAGACATCTCATTTAGGGCTGAGTGTTCCAAGGTCTCTCACTCTCTGCACACTATCCAGTTGTGAGCCTCTGTTAACTATCTACTGGAAGAAGAGGCTTCTCTAATGAGGGTTGAATGATTCAATGAACTGTGGGGATAGAAATATGTCATTAGTAGTTGCTTTATGGTTATGTTCATTTAGTAGAATGTAGTAGGTTTTTCCCCAGGATGCATGCTCTTTCTGGTTTCTGGTTCTTGGCTTCATTAATTAATAGTGTCAGCTGTGAGTTCCACTTACGGAGCAGGCCTTCAATACAACTAAAAAGTAGTTGATGATTCCCATCACAATCGTTCCATTGTTGCACCAGTGTAACTTGCAGGCCAGTTGCTGTTATAGGGTTCATTGTTGGGTGAGATTAGTGATGATTTTCCTTGTCTGGTAGCATGTATAACACCTTCCAGTATCATGAATGCTAGTTAGTAGTGGTCAAGCTTCTGGTTAGGCACTATCTTGATTTCTCTCTGTTTGATGTCATAAGTAAGTGGTATCTTCAGCAATAGGGCCTTACCATTATGTTGTGGAGGGCAACCAATAACATTAACAATAGCCTATAATGCTTGTGGGGTCTGTGGGACCACTTTGGCCAATGACTGCAAGATGTAACACATTCTGGTATTAGGGGTTTTACTTGGTATAATGATACCGAGTTGGGGCATTGCCTTTTCCATTATATGGTAACACCATTAAATTTCCTTTCATATATTTTAGGAAGCTTTGAAATAGTACTTATGGCTTTTCAAAGGGCCTTTATTCCTCTCCATATTCTCTCCTTTATCCTGCCATCCTTCTCCCTCATATTTAATCCTCCCATTTAGTTTCCTCTTTATACCTGTATAACATTATATTCTAAATTTCCTTCCTTGGAAGGTCCCCTTCTCCCCTCTTGTCATTGGTCTACCCAATCTCTGTGGATATTCTAAATGAAATATCTAAAGCTTAAAAGCTAACATCCAAATATAAGATAAAACATGCACTATTTGTCTCTCTGGGTCTGGGTTACCACACTCAAGATGACTGATTCTAGCTTCATCACTTTACCTGTATATTCCATAATTAACCCCCCACCCTTTTTTTGCTTTTATATCTTGACCACAGTTTCCCCTCCCTCCTCTGACTTCATTTTTCTTTTTCTTTTTCTTTTTCTCTTTTTGGTTTTTTGAGACAGGGTTTCTCTGTGTAGCTTTGTGCCTTTCCTGGAACTCACTCTGTAGCCCAGGTGGGCCTCGAACTCACAGAGATGTGCTTGCCTCTGCTTCCTGAGTGCTGGGATTAAAGGTGTGCACCACCACTGCCCTGCTGATTTCATTTTTCTTAATAGTTGAATAATATTCCATTGTGTAAATGAACTAGTCTCATCCATTCATCAGCTGAAGGACATCTAGGCTGTTACCAATTTCTGGCTATTATGAATAGAGCAGCAGGGAATATGGCTGAGCAAGTGTCTCTGTGATAAGAAACAGAGTCTTTTGAGTATTTGCCTAAGAGTAGTATCCTTGGATCTTACAATAGATCTGTTTTATCCTTTTGAGGAACTTCCACACTTATTTCCATAGTGGCTTATACCAGTTTGCTCTTCCGTCAGCAGTGGAGAAGTGTTCTCTTTCCCCACATCCTCACCAGCATTTGCTGTCATTTGTTTTATTAACTTTAGCTATTCTGACTGTGGTAAGATGGAATTTCAAAGTTGTTTTAATTTGTATTTCCTTTATGTCTAAGGACATTGAACATTTTGTTTAAGTATTTCTCAGCCATTTCATCTTCTGAGAACTGTTAAGTTCTATATCCCATTTCTAATTGGGTTATTTGTTTTATTGATATTCAGTGTTACTTTTTTTATATGTTTTGGATACAAATTTCTATCAGATTATAATTGGTAAATATATTTTCCCATTTTTTTTAGGTAAAGCTTTGTTAGAAGGTGTCCCTTAGTGTACAGTTTTTTTAAAAGCTAGATGAAGTTTTATTCAATAATTCTTGGCCTTTATTCTCGAAGTCTTGGTCCTGTTCAGAAAGTCTTTTCCTGTACCAATGAGCTCAGTCTATTCTCTACTTTATTCTGTCAGATTCAGGGTGTCTGATCTTATGTTAAAGACCTTGGTCCATAGGTTGAATTTTATAGAAAGTGATAAATGTGGTTCTATTTTCATTCTTCTACATGCAACTGTGTGGTTTGATCAGCACACTATCTTTCCTTCATTGTGTATTTTTGGCTTCTTTGTCAAAAATCAGATGTCTGCAGCTGTGTATACTTATGTCTTTGTCTTCAATTCTATTCTATTCATAAATGTGTCTGTTTTTGTGCCAATAATATGCGGTTTTTTATTACTATAGCTCTCTCATACAGTTTGAGGTAAGGGATAGTGCTACCTCCTGCAGTTCTTTTATTATACAGATTGTGTGTGTGTGTGTGTGTGTGTGTGTGTGTGTGTGTGTGTGTGTGTTTCCATATGAAGCTGAAAACTCTCTTTAAGATCTGTGAAGAATTGTCTTGGAATTTTGATGGGGATTGCATTGAATCTGTAGATTGCTTTTGGTAGGATGGCCATTTTACTATACTAATCTTACTAATCCATGAGTGTGGGAGATCTTTCCATCTTCTGATACCTTCTTCAGTTTCTTTCTCCAGTGTTTTAAAGTTTTTATCATAAAAGTCTTTCATTTGTTTGAATAGAGTGAGCCCAAGATGTTTTAAATTATCTGAGGCTTTTGCAAACGGTGTTTTTTCCTGATTTCTTTTTCAGTCTGTTTGTCATTTGTATATAGGAGGTCTACTGGTTTTTGTGAGTTAATTTTGTACCTAGCCACTTTGCTGAAAGTTTTTATCAGTTGTAAGAGTTTCCTGGTAGAATTTTTAGGGTGGCTTGTATATACTATCATATTATCTATAAATAAAGATATTTTGAGTTCTTACTTTCTCTTTTGTACCTCCTTGATCTCCTTCAGTTGTCTTAATCCTCTAGCTAAGACTTAAAGTGCTATATTGAATAAGTATGGAGACAGTGGATGACTTTGTCTTGTTCCTGATTTTAGTGGAATTGCTTTAGTTTCTTTCCATTTAAGTTGATGTTGGTCATGGGCTTGCTGCAAACTGTCTTATTATGTTGAGGTATGTCTCTTTTATCCCTAATCTCCAGAACTTTTTATCATGAAGGGCTGTTGGATTTTGTCAAAAGCCTTTTCTGCATCTAATGAAATGATCGTGTGATTTTTTCTTTCTGTTTTGTTTATATAGTGGATTACTTTTATTGATTTATATATGTTGAACTATTTCTGCATCTGTGGGATGAAGCCTTACATGATCATGGTGAAATAACTTTTTTTTATGTGTTCTTTCATTCAGTTTGCAAGGATTTTGTTGAGTATTTTTGTATCTATGTTCATAAGGGAAATTGCTCTGTAACTCTTTCTTTGTTGTGTCTTCATGTGGTTTAGGCATGAGGGTAACTGTGGCCTCATAAAAATGGGTTGGGCAGTGTTCCTTCTGTTTCTATTTTGTGGAATAATTTTAGGAGTATTGGCATTAACTCTTTGAAAGTCTGGTAGACTTCTATGCTAAAATCATCTGGCTTTGGGAATTTTTTGGTTAGGAGACTTTTAATGACTGCTTCTATTTCCCTAGGGATATAAGTCTGTTTCAGTTGCTTATCTGATCTTGATTAGTAGGTGGTACATATTGAGAAAATTATCTATTGTTTTTCATTTTCCAATTTGGTGAAGTATAGATTTCTAAAGTATGTTCTTTTGATTCTCTGGATTTTCTTGATGTCTGTTGTTATGTCCCCCCTTTTATTTCTGGTTTTGTTAATTTGGATATTTTCTCTCTGCTTTTTAGTTATATTTATACTATTTTTAAGAGTAGAGATTCAACATTATGGTATTCTGATTCTTGCATCCTAGCACAGTGCTTAAATCCTAACATTTGGTCAGTTATGTCAGCAAATGGATATTTCTGTCTTTAGGACTTATCAACTTCTTTAGAAGAAGTGTATGGAAAGGCCAAAGAAGGAACTGACTCTGAAGAAATACTTAGAAAGTTTTATGACTGGCAGTGTAGCAAAAGAGAAGAATTCGCCAGTATTAGGAGTGAGACAGAGGCTTCTCTGCAGCATCTCGTGGCGTGGTTCCAGAGCAGTCAGAAGGTAAGCCGAGCTCCCAATTAGGATTGTTTGTGGAAAGAAATGAGGTTGTGTGTTTGTTCTCATTCTGTCTTTTTGTCGTTCTATAGCTGACATTTCTACTTGTAGCTCTCAGAGTTAAGACTGAGCAGTCAGGATTTTTCACCACTTTGGACTTAAACTGTTTTATTATATTAAAAATCATGTTGATATGGTTTCTGTTTTTCTCTTTTCATTTGAATTGATCATTTGTCTTAACCACCAGTTTTCTTTAAGCATACTATGCTTAGGTTTTTTTTTTATCTTTGTTATGTAAGTTTTACATTTGTTCTTTTCCTTGAATTTTACTTTTTCTATTTCATCCATGGTATAGCCTCATGCTTTACTTCAGGTATATAGGTACAAAGAATGCTAAGTAAATTAATTGAGATGCACTATGGTTTTATTTTTGCAAATAAGGTTTTTGATCTATCTTTGGGTGAATCACTAACTTCAGAAGACATGATTGACAATATTGATGAAATTTTAGAGAAGACTGAGTCATGTGTTTGCAAAGAACTGGAGATATCTCTCATTGTGAGTAATGATGTTGCTGTTGTTTCCTTTGAGACAGCAGTTTCATTTGCTAGCTGGATTGTGTTAAAAAATAGTATGATTTCTCTTGTTAGATAGAATTAAGACTGACCTTGCCTTTCCTCTTTATAGGCCTGCTTGAAACAGTTATACTGTCAAGGTCCAATCCATTAAAATTCAGTGTCTTGATTCTTCCACAGGATACTTTTTTCATTTGAATAGGACATTTCACATTAAGAAAGACTAATGTTTAATTCTAGGAGACCTCTCACTACTTTACATGGATTGTCTTTCTGATTTCTGAGTATAACATACCTAGTGTGTTTAAGAAAATACTCATTAAATATTGTGAAAATGAAGTAAAATCTGGGCAAACTCTGGACAGACATACACTAGGACCCTCTTATTTTACCCAGTCTGTATTGCCATGTCAGTAAGCATAGGTGTTGTAATCTAGACCTTTCAGCTTTGCGTACTAGGATACTTACCCAGTTTTTCAGCCTGCTTTCCAGTCTCAGTGGTAATGCTTTCCATTTTCTTTCTTTTTTGAAATTGTATGATAATGCATTAAAATAAGTTAGGATTTACTATAGTTCTTTATTATTAAATAGATTTTGTTGGCTTTATAAGACTTGATTTTAGAAGTTGTTGGTGAGAGATAGTTTCTAAAAGTAACTTACAGTGTTGAGTTTGTTGTTAAAGTTTGTTCTTTTACTTTAGAATATTGCTTGCCCTGATATCCTTTCAGACAGCTTCAGAAATAATTTATAGCGTAATTAGGATAGTATTTTGCCTATGAGCATCTTTGATGCCAGTATTCTGTCTAGAAAAAGATTTGAGAAATAATTTGAAATGGATATAGCAGTTTCCAAAGACATTTTCATTTTGAAGTCTATCCATTGTTATGAAAGGTTTTAACCATATTCTTTCATCTAGGAGCAAGGTGTTGTAGACAAGGAGATTATTTTAAGTACATACAGTCAAGTGCTGCAGAAGATCCATTCTGAGGAAAGGTTCATTGCCACCCTACTGTCCAAGTACAAGGACAGTGTTGAGGTTGGATTTTGCTTTTTCTTATTGGTCTTAGGAATTGTTACTTTATATTTTTTATTTGTTGAATTTTTCTCAAGTAGTTTAATATTCAGTGTGTTTATTAGTACTTCTAGAAAAATGGTATAGCCATTATTGCTTGATGTATGAATATGAATGGTGATTTTTGTTGATAATATATATTTCAGTGAGTCTTGGAATGATTGAATTTCTTATGAATTTAAAGATACCTTTGTCATCATTTTCTATGCAGCAGATTTACTGTAGGAAATTTATTATATATAGAAAGTTATGAAGTAAAAACATTGTTTTTAATACTATCAGTGTAAGAGATAGTTACACAGTATTCCCTGTGAATAGGCATATTCATCCACTATAATACACATGTGCTTTGCATCTCATTGTCTTGTGAGCATTTTTGAAGGCATTTTCATAATTTTCTAGTATGCTATGAACATTTTCCCATATGATCAATGATTCTTTACTGTCCTTTTGAATGATTTTCATTATTGCATAAATATATAATGTTACTTAACCTTATCATATGTTGGATGTTGAAGTTACTTTTTTTTACCATAGAAGTAATACTTTACATATCTTTGAACATAACTTTATGTATCTTTTCAGATTCCTATAATTTATAATTTTTAAGTTAAAAGGAATGAACATTATTGAAACTTGATACATATTGTCAAACCACTTTTGAGAAGGATCATTTCAGCTTAGACCCTTAGCAAAAATTTGTTTGTAATCATGTTGGCACTGTGTGTCTAATTTAATGTCTCTGTTGAATTGAAGAGTTTGCGTTGGTACTTTGAGCACTGAACCTGAGATTCTTCTAAACAGAAATGTGAACAATTAGGAAATCAGTTGGTAGCATTGCCTTGTAGAAAGTTACGGAATTTTCTTAATATTTACTCTGAACCCAGGTACTTGCAAAATAATGATGTTCAGTGACTGTTGTCTTCTGTGTTTGAAAATATGGTAATTCTTTCTCTCATATAGTTTAAAAATCAGATCATTGACTGCTTAAATAAGAGCCCCAGTGTGGATTACTTGCTGTCCATTAAGAAGACTTTGAAAGGCTTAAAAGCTCAACTGAGATGGAAATTGGTTGAGAAGAGTAATTTGGAAGAAGTAAGGAAAAATTTGCTTGTAGCTAACATGTTTTTGTTTCTTGTTTTGGTTGAACTATTTCATAAAGCTATATATAAATACTCTCTAAAACCAGAGAACTGTTGTATTCATATTTTTTGTTACATACATTTATCTTTTAAAAAATGTACTTACTTTCATTACATTATTTAGTGTATGTGTATGTATATATGAATGTGCCTATACCACTGTCAGAAAAAAACTTTTAAGAGTTAGGTCTTTCTACCATGTCGGTCTCAAGAACTGAACTTGGCTCACAGGCCCCAGTACTTAATCTTTTTATCTGTGTATATGGACATAAATTTGAAATGACATTCATACTGAAAACATGTGTCCCATGTAATTAAGTATTTAAAAAATTAAATGTTTTACATTGCTGCCTTGATTTTTAGTAACAAAAGTTGTAGAATAAATTTTAAAACTCCTTCTTCCCCTATGAACAGTTAATAATGCTTGTTATACAAACCTGTACATTTAGGTAGTAGAATATTCTCCCATGGTTGGGTTTCTTTTTCTTTCTTTCTTTCTTTCTTTCTTTCTTTCTTTCTTTCTTTCTTTCTTTCTTTCTTTCTTTCTTTCTTTCTTTCTTTCTTTCTTTCTTTCTTTCTTTCTTTCTTTCTTTCTTTCTTTCCTCCCTCCCTCCCTCCCTCCCTCCCTCCCTCCCTCCCTCCCTCCCTCTCTCTTTCTTTCTCTCTTTCTCCCTCCCTCCCTCCCTTCCTCCCTCCCTTCCTCCCTCCCTCTCTTTTTTTGGTGTGTGCACACATGTGTATGTGTGTTCACATGCACATGATGGTCAGAGGACAACCTTGGGTGTTATTCCTCAGGCACTGTCCACCTTTATTTTTGTGTTTTTGGAGAGAGTATGTTACTGGCTTGGAGCAGTTAGGCTGAGCTCCAAGGACTCCCTGTCTCTGCCTCCCTAGAATAGGAATTAAAGGTTCACACTGTGAGCTTTTTTTTTCCCTGGACATTAAATTTAGGTCCTTTACTTACAAGGCGAGCATGTTACTGACTGAGCTGTCTTCCTATCTCCAAAGGTCAAATTTTGTGACAAAGTATTTTTAAAGATCATACTCTCTTTTGTAAACTTAATTTAACATTGACTATAATATTTCTTGCAAGTTTTAAAAATTGTTTTCACATGCTAATAGAACTGGAGGGATTAGGATTTTCTAATTTTGACTACACTTCTTTCTTAGGCTTGAAACTTTGTGAATAAACTAATAATTCTCTGAACTTTCTTGAGGATTTGATTTATGTACAGAAGAGATCTAAAGTATGTCTTCATCCAACATGATTCTCTCTCTTCTTCTTAACATGAAATGGGAAGCAAAATGGGAGCTGTTTTAGAACTAATTTCAGTTTAAGAGGTTTCTAGTTTTATTGTATTCTAGGCTGTGGAGAAGGTAGTCTTTTTCAGTCTTTTCAACTTCTGGAGAAATGTATCTGACGAGATTGGGCACGTTCATTGTAGTAGGACTGTAGACATTGTAGATGCAGCTTTTTAATGTAGTCATACCTTTTAAGGCACCTTATTTACTAGAACTCCATTTAAGTCATAATGGAGTATTTCTGAATCATAGCTTCTCCTATAGTAGATAATTTAGATATTCACTCATCTTTTTGTTGTATGTGCTTTTAAAAACATGATTTCAAGTAAACATTTCACAGACTTCAATTCAATTGCTGTTCTTAATGTTTATTTTAAGATTAAAGTTAGGGGCTGAAGAGATGGCTCAGTGGTTAAGAGCATTGGCTGCTCTTCCAGAGGTCCGAGGTTCAATTCCCAGCGCCCACATGGCTGCTCACAACTGTCTGTAATTCCAGTTCCAGGGGATCTGACACCTTCACACCAATACCCATAAAATAAAGTTAAAAAAAAAGTTCTTAAAAAAAGATTGAAGTTAGTTGTTTTTACATTCATGAAAATGTATAGGAACTTAAAACAAATGCAGTACATTTTTATATTTAAATACCTTTTTTATAGTTTTGGGGAAAAGTTAGTGTTAGAATAAACTGATTTATTTAATGTTAGAAGACCTGCTGTGTAGTGGGTATACTACTAGGTACTGAAGGATGCATGAGAACCACACAGAATGATTTACTACGGAAATCACATTAGTTTTTAGAGGAAGACTTGTTTTCATCTAGTGCAATAAGCCTATTGACCACTCTTTCTCTCCAATAAAGTCTGATGACCACGATGGAACTGAAATTGAGAAAATAAAGCAAGAAATAACTCAGTTGCGCAATAGTGTCTTTCAGGAGATTTATCATGAGAGGGAGGAATATGTAAGTATTTGACTCTCTGAAATTTTAAATTAGATTTTACTCAGGAATTTGAATTTAAAAACACAGACTTAATATAATCATATACTAGAGGTATCATTGGCACAGTAATGTTTACATGAATTTTCAAATTAATAAAATATGACAACATTCATGACAGTTATGCCAATATGGAAATTTCAGATTATTATAAAGAAGAAAAAAATCACAATGTTCTCAATGGTAAAAGTAGTAAGTTAAATTCAACTTCTTTATAGTTTTTTTTCCTGCTTGTTTTTAGAATTGAGCTTGATTACCCACAGTTCTGCATAATTTTTTTGTTTGTTTATTTAAGGCATAAAGATTGTCACAGATTAACACAAACACCCTTTTGCTTACCAAGCAATAAAAACATGAATGGAGCAGCTTGATCCACCTGAGGGATGTAGCCAGAAAGTAGTTGTACCTTTGTTTCCACTCTACTCCTAAATTCTGTGGCCATAGAAAAATCAGCCAGTCTACTGTTTTTCACAATGGAAAGACAGTTTCATTTTGTGTCTGAGAGATATTAAGAAAGAGTTAGTTTAAGGGACAGTTTAAAGCAAAAATATTATGCAAATAATAGACATTTTAAGTGTCAAACTTATTTACTAAATTTATGTAACTATAGTATACCTTTGAATCTTTGAATAAAAATAAGGCTTCTAGGATTGACTTTTATGATTTTCTTCCTAAGTTAAATTATTATTTTAAAATGTTACTATGTTCTTAATAAGTTGAGAAATGACAGTTTATTATTACAATATTTTTTATTTTACTTTGAATATGAAGTGACTCATGTTTTGCTTCATAGTTCTTGAAGTAGAAGTAGAAATTAAGGATTATGTATCTTATTAGATATAAGAAACAGATGGTAATATATTTTTCTGAAGAGCAACATGCTACAATTGAATACATATTGATCTACAATAAAAATACTCTTTAACTAGGAGAAGCTGAATAGCTTGACACAGAAATGGTTCCCTGAACTGCCTCTGCTGTACCCTGAAATCGGATTACTTAAATACATGGTAAGCTTTGTTTCCTCTGAAAGTTGCCACCATGCAGAGACTGTAAAAACAGTGATGTTCAGATCATGTCAATGTCACATCTGTAGTATCTTTTTTATGAAAATACTCCAGATAAATATTTAAAAGGATTATTAGAACCTTTTCTCAGGACCATCTTAAACCAAGTAGTTTAGAGTAGAGATATTGATGTGAGTTTGGTTTTCTTGGCAAGCAGGACTCCAAGGGTAGTGGTGTTTACAACTAATTGATCACAACCAGCTACTATATAGTTGGATTAGTCTTTCACCCTTATACCCAGGTCGGACAACTGATATGCACATCAGGACTTCCACCAGAGTTTCCTCTGGCTTTGCCCTGCCCAGGCATAGTTCACCATCTTTCAGGTCCTAACACATGCACTGTGGCGAGATGGGCTGGTAGTGCACCATTGGCAGACTGGAGAGGCCTCAGGATCCCACCTCGGGTCCCCAGGTGGGCCCTTCACCTTCATTGCACCACTGTGGCTTTCAGACTCAAAGAGGAATTGGGAAATTGACTCTCTGGGGAGAGTCTGTATACCCCAGTGTTTTAGATTGCCTGGTGGCAATAGAGAGCTAGGTGAAACACCATTGTTTTCTGGGTTTTAGAATTGCTTTCCAGACCCCTTAGGTTCCACAGTCCACATGTACAAGTTCCTAACAAAGTGGCAGAATAGAACTGGAGAGATGGCTCTTAGGTGGTGGCTCGCAACCATCTATAATGAGATCTGGTGCCCTCTTCTGTTGTACAGGCATATATGCAGTCAGAACACGGTATACATAATAAAATCTTTAAAAAAAAAAAAACAGTGGCAGAATATTTGAATATGTGTTTTTTGTTTTTTTTTTGTTTTTTTTTGTTTTTTTTTGGTTTTTCGAGACAGGGTTTCTCTGTGTAGCTTTGCGCCTTTCCTGGAGCTCACTTGGTAGCCCAGACTGGCCTCGAACTCACAGAGATCCGCCTGCCTCTGCCTCCCGAGTGCTGGGATTAAAGGTGTGCGCCACCAACGCCCGGCTGTGTTTTTTGTTTTTGAGAAGGGGTCTTGTGACACAGTCTGGGATAACCTTGAACTTGTCATTCTCCTTCAACTCTGGTGTGAGGTCTAGGATTCCATGTTTGAGTGACCATATCCTGCTTTCCCAGTATACTTTTAAATCATATCTAGAATACTTGTAATACCTAGTAAAATATAAGTGTTACATAATAATCAGTATACAATGTTTAGGGAAATGCATAACAAAAATATGCTTTTTTGGGCACAGATATAATTTTATTTTGAATATTTCTGCTTAACGATTGAATACAAGGAAGCAGAATCCACAGATACAGAAGCCAATTGTGTTTAGTTATTGAGATTGTCATTAATGCATAGCCAGGGATTTAATTCAGTAGTTATAGTGCTTGCTTGGCATGCATAAACCATTCTTTCAGTTTTCCAGCAGTGCATAACATACATGTAATGGCATACATCTGCAGTCTCAGTACTTTGGAGGTGGAGGCAGGAGGATCAGAGTTCAAGGCCAGCCTGGGCTACATGAGACTCAGTCTCAAAAAAAAGTGTTAGTAAGTTATGATAATAGCTAAAACATAATCTATAAAGAAATGTTTGTATAAATATGTGAGTTTATTTTCATAAATATATAAGATTAAATTTCTGTGAATCACAGTTGGTAGTATAGTTTCGTGGGTTCCATCCCCTGTGCCACAAAAATAAAAAAAAGTTCTTCAAATAATTATTATAAAGTCTTCCCATACTGTATTTAAAAATGATGTGTGAATTGGGTATCACAACTTACTATTATAGTTTCCTCTAATAGGAACCTGAGGCATGAGGATTGCTTTCAGTTTGAGGCCAGCCTGACTTGGGTACTGAGTTCCAGGATAGCCTGGGATACCAAGTGAGAGCCTGTCTTAAAAACCCAAACACGAGCTGGCCGGTGGTGTCGACACTAATCCTAGCACTAGAGAGGCAGAGTCAGGTGGATCTTTGTGAGTTTGAGGCCAGCCTGATCTACAGAGCTTGTTCCAGGACAGCCAAGGCTACACAGAGAAATCCGGTCTCAAAAACCCGAAAAACAAATCCCAGAGGAAACAACAACAACAACCCCCCAAATACCAAGACATGATAAAACCAAAACTGTAAAAAATAAAAAGTTTATTCCTCCTTGAAGCTAGTAGCTCTAGCTTTAGAGACTGTCTTGTGTCTGGTGACTGAGTGTGTGTATAGCTATATGAAGTTGAAAATTATTTTATTTATTGTAGAAGAGTATAAGACATTCAGATCATGGTTTGTGGATGTCTTCCAATGACTTTACTATGTTTAAGATGATTTTGAGGTATAATCCTAGAAATCCTTTGTAAACTGATTACGTATTGCTGAAATTTATTAACAACACAAGACCTAGAAAGCAATCCTAAAACCTTGCCTCCTAAAACTACACTGCAATAAAACTTGGTCATTGTTTGGGTCTTGTTTAGGCATCTATATTGTTGAGAGTTCATGGGAAGGTCAGCTACTGTCATATGTAGACTAAGCCATATTGCATCAAACTTCCTGGTCCTCTGAGCTCTTAGGACATTTCTGCCCCACTTTCCGTGTTGTTCCCTGAGCCTCAGGTGTGTGAAATGTGTTGTAGATGTATCTACTAGAGCTGGGCACCCCATGGTCAGTGGCTCTTTGCATTGACCAGTTGTGGTGCCTGTAATGGTCTTCATCTGCTGCACAAAGAAGACCCTTTAATGAAGGATGAGAGTTATTCTTTGGTGGGTTTAAGGATAAGTACTAAGAGTACAGTTATAAATTAGAATGGTTTGGAAAGTGGCAGTAGTAGTTTCATCATAATGTGGCTAGAGGAAATCTCACAAGGCCCCTCCCTAGATAAAAAGCTACAGGTAATTAAAGGCTGGTAAGTTAGGGAAAATTAGTCTTCCCTAGGGATAAGCCCCTTAATTTGTTATTCACTATCAACTGCTCAGCACTAAGAACATATATATGTGAGCAACACTAAATGAACTCAGCAGGTTGTATTTGTGTGTGTGTGTGTAACAAAAATTAATGAGGCCATGGGTTTGAGAGTGGGGAGATATAGGAAGGCTTGGAGGGAGGGGGCATGCTGTACATATAGTACACATTTATGAAATTAAAAAATAAAAAAATCAAGCTCTGTGGTGGTGGTGGTGCATGCCTTTAATCCCAGTACTGGGAGGCAGGGGCAGGCAGATCTCCGAATTCAAGGCCAGCCTGGTCTGCAGAGCAAGTTCCAGAACAGCCAGGTCTACACAGAGAAACCCTGTCTCAAAAATCAAAGGAAGGAAGGAAGGAAACAAATCTACTAAAGAAAACAAAATCTAGTTTTAATATAAAAATATAAAAAAAAGGTAGAATTAAAATTTTTGAAAATCATTTTCATATTTAGGAACACTAAGTAGGAATAGAGGTGTCAGGATTACTTTGCAACAGTCATAATTTTTAGATTTTTTCATTAGTGTTCTCTAACCACTTTGACTTCTTCATTTTAATTTTTAGGGCATATATGAGGTTTTTCAAGTAAGTATTGGAGTTTCTTGCAAGCATATCTTATTAACCTCAGTCACTTCTACAGTCTGTTGTAAATTCACAGCAGTGACTGTCTGGTAATTGCAAAGTAGGCAGGAGAAAGTCAAGAGCGAGGGATTAAAAAGAATCCAAACTTTAAACATTTTTGTTGTATTTTTCAGTTAGATTGATGATCTTCATTGCATTTTATAGTATGCCCCTAATCATGTTGGTGATTTGAAAGCCCTAAGGAATTTTCTGACTGTCTAAACATAGTAAAAATTTGTGCCTAGAACTCTGGTGGTCTTCTTACTATGAGCTTAGAGCGAGACCTTCTTGACACTGAACCCATGAAGGAACTTAGCAGCAAGCGTCCTCTGGTGTGCTCTGAGGTTAACGGGCAGCCGGTTCTCTTGAAGGTAATTTTCAGTGCTGATTTATGGAAGCTTCAAAAGTAAAAAGAAAGTGGTGATGTTATTTTTCAGGGAATAAAACAAACCCACTCTTTCTAAAGTATGTAAGTTGACTGGCATGGTGATTGTGTTTGAGCTAATTTTGACTTTAAAGTTTCTCTCATTTTCCTAAAGAGTACTGCCTTTACTAGGGTTACTTGACTTTCTTTCTTGGGTACACTTAACTACATTTTGTTCAATAGCCTTTAAAAATTCTTGTTTTTCTAGATGTTTCTTGAAAGCTTAGCTATGTTGCCAGCACAAGCTTGTGCTCCTTAATTTCTTTGAAATTTTTAAAAATTTCATTTTATGTGTTTTGTCTGCATATGTATCTTTGTTCCATATGCATGTCTGGTACCTGTGGAGGTTAGAAGAGGGCACTGGATCCCATGGAACTGGAGTTCATACAGTTGTGAGACGCCATGTGGGTGCTGGGAGCCAAACTCCTATCTTTCACAAGAGCACCAAGTGCTCTTAACCACTAATCATCTCTCTAGCCCCTTAATTTCTTCTTATGAGCTGAAACTGAATGAACTTGAGAGGTTAGTTAAGTTGGCCTTAGTTGCCACATATTTGGGAATATATTCAATGCAGATGAAGTACTTAAAATAGAAAAATAAATGTAATTTAACTTACAATAACTTATATTTAATTTAGAACAATAAATTAGAATGGAATTTTTAAAGTTGAAATTACCAATACCTTTGTTGTTGTTCAGGGCTATTCTGTGGATGTTGACACAGAAGGCAGGGTGATTCAGAGAGCAGCCTCCTATCATAGAGCTTGTGGAGATGCTAAGGAAGAGTCTGGATTACTGCCATTGATATTCCTGTTTCTGTGTAAGGTAAAGTTCCCAAGCTAATCTATTGTAGAAATTATTTATTGCAAGTAAGTTTTAAAGTAGTAATTTTTTCTTCTTAATATAAAACAACAGTTACCTTATAGAATCACTGTGCAATACAAATATATTGGTGAATTTTTCACTTTGAGTTACATTTTCTATTTTGCTTCTTAGTCTGATCCTGTTGCCTACCTGATGGTCCCATACTATCCTAAGGCAAACCTGAGCTCAGTTCAAGCCAGTATGCCTTTAACTTCAGAAGTAAGTAAAAATCATTTTCAGGGATGTATTACACAAGAAGCTAACATCTAATATGTAAACACCCAATACTACATGCTGTCCTGTACAAATATTTGGGCTGTGTTATTCTGTTTTATTGTTGCATCAGCTCTGTGCATATGAGAAAACAAGGCTGAGAAGGATTAAGTGACTTGCACAGAACCTTTTCATCCAATAGAACTGAAACTTGAAATTAGGTCTTTTTGGTTTCAGAGCCCAGACTTACACCATTAAACTATGCTGTATGTAACTGCCTGTGATAATAGTCGATTTTTTTTTTTTTTTTTTTTTTTTTGGTTTTTCGAGACAGGGTTTCTCTGTGTAGCTTTGCACCTTTCCTGGAGCTCACTTTGGTAGCCCAGGCTGGCCTCGAACTCAGAGATCCGCCTGGCTCTGCCTCCCGAGTGCTGGGATTAAAGGCGTGCGCCACCAACGCCCGGCTTAATAGTCGATATTTTAAGTGGCAGTTTTAGCTTTTATCATTATAAATTTAGAATTAGTAATAAAAGAGGTTCTGATTCTTCCCAGTTAGTAACATTATTTTATTCTTATCTAGTTGCTTTACGTGGTGGTTATTTAAGTTGCCTTAGAGAGGGGTGTGTGTGTGTGTGTGTGTGTGTGTGTGTGTGTGTGTGTGTGTGTGTGTGTGTGTGTTGTGTGCCTGCACGTGTGCAAAGAGCACTTATGATGTTACCAGTTACATAGAACATTACTTAACTTTCTATTGCTGTGATAGAATTCCATGACTAAGGCAATGCATAGAAGAAAGCATTTAATTGGACTTAAAATTCCAGAGAGTACATGATGACAGAGTAAGGCATGGTGTTGGGAACAGTTTGAGAGCTCCTATCTTCAAAGGAAGGGAGGAGTCAGAGAGCACACTGGGGAATGACTTTTGAAACCTGCAAGTCTGCCCAGGGTGACACACCTCCTCCAATAAGTCCAATAAGGTCAGTCCTCCTAATCCTTCCCAAATAGGTCTACCGAATAGGGATGAGTATTCAAACATCAGCCTATTGAGGCCATTCTTATTTAAACAACCACACATAGTTAAGCTTTATCTAGCTTTTAATTCTCTGTCTGTGATATATCCTTAATTTGAAGGAAGCTTTACTTCAGTTCTGGGACAGTCTTTTAATGGAGACAAACTTTATCCATTAAAATGAGTTGTTGGTGGCCGGGCGGTGGTGGCGCACGCCTTTAATCCCAGCACTCGGGAGGCAGAGCCAGGTGGATCTCTGTGAGTTCGAGGCCAGCCTGGACTACCAAGTGAGTCCCAGGAAAGGCGCAAAGCTACACAGAGAAACCCTGTCTCGAAAAACCCAAAAAAAAAAAAAAAAAAAAAAAAAAAAAAAAAAAAAAAATGAGTTGTTGGTTTTTGAAACTCCATCTCTTTCACATGTACTTATTTGTAGGAAGCTTTAAAAGTCATGAAAGGTGTTGCCCAAGGCCTGCATACATTGCACAGTGCTAACATAATTCATGGATCACTTCATCAGAACAACGTATTTGCCTTAAATCGTGAACAAGGAATTGTTGGAGATTTTGACTTCACCAAATCTGAGGTAAAATATCATAGCTGTACTGGACAGAAACCACTTAATAAAGTAGTTCAGCACTTCCACACAATATAGTAATTTATTGGAAGATCTGCACTTTTAGTTAAGGGGGTCATGTAGTACAAATAGTATCTGTAACAATCTAGATTGTGATGAGCATTGTGTGGTTTTGTTGTAAGTACAGAAACAATCTGACTTATTGAATGGCATTGACAATATTGATCATTATTTTTCTCATTTGGAAACAGTTGCTAGGAAACATGTAAGAACCTCCCTCTGCTTGTACTCTTTTCTTTCATAGATTAAATTTAAATATATATGCTTTGTTATTATTAATATAGTACATTTTTTAGAAGCCTGAGAACCATGGGTGTTTTTTTTTTTTTAATTTTAATTTTTATTTTTTGGTTTTTCGAGACAGGGTTTCTCTGTGTAGCTTTGCGCCTTTCCTGGAGCTCACTCGGTAGCCCAGGCTGGCCTCGAACTCACAGAGATCCGCCTGGCTCTGCCTCCCGAGTGCTGGGATTAAAGGCGTGCGCCACCAACGCCCGGCTGGTGTTTTTGTTTTAACTAGGTTCAACTACATGACTTTTAACTTGGTGCTTCATTGTCTCCCAATAGGAGAGAGATGACAAAGTCTAGACAATTAAGAGAATGTGATATTTTTATGTGTATTTGTGGAGTAGGCAGTCTAGGATTATAGATGATCACAAGGGAGAAGTTTCCTCTTTGTTTATTTTAATTTACAAAAAAAGATGTATATGTTTATTATATATAGCCTGTTGTTTTGAAATATGTATATAATATAAATGGCTCTATGAACAATTCTCATTTAAAATACAACAGCTTTATTGAGATAGAGTTCATACATTTTTAGCATGTTCATAAAGTGGTGTATTGATCACCACTATCTAATTTAGATAATTTTTTATCACATCCCAAAGTAGTCACTGATTAGCCATTACTTTTCATTTCTGCTTCTGTTCAGGCCTTGGAAACTAGAAATATACTTTGTACTTCTGGATTTTCTTATTCTGTAATCTCCCAAAAGTAAAATTATGCAAATAATTGGCCTTTTGTGAATCACTTCTGTTACTTAGTGTAACATTCAGAGTTAATGTATGTTGTTGAATGTTTAAGGACATAATTCTTTTTATGACCAAATGTATTTAATTATATGTATATGTGAAACTTTAGTGTGTGTTTCCATCAGTGGATAGATACTTGGATTTACATTTATTTTGTTTACTTGAGACAGGGTCTCTCACTGGGTAGTAAATGCTGGCTTTGAACTTTCTTTGTAGCACAGGTCTCAAACTCCTAGTGCCCTTCTGCCTCAGCCTTTGACATGCTGAGATTACAAGTATGTATTCTCAAGCCTAGCTCTAGGCTTATGTTTTTCAGTTATTATGAATTAGGTTTTCATGAATATTAGTATACAAGTTCTTTGTACAGACATTCTCATTGCCTTGGGGAATGGAATTACTGAGTCATATAATTCGGTTTCCTTCCTATTGAAAATTCTTAGTGTTTGATAGAGCACTTAACAAGTAACAAAGTCATGAATAGGGATGTGTGATAGTTTATATTATAATTGGTGTTCACACAACCTCAAAACACATTGTAAGCAAACAAAACTGGCTTAGAAAAAAGTCATAAAATGTCTTAAGTGGCAAGAATTTTTGATCAACTACCATGCAAGATTACGTCTAATGTAGATAATTCTGCTTGAATTTTTTTCCGTCTAAATTTCAAGGGCTCCAGTATAGAGAATCTAAATCTTTAAGGATCACTACTTCTGGAGTTTTTATT
Organism: Peromyscus maniculatus bairdii; assembly: GCF_049852395.1. Taxonomy (NCBI): domain Eukaryota; kingdom Metazoa; phylum Chordata; class Mammalia; order Rodentia; family Cricetidae; genus Peromyscus; species Peromyscus maniculatus. The sequence continues at coordinate 72,215,813 of NC_134854.1, forward strand.
GCCAAAAACTGTTGGAAAATGGAACTTGTAGCTGGGTGGTGGTGATTCACACCTTTAATCCTAGCACTCAGAGGCAAAGGCAGGTGGATCTCTGTGAGGTTGAGGCCAGCCTCATCTACAGAGTTCCAGGACAGCCAGGGTTACTCTGAGAAACCTTGTCTCAAAAAAAAAAGAAAACAAACAACACCACCACCAACAAAACCTAAAACAAAGAAAAAAAGAAAATGAAATTTGTTTTTGGCTATATGAAAAATCTATTCAAGGTACCATGGATTCTGCGAACAAGAATACTATTCTTTTCTCAAGAGACAAACTTAGGCCATTTTTAAAAATCAGATTTTAAATTATTTCTAGCAGTGAAAAACATGAAAAATTTAAGAAAATTTTATTGATTCTGGTAGGTTTACAATAAATATATCAAGTCTACTGTTTCCCTTTCTTGAGAAACTTTCGAAGTACCTACTATTTTCCATCTTCATAAGCCTTATGTAAGGATTCAGTTTCTTCACATACATCCTTGTCAATCATTGCTACTTTGGTCATTTGGTTGTTTACAAGTTTTAGAATAATGCTGTACATATATAGTCTTTGTGGTTTTCATATGATAGCTCAAAAGAATGAAAAAGTGAATATGAAACTAATACAAACTTGGATTGTACAGGATTTTTATATTGACTAATTTTTTGAAACATTTATTGTCCCATATTAATTTATCCGAGGACTAAGGTAACACAAGAAAATGAGGACTTCTAACCTCAATTTTAAGGATTCCCGTCAGTTTATTTTTGAGCATATCATTGGTACAATTGTAGATGTGACTGTTCTGAGAATCACTCCTTTTTATATTAATTTGTCATCTGATACTCTTCCCCAAAATGCTATTTTAATCTTTCATTTAACATTCCCAGTTGATGCCTTAGCTGCTGGGTTTTAGATTATACTTAGAGAAGTTGGGTTAAAGATAGTAAATGGAGAAAATGTATAATTAATACTTAGGGATATGTAGTAGGCACTGTGCTAACTAACATTATCTTTATAACAACTCTATAATATAGATATTATAGCCACTTTAAAAGTTAGTTTAGACATGAAAAACTTAAAATTTAAGACCACACAGCAAATAAATGTGAGAGTTGGAATTGCAGCTAATAGCAGACTGAATTTAGGTGTCATGATTTGTCATTGATTGCCCTTTGATTTCTTAGAATATGGTATATTTAGAAAATGGTCATGAGGAAAAGAAAGTGATTTGTACAATTTAATTTAAAGTATTTAGAATGCTCAGAATTAGAAAATAGTACTGCTTTGTGAGTTTATTAAAATACACAAACAGGAGTAGTCAGGATGGCTTCATGGGTGAAGTACTATCCATGTAAGCCTGATAACCTGAGTTGATTCCTGGAACCCATGTAAAAAGTCAAGGAAGCCTGATGCAGTGGCACACACCTGTAATCCCAGCACTTCTACAGTGACATGGGAGGTAGGGATAGGAGAATCCGAAGCTTTCTGGGCAGTTTGCCTGGAGTAGGTAGTATAGCAGCAGAAAGAACAAGAAAGGCCCTGTTTCAGCAAGGCGGAAGGTGAAGGTTTTCTTCAGGAAGTTGTTCTCTGACCTCCACATATGCTCAGTGGCACACATGCTCATCCATCCATCCACAAGCATACATGCCCACCAACATGCATATGCATGCGTACATGTAAGATTAAAATTAAGATACACAAAACAATGTCCATGATCAAAGAATCCAGAGTCATTCATTTTCAGTCCACACCTACAATCTGAGTATAACAAAAGTAAAATTTGTAAGAGTAGAAAATTAGATACTTGAGAGGTAGACAATGAAATATTTCAGAAGACCTTTAAATTGAGAATAGAGGCTCTCGCACAAAACCCTTAACTGTTTTGTCTCTAAAATGCTTACAATACTGTTTTTGTAGAGTCAGCGAGCCTCAGTGAACATGATGGTTGGTGGATTAAGTTTGACATCACCTGAATTGAAAATTGGAAAACCTCCTTCTCCAAGTTCAGACTTATATGCTTATGGCTGCCTTTTATTATGGGTATGTTGTTTTTTAAAAAATCATCAATAATTTACAAATGTTTCAGAATGTAAAGGGATGATTGTAGTGATTTTCAGCCATTTTTCTTGATGAAGAATAATGGTGTACTTTTTAAAAGTAGAATTTGTGTGTGGATGTGTGTGTATTGTGTTTGTGTGGACGTGTACATGCACCTGTGTGTATGCATGTAGAGGCCAGAGATCAACTTTGTATGAGTTACTTAGGAGTCATCTACTTGGCTTGTAGAGACAGAGTCTGTCATTGTCCTGGAGCTTACCAAGTAGGCCAGGCTGGCTGGCCAGTGAGTTACAGAGTTCTGCCTGTCTGCCTTCCCCACACTGGGATGATAGGCATGTGCAACCAGGCGCAGGTCCCCACCTCCCCCTTTTTTACATGGGTTTTGTGGATATAACTCAGGAGCTCATGCGTGGGTGGCAAGCACTTAATTACACCCAGATATTGGGGTAAATGCTGAAAGATCAGAGAGACAAAAGAACAAGCCAATGCTGTGTCTCACCTCACCAATTCCACAAATCCTCTGACTGAAATCCTCTGAGCCCTCACCCAAAAGGCTCCAGCTGAAAAAGCCTCTAGCTGAAAGGGATGCTTCTGCCGAAAAGCCTTTAGTTCCTGTCTCCTCACGCCTTATATACCTTTCTTTACCCAGCCATCACTTCCTGGGATTAAAGGCCTGTGATTCCCAGTACTGGGATTAAAGGTGTGTGCCGCCACTGTCTGGCTCTGTTTTCTCTCCTAGATTGAATCAATCTCATGTAGTCCAGGGTGGCTTTGAACTCACAGAGATCCAGATGGATCTCTGCCTCCTGAATGCTAGGATTAAAGGTGTGTGCAACTACTGCCTGGCCTCTATGTTTAATCTAGTGGCTTGTTTTGTTCTCTGATCTTCAGGTAAATTTTATTAGGGTACACTATAGCACCACAATAAGGTGTCAGCTCATTGTGTTCTTAGGTTCTATGGCATGGTATGTGTTCTTGGTACAGAGTTCTACTGCTGCAGCACCAAAGCATAAACAAGTGAATGTGACCTGTTCCAATAATAGTTTATTAATGGACACTGAATCTGAATTTTATGTAGCTTTCATATCTTATTAAATAGCATTTCTATGATTTTCCTTTAAATACTTAAAAACATGAGAACAATTTTTGGCTTACAGTTTGTACAGAAGCAGATAGCAACATTGATTTGGTACAGAGGTCATAGTTTGCTAACTCCTGTTCTAGCCATACAAATGAACAAAAGGAAGAATCATTCAATTTAAAAGCAAAGAAAGGAAGCTGTGTTTATTTGCAGATAACGTGATTAACAATGTAGAGTATTTTCAAGAATGTACATAAAATCTTCTAGACCTAATATGTATTTATCAAAGTAACAGTTTTAATTGCAGTGTAATTATCTTTCTTATTTACTAGTAGAAAATAGGAAATTTAAAATTATAAAAATATGGCCCTTGCCAGGCGGTGGTGGTGCACGCCTTTAATCTCAGCACTCAGGAGGCAGAGCCAGGTGGATCTCTGTGAGTTTGAGGCCAGCCTGTGAGTTTGAGGCCTACAGAGTGAGATCCAGGACAGGCTTCAAAATTACATAGAGAAAATCTGTCATGAAAAACCAAAAAAAAAAAAAAAAAAAAAAAAAAAGGCTCAGAGAGATGGTTCAGTGCTTAAGAACACTTGTTCTTGCAGAGAACCTGAGTTTGGTTCCAAGAAACAATATGTTGGCTCACAAACCATGAGTAACTCATATTCTAGGGGATCTGACCTTGTATTTTGACTTCAGCAGGCACCAGGTATACATTGTACACATGCATACATGCATGCAGGAAAAAAAAACCCATGAAATAATTGACAAAGTCATGAAAGTAGCTGGGGAGATAGCTCAGTGAGGGTGAGGGCTTACTGTGGAAAATGAGGACTTGGGTTTGAAGCCCCAGAACCATGAAAAAGCCAAGCATGGCTTCATGCTATGCCTGTAAATCCAGCATAGTTGGTTCTCCAGCTAGAATGGGGAGCTTCTAGTTCAGGGAATAAGGAAGAGAGGAATAGAGGAAGACACCTGATGAATATATGCACATGGGCCTGTGCACTCCCTTACACACTCATAGAAAATCACGAAAATACCAATATATGAAACTTTGGACAAGTTTAATAAAAACATATATGAGACAAATAGAAAACTATAAAGCATTTCTAAGAAAAATTAAAGCTACAGATAGAAAAATACACTATATTTATGGACTGGAAAACCTGATGTTTTATGAAAGTTCTACTCAAAACACTTTCCGCTGAAATGCTGGTAGTTGTTTTTGTGTGTGGAAATCAATAATCAGGCATTATAATAAATGTTACAGTTTGCATAAAATGTATAGGATTGATAGCAAGAGAGTTTTGTGAAAGCAAAAATTGGAAGGCTTGTAGGATCTGATTTCAAGACAATAAAATCATAGTTTATGAAACCAGACTGATATTATTGTGAAGTTAGACATACAAATAACCAGTGTTATGTGATATTTTGTTTGTATTCTGACAAATAAAGCTTGCCTGGAGATCAGAGAATCAGAGCAGCCAGCCACTAAAGTCTTCTTGCCTCTTTGAAATCTCAGACCAAATGGGGTCAAGATCCTGTCTACCCACCTTATATTCCTGTCTCCACCTCCCTAGTGCTAGGATTAAAGGCATGATCCTTCCAAGTGCTGGGATCAAAGGCTTGAGCCTCCTGAGTGCTGGGATCAAAGGCTTGTGCCTCCTGAGTGCTGGGATCAAAGGCTTGAGCCACCACCACCTGGTTCTATAGTTAACTAGTGGTTAGATCTGCCCTCTGATCTCCAGGCAAGCTTTATTTGTCAGCACACAAACAAAATTATCGTACAACAGATGAGAATGGTATAGAGCAGTGGTTCTTAACCTTTTTAAAGCTGTGACCCTTTAATATAGTTCCTCATATTGTGGTGACCCCCAACAATAAAATTATTTTGTTGCCACTTCATAACTAATTTTGCTACTGTTTTAAACCATAAATATCTGATATGCAACCCCTGTAGGGTTGTGACCCACAGGTTGAAAAGCAATGGTAGAGACAGTAGTAGAAATAGAGCTATTCATGTATGGCCAGTTGATTCTTGACAAGGCAGTTAGTTATTTGAGTGAATGAAGTACTGGAACAATGGATATCCGTATATAGAGAATAAACTCCGATTAATTCCTTGTACTATGCTCAAAAATTAAAAGAAATGTTTATTAGATCCAAGTGTAAAACTCGAAAGCTTCAAGTAGAAAACACAGGAGAAAATCCATTTTTTAGATTTTTTTTTTAAATTTCTTGGAACAGAGGTTTTAAAAGTATATTCTTAGGGTTTTCTGAATTTCATTTGTATATGTTGTAATGTCTCCCCCCCTTTTTTTTTTAAAGATTTATTTATTTTTTGTTTTTTTGTTTTTGTTTTTTTGTTTTTTCGAGACAGGGTTTCTTTGTGTAGCTTTGCGCCTTTCCTGGAACTCACTTGGTAGACCAGGCTGGCCTCGAACTCACAGAGATCCGCCTGCCTCTGCCTCCCGAGTGCTGGGATTAAAGGCGTGCGCCACCACCGCCCGGCAAGATTTATTTATTATGTATACAGTGCTCTGTTTGTATGTATGTCTGCACACCAGAAGAGGGCATCAGATCTCATTATAGATGGTTGTGAGCCACCATGTGGTTGCTGGGGATTGAACTCAGGACCTCTGGAAGAGCAGTCAGTGCTCTTAACCACTGATCCATCTCTCCAGCCCAATGTCTCCCTTTTTATTTCTATTTTTATTAGTTTGGGTCTTCTCTTGGTTAATTTGGATAAAGCTTTGTCAATTTCATGTAGCTTTTTAGAGAAACAAATCTTCCTTTCTTTGATTCTCTGTATTGCTTTTGGTTTTTTGTTTATTTCTATTTCATTATTTTTAGCCCTAATTTTTGTTAGTGTTTTCCTGTTTGCTCTTTGGATTTAATTTAATTTGTTATTATTTTTCCAAGGCCTCAGCTGCATCCATAGATTACTAGAGATCTTATAGTTTTAGATGTTGATACTTAGTGCTATAGACTTCCCTCTTAGGAATGCCTTCAGTGTATATCAGTCTGTAGATTTTGTATGTTACATTTTCATTTTCATTCAGAAGGAGGAATTTTTTTATTTCCTTCTTAATTTCTTCAGTTATTCAATTATCATTCATCAGTGTAGTAACTGCTGCCACTGTTAAGCCAGAACAATGTTGTAATCCCTTCAAATATATGTGTGTTGTCCTTTTGTAGCCAAGTTCTTTCTGACTCAAATGTGTCCATCCTTTTTACATTGTGGAAGACATTGTCATCAGTCTCGTTAATAATAGCAACAAAACCACACACAGAATCTCACAATGATTTAAGTAAATCTGTGATTTTTGCACTAATTTATAGATATTATTGGCATGTGGCCCTAGTTTGGACATGTGTAGGAGTAATCCTTCCACCCTTAATAAACATTGTTCTTTTTAAAAACACCTGTATTTTGTCTATTGAAGAAGGCCACTATCCTATTTATGGTTTTTACTCCTGTGAAGAGACACCATGAGCATGGCATCTCTTATAAAGAAAACATTTAATTGAGGTGGCTCGCTTATAGTTTTAGAGGTTCAGTCCATTATCATCATGGTGGGAAGCATTATGGCGTGCAGGCAGACACAGAACTAGATAGGTAACTGAGAGTCCTACATCTTGTAGGCAACAGGAAATGGACTGAGACACTGGGTATTAGGAAGCCTCAAAGCCTGCCCCCACAGTGACACACTTCCTCCACCAAGGTTATACCTACACCAACAAAGCCATATCTCCTAATAGTGCCACTCTCTGTGAGTTTAAGGGGACCAATTTCATTCAAACTACCACAGCCATACAAACAATAAACAATAAACAATGACTTTTTGAGACTATCTTCTTTCAGTATAATGCTTTCAAAACCCATGCATATTGTCTAATGTAGTTTTTGTATGAGTGTACCAAGTTAATTTGTTCACATTAAAGGATATTTGGATGGTTCTAGCTTTTGGTTATTACAAGTAAAGCTGCTTGTAACAGCTTTGTGTGTGGTTTTGTTATAAACAAATTGTCGCCGGGCGGTGGTGGCGCACGCCTTTAATCCCAGCACTCGGGAGGCAGAGGCAGGCGGATCTCTGTGAGTTCGAGGCCAGCCTGGGCTACCAAGTGAGTTCCAGGAAAGGCGCAAAGCTATACAGAGAAACCCTGTCTCGAAAAACCAAAAAAAAAAAAAAAAAAAAAAAAACAAATTGTCTTTTTAGGGTGAATATCTCTGAGTGAGACTAATGGGTCAGATTATAATTGTGTGAATAATTTTTTTTCTTTTTTGAGACAGGGTTTCTCTGTGTAGCTTTGCGCCCTTCCTGGATCTCGCTCGGTAGACCAGGCTGGCCTCGAACTCACAAAGATCTGCCTGCCTCTGCCTCCCGAGTGCTGGGATTAAAGGCGTGCGCCACCACTGCCTGGCATGAATAATTTTTATAAAGAACTGCCAAACTACTTTGCAGAGTTAGCATCCTTTTTCACTCTGCTCATATAAATGAGTTTCAGTTGTCTACATCATTGTCACCACTTGGTATTGTTATCTTCTATTTTAACCATGGTCTTAGAAGTGTAGACATATCATGGTTTAAGTTTTTATCTCCATAATGGGTAATTATTATGAACATATTTTATTTTTTTTCTATATACTTGATGAAGTGTCTTCATATCTTTTGTCTGTTTTTAAATGGGTTGTGATCCAAATATTTTTTAAAAAAAGCATTTAAAATCTCCTGTAGACATGCTTAATAATCTTTGGTTATATGTATACCTAAGTATTAAGCTAGTATGAATGGGATTGTTTTTCTAATATCTTATTCAGTAAATGTTTTATTGGTGTATAGCAATGTTATGATTCTTTTGTGATTTTTCAACCTGATACTTTGCTGATCAGATCTTGGAGTCTTCAGGTGAGTTCTTTAGGAGCTTTCAAATATGGGGTCATATCATCTGCCAATGGATAATTTAACTTCTCTGTTTTTTTTTTGTATCCCTTTTATTTCTTTTTTTTCTTTGACTACAAATTTAGCATTATATTGAATAAAAGTGTTGTGAGTAGACATCCTTATTTCTTGATTTTAGAGAAAATGCTTTAATATTACATCAGATAAAATATAGAAGTACAAAATATTCAGACAAGTATAGACTATTCTAATAGCTACAGAATACACATTCTTCCACCACCCTGTGAAACTTTGTCCATTCATTTGAGAAGATTTCAAACAAATAATATCTTCCAAGTCCCATCAGTTTTCATGCATGTGACATGATCTCACTATTTAACCTACTGTAACAGATTTCCTCTTAGGTTTGCCCCATAGCTTTTGTGTTATTTCTCTTTGATGTTGCTATCGGGGTGAATTGCTGGAGTGGGACTTCAGTTCCACATCAGCCCATGCCTGCTTGCTGAAGAGTTGTATACTTCACTTTTGTGTATAGAATATTGCAGTTCTTTATATAGTCGAGATAGCAATCCCATTAGAAGAGTATTGGACAGTTGTTTCTCCATTGGAGGATGCTGCTTCACTCTGTGATTGTTTCCTTTGTTGTACAGAAAATTATATAAAAATGGAGTGTGTATGTGCATGCATGCACATGATGTATATGTGTAGGCACACATGTCACAGCATATGTGGAGGCCAGAGGACAGTTTTGTGAACTTGATTCTTTTCTTTCACCTTTTAATGGGTTCATTTAATTCAGGTTGCTAGGTGAGGCAAATGCCATTGCCTGATGGGCATCTTATTGCCCTTATAGAAGCTTTTAAATTTCATGTAATACCATTCAATTCTTAGAATTATTTCCTGTGCCTTTGGAGTCTTCATAAAGTGCATACATGTGCTTATTTATCAAAGTGTTTTACTCCCAACAGTTTCAAAGTTGCAAGTTTTACATTAAGGTCTGTGATATCTTTTGAATTAATTATTGGGCAGTATAGTGCTTTGAATGATATGTCTCCCATAGTCTCAGATATTTGAATACTTAGTCCCTAGTTGATGGCACTTGTTGGAGGAGGCTATTTTTGTGTGTGTGGGGTTGGGATGGTGAGAATCTTCCTATTGAGTAGCATGCTGTTAAAGCCTCAGTTACCAAGTACCTCAGTGTGCAGAGACAAACTGCTTTAACAGTAACATAACACAATATCAATTTTAGCCCAGTTACATATCACCAATGATTGTAAACTGAAATAGAGAAATTTAGAGTATAGAATATTCTGTAAAGTTAAAAATTATCTAGGGTAAGTGTGGACAGAAATCAAAGAATGAGATTAAAAAATGGAAACAACTCCTCTATCCAAAGTAGAGGTAGAAAAGAAAGGGGCTAAGATACTCATGGGAAAAACTGATTTTAAAAATTACTATATGCTTTTAATTCCAGCATTGAGGAGGCAGAGGCAGGCAAATCTCTGTGAGTTCAAGACCAGCCCTGTTTATCTATTGAGTTATCGGCCAGCCTAGAACTAGTGTAGGGCTACGAAGTAAGACCCTGTCTTAAAAAGTTAGAAAAGGAAAAGCTATTAATTATTGATAAAAAGAAGGGAGGTATGGGGGGAGGGAAAGAGACAGGAACAGGAAAATGGAGAAAAAGAGGAAAGGTACAGGGGATGAAGTTTTTAGAAACATTAGGGCAAGTCGGCATGGTGGTGCATGCTTGAGATTCTAGCACTTAGGAGGGAGATACAAGAGACTCTGGCCAGACTCTCCAGGCCAGCCTGGGCTACACAGTCAGACCCTATTTTTAGAAAAACAAAACCAGAAACAAAGAATAAAACAAAGCAAATTCAGTAGAAGACAAAACAACAACAAAAACAACAGTCTAACTATATCCTCATTGCTGAGGAGGTAGAGGATGGAGACACTGCCTTTTCCTCAGGCATGTCATTTTCAGTTTATTTGCTATGAGATTGGGACTGGTGAGCCGTTTTTCTCTCCGATGGCCAAGCTGAGCTCTTCTCTGCCCTTCCTACCAGGGCTTCAGTGACCACTGCCAGGCTGAATTCTTGCCAGCATTTTCCCAGGTAGATTTGGAACTCTTTGAATGTAGAAACTACCCTCTAGCTCCTACTTGCTGAGTGTGTCTTCACTCAGTGTACATCCACTGTCAACAGAAGCATTCTACCCCCTGCATGTGTAGGTGTGGGATATGCTGGGGATAGGCCTTTACAGTTGTTCCTGGGACTCTGGGAGTGGAGGAAACAGTCAAGCCAAAGTAGTCTCTGCTGAGAGGGAAGGCATAGACAGTGAGTGATCCTGTGTGCTCTCTGCCTCAGCCTTCCTGCTCAGTCTTAGAAGCCACTTCGGCTCCTCCTCAGAGGTTGGGCAGCTTTTCTTTCAGCATGATTACATTTCCTACCACATAAACCTGAGTTCCAGGTCTGTCAAGTCCAAACCAGTTTACTGAGTCCCCAACTTCTCATTGTGATTGCTTATTCAGGCAGTGGAGATGGAGGAAGGCCTTTGTGGCTTGAAAATATAAATACCCAGCCACACCACTGATGAGCAATTTAGAAAATACACAGGCTCTTGTCCAGTGTCTGTTGTACAGGTCACTGACCTCCTGTTTTAATCTGTATTTCACAGAAGGCCAAATGGAGTACCCATGGGGCTTGCCATAGCTTTCCTTTCCTTTGTGCTTAAAGCCCTGCTGAAGATCAGTCTCCCTTTCTCTTCTCACTGCCTTGCCTGGTGCCCAGTGTTAGAGTTCCTGTTTCTTCTTCAGACCTGCTTTCTAGCTGCTATCGATGCTGGACTGCTGTGCTTTCCATGCTCTTGACCCTCCTTGCAACCATAAACCTGATACTTTATTTCATTATTCATGGAGACGTAGGTAAATCACCCCTCCCCCAAAGGGAAAAACCTGCAGTGAGTATTTCTAATCTAAATGAATTACAGTGAAAATAAATGAAGAACTCCAGATGATAACAGTTGTATTTGTCTTAAATTCTGGTGTGTTGATGACAAGCAGCAGTGATAGATTACAAGAAATAGTCAAATTTGTTTATACTTTTCCATTTCTAAACTCTTACAGAAGAATATACATATAGTCACTTACTATAGACAGCAGAACAGTCATACCTAGATTTATGTTTTCATCACTAAAGAATAATTTTTTATTATTCTTTATTTGTTTTAATTTTATTACTATTATTAAGAGATTTTCTATTCATTTTACATACCAACCACAGATTCCCTTGCCCTCCCTCCTTCAGCCCCCCAGTGTTCCCCTCCCAATCTACCTCCCATTCCCACTTCCTCCAAAGCAAGGTCTCCCATGGGGAGTCAGCAGAGCCTGGTATATTCAGTTGAGGCAGGTCCAAGCCCCTCCTCCCTGCACCAAGGCTACACAGAGTGTCCCACCATAGGCACTACGCTCCAAAAAGCCGGCTCATGCACTAGGGACAGGTCCCATTCCCACTGCCTGGGGGCCCCCTAAACAGTTCAAGCTAAACAACTGTCTTGCCTAGCCAGAGGGCCTAGTCCAGTACCATGGTGGCTTCTCAGCTACTGGTCCACAGTTCATGTGTTTCCACTAGTTTGGCTAGTTGTCTCTGTACTTTTTCCCATCATGGTCTTGATGTCCCTTTCTCATAGAATCCCTCCTTTCTCTCATCGATTGGACTCCTGGAGCTCAGCCTGGCATCCAGCCGTGTATCTCTGCATCTGCTTCCATCAGTCACTGGATGAGGGCTCTATGATGACAGTTAGGGAATTAGGCCCTCTGATAAACAGAGTAGGCCAGTTCAGGCACCCTCTCTGTCATGAACTGGCCCACTGGGGGTTCCACGACCGTAGGAGAACCAGGCCTTGGGTAGTCAGGAAGGCAAGGGTTTGGTGAGTGACAGACAGACAACACACTCAGAAGTGGTTTGAATCTGCTGCAATTTTACTTTTGTAAATCAGTATTTTATATACAGAAAAGAAAACTCACGTCATACAAGGAACAACAAGAACTTGGCAATAATTTAATTACATCATCTTTAAAAAACAGCAAGCACACAATTAATCGGTGCTAGACATATCCCTTTACCCACAAGAACTTTATGACCCAAAGAGCAGTCTGTGATTTTTAAACTTAATACAGTCCCTAGACTTGTGTAGACTTCTTGTGGTTGTAGCTATGTCTTTTATCTTATCTCAGCAGCTTTTTAGTTTATTATACATTTTTACTTTTTTGGTTCCCATGGCCCACTTAGCCAATTTGGATGCTGTAGACCCTCTCTAAGTCTTTAGTTTTTTACCACATATCTTTTTTTAATATAAAACATTTTTACCTGTTGGTATATGGACTCTTGTACTTTTACGCCTATAAGGGGAAGGGGTTTTGTTGTTGTCTTTAAGTTTCCCATGTTGAACTTCCTCAACAGAGGGGCCCACCATCTGTTTCCTATGAGATAACTTTTTTTTTTCCACCATAAATCACTTTACTTGGGATTCCTAAAGGATTCCTAGTGGGTGAGTGTTTATTCCCTAGAAGTGCCTGAACCTTTATACTTTTTTTATCTAGTGGCTTGGGGTATTTAAGAAATAGCTCATTCTGCTATATCTGATTAAGATCCGTGTCCAGCTTCCCCTTTTCCTCCATAGTTCACAACCCAAGCGTTTATTAATTTTGGCTGTGCTTCATAGATTAATTAGAACATTATATACAGAATCCATAGCCAAGGGAGCTCATGATCTGTGAAGCACATCTCTGAGAAGGAAGTATAACGCGGGCACTCTGCCAGGGACTTCCAGGGAGCTTAGTCCCGTAGGACACATATCTCCCATCCGATATTATTGACATAATTGTTCATGTCACACGGACAACACTGGAGTTGGTGTGGCACCTCTCGACTATTGCCAGTAGTCTATGGTGGATTCATCCTTTGGATTCCTGGGAACTTCCCTAGAACTCTGTTTCTCCCTATTCCCATGATGTCCTCATTTATCATGGCATCTCTTTTCTTGATCTCTCACTCTGTCCCTGTTCCAGCTTGAACCTCTTATTCCCCTATGTTCTTATCCTCCATTCCTTGCCCTCCATTACCCCCCTCACCCCCAGTTTGCTCATGTAGATCTCATCTATTTCTCCTTCACTGGGCGATCCATGTGTCCTTCCTAGGGTCCTCCCTGCTAGCTAGCTTCCCTAGAGCTGTGGGTTGCAATCTGGTTATCCTTTGCTTTACATCTAGTATCCACTTATAATTGAGTACATACCATGTTTGTCCTTCTGAGTCTGGGTTACCTCACTCAGGATGATATTTCCTAGTTCCATCCATTTGCCTGCAAATTTCATGCTGTCATTGTTTTTCTCTGCTGAGTAGTACTCCATTGTGTATATGTACCACATTTTCTTTATCTATTCTTCAGTTGACGGGCATATAGGTTGTTTCCAGGTTCTGGTTATTATGAATAATGCTGCTATGAACACAGTTGAGCATGTATGTGTCCTTGTGGTATGACTAAGCATTTCTAGATTTATGTTTTCACCAATAAAGAATGATAATTTTTTTTAGATTAAAAACCAAACCAAACCCTGCTTAGTGTTTTCTGCATTTCTGTCCTGTAAAATTGTACTATTTTTGTTTCTGGTCTTCATGTTTGTCTTGAATTGATTTTATATAAATTTTTAATGTAGTTATTACAGACTTCTTGTTTTCTTTTTTTCTCGATGCAGGCTTTCCCTCTGTGTAACTTTGTCCTGGAACTCCCTCTGTAGACCAGGCTAGCCTCGAACTCACAGAGAACCTCCTGCCTCTGCCTCCCGAGTGCTGGGATTAAAGGCGTGTACCACCACCAACCAGCTACAGACTTTTTATAAAGCTGATTTCCAACAAAAATTGGCACATGACATTTTCTTTTTTAAAATTCTTACTTATTTTATTTTTGAGATTATAATTCCAGCATGTCTCTATTCCCTTTCCACTCTACAAACCCTCCCACTTATCCCTTCACACTCTCCTTCAAATCCATGGCTTCCTTTCTTCACTATTTATTGCATGCAGATATGTATATTCATGTATACACATATTCTCTTAAATATAACCTGTTCAGTCCATATAATGCTACTTATAAATGTGTGTTTTCAGGGTTGGCCATTTGCACTGGACAACCAATTTGGTGTACTCTTCCCTGGGGAAGACCATCTCTCCTATTCACAGCTTTTCTCAGTTGCCTATAGTTCTTTGTTTAGGGTAGAGGCCTTGTGGACTTTTCCCTACCTACTTTGGCACACCCAGTAATGTTATCCTTGTTCAGCTTATGTTTGGGTCGTCATGTTGGTGAGACTTTTTGGATGTAGCTTCTGACATTACTAGAGACACAGTCTCTCAGCAAACTCTCTGATCCTTTGGCTCTTAGATCTTTTTGCCCCTCTTTTGCAATATTAACTGAGCCTTGGGTATGGGAGTGTTTTGTAGATAGATGTATTTGTTGGGATTGGGCTCTACAACTCTACATTTTGATTCACTGGTTTTCTGTAATGGTCTCCATCTGTTACAAACAGAAGTTGTTTTTGATGAGGGTGAAGACTACCTTATCTGTGTGTATAAGGACAAATATGTATAGATTGTTGTTGTTGGGGATTATGTTGGTTTAGTTAAGTAGTAGCTGTAGATTCTCCCAACAGTTGCGACTCTACTAGCACTGAGTCGTTAGCTAGGTTTCCAATACTAAGCATGGTTCCTTGTTGAGTGGGTCTTAAATTCAATTAGAGAGCTCGCTCTCTCTCTCTCTCTCTCTCTCTCTCTCTCTCTCTCTCTCTCTCTCTCTCTCTCTCTCTCTCTCTCTGTGTGTGTGTGTGTGTGTGTGTGAGACTATTGCACCTTCAGAGCTATCACATACTAGTGTTGATGTGCATTGCAGGTGTCATAGCTGGGCAAGGCTGTATTGCCCTTCTTTTGCAATATTAACTGAGCCTTAGGTGTGGGAGTGTTCTGTAGAGTTAACATTTTTATACAGTTCATTTACTTCTTTGGTTCAGTTTACTCCAAAGAAAACTGAATTTTTTTTTCAATTATGAATGAAATTTGTATCTTTTGACTTATTTCTCATCTTGTTATTCACACATACATACACACATATGAATGAAAGGCATATAGGGGTTTATATGTTTGTTTGTTTGTTTGTTTTTCAAGACAGTGTTTCTCTGTGTAACAGCTCTGGCTGTCCTGGAATTTTCTCTGTAAACCAGGCTGATCTCGAACTCACAGAGATCTGTCTGCCTCTGCCTCTTGAGTGCTGGGATTACAGGTGTGTGTCACCACCACTGGGCTTACATGTTAATTTTTAAATCCTGCCTCTTAGTTGACCGTGTTTATCACATCCAAGAATTTTCTAGGGGATTATTTGGAGTCTCTTTAGTATGTATAGAATCATATCACCTGTAATACACTTTGAATGTATTTTTCCTTTCCAACTTGTATCCCTTTTGTTTATAGTGCTCTTGCTAAGACTTAAGCACCGTATTGAATAAGAGTGGGTGAAGTGGATACTTGGTGTTGTTCTGATTTTAGTGGAAATGCATTTCGTTTTTCCTCAGTATGATATTGAATATCGGCTTATCATATATCACCTTAATTGTGTTGGCATATATTACTTCTTAGTCCCTTTAGGGCTTTTTATCCTGAAAGAATGTTGGGTTTTTGTCAGAAGCCTTTTCTGCATTCATTGAGATGATCATATGTTTTCTGTCTAAGTCTTTTTATTACATTTATTGATTTGAAAGTGATGAACCATGCTAGCATGTCTGGAATAAAGCTATGGTGAATGATCTTGATGTATTCTTGAATTTGGTTTGCAAATATTTTGTTAACTTTTGCATGTATGTTCTTCAGGTGTGTAATTTTATTTGTTGTTGTTGTGGCCTTGTTTGGTTTGGGTACAGCTAATCCTAGCTTCATGAATAGAATGTGTAGCACCTCTTCCATTTATTTTTAATGGAATAGTTTGAGAAGCATTGATATCAGCCTTTTGAAGGTCCTCCAGAAGTGCTTTTGTCCGTGGGCAACAACCAAGTGTACAAGTAGATTTCAGTGCTGAATGCATCTGGGTTTGGACCCTTTGAGTTCTGAGTTTTGTTTTTTTTTTTTTCATGGCTTCACTCTTGTTATCATAGTTCTGCTTAAATTATTTATGTCATCTTGGTTTAATTTTGGTAGGTAGTTTGTGTCTAGAAATTGATTTCTTTGAGATTTTCCAACTTGGTGAAATTTAAGTTCATAAATTATGGTCTAATGATTTTTAAAGAATTTCATTAGTAATTTTAGTAATGGTTCCCTTTTTATCTCTGATTTTTCTTAATTTGGGTCTTCTCTATCTTTTAGTTTGGTTGAGGGTTTTTTTCCTTATTGTTTTAAAGAACCAATTCTTTGTTTCATTGATTATTTATATTGCTTTTTGTTTGATTCCATTTAGACTTGATCTTATTTCTTTCTCTTTCTCTCTTCTCTCTCTCTCTCTCTCTCTCTCTCTCTCTCTCTCTCTCTCTCTCTCTCTCTCTCTCTCTCTCTCTCTCTCTCTTTTGAGATAGGGTCTCACTTTGTAGCCATGTCTGGCCTGGAACTTGCTATGTAGACCATACTGGCCAGAACTCACAGAGCTCCACCTACCTCTGCCTCCTAGGTACTGGTATTAAAGGTGTGCAGTACCATCACACCTAGCTTGATTTTATTTCTTTACATTACTGACTTGGGGTTTTTTTTCTTTTTTTTTCCCCCACCAAGGCCTTAATGTGTATCATTAATTTATTTATTTTAGATCTCTCAAGAAATTAAAAAGGGTAGTGATGATGAGTAAAAACTAGAGAGCTGACCAACCCAACTACCACCCAGGCCCAGAACCAGATGGGGTAGATGTTGGCCACCCCAACATCCACCCCATCTGTGAACTGTTGGAGCATGTGAAGGGGATCAACCTACAGATCCAAAACAGCAGGATCTCCATGACACAGGACAATGACAGGATGTCTGGGAGGAACCCCAGTGAGAGCAAATTATTGGTGGTGTGGGAGAAACCAGAGGGCTCCAGCCAGACCAAAGATGTGGTGCAATGAAAACTTACAAGTAAAGATGAATGGACTAAATGGTAAACTGTGTGTCTCAATGGGGCCCACTACAGCTTCCACAAGATTCTGCTTTTCTTTTCTTTTTTTCTTTTTGTTTTGTTTTGTATCTTTGTTTTGTTTTTGTTTTTTCTTTTAAATTTGGTTTTGTTTTGGGGAGAGTTTACAAGGGCAGGGGGCAGATGCAAGGGGGCAGGGAGATAAATGGGATTGGAATGCATGGTGTGAAACCCACAAAGAACTGATAAAAGTTAAAAAAAAAAAGTAGTCTTACTCATTTTGTTTCAAGTGAGTATTTTGCCTGCATGTATGATATGCAGCGTGTGTGTGTGGTCCTGTAGAAGTCAGAAGAGGGCACTGCTTGCTGGAACTGTAGTTAGAGTGTGAACCACTATATGGGTCCTGGGAATAGATCCCATCTAGCTCCTAGAACATTTTCTTAGAAAGCAAGGAAGTATTACAGTGTTTATTTATGGTATGTCTATCAACTAATCAACATTGTAGGTGCCTCAGGAGCTATTTGGTTATTTGTGCAAGTAATTTTACTAAGTGTTTTTATCCTACATGAGAAATATGCTTTTTTATGAGCTTTTCTCTATTCACCAGAATCTAGTGGCATCTAGTTTTTAGACATTGTGGTATGATGTTATAATCTACAAAGTGTTGGATTTTATTCCTGGTTATCCCAAGGTATATGCAATGGGCTATTGGTTGATTATATATGAAAGTGATCCAGCGTAGACTCTCTAGGATTAGTATTTAACACTAATTAAACCTTCCTAATGCTGTGACCCTTTAATACGGTTTCCTCATGTTGTGGTAACCCCAACCATAAAATTATTTTGTTGCTACTTTATAACTGTAAATTTGCTACTGTTAGGAATTGTAATGTAAATATCTGATATGCAGAATATCTAATATTTGACCTTGGTTAAGAATCACTGATTTAGATACTTCTAGAGTCTACTTACTTTTGTGTTCTTTTATAGCTTTCTGTTCAAAGTCAGGAGTTTGAGACAAATGAAGATGGAGTCCCAAAAGTGGATCAATTTCATTTGGTAGGTTTCCATTGGCTATTTACTCATTTGAAATGTGTAATAATATAAATTTATAAGTATTTGATTGAAAGTGTTCTCAATTTTTACAAAAATTTAAATGAACATTAGTAATGAGGTGTTGAAGAAAATTTAAGTACCCTACTTATACTACTGCCAGATAATTAACAAATCATATATGTAATAAGAAAATATAGTGCTTATTATATATTTCAAGGATATTTTGTTTTGAAATGAGTGTTTTACTCTTTTTTTGTAAGTGCCTAATTATATCTTTTTTTAAAAAAATTCATATATGTCATTGATATGGCTTTGTCATCCATATATGTTTTCAGCCAACTTATTTTGAGCACTTGTCTGGTACCAGGAATTGAACTAGTTACTAGGGCTACCAAGATTGGAGCAGGAAGTGAATGTAATCTTGCCCAAGCTCTTTTTCTTGACTAACTACAATTGTTTTTTTGGTATCTTTCTGCTTTGCTTTTTTGCTCTCTTGCATTGTAGATCTGGATGAGAAAAGTTACCAGTAGCCATTCCATACGGCTTGAATGCTCTTCTCTCTTGAGATTTCCTCCACCAAATACATTAGTGCATCACTCCTGTATTTCGGACTCTCCTTGCACTCACTTTCTGCCCATATCCTGAGAACCTATCAGATTATTATTATTATTATTATTATTATTACTACTAGACTGTCACATAGATGGCATTGTCTTAGGGTTTCTATTGCTGTGAAGAGACACGATGACCATGACAATTCTTATAAAGGAAACCATTTAATTGGGGCTGGCTTACAGTTTCTGAGCTTTAGTTCATTGTCATCATGGTGGGTGGCATGAAGCCAGACATGGTACTGGAGAAGGAGCTGAGAATTCTACATGTTGATCCGCAGGCAGCAAAAGCAGCTATGTCCACACTGGATATAGCTTGAGCAAAGGAGACCTCTATGCCTGCCCCCACAGTGACACACTTCCTCTAACAAGGCTACACCTACTCTAACAAAGCCACACCTTCTAATAGTGCCACTCCTTATTGGGGGCCATTTCCTTTCAAAGCACCACAGGCATCTAGCCCACTTCACAGTAAGAATCCTGTTCCCCTCTGAAACCTCACGGACCAGCTGCCACTGTCCAATTTCCTTTTCCTTATCTTCTTAACTTTACTAGAAGCCCAGTATGCTCTGCTTTCAGCACTCGAGGGGATTTAAACACCAAGTTCTAAACTCTTCCACATCCTTCCTGTGAACCAGTTCCAGAGACCCAGGAACCACAGGGTCAGGTTTATCACAGCATTGCTCCTGATTTCAGGACTGATTTTCTTTTTTACTCTTTTTCATTGCTGTGAACAAATACATGCCAAGAAGCAATTTAAGAAAGGAAAGGTTCAGGAGGTATTTTTCAGTTGAAGTCTTTTTTATCATGGTTCGTTCATAGTTGGCAAAAAATCTTCTTAAATTTTTGATGCGTCTTCAAATTTAGTCAGATATGGCATATCTTCCAGTAAAACTTTAAAAAACTTAAAAATGGCTTTAAAAAGAGATAACAAACCTTACAGTTTATCCACTGATTATAACTTAATGGTTTTTAGTATAGTCATATGTGTCTGACCAGCACCATAAACTCACTACATTGTATGTGCTACCTCTAAGTATCTGCATTTCTTGACTTCAGTCTTAATCAACCACTATGCTATTCTAGGCATTCATATTAATGGAATCATAATTAATGGGTATAGTGTGCTTTGCTTTCACTTAGCATGCTTTTAAGGTTCATACACGTTCTAATATTAGTATTTCATCCCTTTCATGGATAAGTAATATTCCAGTGATAGATTTACCACAGTTTATTGATACCTTTCTATTTATGAACATTGAGTTATATATGCCTTTTGGTTATTATAGAAAATGACACAAATATTTATATATAAACATTTGAGCACACGTTTCATTTCTCTTGGGTATATACCTAGTAGTAGAATTACTGGGACTTGTAGCAACTGTTTATTTAGTAGTTTGAAGACTTACTAGATTCCAAAGCAGTTATTTTACATTTGTAGTAGCAGTATATGAGAGCTTCAGTTTTTCTATATTAACACTGGCTATAAGACTTTTTGATTCTAGCCATCATAATGGGAGTACTATCTCACAGTCTTCATTTAGATTTGTGGTATCTTCCTCAGAGAATTGCCTATGCAGACTCTTACTTTGTTTTTTACATTTTAAAAATTGGGTTGCCCTTTGATTTTTAAAAATTAATGGTTGCTTATGTATTCTAGAAAAAAATAACTTGTTGGGCACGTGGTTTGCAAATATTTTACCTCATCCTGTGAGTGGTATTCTTATTTCCTTGATAGTGTCATTTGAAGCATGAGAGTTTGTAATTTTCATGAAGTACAACTTTCTCTATTGTTGCTTGTACTTTGGGGATTATTTTCAAGAGTTCTTTGCCAAGTATAAAATTGTAAAGATTTACCTCTATATTTATTTCTTACATTTATATAATTTAAGGTTTTATATTTAGATCTTTGATCTATTTTGAATTAAATTGTTGTCTATTTTAAGAGGTAACATTCCAGTTTCAATCTTCTGCCTGTGCCTATCTATCCCAGCACCATTTGTGGAAAAGACTGTTTTGTAATCATTAAATGGTCATGTCATTCTTGTCAAAACCAGTAGATTGTTGTGTGGGTTTCTTTCTAGATGCTGAATTTTCTGCCACTGTCTTACAGATGCTCCTCAATTATGATAGGATTATGTCCTTATAAACCCATTGTAAGTTTAAAATGCATATGGTCCACATTACCTGCAGAATTTATAGCTTAGTATACTGTGCACTGCAGAACATTGTTTGATTATCTTGATCAAGCTGATTTAGTGATCACATGCTGATTTAGAGTGCAGATCACTGAGGATGTCCAGCATCCATGAGAGTGTTATACTACGTATTGCTAAAATACAAGTCCTACCATCAGGAGTCAAGGACTGACTGCTTGTGTCTGTTCCTTTTCTGGTATCATGTTATCTTGATTACTGCTATAGAGATTTGAAATTGAGAAATGTGAATTGTTACACTTTGTTCTTTTTAAAGAGGGTCAGGATTATTATTATGATTCGTAAAATTCAGAGATAGTTTGTCAATGTCTACAAAGAAGTTGATTATCCAATAAGGATTGTTTTCAAGCTTTGGCCCCTTATCAGTGTTTTTTTTTTTTTTTTTTTTTTTTTTTTTGTGTGTGTGTGTGTGTGTTAAGATTTATTTATTTATTATGTACACAGAAGGGGGCGCCAGATCTCATTACAGATGGTTGTGAGCCACTATGTGGTTGCTGGGAATTGAACTCAGGACCTTTGGAAGAGCAGTCAGTGCTCTTAACCTCTGAGCCATTAAACATTGGATGTTTTCCCATTTATCTAGACCTTTGATTTCCTTCAACTGTATCTTGTAGTCTTCAAAGTATATGCTTTGAAACTATTTTAATTATTCTTAACTATTAGTTCTAATAATTTTAGTGGATTTCTTAATGCTTTAACATAGCTCTGTACCATTTGCAAATAGAGATGGTATTTCCCCAGTAAATAAATTTTTTTTTATTACTGTAGCTATCTCTTTCCAATGAAATGTAGCTGAACTAGGAAAGAATCAATAAAAATCCAAATAAAAAACTAATGTTAGCCTATGTCAGTAACTAAAAGTGGTTTTTAAAAATTGAATCTTTTATCATTACAGATTTGTTTTTTTTACCCTTAGTTTTGTTTTGGATTCTTTTAAAAAATGTTTCTCTTTCCTTACAGGATGATAATGTCAAATCCCTCCTCTGTAGCTTGATATATTTCAGAAGTTCAATGACTGCTGAGCAGGTTTTGAATGCTGAATGTTTCTTGCTTTCAAAAGGGAAATCAATTCCAAACCCAGAAAAAGAGATTGAGTATGTTCAGCATAACAAAGAAGATGAATCAAAGATGGAGAGCTTGGATAGATACATAGAAAGACAAGAAATGCTGACACCAACCCTTGACTGACAAGTAGTTCTCTATTATTGCTGTACATGTCCCTTTGAAAACATTGTTCTGTTTGTTTGCTAGACAAAAAGGTGTGTAAATGTTCCAGAACTAGTTGTATTGCATCTTTGTATTTGGATTGTAAAAAATAAAAAATGTTTTGGTTGTGCCTGAAAATCACTCATATTCTTTGAAATTTTGCCAAACTTAGCATTGTTGTGGAAAGGGTTTCTGTTTGGACTTACTAAAATTAAGTCATTAGAGTGTTAGTACAAGTCTGTTGACATATGCTAGTTGGTAGTGATAAAGGCTGAGGTTTTTAGAAACAAAGGATATTTGGCATCTGTTTTGTATCTAGTTCTGGCAACATAAAGACAAATTAAAATGTCCTTTATACTTATATGGCCCACAGTTTGAAAATTTTCAAAGTTTAGAGAGATCTTGATAATGCAGTACAGAAATATCCAGAGATAGCAAGAAGGAAGCTTCCTGGTTTGTACCAACTTGATTTCTTCATGTCCTGCAACTACAATGTGTTGTAATTTCCATAATAGTATCTTAATATCAAGTTCTGGTGAGCACCCAAGGGCAAAGACAATAATAGCCTATATATTTTTTTGGCATCTCTATGCCTGACAAACAACTTCAGAATGCTCTCTCTCTGTGTGTGTGTGTGTGTGTGTGTGTGTGTGTGTGTGTGTGTGTGTGTGTGTAGATGTAACGGTCTTATTAAATAAGGAACACAGAGCCAAATGCAGAGTTAAAAGCCGAAGAGGTCAGAGAGTAGCTAAAAACTGCCTTCTTACCCTTTGTTGCCACTGCCGTCCTTCCCCTCAGAAAGAGACCTACTTCCTGTCTATCTGTCTTTTTATTGACTTTCTGTTCTGCCTTCTCATTGGTTGTAAACCCAACCACATGACCTCGTCACTGCCTGTCTATACAGACCTCTCAGTCTTCTATGGTTGGTATTGAGATTAAAGGCATATGTCTCCATGCTGACTATGTCCTTGAACACACAGAGATCTGCCTATCATGTGATCAGGATTAAGGGCGTGTGCTACCATTGCCAGACTTCCGCTATGGCTTGCTAATAGTTCTGTCCTCCAAGCACTTTTATTTATTAACATACAAATGAAATCACATTTCAGCACAAATAAAATATCACCGTGTGTGTGTGTGTGTGTGTGTGTGTGTGTGTGTTTGTGTTTCCCTACTTCTGATTTGTTTGTCTAGGATTATTTATTCCTTTGCTATCCTAGTTGTGGTTAGCTCTTCAGGTTGAAGTTTTGTGCCCAGTTTTTTTAGATTTAACATTTTCTTTGGACAAGGTATCCATTACTTCTGTCTTGCCTTCAATGTCTGAGATTTCCTTTCTCTCATCATATGTATTCTGTTTGAGAGGATTGCCTCTGCAGTTCTTACTGAGTTCCTAAAAATATCATTTCCAGGTTCCCTTGAGTTTGAGTTTTCTTTATGGATTCTATTTCCACTTTTGATTTCATTTCCTTCCACTGCTTGTTTCTGTTTTATAGATTTCTTTAAGATATTAATTCATTTCCTCTTTAAGCACTTCTATCCTATTCAAAAAGGCTATTTGAAGATTCTTGTCTTGTGTTTCATATATGGTGCATTTGTTAGGGCCAACTATAGTAGAGTTCTGGGCTCTAGTGGAGACATCTTGTTTTGGCTGCTACTGAGTGTGTTTTTTCAGTGGCATCTGGGTTCGGGATGATTCAGCTTCTAGATGCTATTATCTTGTCTTTGAGGGGGTGTATGTTTTGTTGTCTTCTGTGGATCTTAGAAGGATGTGGTAGATGGGTATTGCCAGGTAGGGAATTGTTTTGGGATCCTGCTAGAAATGGTGACTAGGGTTTCTGACAAGAATGTCCCTCTTGGAATTGGGAGCTGACACTTAGAATTGGGGATGAGCTAGAGGCAGAGGTTTGGGGGGTGGTTAGGTTATCTACAGGAGGTAGGAAAACAGAGGGCTCACCAGAATCTACGTTGTCCCCTGAGAATTGGGGCAGAGAGTGAGGAGAGGCCACAACAGGTGACTGCTACAGAGCTGGACGTGAGACTGGAGACCTGGATTGGAGGAGAGGAGGGAGAGTGAAGACCTGAAGCTTGTCTACCTGCCCACTGGCCTCCTTGCTTCTCTGGCAGGCTGAGCTGGCAGGTCCAGGGAAGGCCTCCTGGAGTTATGGCCTGAGACAAGGGCATGATTGGAGAGGATGATTGGAGGGGTAGATCTGCATGGTCCGCTGGAGATGGGAGCAGAGAGGAAGGGGAGGCCTCATCAGGTGCTGTGCTACAGAACTGGGTGTGAGTCTGGGTCATTGGATTTGGAGAAAGGAGAGAGTGGTGAAGATCTCCAGTTAGCCTACCTGCTTCTCTGGCCAGTGTGGCTAGTGAGGTTACCCTTCATGTTTCTTGTAGAATATATCTTGTAGAAATTTATTCTTTCAGCTTTTGCTGATCTGAGAATGTCTTTCTCTCACTTTCATTCCCCCCTCCCTTTTAGCATGGCAATAAATATTTTAATTTTGTTGCATTATTTTTATGATAACAAAGAAGTTTCAAGTTTAGTTCCTTTTTTGTTTGCTATTTGAATACAAAGCTAAGCCACAACAGATACAACCAATACAGTTTATTGTAGATGTAACCATCTTGTTAAATAAGAAACACAGAGCCAATGCAGAGATGAAAGCCCAAGAGGTCAGAGTAATAGCTAAGCACTAAAAACCTTACCCTTCACTGCTGCAGCTATCCTCCTCAGCAAGTGCGCTACTTCCTGTGTATCTGTCTTTATATAGACTTTCTGTTCTACCTTCTCATTGGTTGTAAACCCAACCACATGACCTCCTCGTCACTGTCCATCTATACAGACCTCCAGGTCTTCTATGGTTGGTATTGAGATTAAAGGCGTGTGTCTCCACGATGGCTGTATCCTTGAACACACAGAGATTTGCCTGTCATGTGATCGTGATTAAGGGTGTGTTGTACCACTGCCAGACTTCTGCTATGGCTTGCTATTAACTCTGACCCCCAGGCAACTTTATTTATTAACATATGAATAAAATCACATTTCAGTACAAATAAAATATCACCATAATTTATATTACACTTAAACCCTCCTGTTGCATCCTCTGCTATGTCTGACCACTGACAGGGCTAGCACATGGTTTGGGGAAGACTTTCCTAGGTCTAGGTGATAAGTCACCATCATGAGGCTGGGGGATGGCCAAAGGTGTTGGGAGAGGGGTAGATTCTCATGCCTGGCTCCTGAGCCCCAGCCTCCAGACTGAAGGTTGTTCCAGGCTTTCTCTTGGGCCACCATCCAGCTCCAAAATTGTGATACAGAGATTTATTATTAGTTTTGAATACTGGGCCTTAGCTTGGCTCTTATTTTAATCTGTATTTCTTTGTCTATGTTTGCCTTGGGGCTTCTTCCTTTTTCCACTCTGTATATCTTAATTTCATTCTGTCTCCATGTCGGGCTGACAGTTGCTTGCTTTCTGGCCCTGGGTGTGTTGCTCTCTTTCTCCCCCATTCTCTTCTCTCTTCTCTCAAGCCTTCATTTCTCCTCCCATGTATTCTCTCTGCTGCCAGCTCTGCCTATCCCTCTCCTGCCTAGCTATTGGCCATCCTGATTTTTATTAGATCAATCAGGTGCCTTAGGCAGGCAAGGTGAAACAAATGTAGCACATCTTTACATAATTAAAGAAATGCAGAATAAACAAAGGTAACACATCTTTAAATCGTTTACAAAGGCAGCAAAAACCAAAGAAACTCACCTATACACAGTTAAAGTAATATTCTGTAGCACAAACTAATGTAGCACATCTTTACATAGTTTTAATATTTTACAACATTTCCCCCTTTTTGTATAAATCAAAAGAAGAGGTTTTAACTTTAACATAGTTAGACTATATACAATAAGAACAGTTATCAAGTAAGAATTACATTTACAATATCCAGTCCATTTGTATTTGGCAAATTCAGAGAAAATACTCCATTATTAATCCTACGTTCATGAGTCCAAAGTTTTGTACCTAATTTACTTTATATCATAACTAAGGAAATCTATAACTATGACTATATAATCTTCAACTCCATCAAAGAATGATAGGATATTATACGAAGAAGCAGGAAGTACATACAGTAAAGCCACTTCCAAAACTGTAGAAATGACAGAGAAGCTGGCTGCCTGGACAGTCTCTCAAGATTCATCTGTAATGTTGGGGCATCCAATCTTTTGTCTACATGCCTAGAATTTCTGGTAGAATTTCAGTAAAGCAGGAATTTTGATGGACTGTCACACCTAATGTTGGCAAAGTTCAATGTGTGTCCTGCAGAATGTCTGGCAGATGTTTTTATGAAGCAGGAATTTTGAAGGACTGTCCTGCCTTGTTTTGGCAAGTTTTGATACAATTTCTTTAAAGCTGTGAAAATCTAATGCTATCCACTCCTCTCCATAAAGTTATTGCTGAGAAATGTGTTGTTGTCAAGTTGAGACATTCTTATTGGTTGTTCCTTTTATCATGGGGCCCAGAGAACCTTTTATATTTTACCTTTGAGAGTTGGGCCAGAAGGTGTCTTGGCATAGTCTGAATGGTAACTTTTGCACTTTCTGTAACTGGATACTTGTATCCATTTTTAGTTGTGGGAAGTTTTCTGTTATTTTTACTTTCATTTTTAAGTTGCAATATTCTGGATATTTGATCTTTTAGTATCATCCAAAAGACAGTTAGCTTTCCTCACTTCATTCATCTCTCTATTCAAGTTGTGCATTTTCAAACAGGCAGGTTTTGAACTCACTCTTTTGTGTCATTTGTTTGTCAGTGATACATCCTATTGTGTTTTCAATTCTGCTGGCTATTTTTTCCCTTACGAATCTCTTTGAGGGTGATCCTCCTGAGAAACCCTGGTAATGGGGGATATGGAGTCTGAACTGGCCATCTCTTGTAGCCGGTCAAGGCTCCCAGAAGTGGGACTGAACTGCATTTGCTTCAGTTGTTGGCTGAGGGGGTTCCCTGGATATGCCCAAACACCCCAGGCTGATGCTAAGACTGAGGGTTGCTCTCTGTACAGTGACAGTGTGTCTCCCTTGAAGAGGGCAACATCCACTGGGCTTGTTAAACACGGAGAGGTGAAGCTTATGCTTGCATGGAACCTTCACCCCATGTCCTAATGTCTTTGGTGAAAGAAAGTATTCTGTAGACTACTGAGAGAGGAACATGGACACCAACCTAGCCCCAAACCTTTGACTTAGAATCTGTCCTGTCTGCATGTGCTGGGACAATTGTGCCTGGAGGCTCGGAACTTGTATGAATGGACAGCCATTGTCTGATGTCACTTGAGGCCCCCTCCAAAAGCGGGAGAGCATACTCAACAGTGCTTGGATAGCCAGGAAGTAGAGACTGGAGTAGAGTAGTATGGGTGGCCACCTGTGGTATCTTAGGGTCTTTAGCACATCTGTCTAGGACTTTCTGGCTTTTACAGTCTCCATTGAGAATTTAGGTAATTCTAATAGGTCTGCCTTTACATGTTACTTGCCACTTTTAATCTTCTTTCTTGGTTCTGTACATTTAGTGTTTTGATTATCGTGTGCTGAGGGGACTTTGTTTCTGGTCCAATTGATTGGCATTCTGAATACTCCTTGTACCTTTACAGGCATCTCTATCTTTAGGTTAGGATAATTTTCTTCCGTGATTTTGTTGAAGATACTTTCTGGTCCTTTAGCTTGGTTTCTGCTGCTTCCTTTATTCCAGTTTTCTTAGATTTGGTCTTTTAATAATGGCCTAGAGTTCCAGGAAGTTTTGTGTGTTGCTGGAGGGCTTCTCTCCAGGTTCCCCAAGCCCCGAAGTCCCACAATCCACTTATAAAATAATCACTCAGACGCTTATATCACTTATAAACTGTATGG
Source organism: Peromyscus maniculatus bairdii (assembly GCF_049852395.1). Taxonomy (NCBI): domain Eukaryota; kingdom Metazoa; phylum Chordata; class Mammalia; order Rodentia; family Cricetidae; genus Peromyscus; species Peromyscus maniculatus. Next base: position 72,243,988 of record NC_134854.1, read on the forward strand.
CCGTGGCAGGCTTCTTGCTAACTGTTCTTTTATCTTAAATTAACCCATTTTTATAAATCTATACCTTGCCACGTGGCTGGTGGCTTACCAGAGTCTTTACATGCTGCTTGTCCTGGCGGTGGCTGCAGTGTCTCCCTCCTCAGCCTTCTGCTTTCCAGAATTCTCCTCTCTCCTTGTCCCACCTACTTCCTGCCTGGCAACCTACTTCCTGCCTGGTCACTGGCCATCAGTGTTTTATTTATATAGAGCAATATCCACAGCATTTGTGTCAGAAAATTTTTAGATTTACCATTTCCTTTGACAAATGTATATATTTTTCTATCCTATCTTCAATGTCTCAGATTCTTTTATTTATCTCTTGTATTCTCTTGGTGACAGTTGCCTTTGTAGTTCCTGTTCAAATAACCCAATTTTTTTTTTTAATTTTCTGATTTGCCTCAGTTTGGATCTTCTTCATCAATTCTACTTTTGTTATCAGAAATGAACAGTTTATTGACTTCCCTGCACTCTTTGTGTTTTCTTGGATTTTTTAAAAAGGGGTTTATTCATACCCTTACATGGTGTGTGTATTTTCCTGGATTTCTTAATGAGATTTTTTTCATTTCTTTTTTAAGTGCCTCTCTGATCTTCATACGTGCTGTATTTAGTTCTTTTTCCTAAATATGTTGGAATATTCAGTGCCTGCTGTGTTACAATTACTGGGCTCCAGTGGAGACATTGTCCTGTCTGTTATTGTGTTTTAAAGCTGATGTCAAGGTATCTGGAATTGGGACGAGTACAGGTCTGGGTGATGATACCTGGTTTTGTCTCTTTTGGGTAAGTGTTTTGTTCCTTGCTTTCTGATCCTCCCTGAACTTTCAGAGAGTATGGTGGCTGTGTGCTGTCTGTTAGGAAATTTTCTGTGGATCTGTTTCCTTGTCCTGCTCAGCTGGTGTTTTTCCAGGTATGCTTGCTAGTGTTGGAAACTGGGATAATTGGATGAGTTGGGGGAAGGAAGGTTGGAAGAGAGCTTTGTGATCAGTTGGGAAAGGGAGAGCAGAGACTACAGAGGTGGGCATGAGCCTGGGGAGAATTGGATCTGGAAAGCAGAAGTAGAGGGGTGGATCTGCCATCAGCCTACTTGTTACCCTGGCAGGAGGGGCCTTTGTGTTAGCAGGGGTGTTGGGGTCTGGGACAAACCAAGGAGTCAGAGGGAGGTAAGAGGGAGAAGATCTGTGTGATCCACAGGAAATGAGAGTGCTGGGGCCCAGACAGCTGCCACAGGAGTTCTACTGTGGAAGTGGAGATGAGACCAGGGAATTACATCTTAAGGGATAGAGAGCTAATAATAACATTTTTGAAAAATCAGTTTAATTGAATAGAAACTTGAAATAGAGACACGCTCAGATTGAATGAATGATTCAGTATAAGCAACTAGCCTTTGGCTGCTTTTGCATTTACGTACTTTACATGTGAACTGCAGGGTAATAGTCCAGAGGCTGACAGAATCCATTAGGATGTGTGATAAAGAGCTGGCGGGACCACAGTTAGTCCAGCTGAGCTCCAGTGAGAGGGAGGCTGCTTCTCAACATCCTTCCCTTTTCATTCCCACTGCTAATCTACTCACTGTAGGCCAGGGTCCAGGACCTGCTCTGAAGGTTGTCTCCTCTGTGAGATCGGTGCACAGACTCGTTCAAGTTTAAATAGTTGGTTCTGTTAACACATGTTTGGTGATACCTTCCCCACTGGACTGTGAAGGTCACCAATACTATGATGTATCTTGTCTTTGGGCCTAGTGTGTCCCAGGTTCCAGTATTGACCTCGTGGGAGATGCCTGGGATTTCTCTGGAATGTGGAAAGGCTGGCCATGTGGGCCACTTTCATGTGGGCCACAATCACTTCTCAGGCAGAAATCCTTCATATTTGACTAATAACATCTTCTACATGTCTATTTGCCCTGAAGTTTTTCCTAGGTACGTGGGGATTTTGTGTACTCTAATTAAACCTCTGTGTGCTGATGGTCAACCTAGGTGTCTATTCATCCAAGTGTTTCTATGGGAGCACATATGAGGAAGGAGTCTAAAACCAGCCCTGGAGCCTTCCTGCTTTCCTGGTTTATGGGAGACAAAAGTCAGGCTGATTGGAGGAGGCTTGGAGTTTGTTGTATGTCTGTCTCTATAGTGTTAGAGGTGGTGTCGGCTGCAGCTCCCTTCACATCTCTGTGATTGGAGGAGGCTTGGAGTTTGTTGTATGTCTGTCCCTATAGTGTTAGAGGTGGTGGCGGCTGCAGCTCCCTTCACATCTCTGTGATTTGAGGAGGCTTGGAGTTTGTTGTATGTCTGTCCCTTTAGTGTTAGAGGTGGTGGCGGCTGCAGCTCCCTTCACATCTCTGTGATTTGAGGAGGCTTGGAGTTTGTTGTATGTCTGTCCCTATAGTGTTAGAGGTGGTGGCGGCTGCAGCTCCCTTCACATCTCTGTGATTTGAGGAGGCCCATCTTTCCCTCCTTGTAGCACAGTGCAGAGTAGCTGTTACTGAGAAGTGGAGATTTCATGGGTGGAGTAACCCTGCAAAGAGCAAAAGCCATGGTCCTGGGTTCTAAGTCAATGGGCTGGTGGTCTCTTTGAAAATGGTGGGCCCCTAATTCCCATGCTGTGATCTTATAGCCCCAGCGTTGATTAAGTTGAGCTTAATCACATGGGCTCAGATGGTTCCAGAAACCAGCATCACAAGAGATGCTTTGAGAACCCCAGGGAAGGAAAGCCCCACTTTTGCATCTCTCAAGGGAAAACCAAGCAGGTTTCTTTGCCCCCAGAGCCATGGTGCTTAGAGGTGACTGTCAGTGTGCTTCAGTCCCTTTCAGGAACAACTGACCCTGAAGATAGAGGAGGCAGGAGCCAGGTTGTTGCTATTTGTTTTTTTTTTTCTTTTGTGGGGAGCCCACCACCCAGCTCCCAAATAAATTCGCACTTGGAGGTTTAGTCTGCTTATGAATTCCCAGCCTTATCTTGGCTTCGTTTCTTGCCAGCTTTCCTTTTTCTTCTGAGCTTTTCCGGTTCTCTTACTTCCATTAATCTTACTCCTACTCCATAGCTTGTTGGTGTGTAGCTGGGTGGCTGGTCCCTGGAGTCCTCCTCCTTCTCTGGCTGCTCCTTCACTGGCTCCTAGATCTCTCTCCAATCCAATGTAAAGTATTTAAAACTAGTAATTGTCTTCTAAAAGTAGATTCTATAATCCCCCTTTTTATCTTATCATATCCACACTGCCCTCCTCCCGGCAGCCAGCAACTGGGAGCACCAGCCGCTGCCTCCATGGTCCCACCACCACCATTTGTGGCTCAGCCCTGGCCGAAGCTTCTCCTTAGCAAGCCTCCTAGGCCGGCCTCAAACTTGGGATCCTCCTGCCTCTGCCTCCTTCAGTAAATCCAACTACTGTGCCACCACAACCGGCAACATGTAGCTTGGGTCTGAGCTGGGGCCTGCAAGGCCACATGCAAGTAGCTTTTCCTCGAAGTTGAACCCCATGTTGGACTCCAGATGTAGATGAATTGCTAAACCGTCTTATAAATGAAAACAAACCCAGAGCCAGATATTGGGGTGAATGCTGAAAGATCAGAGAAGCAGAACAAGCCACAGCTACCTCACCTCGCCAATTCCTCAGCTGATCCCATTTCCTCAAACCGGAAGCCTCTGTGTCCTCATCCGAATGGGTCTCAGCTGAACTGCTGCTCAAAAGCCTAAAACCTTAACCAGGCTCTAGTTCCTGGTCCTCATGCCTTATATACCTTTCTGCTTCCTGCCATCACTTCCCAGGATTAAAGGCTTGTGTCACCATGCCTGGCTGTTTCCAGTATGTCTTTGAACTCACAGAGATCCGAATGGATCTCTGTCTCTGGAATGCTAGGATTAAAAGTGTGAGTGCCACCATTTTCTGGCCTCTGTATCTAGTGGTTGTTCTGTTCTCTGACCCCAGATAAGTTTATTAGGGTGCACAATATATTGGGGAACACAATATCACCACAGCAGGTGGCAATCTTCTGAAATTTCAAGGCATTTTATAGATCCCTGTGTGTGTTCCAGTCTTTACAGTATGTCCTCTGTGTATCCACGATATGGCGGCGGTTACAGTTTGTTCCAGGGCATTCTTACTGGGAGGTAAACTTTCAGGGAGAAATGCATGTTCTCATCCTCATGGAGGAATAGTGTCATTGCAATAAGGGCCTGTTGCAGTGAATATGCAACCTGAGTGCCATGTAAAAATATGGTGTTTATCACTCTCTTCTGTTCTTCATTCACCGTGTGAGAGGACAACAGCAGGTTATCTGAGAAGTCACATTCCCAGAAGAGCTGGGGTCTCGCTCTTCATCTTGCTACCTGCAGAACTGAGAAAGTACATCTTCCTTTTTCTCTCTTTCCTCTTGTTCTTTTTTTTTTTTTGGTAATTTTTCCATGTATGATGATTTGTTGAAACACATACTCAACCATATATAATCTCATAACATTATTCTGAAATATTGACCTGGGGTAGAGGGTAGAAAATAGCTTTCATATTTGTCTCCAACTTATTCTAAGAGGAAGAGCCTTTATGTTCCGAGTTAAGCTGATATTTGTCTATACTACACACATGGAATTTTGCTACTATAGCTATTGTCTTTACAAGTTCATTGTTATAACCTATTGCCATTGGTCTTGGTGGTGCACCAGAACTTGAGGTTAAGACCCCACTACTGGAAACACTACAGGCATTCTTCACAGGACACAGAGAAATCAAAGGTGTCATGAAAAGATGTTTTCTCCATATTGACTAGAGTTATAGTACAGAAATGTTCTATTTAGGTTGATGGATGGGACCAGCAGGAGTCTCCTCCAGCTGTATTCCTGTGAGCTAAAAATGACAACCAGCAAGGCAAGATAGACCTGTTGGTGTAATAGTGGATGGATGTCATGGGAGGGACTGTCTTATATGCTGTAAAGAGACACAATGACCAAGGAAATTAATAGAAGCAGAAGTTATTAGGGCCTTACAGATTCAGAGGATGAGTCCATGGCCATCATGGTAGAGATCATGACAACTGACTGGCAGTTGAGAGCCCACATCTTGGGATAACAGCATGAGTCAGAGAGAAACCTCAAAGTTCATCTCTAGTGACACACCTCTTCCTACAATGTCACACCTCCTGAACCTTTGCCCACAGTTTTACCATCTGTGACCTAATTATTCAAGCATAGGAGCTTATGAGCCCATTCTCATGAAAAAAACACAGTGATGAACCACATTCTCCTTGTAATTAAAATCCAACTTGGCACAGCCATAACTGAATGGAATGGCAGAAGTCATAAAGCCAGCAAAGCTGCTTGACAAAGATCCAGCAAAGCTGAGTCACATGATGGCTGCCATGCCACCTTTTTATCTCCACCTGTTGCATACTTGAGGAACTTTTAATACTTGTACAATTTGAGGATATTGGATCGATGGAAAATTCCTTATGAATCATTTATGCCTTCTTCCAGGAATGCTACTTCTAAGCTTATCCAGGAAAGTCCTGAACATACTGTTTCCCAGCCCCTACTTTGAGGGAGATATGCTTATCTACTTGAAGGTCTTCCTTATGCCTTGGAGGTTGTGACACATAAAGAAACCAGAGGTCTCTTTATGAGGCTATGAGACATTCTTGAAACATCTGTCCCTCTACTTACACAGGGACAAGATATTCAAAACAAAGTAAAATTAAAAAGGTCAACAAGATCTGGTGGGCTAGAGGAGTTGGGCACAGTTCAGATTACAAGCTCTTCCCATTGTACAGTCAGAAAATTACGTGCCATACAACTCTGCCCTACATAGAGACATATTGGTGAGCAAAGTATGGAGTGCAAAGATGATGAAAATATGAGGTGTTAAGACCTCCCTCTCTTAGAAATTAGCTCATGTAGAGCCACTATAATGTCATATGACCAAGGAACAACAGAATGCCAGGATTGGACATATAGACAAATTCTATGAAGATATAAATGTGAACATTGATTATATTATGTCAGAATTTGAATAATAACTACAGCAGCTTTAGCCTGAGGATTTTTCCTGGGCACTCTGGCCACTAAGAGTTAATAATACATTGCTTGAGACATGGCAAAATGTCCAGGGTGGTTGAAGATTTTGTTTTGGTCTAGTGTCCTTGAAGCAACCAAAGCACAGGCTGTCATATACCACTAGAGTCTCAAAAATTGGGTTATGGGGTTTATGAGTAAGAATGATAACTATTAATGATGTCAAAACTTGAGGAAAAATGATTGGAAATGATAACTCTGTTCTGTCATAGTTTATTAATGATGACTAAAAGATGAGCAAAAGGAAGTGAAACACATGTCTAGAAACAAAAATGATATGATCTATGTTTTGGAAAATCATGAATGTATCCCTGCTAACTAAATTCTGTATAAATAAGAAACACTGGCTGCTAGTCATTCAGGCTGCAAGATTATCCTGACCACCATGGCCTGGTTCACTTCCTTCTCCCGCGGACTCCTTACATCCTCTGCGGGACCCACCCACCACTGGGGCTGGCTCCTGGCACCAACCCACAAGAATAAAGCCATGTGTCACAGTGTAAATCTAGAACCAGTGGCTGGCAAACTCATAGGCCCCAGGGTGAACCTGCCATAATTACTCTGTTAAATGATCAGATCACACTGCCCTCTGAATTCGCATTTATATACCTTGGAATTCATATCTCTCTACTCATAGGTTAGTGAGCTCTCAGTCCTCATCAGAGAAGTCTCTTAATGCAGGAATCTGTGTTTCACATTAGAAACTGTGAAAACTCAGATGAAGTGTCTTAGGAGATGAAGTGTCTTAGGAGTTCATGGGAAAATTGTGATATTTCTACAACACCTTCCACTGAGTCTCAGAGCCCTTTCCAGAAGAGGGGTGGGAAGATTTTTAAGATCCAGAGGTCATGGTATTTTCAATAAAGCACTGTCTTCTGGACATGAGAGTCCTGCTGCATTTAGGAACTCTATGATGAAGCCAGTCAGTATTCTAACATGGAAGGGAAAGGAGCCCACTGGCCCCGCCCCTAACTGAAAAGCTGTTGACAGTTGGTGGTAGCTTCTAGAGAAGGAAGAGTCAGTTTTTCTTATGGTGATGATGTAACGGTAGGTTGAGCAAAACTTGGTGAATAGCCCTACACACGTGAGAAAATGAGCATGAAATGTTGCCTTAGATAGGAGACACACAGAAAGAGGGAGAGAGAGAGAGAGAGAGGGAGAGGGAGAGGGAGAGGGAGAGGGAGAGGGAGAGGGAGGAGAGGGAGAGGGAGAGGGAGAGGGAGAGGGAGAGGGAGAGGGAGAAAGAGGAGAGGGAGAGGGAGAGGGAGAGGGAGAGGGAGAGGGAGGAGAGGGAGAGGGAGAGGGAGAAGGAGAGAGAAAAAATTGGTACAGTTGAGTTTGAGATCAGGGATGATAGGAAGAATGAAGAGGACTATGTTAAAAATAAGCTACTTATGTATGAAATTCTCAAAGAATTAATTAAAATATTGAATACTTCATGTTTTAATGCTGCTAAAGTCTCTATGAAGACTTTTTATGTTTTAAAGAGAAAGTGTGAGCCAGGCGGTGGTGGCGCACGCCTTTAATCCCAGCGCTCGGGAGGCAGAGGCAGGCGGATCTCTGTGAGTTCGAGGCCAGCCTGGGCTACCAAGTTAGCTCCAGGAAAGGCGCAAAGCTATGCAGAGAAACCCTGTCTCGAAAAACCAAAAAAAAAAAAAAAAAAAAAAAAAAGAGAAAGTGTGAGAATTCACTGTCACTGAATATGCAATGGAAGTCATTGTCACTGCAATTCAGCTCTATGTGCTTTGGAGGAAAAGATTTTGGTTGCAGAGGCAGGTGATGGGTGGGCTCAGTTCACTCAATTTATGCTTTTCAACCATTTTCTTTTTCTTAGGAAATGTGAACTGCTGCCTGATGTATCTTAATGAAGCCTTTGACAAAAGTTTCTTCATCTTTGCAGGAAAGGTAGTGTTAATTATCATTTCATTTTCTTTGTATTTTGGGGAGTCAATACTTTAACTATGAAGTACTCTGGTACCTAAATAATTCACTCTTGTGTCATTTGTTTGTCAGTGATACATCCTATTGTGTTTTCAATTCTGCTGGCTATTTTTTCCCTTACGAATCTCTTTGAGGGTGATCCTCCTGAGAAACCCTGGTAATGGGGGATATGGAGTCTGAACTGGCCATCTCTTGTAGCCGGTCAAGGCTCCCAGAAGTGGGACTGAACTGCATTTGCTTCAGTTGTTGGCTGAGGGGGTTCCCTGGATATGCCCAAACACCCCAGGCTGATGCTAAGACTGAGGGTTGCTCTCTGTACAGTGACAGTGTGTCTCCCTTGAAGAGGACAACATCCACTGGGCTTGTTAAACATGGAGAGGTGAAGCTTATGCTTGCATGGAACCTTCACCCCATGTCTTAATGTCTTTGGTGAAAGAAAATATTCTGTAGACTACTGAGAGAGGAACATGGACACCAACCTAGCCCCAAACCTTTGACTTAGAATCTGTCCTGTCTGCATGTGCTGGGACAATTGTGCCTGGAGGCTCAGAACTTGTGTGAGTGGACAGCCAATGTCTGATGTCACTTGAGGCTCGCTCCAAAAGTGGGTGACCATACTCAACAGTGCTTGGATAGCCAGGAACTAGAGACTGGATACCCCAGAGTTCTAGGGTAGAATAAAATACAACTGGTCTTAAAAAAGCAATGAAATGATTCCTAATGACATTCTGTATACTTACAGATCATGTCCTGTCCAATTGTCATTATAGAGGCTTTCTCTGGCATTGTATTGGAGCAGAATCAGATACTTACAGCCAGACGTAGGGGGAGAGAGAGTCTAAATTGGAGTTCTTCACTGGATCCCTCCCCTCAGGTTCATTGAATACCAGAGAAGAGAGGGTAGGAAGATTGTAGGGCAGCAGGAAAACACAGCCCCACTGAATCAACTAGCATCTATGGGCTCAGAGAGACTGACATGAGGGGACTTTACGGATCTCCACCTCCATGTCAATGCTGTTACTGTTAACTCGGTGTTTTTGTAGGGCTCTAAGGGTGGGAGGGGGTGTATCTTTGAATTTTCCCCCTGCTGTTTGCACTAATTTCCTCTTGTTGTGGTACCTTGTTGAGCTTCTGTGTAAGAAGAGCATTTGGAGTGTATTATTGAATTTGTTCTGTCGTGTTTGGGAGTTTCTTGGAGGTTTGTTCTTTTCTGAAGGGAGACAGTGGGAGTGGATGTGCTGGAGAAGGAGAGTGGATGGGGGAGACTGGAAGGAGTGGAGGGAGGGGAATCTATGCTCTGGAATTACTGTATGAGAAAGGAATCTATTTGCAATGAAAAAGAAATAACTAAATTGTTGTTGTTTTCTCTTTTGTGGTGCCCACCGCCCAGCTCCCAAATAAGTCATACATGGAGGCTTATTCTTACTTATAGATACTCGGCCTCAGCTGTTCTTGTTTCTAGCCAGCTTTCCTTAACTTAAAATATCCCGTCTACCTTTTGCTTCTGGGCTTTTCCCATTCTCTTACTTCTGTAAATCTTACTCTTACTCTGTGGCTTGCTGTGTAGCTGGGTAGTTGGCCTCTGGCGTCCCCCTCCTTCTCTGGCTACTTCTTCGGTCTTTTCTCCTCCCAGATTTCTCCTTCTATATAGTTTCTTTGCCTGCCAGCCCTGCCAATTTTCTCTGCTGCCTCACTATTGGCTGCTCAGCTTTTTATTAGACCATCAGGTGTTTTAGACACAGTCACCAGCTTCACAGAGTTAAACAAATGCAACATAAACAAAAGTAATACAACCTTAAAGTAATATTCCCCAACACTAAATAACTAAATAATAAATATATAAATAATTTCACCTATAGAAAAAGAAAACAAAGAAACGAAGGGGGGGGGGAAGCAGAAAAGAATCCAGGTGATCACACTGGTTAGAGTTTTAGGATTATTTGCTTTTACATATGGACAAGATCTTTGGTCCTATTGGTTACTTGGTCTCTGCAAATTGGTCCTGCCACTGTACACTTGTGATCCTCACATCCTGCTCCTCAGTGGATGGGTCTTTTTTTCTGAGTCTGTAGCCCAAATTTAGAAGAGATTGGTAGAAAGAACCATTTGGTCTAACGTAGTTCTGACTTTATGTAGTTATTGACTTAAAAGACAGAGAGTTGGCCACGCACCACATTTAACCCTGTTGGGCCTACTAACAGGTTTCAGGTTTCAGACTAGTCACAATCTTCCCTTCCCCAAGCAGGAGGTGTGTCCACAGAGTTGGGGGAGGGGCAGTGCTGGCAACTCTCCTGCATTCTTCAGTTTGCCTTTTCATTCTGTTACACTAGAGCAGGAACTGTGGTTTCCACCTGGTGTCTTCAGTTCTTGTGAGGGTAATCCGATGTGTGACTAGCTTGGTGTCCATGAGGGGAGAGGACCATTGAAGGATGTTTGCCAACCCCACCTTTCCCTGCTTGTGCCCTGAGCACATCTGGAAGGATGGGGAGCAACAGTGAAGAGCCAGGCAAGGGCACCTTTAGTAGGGAAAGCCTGAGAGAGAGCACTGAGGACAGAAAAGGGCTGTTTTATTTAGTATAAGATTCCAGGCAGGGGATGAATGGTAGGGGAGAATTTTGTATAAAGTCAAATGTTTTTAACTAATTTCTTTGGGGGAAACATGGACTCACTGAAGAATTTTCAGCAGCTTGAGCTCCCTGAAAACCCATTTCTACCCAGCACCTGGGTAGGGAGGCTAAAGGAAAAGAGGCAAGAAGACCCTGGAGCACGTAGTAGGGAAATGGACAAGGAGCTGAAGCCTGGGGGAAGAGTTTCTGAGTGGTCAGAGCCGTGCTCTGGACTGGGTGACAGTGCAGGAGAATCCCACAGTAGAGCAGCTTCTGCATGCTGGGCCCAGGCTCCCAGGATCTTATCTTCCTTCTGCATTCTTAATAGATCTCAGCAGTGGACATGGGGCTGCCCAGTTCTCAGACAGTTCATTATAGCTCTTATTGAGGTAGGAGTTTTGACTGAGTGCACACAATTCTGCTTATACATAGCTGGAATGCGGCTGGGAGAGAGGGTCATGACTTTGCTGCCTCCTTGTTGCCTGGAAGCCATCTTAATGTATTCAAGAATCAGGATACTGAAATGATAATTTATAAGTGGTGTCTATAAACATTTTGTAAGCTCTCTCCTACTCTGTTTTTCCTTTCCTTTTCTTTCTTTCTTTTCTTCCCTTTTTCTTTTCTTTTCTTTTTTTGAGACCAAGTCCCCCCATTAAAGCAGAGTTCTTGTCCCAGTGATATCAGCTTCACTTAGGAACTTGTTTTATCTGTGACATCTAATTTCTAAGAATTAGAATGTCTGGACAGTGAGTCCAGCAGTCAGTTTTAACAAGCCCTTTAAAGACTCTGATGAATAATAGTAAAGGACACAGTGGAAGAGCTGGGGAGAGGGTGGTGAATGGTATTAAGTTAAGGTTAGGAGTTATGTGTCTCTTGAACTGTGGGATTGCTATACATAATGTACTGATCATTTCCTTTACAGGTTTTGTCCTGCCTTGCTTTGCTATTGCTGTGACAAAACACAGATCAAAACCGACTCAGGTGAGGCAAGGGGTTTTTCATCTCACAACTGTCAGGACATTATCTGTTAGTGAGTGAATTCAGGGCAGGACCCATGGAGGAGAGCTGCAAACCGGCTTACTCAGCTTGCTTTTTTATACTACTCAGGCTTACCCAGGGGTAGCACTAGATACAGTGGGCTATGCCCTCCCACATAAGTAACAATTAATTAATTAATCAGTTAATCAAATATCCCCAAATATGTCCACAAGTCAACCTGATGGAGGCAGTTCCTCTAGGGAGGGTCCTTCTTCCTAGCTTACTCTAGTTTGTGTTAATTAAAAACTCTCTTGCACTAGTATAAAGAGCATTTTGGAAGTTTGATTGTAAAGATATGATAAATATCTCAGCAGATACAGTCACACTTGAACCAAACAGAATTTGTATGTTTGTCAAAATATGAAATCAATAAATATGTAAAATTTTAGACACCAGTTAAATAAAAAAAGGAAATCCATTGGTACACATTCAAACCATTGCTACTTTTTTATTTTATTTTATTTTATTTTTTTTTTATTTTTTATTTATTTATTTATTTTTTTTTGGTTATTCGAGACAGGGTTTCTCTGTGTAGCTTTGCGCCTTTCCTGGAGCTCACTTGGTAGCCCAGGCTAGCCTCGAACTCACAGAGATCCGCCTGGCTCTGCCTCCCGAGTGCTGGGATTAAAGGCGTGCGCCACCACCGCCCGGCCACTTTTTTATATTTTTACTAGTAGAGCTTAAATTAAGTTGATTTCTTACTAATTGTGGTAGCTTGAATATAATTGGATCTCATATTCTCATAGGGGGTGGCACTGTTAGGAGGTATGGCTTTGTTGGAGTGGGCATGGCCTTGTTAGAGGACCTGTGTCACTTTGGGGGCAGACTTTGGGGTTTCCTATGCTCAGGATACCACCCTGTAAGTCAGTCGACTTCCTGTTGCCTGCAAGCTGTAGCACTCTCAGCTCTGGCACCGCACCTGTCCACTGCTGGTTTGTCTCTGTTGGATGAATGCTTTGTTCCTTGGTTTCTGCTTTTTCCCTGGACTTTCAGGGAGTACAGTGGCTGTGTGTTGTCTGGTAGGAAATTGTCTGTGTCCTGCTCAGCTGGTGTTTTCTCAGGTTATGCCTGCCGGTGTTGGAAGCTAGGATAATGGGATGAGTTGGAGGAGATCTTTGTGATCCATTGGGAATGGGATGGGAGAGGAAAGGGAGACCACAGATGACAGAGGTGGGCATGAGACTGGGGAAATTTAGATCTGGAGAGGCAGAAGTAGAGGTGTGGACCTGCCACCCAGCCCACTTCACATTTAACTAATAACATCTTCTACATGTTTATTTTCCTGACAGTCTTTCTGTGGTACTTGGAGGTTTGGTCTAGACTAATGAATCCTCTGTGTGCTGATGGTCAACCTAGGTGTCTATTCATCCAAGTGTATCTCAGGGAGCACATATGAGGAAGGAGTCTAACACCAGCCCTGGAGCCTTCCTGCTTTCCTGGTTTATAGGAGACAAAAATCAGGCTAATTTGAGGAGGCTTGGAGTTTGTTGTATGTCTGTCCCTTTAGTGTTAGAGGTGGTGTCGGCTGCAGCTCCCTTCACATCTCTGTGATTTGAGGAGGCTCATCTTTCCCTCCTTGTAGCACAGTGCAGAGTATCTGTTACTGAGAAGTGGAGGTTTCATGGGTAGAGTAACCCTGCAAAGAGCAAAAGCCATGTTTCTGGGTTCTAAGTCAATGGGCTGGTGGTCTCTTTGAAAACGGTGGGCCCCCAATTCCCATGCTGTGATCTTATAGCCCCAGCGTTGATTGAGTTGAGCTTGATCACATGGGCTCAGATGGTTCCAGAAACCAGCATCACAAGAGATGCTTTGAGAACCCCAGGGCAGGAAAGCCCCACTTTTGCAGCTCTCAAGGCAAAACCAAGCAGGTTTCTTTGCCCCCAGAGCCATGGTGCTTAGAGGTGACTGTCAGTGTGCTTCAGTCCCTTTCAGGAACAACTGACCCTGAAGATAGAGGAGGCAGGAGCCAGGTTGTTGTTATTTGTTTTTTTTTTCTTTTGGGGGGAGCCCACCACCCAGCTCCCAAATAAATTCGCACTCGGAGGTTTAGTCTGCTTATGAATTCCCAGCCTTATCTTGGCTTCGTTTCTTGCCAGCTTTCCTTTTTCTTCTGAGCTTTTCCGGTTCTCTTACTTCCATTAATCTTACTCCTACTCCATAGCTTGTTGGTGTGTAGCTGGGTGGCTGGCCCCTGGAGTCCTCCTCCTTCTCTGGCTGCTCCTTCACTGGCTCCTAGATCTCTCTCCAATCCAATGTAAAGTATTTAAAACTAGTAATTGTCTTCTAAAAGTAGATTCAATAATCCCCCTTTTTATCTTATCATATCCACACCGCCCTCCTCCTGGCAGCCAGCAACTGGGAGCACCAGCCGCTGCCTCCATGGTCCCACCACCACCATTTGTGGCTCAGCCCTGGCCGAAGCTTCTCCTTAGCAAGCCTCCTAGGCCGGCCTCAAACTTGGGATCCTCCTGCCTCTGCCTCCTTCAGTAAATCCAACTAGTGTGCCACCACAACCGGCAACATGTATCTTGGGTCTGAGCTGGGGCCTGCAAGGCCACATGCAAGTAGCTTTTCCTCAAAGTTGAACCCCATGTTGGACTCCAGATGTAGATGAATTGCTAAACAGTCTTATAAGTGAAAACAAACCCAGAGCCAGATATTGGGGTGAATGCTGAAAGATCAGAGAAGTAGAACAAGCCACAGCTACCTCACCTGGCCAATTCCTCAGCTGATCCCATTTCCTCAAATCGGAAGCCTCTGTGTCCTCATCCGAATGGGTCTCAGCTGAACTGCTGCTCAAAAGCCTAAAACCTTAACCAGGCTCTAGTTCCTGGTCCTCATGCCTTATATACCTTTCTGCTTCCTGCCATCACTTCCTGGGATTAAAGGCCTGTGTCACCATGCCTGGCTGTTTCCAGTGTGTCTTTGAACTCAGAGATCCGAATGGATCTCTGTCTCTGGAATGCTAGGATTAAAAGTGTGAGTGCCACCATTTTCTGGCCTCTGTATCTAGTGGTTGTTCTGTTCTCTGACCCTAGATAAGTTTATTAGGGTGCACAATATATTGGGGAACACAATATCACCACAGCAGGTGGCAATCTTCTGAAATTTCAAGGCATTTTATAGATCCCTGTGTGTGTTCCAGTCTTTACAATATGTCCTCCATGCATCCACAGTATGGCGGCGGTTGCAGTTTGTTCCAGGGCATTCGCACTAGGAGGTGAACTTGCAGGGAGAAATGCATGTTCTCATCCTCATGGAGGAATAGTGTCGTTGCAATAAGGGCCTGTTGCCGTGAATGTGCAACCTGAGTGCCATGTAAAAATATGGTGTTTATCACTCTCTTCTGTTCTTCATTCACCGTGTGAGAGGACAACAGCAGGTTATCTGAGAAGTCACATTCCCGGAAGAGCTGGGGTCTTGCTCTTCATCTTGCTACCTGCAGAACTGAGAAAGTTCATCTTCTTTTTTCTCTCTTTCCTCTTGTTCTTTTTTTTTTTGGTAATTTTTCCATGTATGATGATTTGTTGAAACACATACTCAACCATATATAATCTCATAACATTATTCTGAAATATTGACCTTGGGTAGAGGGTAGAAAATAGCTTTCATATTTGTCTCCAACTTATTCTAAGAGGAAGAGCCTTCATGTTCCGAGTTAAGCTGATATTTGTCTATACTGCATGCATGTAATTTTGCTACTATAGCTATTGTCTTTACAAGTTCATTGTTATAGCCTATTGCCATTGGTCTTGGTGGTGCACCAGAACTTGAGGTTAAGACCCCACTACTGGAAACACTACAGGCATTCTTCACAGGACACAGAGAAATCAAAGGTGTCATGAAAAGATGTTTTCTCCATATTGACTAGAGTTATAGTACAGAAATGTTGTATTGAGGTTGATGGATGGGACCAGTAGGAGTCTCCTCCAGCTGTATTCCTGTGAGCTATAAATGACAACCAGCGTGACAAGATAGACCTGTTGGTGTAATAGTGGATGGATGTCATGGGAGGGACTGTCTTATATGCTGTAAAGAGACACAATGACCAAGGAAATTAATAGAAGCAGAAGTTATTAGGGCCTTACAGATTCAGAGGATGAGTCCATGGCCATCATGGTAGAGATCATGACAACCGACTGGCATGCATGGTGCTGGAGCAGCAGTTGAGAGCCCACATCTTGGGATAACAGCATGGGTCAGAGAGAAAGTTCATCTCTAGTGACACACCTCTTCTGACAATGCCGCACCTCCCAATCCTTCCCACAGAGTTTTGCAATCTGTGACCTAATTATTCAAGCATAGGAACTTATGGGCCCATTCTCATGAAAAACAAACACTGCCATAATGAGCCACATTCTCATTGGAATTAAAATCCAACCCACAAGATTAAAAGCATGCTTCACACTGTAAATCTAGACTAGAACCCGTGGCTGGCAAACTCACAGGCTCCCAAGGTGATCCTACCACAATTACTATGTTAAATGATCAGATCACAGTGCCCTCTGAATTCACAACTCTCTACCTTGGAATTCACAGCTCTCTACTCATAGGTTAGTGAGCTCTCAGTCTTCATCAGAGAAGTCTCTTAATGCAGGAATCTGTGTTTCACACTAGAAACTGTGAAAAGTCAGAGATGAAATATCTGTGGAATTTGTAGTCATAAATGCGATATTTCTATCACACCTTCCTCTGAGTCTCAGAGCCCTTTCCAGAAGAGGGGTGGGAAGATTTTTAAGACCCAAAGGTCACGGTATTTTCAATAAAGCACTGTCTTCTGGACATGAGAGTCCTGCTTTTTTTAGGAACTCTATGATGAAGCCAGTCAGTATTCTAGCATGGAAGGGAAAGGAGCCCATTGGCCCCGCCCCTAACTGAAAAGCTGTTGACAGTTGGTGGTGGCTTCTAGAGAAGGAAGAGTCAGTTTTTCTTATGGTGATGATGTAACGGTAGGTTGAGCAAAACTTGGTGAATAGCCCTACACACGTGAGAATATGAGCATGAAATGTTGCCTTAGACAGGACACACACACACACACACACACACACACACACACACACACACACACACACCACCACCACCAAATTGGTGCAGTTAAGTGTGAGATCACGGAGGATTTGGCAAAATAAAGGAGACTATGTTTAAAATTCACTATCTCTCAAAGAATCAATTAAATTGTATTATTTAAAAGTGCATTGTTTAATGCTGCTAAAATCTCTATGAAGACTTTATGTTTTAAGGGAAAGTGTGAGAATTCACTGTCACTGAATATGCAATGGAAGTCACTGTCATTGCAATTCAGCTCTATGTGCTTTGGAGGAGACGATTTTGGCTGCAGAGGCAGGTGATGGAAGGGGCTCAGTTCACTCAATTATGCTTTTCAATCATGTTTACTGCCTTGTGTATTAATAAGGCCTAGGACAAATGTTTCATCCTCTTTGCAGAAAAAATAATGTTAATTTCCCATTCATTTTCTATTTTTCAGAGTAAATACCTTAACTATGCAGTACTTGATACCTAAATAAAACATGAATAATAGAAAGTCCTGGGACTCAGTTACTTAGAGTTAAGATTTGTTGTTACTTCTCTCTGCCCTGTGGTCCTTATTGACAGCACTCACATGTGCTAATGACACCTGTATTTGTTCAGGTGAAACCTTCTTGGCACAGCGAGAGCAGAAAGCCTACACCACAGTGTCCTAATACCATTCATATCCCCGAGTGATGAGATTCACAAAATTAGAAATAGAGACCGCCTTCCTTGTAGAATCAGTATAGTTACTGAAAATATAAGCAAAATGAAGATGAATTTTACAAAATGGTTTTAAAAGCTCTTTCCTGTGTTAGGTAGAACTGAATAAGGTATTAATTTTCATCGATTTTTGTATGAAATTGTAATGAATATTCTTGCTGTTTGACCCTTCTCCTGGAGTGTCCAATATTAGTAACACTCACAGTGTAACCTTTAGGTAGATAGGCAGAGGAGCTTGTTTCCGGATGTACTGATGTGTATCCCACTTGTTCTTGACCTCCTTGTCACTGCAGAACCTTTCCCAGCCTCCACGTTGAGATCAGGTGTGAAGATTGCAAGCCTTGTGTGCTAAGGTGTTTCCATCTGTAGCTGTGGCTCTAACTGCAGATCGTAGGAACAGAGCCAGGATGGTGGTCCCAGAGTCTCATCATTTGAGGGCAGAGAAAAGACGAGTGATGTGAGTTCAAGACCAAGCCTGCCCATGTAGTAAGGGGTCTCAAAAATCCAACCAGATATTAGAACTGGACATGATAATGATTGAAGGAAGAGTTGGATATTCTGGATATTGAAAACTATATACTAAAAACTCTTACTTGATTTGGGTACTCAAAGTAATAGATGACACTTAAGATGTAACAATATAAACCAGTTCTTTATGTAGCCATAGCTCTCATTTCATTGGTTTTTCCATAGAGAATTACATACATATCAAAAGCTTTGTTCCTGACTCAACTATCCATGTTATTCCAAAAAAAAAAAGGGACAATGCTTTAATATTTATGGAGATGATACAAAAGCATTGTAAGTACATTTGAGGTGTGGGGAAATAGTTGAGTTTATATCTAAATATAAATAGGAAATTTTACAAAACATATTCATAGGATAATTGTTGACTTTCTGGGGTCTGACACTCTCAGGTACCTGTATAAATCTGAAACAGAAGGCCGGCCAGGGTTCTGCTGCTCCAGTGAGAAGTGAGCATGTTTACAGTCCTCTCTTGTGTGTTTCTCTCCTTCCAGATGAGGGCAGCACAGTAGGGACGGATTTAATATGAGAGACGGGGCTTGAGAAATGTGTGGGTGGAACGGGGTTGTAGGAAAGGACAGAGCATATACCCTGGGATGTCAGCTGATTTAAAGGCTCAAAGTATGGGCTCAGTGTCACCATGGAAACTACATGTCGAACATGATATTGTAATGTTTGTGTTCGTGTCTCCTTATGAGAAGAGAGATCTAGGTGTGGAGACAGGAGTGTTGAAATACAATACAAACACAGGAAATGTGATTCACTTCATACATATTATAATATGAATATCTAACTAAACAAAATCTTCCATTAAATAAATGGTTCTTAAATTTTACATTTATAATTTGTAGAATTAAAAAAAAACGCTCACCATTTGCATTATCCTTCCATCTCCAGCTCATTATTTTCCTTTTCACTCCCTCTCTCAGATTCATGGCATGTTTTTATTATTGATACACATTTATAGATAAATGCTTAAATATATGCTGACCATAGGCTGCGCTGCTCAGTGATGATCACACACACACACACACACACACACACACACACACACACACACACACACACTATAGGTCTGAATACTAAGTATTGGATAACCAGGTAGGGGACTCAACTACATTAATTCTCCTTCTATCAGCAGTGCTTAGTTACCTGTAGCTCTTTGCCTCCATGGGTTTCCCTTACTGACAAGAGCATGGCTAATGGTATTGTCCTTGCTTCTGTCCCACTTTGGCTCCATATTTTGTCGTTTCAGGGGTATAGCTTCCGTGTCCTTTTTGGAGGGACCCTCCCTGCGACTATGAGGATCAATATGGAACACACCAACAAACTGCCACCTCTGCTTCCCAGGATCAAGAGGGGAAAGACCAGAGTTGCAACATGTCAGTCTCTAGTTCCTCTCAGTGAAGGAACACAACACATTTCACTCTTCCTTGGACATGAATCTGTTCCTGACAGTGTTGTGGTACCATATATAGGATAACAGTGGAGGTCCATTCATCCTCATGTGGAGTCTCACTGGAAGACAGTTTCCAGTGCCTGGTGTCAGTGATCCACTGAGCTCCCCTTTACTCCTCTGCCTCTCAGGCTTCATCAACAACTCTCTAAGATTGGTTTTTTTTTTTTTTTTTTTTTTTTTTGGTTTTTCGAGACAGGGTTTCTCTGCGTAACTTTGCGCCTTTCCTGGAGCTCACTTGGTAGCCCAGGCTGGCCTCGAACTCACAGAGATCCGCCTGGCTCTGCCTCCCGAGTGCTGGGATTAAAGGCGTGCGCCACCACCGCCCGGCCCAATTTCGAAGTTTTATCCCAGTGATTTTACAACTGGGTGAGGGCTCCTGCCTACTTGGCACCTTTCACTTGTTTTTTTGTTTTGCTTTATAAGAAACTCCAGAAAATGGCAAAGATACAAACTATGGACAGAGGTGCACCGATCTTCAGGATGAGGTCTGTGCATACAGACATGTGCCCTATACTTGAACCTACCTATCTTCCCTGTTTGTGAGTAACTATCACAGCCTGTTCTTAAGTAGTTCAATGTTAGAAATATAGGGACAGGGCACATTCCACGAGAAACCATGGTAGTAGATCAGTCATTTTATTAACAATTATATACACAATGTTAGGGCAAAACATGTACAGTAAGACTGATCACTACAAGGCTTTACATCTGCATTGTAAGAGATCCATAGAAATCAGGTTATAATTCTGGCTTCTTGTAGATAGGCTCCTGTGAGGGTTTAAGGAAACCTAGGAACCCATGTCTAGTCTTTGAACATGCCAACAAACATAACTCTAGAGGGAGGAAGTCCTGGGATTTCCATTACACATTTTTATTAAAGTTGTGTCTGTATTCCTGGGTCATAACATTCTTAGTCCAGTGGGTTCCATGATGTTTCTAATCAGGTCAGGTTGAGGGCCTAAGTCACCAAGAGAGGGTGGGGAACCTGAGATATCAGGGCATGTGTGTTTGGACCACAGTCTGGACATTTGAGAGGGTGATGTCACGTACCAGAACACCAGCCCTGATCCTTGTGGTAATTCCAGGTGCTTCTGAGGCTGTAGTGTTGGCCAACTCATACAAGATCACTTGTCCTGGAGCTATTGAAGACATTTGGGCATATAATAGCACCTGGGTGCAGCCCGCATACCTATCATGCCAAATCTGCCCAAGTTGTTTCTCTGGTGTGTCCCATACATGATGAAGACCATGTTTTGGGGTCATGGGTCTTTGTGGTGAGCATCTTTCCTGCATTTCATGAAGAGAGTATGTGGCCCATAACCCTTGAATTTAAATTTGACCCTGGCTTCTTGGTGGAAAGGGAGCCAAGTTCATATTGCAATTGATTCCAGTCAGTCATCAGCTTAGGAAGGCTTCTTTATGTATTTAAGATGTTTGGTGAACAGAGTCAAGCCTGATAAAAAAAATCAGGTGAAGTCACTAGAGGGCCATGTGCCATGGAAATATTCTTGACATTAAGGCATGACCATGTTTCCAGTCATTAACCAGAGTAGGTCCTTCTCCTATTTACAGCCATGGTTTGTGGTCCTGGCTCCCTTAGTGTGAGCAAGTACAGGGTCATGTGAAGAAAGGGTGTGGCCTACACACCTTTGAATTTATGCTGGACCCAGGGTACTGGTAATCAGGGAGCTGGCAGGGCCCCATTGATGTCACTTTCTAGCCTTTGCCCTTGTTAATTCCTCAGACCACCACCTCATGGCGTCACAGTGTGTAGAACCTTAGTGAAGGAGTGTATGTCCTGGGTCAGACCCAAGGTCAAATTGTTGTTCTTGACCTGGACACAGAGGGTTTCCTGGGTGCGGCTTACACATCCTTCATCCCAGGCTATTATCCCTGTCATTTGACATCATGTGTGGTGCAGGTTACTTGAAAGCCATGGCATTGCCTTGACACATGTGTTGTGAGATAGTTGCCTGTGTTGGGAGAATCACAGGTACAGCCCACAAACAAGAGTGGAACCAAGAGGAGCTTCCAGATCAACTCCTTAGTGACTGGAGTTCATGGCCTATGATCTAATGTCACTCTCTGGTGAGGATTCCAATTGTCTTGGTGATCTTGGCATGGCCTGGGTAACAAATGAGGCTATGGTTTGTCCAACAAAATATATTGATGTAAAGATAATGCTTGGTTTCAGAACAGGTCATGGTTATTGGGGTATCCATTTCCTTTGATCATTAAGGTGAGGTTTGGTCCCTTCAGGGCCTGGCCCCTTTTTGGTAGCATTTTGTCCTGGGATGCATAGAGAGAGGGTGTGGCCCACACACCCTTGAAGATATGATGTCAGGCTACTTGGGGTTTAAGGAGCTGCCAGGTTTCCTTTAAGATTCTTTTGTGGTTTTGCCCCTGGTCATAAGTTGTTAGGTCATCATCAAGATTTGAATCTTGGAGGATATAATCTGTCCTGATGTCAGTTATTTAGAATAAGCCCAAATCTGGGTTAGTCCTAGATTCTTGGAGAACAGGCTGTAGCCTGAGTTACAGTTGAACACTGTTTGCTCCTAAAGAAATCAGTTTAATCCAGATTAGTTGTGTCTCAGACAGCTAAAGGGTACATTATGACATCCTTTATGGTAGGATATGTCTACATAGTTAGGTCATTTCAATGAGGCCTTGGCACATTATGAAGATGGTGTCATCCTTGCTCACATGTGTTCATGTGGTCTGCATTGAATGAAGTATGTATATGTGATCCATATACCTATTACTCAGAATGTCAGCTTACATTAGTGGTCACTTAGGGAGTATTGCAGTTGGGTCATAGATTATGGATCAACAAGCTGGGATGAGTCTGCATTGAAGTCTTGATTGGTTTTAAAACTCAAAATAAGGCTTTGGATCCAAGTGCCTCTTGGTCCACAGTCTAAACACAATGTTGAAACACTAGTTTTGTCTTGGGCACTCTTCTTTGTTTGGGCCCAGGGCTCTTGGGTGAGAGTGAATCTGGCTAATTGTACAGTAGCATTTTGTTATGGACTTCCTGAGTGTCAGGGTTTGGCCCAGGAACAATCCTTTTCCTGGTTTATCCTGGACCCATTTCAAGTCTCATTTTGGACCCTGGCATCTTGAGTATTGGAGTAAGCCCCAGGCCAGGGCTCTTTTTGTTCTAGGACCCCGATATTTCAGGTTCTGATATATCCTGACACACTCCTTTTTGTTTGGTTTGTCCTGGCCCTGTCTCATTCTCTATTTTCCCACATGTCTTTGTGCTTTGGGCCCAGGCTCGTTCAGGGTCAGGGATAGGCCCAGGCCCACATCTCTTCTTTTTTGGGCCCATGCCTTTCAAAGTTCAAGAATAGGCCTATACCTCATCTCTTCTTGCTTTGAGTCCAGGACTCTGCAGTGTTAGGGATAGACTCAGGTCCACCATCTCTCCATTTTCTTTGGGCCCAAGCCTCCTCAGGGTTAGGGATTTGCCCAAGCTCACATCTCTACATGTTTGAGCCCAGGCCTCTTCACAGATATGCCCACTCCCATGTCTCTCTTTTATTCAGGCCCAGGCTTCTTCAGGGTTAGTGAATGATACAGGCCCACATCTCTTATTCTTTTGATCTGAGACTCTAGTTTTAGGGATAGGCACAGGCCTACATCTTTTCTTCTTAGGACCAAGGCCTCTTCAGTGTTAGAAATACGCCTAGGCCCACATCTCTCCTTTCTGTGAGCCCAAGCCCCTTCAGATAAGGTATGGACCAGGTCTACATTTCTTCTTAGAGCCCAGGCTTCTTCAGTGTCTCATATAGGCCCAGGCCCACATCCCTTCTTTGGGCCCAAGTATCTTCAGGGTCAGGAATGACCTAGGCCCACATTTCTTCTTGTTTGGCCTGTGGGCTCTTTAGGATCTGGGATAGGCCCAGTCCCACATCTTGTTTTGGCCTGGGCCTCTGGGTTTAGGGATAGGACCAGACCCACATCTCTCTTTTTCTTCCAGCCCAGTTTATTTCATTTTTAGGGAATGGCCCAGGTCCATATATCTCTTTGTTTTGGCCCAGGACTCTTCAGGATCAAGGATATGCCGAGGCCCATATCTCTTGTTTGGGCCCAGGCCTCTTCAGGGTAAGGGGCTGGCCCAGGCCCCCATCTCTTTCCTGGGGCCTGGGCTATGCAGGGTTATGGAATGGCTGAGGCCCACATTACTTCTCTGTTGTGTTAAGGCCTCTTCAGTCCTAGGCTGACATCTAGTCTTCATTGGCTCCAGGACTTCTCAGGGTAAGGAACTGGCCCAGGCCCATATCTCTTCTTTTTCTGGTGTGGGCCTCTTCAGGGTTAGTGACAGGCTCAGGCCCACATCTCTTCCTTCTTAGGGCCCAGGCCTTTTCATGGTTAGGGATTGTTCCCAGGGTCCTATCTCTTCAGGGCAAGGGATTGGCCCAGGCCCACATCTCTTCTTTATTTGGGCCCAGGCCTCTTCAGGATAAATGTTATGCCTGGGACCACATTCATTCTTCACTGGGCTCAGGCCTCTTCAGGGTAAGGGATTGGCCCAGGCCCACATCTCTTCTTTATTTGGGCCTAGGCCTCTTCAGGATAAATGTTAGGCCCAGGCCCACATCTCTCCTTAATTGGGCCCAGGCCTCTTCAGGGTAAGGTTTAGGCCCAGGCCCACATCTCTTCTTCATTGGACCCAGTCCTCTTCAAGATAATGGTTAGGCAGGCCCACATCTCTCCTTCATTGGGCCCAGCCCTCTTCAGGGTAAGATATAGGCCGGTGCCCACATCTCTTCTCTGGACCTATGCCTCTTCATGTTTACATAATGGCCCAGGCCCACATGCCTTCTTGTTTTGTCCTGAGCCTCTGTGTGGTTCTGGATAGGCCCAGGCCCACATCTCTTCTTTTAATGTTCCTGGGGCTCTTTGCCTCTTCAGTTTCAGGGATAGGCTCAGGCCCACATCTCTTCTTGTTTAGAATGGTGAATCTTCAGATGAGGTAATTAACCTCTGCCACGTGTCTTCTCCATTTGGGTTGGGGCTTTATCAGGTCAGGGAGTGGTCCAGGTCCAGTCCTCCTCTTTTTTTGGCCTGGGCCTCTTCAGAATGAGGAATTGGCCCAGGCCCACATCTCTTCTTATTTTAGGCATGGGCTTCTTCATTGTTAGGGATTGTCTCAGTACCACATTGCTTTTTGTATTGTGCCTGGCCTTTCAGGGTCAGGTTTTAGCCCGGGCACACACTTTTCTTGAATTTCCCAGGGCATCTATCATTGAGCCACTGGGATATGCTTACATATCTTCTCACTTTGGGTATGACCAGCCTCAGGGTAAACATACCAGTTTCTTTACAGTTAAACTAGTGAATCATTTTGAGTTCTTGTAGGTCAAAAGATACTTTTACATTAGTGTTCATATGTGGTCAGCATTTCTGAAAAGAAAAAGAGAACCATCAAAACAATAGACATGGATAGTTTGTAGAGGAAAATAATGGTGCTCTTTCCTGGCATGTCATTGGAAACATGCACAGACACAGGCATCTGTTCCCCACTTTCAAGATGATAAAATTATACATTATACCAATAGAATGATGGAAAGTGTAGTAAAAAGACAGCTGGGGAGGCCCTTCCTGTCGCACCCAGCTGTCCTTTGAGCTGGTACTTAGGGGAAGTATCCAAGGGCTCCTTTTATGACCATTTAGTGAGAAAAAGCTCAGATCCAGTCCTCCTCCTCCTCCTCTAGGGAACTTCACTCTGGGAAGAGCAATCCCAGTGGGGATGAGTCATACTCAGCCCCAATGTGCCAAGTGTAATTCATGGACTATCATTTCTGATGCTCAGGTTATCAGCAAGTTTGTATAAACATCTGAATTGTAGTGTGTCATCTGCTGGATCCTGGGTGCCAAGCTGATGGTTCAATTTGTCCTGCAACCTGTCCCTTCACCACCATTAACACAGCTGGAAGGAGGGGTTCCCAAAAAGCAGGATGTCATGACGTTCCCCAACCCAGCCCTGTCATGGCAGTCAAAGACTTCTGAGGATGTCACTCACCGGAGAACAGAGTAGCAACAGAGCTTCCTCATGTGGAAGTTTGGAAGCAGGAGTCCTGAGAGGACAGGTGTGGCTCTGCCTCAGCTGTTGTCACATTTTCTCACAAATCCATGTGGAAATTAGTAGAAGTAAACAACTGGCAGGATCCCCTCACACATGCACATGTATGTAGAGATTCACCCACAGATAGAGTAACACAAGGTTCATAAATAAAATACAGTCTATAAAGTCGATGTGGAGAGTGTGACATCACTGTGTATGGCTGAGGAGGGAGGAGCCGAAAAAGGATGGTTGTTTTCAGGAAGGTTCTTGTCTTGAGAAGCCCAAGAGAAGGTCCCAGGGAAGCACCTCCTACCTCCCCTGTGCTGACTATGCCCCCGAGGGATTGCCACAGGTTGTTGCTGAAAGCTGTGGATCTTTAACTTCTACAGAAGTTCTAACCTTGAGTCTTAGACTAGGTGCTTCCTTGGCAGTGTCTCCTTGCTGAGTCTCTTCCTGACATGTGTCTAGTGCCCTGTCCTGAAGATGTAGTGTGGCATGTCACTCTGCAGACATGCTTGTTTTTACTGTTCTTTTGACTCCTTCCCAGGGCTCCTGCTGTGCTAGATTAGGAATACCTGCCTTGAGCCCCGGTCACCACCAGCATTCAGGGCTTTGTTCCTACACCTACTGGGATGGCTGTAATACCTGAAGGCACACGCACATACGTATTTATATACCCAGATCATGCATGGTATGCACCAGACCATTTAGATTTAAATGTGGGTAGTGTGCATTGTTAGGAAGGTAGCTTTAGTTCTGTTTCATATTGTGTCCCTAATGTCCTTCATTCTGGGCACAACCCATAGGTAGAAAAGACAAGATTAATGAAGTGAAAAAGCAAAGGCTCTTCAGAACCCCTACAGTAGGAGTCTGTGAAGCATTTCCTACCTGCCCTGGACACTATGGGCTGCCATACCTGACTGTTGACCAAGGCTTAGGGCACAACAGCTTCATCCTGCACCAGTCAGTGTTACAGTTTGAGTGTGGTCAGCCCTTGGCCACATTCTCTGATGAGTTGTGGGTGTCATCCCCCTGAATCTTTGTTTGGAAAGTTCCTTGGCATACACCCCAACAATACTTACTGATTTTTTTTTTTTTTAGGACCTGTTAGTGGGCACCTCAGAGACCACATTGTACCTCACATCCTTTATCATCCCAACTTCCCAGTAAAACACACTGAGGTCTAGTTTGGCCTTCATCCCAGGTATCCTGTATGTATTTCTCCCTGCACATAGCCCAACCTCACTGCCTACCTGCAATTCCTCCTGAATCCCAGTCCACCCCAGTAGACACTGAATTCCCTCACATTAACACCTTTACCTTAGCAATGAGCTATTATATGAGGTAACAGAGGCCTGACCACACATCTGTCCAGCTTCTTCCTCAGTATCTTGAGTGTAGCTTGAGGAACAACGATGCTTTCCCACACTGTGCTGAGCACACTGTCTCAGCAAAATGGGAGGTTGTATATGTGGTGATGTTATCATCTTATTAACAACGCCTGAATATGAAATTACCCTGTCTCAATAACAATGTGTATATTGTTAGGGGAGATATGTAACAGTATTCAGCATCATCTGTATACACTTTCATACATATGACATGGACCTGCAGATAGGAGCACACACACAAAGTAAAAACATGCATATATATAGAATGAGAGGGTAGAGTGATGTCATGGTGTTTCCTGTGTCAGCTATCTGAATACAAATGAAAACATTGCTACTTCAGGGACTGGAGTCCTTGGGGAAGCAGACCTTAGTACCCAGATGCCTTTCCTACCTTCCCTGGACAAGTTTATGAGTGATGGTCTAATGTGGACGTGCAATCAGCAATGGTCCTTTCTTACCTAGGCTGGGAGGTGAGTCCTGGTCCAGAGATCCTTGTCCTGCTTCATTCCAAGACCTCTCTTCCTGTTTTGAAGATGGGGTTCTCTCCCTGTGGTCTTGAGGGACCAGTCCCACTGCTATGAGTCATCAGATCCCTGCTCTTTCTAGTTCTTTCTAGGATGAGCTGTCCTCAGTCAGGAACATCTTAAGTCCCTCACTATGTTTCAGTCTCCCCTTTTAAGTTCCCAATGAAGAAGTGCCTCCCACTGAGTGAGTTACTTACATGATGAATGTCAGGTAGTGTCCCTTCCAGAAAACAGTCCAAACTTAGCCAGACGCTTGGGTCTGCTTTGACTCCCAGCCCTCCTTAGTGGACTCTGTGTGGTTCTCAGACAAAGAACACTGCTGTTCCTGGGGTAGGGATTTACCTGTGAGTTCAAAGAGACCTCACCTCACTTTACTTTTAGAATCACAAAGGGCATCCTGGCCTCCCAGCTTGGTCCATACTTCTTCTTTCCCATACTCTGTCAAGCATCTTTGGGAAACCCTTAGATTTGGGGAAATAGCTGGAAGTGTGTGGTGGTATTCTAATTGTACTGAAATGTGATTTTGATTGTATGTTAATAAATAAAGTTGCCCAGGGGTCAGAACTATTAGAGCCATAGACAGAGTGTGGTGGTGGTGGTGGTGGTGGTGGTGGTGGTGGTGGTGGTGGTGGTGGTGGTGGTGGTGCACGCCTTTAATCCCATAGATCTCTGTGTGTTCAGGGATACAGCCAGCATTGGAGACATATGCCTTTAAGACCTAGAGGGCTGTACATACAGACAGTGATGAGGCAGTCACGTGTTTGGGTTTACAACCAATGAGAAGGCAGAATGACTATGAAACGACGTACACACAGGGAAATAGCTCTCTTTTGGGAAGCTGGGACACCGCAGGAGGAAGGGTGAGATTTTAGCTCTGAGCTCTGACCTCTCGGCTTTCTCTTTTACATTGTTTCTGTGTTTCTTATTTAATAAGATGGTTGGTTACATTTACAGAAGTGTTTTCCAGAGACAGCTCCCTGGGAATCACCGACATACATCTTGTGTCAGCCCTCAGTCTTTTCTGAGGCAACTTCATCCTTGCGAGGAGGCACACAGTTGACAGTGCTGCTTCCTCATCTTAAACGTCTGAGCTCACACTCTGCCTCATCGTCTCAGATTCTCCATAGGCATCATGGTCTATTGCTGGCACTCACCTGCAATGTGCCACGTTCTGTCCCTGGGATCTGGCCCCAAAAGTAACCATACCTTGTTTCCTGCCTTAGCTCTGTTCACCATTGCTTCTAGCTTGAGGTGCTCTGTGGGTTATTAGATGAGTGTTTGCCTGAAAGGCCAGTGGCTCTTAGTTTTAGAGGGAACAGTATGAAAATATATAGATAAATAATGAATAAATAAAGAGCATCCATGAATCACAATAGAATCCATTACCGGCAGAGCCCAGCTTGAGGTGCAGAGAATCCTGGGAGCACATGTTCTTACTTGTCCCATCCTCAGTGGACCGTCTACCCGAAAACCTCTGTAAATGATCATTCTGTCCAGGTATCTTTCAAGCCACTGCCTCCAAGTCCTTGCAGGTTATGCAGTGTTGGGAGCAAGTTCTGTTAGCCCTTCTCTGGCCAGGGACTCTTTGTCAAGTTTATGATTTTCTTGCGCTGGAGCTGCAGTCTCTCAACCACCAGGTTTCCAGTGTTTCTCATGAAGGGATGGTGGATGTAGAACAAGACTTACACCCATCACTGGAGATTGCTGGACTCTCATACATGTGGGACCACTGTGCAATCTCTGTAGTTAATCAGAATGTTGTAAAGTTGAGTGGATAATCACGCAAAGCTTTAAATCTTTTCCTGAATTAGCCTGGCTCTATCTTTGGAGACAGAATGTCCAGCTTCTGGCATGAGGACGTTTTAAGGAAGTCCCATTGTGTGTATTTGCATTCAAATAGTGTCCCATGTAGCATGACTCAAGAGCATGAGGATCTCTGGGTGTCTTTTGGAGATTTTGTGAAGTCAGATCACCTGATGGAAGGACACGCTTCTATAGCAGATGAAGGAGTAGCCATAGTTGGGTCCTGAATCTCACCATGTGGCTCCCTCCTGCACAGGCTCATTGTGGCTGTAGCTGGCCATCTGAGATGGAAGACCAGTTATATCTGAGAGTATTTGGGCACAGAGAGACCTGTGTCATTCATTATTGTGAGAAGTTGTCCCCTCTATTCAAAGTATCACCATCTCTTGTGGGCCATTCCTGATTAAAATCCTGGAATGAGAACTTAGAGTGGAGTTCATTTTCAAGTCACCCACACTAGCATTAAAAGGGTACACTTGTGTGTAAATTGTATGTTGAAGCTCACACTTAAGTGGGTTGGGGTTAAATGACTGCTGTCAGTCTGCTTCTCAGTGAGCTGAACATGAGTGTCATCCTTCCTCCAGCCTAATGTGTCCCAGGATCTGTAGCTTCGTGTCTTTGACAGTAGCAACAGTGTGAGCCTTGCACTCTGGTTCCTGGTGGTGATTCACCTCTCCCACTACCTTTTCCCATCTCATTAAGAACCCAGATTTTACCCCACGTGTCTGCATTAAAACCGATAGAAGATGCAGCATAGTTATCACTGTGGTGAACAGGAATAAGAGGGACATCACTGGAAAGCACGGTATAAGTTATAATTTAGTGCTATTCACGTATATCCAATGTTCAGTAGTTGCTGAAATGCAGCCCTGTGTCTAATTTTGGAACTGGAGGTTGAGATGACTGAGGAGTTCCCCACTGTGTCTGTTCTATGTCTTTCCTATTCACCAGCTGACAGGCACTGGGTGGTTCCCATTTCTTGGCTATTGTCAATGGCATTACTGAGAGCATGTGAGCACACTTCTGACACACTGGCTCTGTGTCCTTTGGGTCTGTACCCAAGAGTGTGACAGCTGGATCTCATGGTGACTATGTCTGTTTTCTGAAGGGCTTCCATGTTGTTTTCAAAAATATCAGTACATTCATGTATACAATTTTTGTTACTATCATCAGTGAAAATTAATTCAAGTTAAATAAAGTACCATAAATCTGGTAGTGAGTCCAATGTTGAAGAGCTCCATTCTTTGTTTTTTTTTATTTTATTTTATAATTTAATTTAATTTTACATATCAGCCACGAATTCCCTTGTTCTCCCCCCTCCCGCCCCCTTTTCCCCCAGCCCACCCCCCATTCCCATCTCCTCCAGGACAAAGACTCCCCCAAGGACTGTGATCAACCTGGTAGACTCAGTCCAGGCAGGTCCAGTCCCCTCCTCCCAGGCTGAGCCAAGTGTCCCTGTATAAGCCCCAGGTTTCAAACAGCCAACTCATGCAATGAGCACAGGACCAGGTCCCACTGCCTGGATGCCTCCCAAACAGATCAAGCCAATCAACTGTCTCACTTATCCAGAGGGCCTGATCCAGTTGGGGGCTCCTCAGCTATTGGTTCATAGTTCATGTGTTTCCATTTGTTTGGCTATTTGTCCCTGTGGAAAAGCTCCATTTTTGTTTGTTTTTGTTTTTGTTTGAGACAGGGTTTCTCTGTGTAACTTTGTGCCTTTCCTGGATCTTGCTCTGTAGACCAGGATCTCACTTTGTAGACCAGGCTGGCCTCGAACTCACAAAGATCCGCCTGCCTCTGCCTCCCAAGTGCTGGGATTAAAGGTGTGTGCCCCCACTGCCCGGCTAAAAAGCTCCATTCTTGATGTGTGCAACTGCTACTATTATGTAAAGGGACAGAGTATTAAACTGCCTCCAAATTCCTATGTTTACTCCTATAAATTAGTGCAGCGTTCCAACCTAATCAGTTTTTTTGTACAGTGCAGGGTGGTTAACAGAGAAACTCAACATTTTAAAATGCCGAGAGTAAATGCCAGTGGAATGCACAGCCATAAAAGGGACATCTCTATTATCCTCCCTTCTCCATGAGCAGAGGCCACCATGAAAGAAGAGCAGAGAGATTGTAAGAGCCAGAGGTCAGAGAGGACCAGAGTGAAACAGCATCTTCTGGACATGAGCAGACTGCTGCAGTCAGGAACTCCCAGCAGCTGTACCTGCCTGTACAAGACCTGTACAAGATCAAGCCAGTCACCATTCCAGCACAGAGGGTCCAGGGTCTCAAGTGTCCCAATCACTGTCTGAAGAGCTGTAGGTAGATGCTTCAGCTGAAGCAGTCAGTTTCCTTTAAGGGTGCAGCTCCAGGCAGATCTACTGTGGCTCAGTGGGAGGCCCAAACCCAGCAGTGTATCTGCGGCTCCAGCCAGAGTCAATGGGTTGGCTCTTTTCTTTCTAATGAACAAACAAAGCTGGAAGGTAGGTGGCTGATGGTTGACCTGGAAGGAGTTAGGGGGGCGGTATGTGGAGTAAATAGGTCAAAATACATTTTAGGAAATCCTCAATAATAAATTAAAATATAATCAACTGAATTGAAACAAAGGTTGAAAAAGAGACTTGTTCAGATTCCCTGGCACTGATGAGTGTAACCAACTGGCCTGCGGCTGTTTCTGCATCCACAGACTTTAGGTGGGAACTGCAGCCTAACAGTCCAGAACCTGAGAGAAGCCACTCGGCCAGGTTGTGATGAACAGCAGGTGGAGTCGAGCTAGCCCAGCTGAGGCCCCAGCGTCCAGGGAGCCTCTAACCCTCACTTTCCTCCCATTCCCAGCTGTTCCTGCTCACTCCGGGCCAGGGGCCAGGACCAGCTCTGACCTTGCCCAGTCTGTGAGCAGATCACTGCTCAGACTCGGTTGAGTTTGAGTTGTCGTTGTTTTTGTTTTTGTTTTTTTTTTTTTTTAAACAACGTTGACAGTACTGACCTCACCCACTGGACTGTGGAGTTTTCCATTACTATATGTTTATGTTGTTTTTGGGCCCAGTGGATCCTGGGTCCATGTCTGACCTCCTGGGTGGTACCTGGGACTTCTCTTGAATATGAGAACTCTGGCCATTCATCTGGGCCACACTCACTTTTCAGGCACAAATCCTAATCAGCTGGTGTTTATCCCCTCAGCAACTTTTCCTTGGTCCTGGGGATTTTGTCCAGTCTGTTGAAACCTCTGTGTGCTGGCGGTCAACCTTGGAGTCTACACACACAAGGGTTTCCCAGAGAGCATTTCTGTGGGAGGCTTCTAAATCCAGCCCTGGCTTCTTCATGATGTCCTGGGTTGATATGAGAAAAAGCCAGGCAAATTAGAGGAGGTTGCAGTATGTTGTATGTTTCTCCTCCATTTCGTTTCCCACAGAGTGTGAGGTGGTGCTGGTTGTAGCTCCCTTCAGATCTATGGTTGAGGCGGCCCATCTTTGTCCCCCATCTAGAAGGGTGCAAACTACTCTGTTTCTTACAACTTGAGGTTTGCTGGACAGAGTAACCAGGGAGAGGAGCAAAGGCTGTACTCATGGTTTCTAAAACACTGGGCCTGTGCTCTATTTGAAAACACGCTGTGATCTAACTCCAGAGATGCTGAATTGGGTTCTTTAGGGGTATTCACATTCTGAGGGGGGTCACTATCATGAATATGATAAATGATCTGATAAACACACCCTGGGACTGTCCCCCTCACGAGCCAGGAACAAGCTCTCAGCAGACAGGAAACTTAGGATCTTGAACTTGGACTAATAGCCTTCAGATCTGAGAGAAAACAATTTCTGTTCAAGAGAAGCCGCTGGCCTGGGTCATCTCGTTTTTGCAGCCCACACGTGTTCAGTTGGTCCCTGGGATGAGGAGCCTGGAGACACTTGGTGAACTCCAGGGAGGGAGCACCAGAGGGAGCACCACCCTCGCAGCCCTCTAAGCAGAAACCACCAGGGTCTGAGATCCATGGCCAGTGGCTTGGGGTGGCTGCCAGGGTGCCTCAGTTCCTTTCGGGAACATCCGATCTGTAAATGTAGGAGGCTGGAGGCCAGGTGCAAACCTTCATGGTTTTGAAGTGTCTTATAGATCCGTGTATGTGTTTACATGCAGGACCCCTGGCCTCCGTGTACCCACAATTAGAAATGTGGTGGTCATTTGATCACCAGGGCAGTCCTATTGAGAAGCAAACATCTGGGAAGACGTTCATGTTGTCGTCGTCATGGAGGACTGGCGTCACCAGGGTAAGGGCCTGCTGGAACGAATTGGCTCCCTTGCACCATGTGACAACATGGTGTTTATTGGTCACTTCTGTTCTACAGTTCACCACGTGAGAGGACTACAGCAAGGTGTGTGAGAAACGAGATTCCAGATCTGGCATCTGGCTCTTTATCTTTCCACCTGCAGAATTGAGAAAGTACATTTATTTCTTATTTCCTTTTCTTCTGGTTGATTTCTTAGTCTATGATACTCCATTGAAATGCATACTCATCACATACAGTTCTATAACTCTATTCTGACTTGGTGTAGAGGACAAAAGTAATATCACGTTGGTCTCCAGATTTTTACTTCATTTTCTTACTTCAGGTGGTATTAATTTGAGAAACTACATTAATACAATTTTAGTGCTGTAGCTATCGACTTCATAAGGTCATTGTTACAGACTATTGCCATTGATTTGATGGTGCAACAGAACTTGATGGTAAGATCCTATTGCCCAATTGGTGACCTAATTCTTAAGCATCTGATCTTATGGGCCCCTTCTCATAAAAACAAAACAAAACAAAAATTAGAGTAACCAAACACTTTATGATTGGTATGAGATCCAACCCACAAGGGTAAAAGCATGCTTCATACTGTAAATCTGGACTATAACCTGTGGCTGGCAAACTCACAGACCGCCAGGGTGATCCTACCACAATCACTAGTTAAACGATCATATCGAACTGCCCTCTGAATTCACATCTCTATGCTCGTAAGTTACTGAGCTCTCAGACCTCATAGAGAAGTCACTTAGTGTGGCGAGTTGTGCTGAACACTCTAAACTGTCAACATTTGGAGACTAAGTGTCAATGGGGTTCTCAGGCACATATGTGGTGTTTATATTACACCTCCTCTGTGTCTGGGAGACCATTCTGGGATAGAGAGTGGAAAGATTTTAAGAGGCAGAGGTCACAGAAGACTAGAATAAAACAGTGTCCCCTGTTCGTGACAGTCTTGCTGCACTGAGGAACTCTGAGAGGATACGATAGTTAGCTCTTACCTGTGTTTGGTCCTATTGGTTGCTTGGTCTCTGAAAGGTGGTCCTGCCACTGTGCTCTTCAGACAGAATGCTTTTCTGGTTTTTGTGTCCAGCTCTTGAGTGGGTAGGGTTTTATTCCTGATTCTGCAGCCCAAGGTTAGAGGAAGGTGATAGAAACAGCCACTTTGTATAGCACAGTTCTGGTGTTAGGTATTGGCCAAGTAGGTAGGTGTTGTGGGATATTATTTTAAGATGAATTACATTTGTTTGTTCTGTGGGACATTGTCTAATGATGCAAAGATGTATTGCATTCTTTTATGTTGCATTTGTTTAACTCTGTGAAGCTGTGTTACTTTGCCTGTCTAAAACACTTGATTGGTCTAATAAAGAGCTGAACAGCCAATAGGTAGGCAGGAGAAACGTTAAGTGGGACTGGCAGGCAGAGAGAATAAATAGGAGGAGAAATCTGGGTAAAGAAGATTAGAGAGCAAAAAAGGAGGAGAGGAGGACATCAGGGGCCAATCAACCAGCTACACAGCCAGCCTCAGAGTAAGAAGTAAAGAAAGGTATACAGGAAGAGAGAAAGATAAAAGCCCAGAGGCAAAAGGTAGACGGGGTAATTTAAGTTAAGAAAAGCTGGCTAGAAATAAGCCAAGTTAAGGCCAGGCATTCATAAATAATAATAAATCTTTGTGTGTGTTTATTTGGGAGCTGGGTGGCAGGCCCCCAAAGAACAAAGAGCCAAAAAAATAAAGAGTAAAAATAAAAACCAGCAACAGTTAGGGACTTGGCCATGCACTGCATTTAACCCTGTTGGGCCTAGTAACAGGTTTCAGGTTTCAGACTAGTCACAATCTTCCCTTCCCCAAGCAGGAGTTGTGTCCACAGAGTTGGGGGAGGGGCAGTGCTGGCAACTCTCCTGCATGCTTCAGTTCGCCTTTTCATTCTGTTACACTAGAGCAGGAACTGTGGTTTCCACCCGGTTTCTTCAGTTCTTGTGAGGGTAATCCGATGTGTGACTAGCTTGGTGTCCATGAGGGGAGAGGACCACTGAAGGATGTTTGCCAACCCCCCCTTTCCCTGCTTGTGCCCTGAACACATCTGGAAGGACGGGGAGCAACAGTGAAGAGCCAGGCAAGGGCACCTTTAGTAGGGAAAGCCTGAGCGCACTGAGGACAGAAAAGGTCTGTTTTATTTAGTGTAAGATTCCAGGCAGGGGATGAATGGTAGGGGAGAATTTTGTATAAAGTCAAATGTTTTTAACTAATTTCTTTGGGGGAAACATGGACTCACTGAAGAATTTTCAGCAGCTTGAGCTCCCTGAAAACCCATTTTTACCTTCCCATGAGGATAGGGAGTCGGGAGATGCAGAAGCCCATCATAGGGTCGTGGTCGTGGACTGGAGCCCGTGGGAGTGTTTGTGAGATTAGTAAGGGCCATGCTCTGGACTTGGTGACCAAGTACAGGTAGAGTAAAGCAGTAGAACAGCTCCTGTGTGCCTGTCCCAGCATCGTGTCTTCCTTTCTGCAGCTTCATAGACCTGAAGTTGACCTGGGGCAGCACTGTACATGACATCCATAAGGACGTAACCTTTTAAGGTATCAGCTAAAAATGAGAAAAGGGATCCATTGGTACACACTTGGGCCATTTCTACTTTTGATATTTTTATTTAGTTGACCTTAAATTAAGTTGATTTGTTACTAATGGAACTTAAAGCAAAGCTGGGCAGTTAAATGGAGTGAGAATAGACCACTTCATGTGTACTTACTACTTAAAGAACCTGAGCGTCATCTCCTCAGTGTATTTTCATGAACACCTGTTCCTTGGAATGCACAGCACAGGACCCTCGGGTTAGATGTGAAATAGCGAATGTTAACTTGAGACTGAGCATCAGACAGGACAGAGTATGAAAAGGACCACAGGACAGAGGCTTGTTCAATGTTACTTAGCTCACGCTTGCCCAAGTGTGAGTTTCCCCATGTAATATTTAGCAACTTATCCCTGTGAAATCAGGGTGGAGATCAGTTTTTGGGGGATACTGAGTTCTGTAGTCCTTAATCTCATGTTTAAAATGGCAGCATGAGTGAGTAGTGGAAAGAAATCTGGGTTTGAAGTCACCTGTGTTATGACACAGATGTCTGTAGACCGTCACTGCAAAGGTAAACAGATGTGTCCACTCTCATGTGGGTGGTCTGTGTGTGGTGGAGCGTGTAATCCTCCACAGTAAGGACACCAGCAGAGGAGTCACGGAAGAGGGATCAGAGGTTAAAGAAAGACACTGTGCTCCATGGGGAAGCACAGTGAAATTCTGCTGGTTGGAGGCTGGAAGAAAAGGGGAAATAAAGAAAACTCAACGTGAAGACTTTATTAAAATCATTGATGAAATGTTCTAGAGTTTGGGGTCAGGGTCTTGACCCTGAGAGGACTAAGACTCTGAAACATCTTTGTCTATGTCAAAGGGAAGCCTCTGGCCCACATCATAGCGCCACCACTACGTCATCTTAGCATGTGTTTTAATGTCAACCTCGGAAACATTTCTTTTTTTATACTTACTTGTTTTAAAAATATGTATTTCTTCATTTAAAATGTGTTTGTGTGTGTGGTGTATGTGCACATATGTGTGGGTATACACACCAATGCACACATGTAGTAGATGCAGAGACGGACCTGTGGTGCCCTACTCTATACTATTGCCCTATTTTCTTGAGCCGGGGTCTCTCACTGAACCTGGACCAAGCTCTCGTGACTCTCCTGTCTCCCCCACATGAGGCCACACCTGGCTTTTTACTTATGATCTGGCTGTTTGATCTCAGGTCCTTACGCTTGTACAGCTGAACCCTCTCCCCAGCCCCAGCGAATTTCTTTTTCTTTTCTTTCTTTTTCTTTTTTCTTTGGTTTTTCGACGCAGGGTTTCTCTGTGTAGCTTTGTGCCTTTCCTGAACTCACTCTGTAGCCCAGGCTGGCCTTGAACTCACAGAGATCCACCTGCCTCTGCCTCTGCCTCCTGAGTGCTGGGATTAAAGAAAGGCGTCCTCCACCACCGCTCGGCTCCCAGCTAATTTCTTGGCCTTCCCCAAATACTCACTTTGAATCCTCCACCTATACAGCGTACATTGGTATAGGCAGACTGCATGCAAGCTCTATTTTTGCTTTAAAGGACCACCATACTGATTTCCACAGTGACTGCTTACATCCCCACCAATACTGTGTATGAAGGCTTCTTTCTCCAGTATCTTGGCCAGAATGTGGAAAGATGGAATTTAAGTGACTTGAATATGCTAATGGATAAAGATTTTAGATGTGTTTATTAGCCATTTGTAGTGTGTGTGTGTGTGTGTGTGTGTGTGTGTGTGTGTGTGTGTGTGTGTTATATCTATTTGCCTGTAAGTGTGGAGACCCTGAGGTTCATTCATAGCTGGTGTACTTCCTCAATTTCTTTCTTCCTTTCTTCCTTGATTTCTGTATACAGTGTTCTGCTTGATGTGTCCCTTCAGGCCAGAAGAGGGCACCAGATCTCATTACACATGGTTGTGAGCCACCATGTGGTTGCTGGGAATTGAACTCAGGACCTCTGGAAGAACAGCCAGTGCTCTTAACCTCTGAGCCATCTCTCCAGCCCCTCAATTGCTTTCCTTATTTCTTTGTTTACTTACTTTTGAGGCAGGGTCACTCACTAAATCTGATGCTCATTGACTTGCTCAGGCTGGCTAGCCAGAGAGCTCCAGGCTTCTGTCCTCCATTTCCCCTGTGTGGAGGTTGCGGGAATATATTCCCTACCCCTGGCTTTTTGCGTAGGTGCCGAGAATTCAGACTCACGGTCTGTCTCCTGCCGGCCCGGCCGGCGCTTTACTAACTGGTGGTTTGAATGAGCGATGTTTACACAACTCACATGGCAACCCTTGGTCCACAGTTTTGATGCCATTTGGGGAGGTCTAGGAGGTAAGGTCCTGTTGGAGGAACCACACCACTGGAGGAGGAGAGTCCATAGCTTTGCCGGACTTGTGGTTCACTC
Source organism: Peromyscus maniculatus bairdii (assembly GCF_049852395.1). NCBI lineage: Eukaryota > Metazoa > Chordata > Mammalia > Rodentia > Cricetidae > Peromyscus > Peromyscus maniculatus. Next base: position 72,282,440 of record NC_134854.1, read on the forward strand.
TTTGCTTGGTGTTTGAAGAGGAAGATGTGATCGCCCGGCTTCCTGCTCCAGCCACCATGCCTGCAGCCTGCGTGCCTCCCTGCTTTGATGCACTTTGAGCATTCTGGACTGTGAACCTCGATAAACGCTTCCCTCTATAAGTTGCCTTGGCGCTGGCATTTTAATCCCAGCAACAGGAAGTAACCACTGCACTGAGGGAGCCATTTCCTCAGCCCCCCCACTTGTTTTTCTTTTGAGAACCAACGCTTTAATCCGTTTGCTCATTTGTTGGCTCAGTTATTTGTTTTGGTGTTTGGTTTTGAGTTCTTTGTATGCTCTGGATATCGATCCTTTTTCAGATGAATAGCTGGCGAAGCTTCCCTCTCATTCTTCAGGCTGACTCTTCACTCTGGTAATTGTTTCTTGTGCTGTGCCTTTTAATCTGTTACAGCCCCGTTTGCCAATTCTTGCTGGTATTTCCTGGGCAATTAAAGTCCTCTTCAGAAAGTTATCACCTTTGTATACATTCGAGGTGTTTTTCTTATGCTTTCCTTCAGTCGTTTCAAAGTTTCTGACTTCAAGTACTTTGATCCCCTTTGAACTGACGTTTGCACAGGACGAGAGACAGGGATATAGTTTCATTATTTTACACGCGGATATCCAGTTTTATCAGTGTTGTTTGTCAAGAGGTTGTCTTTTCTCCAGTGTATGTTTTGGCTCCTTTCTTAAGAGTAGGATGGATGCCACAGTGCTGGAATTACTGTGTGAGACATGCCCAGCCCCTTTCCCGAACTTGCATTGACCATTGCAAACAAATGAATAGATACAGTGAGGCTGGTGAGGTAACTCAGAGGGAAGGGTGCTCGCCACCTGAGTGCCAGCATGTGACTCTGAGAGTGGAATGAGAGAACTGATTGTCCAGAGTTGTCCTCTGGCCTCCAGACGTGCATGATAGCATGCATGTGTCCCCATACACAGAGTAAATGTAAAAAAAAAAAAAAAAGGAAAAGAAACTACTAAAAATAAAGTAGACACAGGAAAGAAAAGAATAATATGGATGTAACATTGTGTGCTTACTTCTGGGTCTTCCCATCAAGAATATATAAAAATTGTAAACATATATGGATTGTTCCTTTTCTCAGTATGTAGCAGCCCTCTTTATCTCTTTTGACTAATTTTGGGTTGAAGTCTACCTTGTGAGAGACGAGTCAGCTTCTGACCACTTTCAACCTCCACCTCCTTGTTAAACCGTTTTACTTAGTGCTTCTTTCCGTCTGTGTGTGTCTTTGTCACAAGGTGATTTCTCACCAACAACAAACAGTTGGACTTTGTTTTCCAACCTATTAGTCTGCACTGTTAATAGTAAAGGTGGACCATTAACATCTATGGTGCATATTCAGTTATTTTGGGTTCTGATTTTTGCGATTTTCTTGTGGTTATTCAAAGAGTACTTTTTCTTTTTCATACTTAATCATCATCATTAAGAATGGCCTCCCTCACTGAAGTGAGCACATCTGGTCTTTTCCTATTCTTCATTTTGTTCACCTCTTCCTCTCCTGAAATGGTTTCCTGAGCTCTTGTGTCTGAGACTTTCCCCCTCCTGTGAGTGTCAGGATTTCTTTCAGCATATTCTCAATCGCTGGCCTCATGGTCATGAATTGCCTTAGTTTTTATCTTGCCCCTATCTTTGAAGGGTCTTATATCTTCACTGGTTTTAAAAGATTTTTTTTTTTATTAAATATAGAAATTTTGGCCAGGCAGTGGTGGCACACGCCTTTAATTCCAGCACACTTGGGAGGCAGAGGCAGGTGGATCTCTGTGAGTTTGAGGCCAGCCTGGTCTACAGAGTGAGCTCCAGAACAGCCAGGGCTATACAGAGAAACCTTGTCTTAAAAAAAAAAAGAAAAGAAATCTTGACTGTGGGGCATTTACCCACCAACCCCACAGTTCCCCAGAGTTTTCTTGAGTGCAAGCAGCAGGAAATATTAGATAGAAGGATTTATATTGCAGATATAAACAGATAGAAAATAAAGGATAGCCTCAAGAGGGCCTGGAACCTTCTTCAGCCCTGACAGCCTCTGCCACAGAGTATTTATAGAGACGCCAAGGGGGTGGAACAAAAGACCTCCTCCCCCAGCACAGCCAAGTGCAGACCATCTTAGACACCTGCACTCAGGCCCGTGGTCCTAATCATCCTCTCTATGCGGACCTGCTGGGTAAAGCCATGAGGAACCCGAGAACGGGCTCCCACACTGCCTGGCAGGTATTTACTTTGAGAGCTTGAACCACATCAGTGCCATTTCCTGGCTTTCGTATTTATTTTGAAAGGTCTCTTGCAATTCTGATGAGCTTGCCTTTGTAAACCAGTTGGTATATTTCTTTTGTAGCTAATATTCTTTCTTTGGTTTGCAGTCTTAGTATTTTAAATATAATATAATATAATGTGGGAAGCTTCTTTGGACATATCTTCTTTGGCATTCTAAATACCTTTGGTACTTTGGTGTCTATATCTTTTTCTAGATTTGAGAAATTCCCTGCTATTATTTCATTGAATAGGTCTTTATTCCTTTAGTTTCTCAGCTCCTTCTTTACTCCATAAATTTCTTTACTATTATTATTATTATTATTATTATTATTATTATTGACAGAGTTTTACTATGTAACCCCAGATGGCCTAAAACTCACTATTGTGGATCAGGCTGGCATCAAACTTATAGAGACACCTACCTATGACTCACAAGTACTGGGATTAAAAGTATGCCTGACTTACATTATAGATTTATAAAGTTAGTCTTTTGATCATGTCCTAGGCTGTGGTCATGTTTTTGCTTGTTTGAACATAATACTTCTCAACCAGATCTTCAACCTGATACTCTTTCTTCTACTTGATCCAGTTTATAGGTGATATTTTCAGGTATTTTTTGCTTATCCATTTGTTTGTTTTTAACCCAATTTATTGAATGATTTTTGAAATTTCTGTTGTTTGTTTGACTTTAAAGGCACAGCTAATAGTGGCAAGAACTGACAGATAGGATTTGCTTCTGCTCAGCAATGCAAACAATCAGAGTGAAGAGATAGTTTACAGAACAGGAAACTACTCCTGCCAGCTAGCTAGTCACGTGATGGGTAATACCCAGAGCATATAAAGAACCTGATAATAATACCAGAAGACAATAAATAAAATGGAATGATGAATTAAACAGAAGTTTCTCAAAAAAAGTACAAATGGCCAATCAATGTATGGAAAACAGCTGCACATCCTTAGCCAAGAAGCGCCTGTAAATCAAAAGTAGGCTGAGATTCCCTAACTTCAGACAAGATGGCTGTCATAAAGGAAAACAGCAAATTCTGGCCAGAATGTGCATGTGAGGGAGGGAGCCTTAATGCTCTGGGTGGGAATGGTGGTATAGTCACCATGGAAACCCATATACAGGTTCCTGAAAGTCTAGAACAGAGCTGACAGATCTTCCAGCTACACCACTCGTGGATGCACACTGGAAGGACTGCCAGTGTATAGGAATGCCTGCACACTCATGTTTTCTCAGCAGTAATCAACACAACCACCACATTATGGGCTCGGCCTCAATACCCATCAATAGACGAGAGATAAAGAAAATGAGGCGTATGCAACATTATTTAGCCATAGGAAGAACAAACACATCATTTATAGGAAAATAGATGGATCCAAAGATTGTGTAAAGTAAAATTTGTCAGACTTAGACAAATATTACATAATTTTGCTCATGTATGGAATCTAGAAGAAAGAATAGGGATTAATAATGTGTAGGGTATGTGAATGAAGACGGTATAAATGTTATTTATACACATAGAATGTCATAGTGAAACCCATCAATTTTTACAATTAATACATGCTGATAGAAATAATATTTTAAAAATAACCAAACTGATCAGTAACAGAGTATCCAGAAGTATACATTAAAGAATGACTAGCCTCTTTAATCAGTGGTGTTGGAAAAACTAATAAATGTCCACACGTAAATTATTAAAACCTGTTCCTTCTCAGCTGTACCAAATGAACTCAAAATGGGTTGAAGACCTAAATGTAATACTTGAAACTATGAAATTAGTAGAAGAAAAGAGATATTTGAAGCACTTTGCTCTATTATTATAGGCAGTGATTACTTGGCCATGACCTAATGCCCAGAAACAAAAGCACAAATCGAGAAGTGAACAATATTGAACTAAAAATCTTCTGCACAGCTCTTGAAGTAGAAGCGACAGCTTACAAAATAACAGACAATATTTGCCACGTATCTGACACAAGACTAATATCTAGGGTTTAGGAGGAACTCAGACTTAACCCAAAAATCCAATTAAAAGTGGGCAAATTATCTGAACAGACACAGTTCAAAAGACTTACATGTGGACAACAGATACATGAAAAATGCTTAATATCTATTGCTGTGGAACAAACCTTTTCTACACTATGAATATGTATTATTCTCATTTGCTAATAAAAAGATGATTGGCCGATAGCTGGGCAGAATACAGTAACACATTCCAACTTTCTTGTGTTTTCTGAGACTTTCTTTGTGTCTTAATGTATGATATGTTTTAGAGAAAGTTCTTTGGGCTGTGAGAAGAACATGTATTCTGCAGTGTTTGGGTGAAATGTTCTGTAGCAGTCTGTCCAGTCTGTTTGACCTGTGATGTTATTTAACTCCAAGGTTTTTCTGTTTATATTTTGGCTGGGATGACCTGTATGTTGGTCAAAGTGAAATATTTAAGTCACCTACTATTACTGCATTGGGATTAATCTGTGTCTATAAATGCAGTATTTGTTTTATGGAATTGGAGACATGTTATGTTGGGATTTGTAGTGTCCTCTTGATGATGCTTCCCTAATAAGCCTGAAGTGGCATTCTGTTTCTCTTTTGACTTGTTTTGAAGTCTGTCTTATCTTGTGCCCTAGTTCCATTTTATTTTAACCTCTTTTTTTTGCCCTTTCATCCCAAGATAGGGTGATATTGAAGTCTGCTTTCTGGAAGCTGCAAATAGATGGATCCTGTTTCTGAATCTGGTCTGCTCTTCTGAGCCTTTCCATGTCAGAATTGAGACCATTAATGCTCAGAGTGAACATTGAAAAGTGTCTATTAACTGTTATCATTTAATTAATTTTGTAGTATTTGCTTGACTACTGTTTTTCCCCCCTGTACCCTCTTAGGTGTGTTTCTTATTTTCTTGAGTCCAAAGAATTCCTTCCAGCATCCTCTATGGAATGTGTTAGTGGTCATAAATGCTTTAGTCTGATTTTATCATGAAACACTTTTTTCTTCCTCCACCAGTTACGACATTTTTTTTCTGAGTATAACAGGGCAGGTTGGTAGTTACAGTCTTCCAGAGCTTGAAATACTTCATGAATGCTCTTCTGGCTTTTCACATATCTGCTGTGAAGTCATCTGTTCCTCTGGTGGCTCTGGTGGCCTGCCCTGGGATGGGACTTGTCGTTTCTCTCTTGCAGCTGTTAGCACCTTGTCTTTGTTCTGTGTAGGTAATGTTTTAACTATAAGATGAAATGGGAAGTTTCTTTCCTGGTCCTATTTAATATTCCATGTGTTTCTTGTATTTGGATAAGTGTCTCTGTCCCTATACTTGGTGGAATTTTGGCTGTGATTATATTGAAAATATTGTCTATGTCTTTGACTCCTAAGATTTGGTCTTGAGTTATTTCTCAAAGATCTTGCATATTCTCTTTGTACTTTTAAAAAATGTTAACATTGTCCTCAACCAATGTTCCTCTTGTTGTCCTTTCAAGCCCGGGTTCTGTCCTGAACATCCATTCTATTGATGAGGCTGCCCACTGGGCTTTTTATTTGACTTAGTGACACTTTCATGTCCTGCATCATTTCCATTTGTTTTCCCCTCAGTATTTCTATCTCTTCATTGAATTTATTTTCATCTCCTGTGTTGACTACCCCCCCACCCACACACACCTTTTGCAGGGGGTGGGTTTTGTGACTGGGTTTCTCTGTGTGTAGCACTGGCTGTCTTGGAACTCACTCTTAGACCAGGCTGGCCTTGAACTCACAGAGATCTGCCTGCTTCTGTCTCCCAAGTGTTGGGATTAAAGGTGTGCCGCTGTCGCCTGGCTGACTCCCTTATTTCATTCAGCTGTGTGTGTTTTTATGGAATTCATTCAAGTTTTGTGTTCTTTCTTTTTAACATATTTATATCCATTCTTTTAAATTCTTGGTTCAGAATTTCATCTAGTTTCCTTTTATTGAGAATCATTACTCTGGGATCAGTAGTTTTTTTTTGTTTTGAAAAATTCCTATTTTATGTGTATGAGTCTATACCTGCTGGTTTGTCTGTGGACCATGCCTGTGCCTGGATCCTGGGGAGACCAGATGAGAACATCGGATCCTTTGAAATTGGAGTTGCAGAAGGTTGTGAATTGTCATGTTAGGGTGCTGGGAATCAAACCTAGGTCCTCTGCAAGAGCAGTCTATGTTCTTAGCCACAGAGCTTAACCCATCTCTTCAGTCCCTGGGATCAGTAGCTTCTTAAGGAGACATGTTTCTTACATTTTGTTGTTGTTGTTGGGGCTTGCACCTCAGGAGGGAGACTGTGTGTTGACTTTTAAAAAGATAAAAGTGTGTAGGTCATGTGCTGCTGGTTTTGTGTGTCAACTTGACGCAAGCTAGAGTCGTCAGAGAGGAAGGAGCATCAGCTGAGGAATTGCCTCCACGAGATCCAACTGTGAGGCTTTTTCTCATTTAGTGATCATTGAGGGAGGGCCCAGCCTATGGTGGGTGGTGCCATCCCTGGGCTGCTGGTCCTGGGTTCTATAAGAAGGTGGGCTGAGCAAGCCATGAGGAGCAAGCCAGTGAGCAGCTCCCCTTCATGGCCTCTGCATCAACTCCTGCCTTTGGGTTCCTGCCCTGTTTGGGTTCCTATCCTGTAGTGAACAGCATTATGGAAGTGTAAGCCAAATAAACCCTTACCTCTCCAACTTGCCTTTTGGTCATGGTGTTTCATCACAGCAATAGAAACCCTAAGACAGGTCGCCTCTCTCTTGGTGGATACATTTATAGTGTTCAGGAAGGACTAGGCTGTCATGGGGCTGAGGTTCCGTTTTCCTCTTGAACTGATGTTCTGGTCAGAGGCACTATCCGCCGCCCTCCTCTGGGAGCAGAATGCCGTGCAACAGCAGTAGTCACTATCCTGGAGTAAGCTGAACCACTACGCCAAAGAGCGGCAGTCAACTCCACGACAGTCCCCCTTCGGTGCTCACCACTGCAGCCAGGACAGGGACACTGATAGGACCGTGTGCACTGATGCATTAGTAGTTGTGAATGTGAGTGGAGAGACGACCACACAGGAAGACTGGTGATTAGTTCAGATCTATGGAGAGAGCAGGACGACAAGGCTAAAGGTAGACTGAAAGAGAGGTAAAGGTATTCCAGCGGATAACACAGCAAAGGACCCTGCAAGCCAGGCCAGACTGCGTTCTTCGGGAAAAGAAAGCAAGAGCAATATAGAGTGATAAGAGCGCTAAGCAGCTTACTGAAATGACTATAAAGTGCAGATGGAGACAGCTGGGTGGAGATGCAGGATTTGGGAACTGACGACTGGCCTGCTTTTGCTGCATTCTTTTCTGACTCCCATATTCCAACCAACCTCCTAGAACTCTGGCTCTTCCTCGGAGTCCCGCTCTCCCCTGCGTGCCTTCCCTAGTTCAGATACCAGCGAGGGCACACGCCTTTATCCCAGGACTTGGGAGGCAGAGGCAGGCGGATCTCGGTGAGTTTGAGACCAGCTTGGTCTACAAAGCTGTTCCAGGACAGCCAGGGCTACCCAGAGAAACCCTGTCTCAGAAAACAAACAAACACACAAACACACAAACCAGTGCTGTGTTTGCGCATGGGCAGTGCTTGGCAGGCAGTCTCAGCTGTTGGTCACGCCTTTGCGGTTTCCTTTAAGATTGGGTTGTTGCCTGGGTATTGAACCTGGGGCGCTGTAGTGAGAGCTTCGAATCAAATCACTAGACCACCAAAGAGATGGCTCAGTGGTTAAGAGCACTGGCTGCTCTTCCAGAGGTCCTGAGTTCAATTCCCAGCAGTCACATGGTGGCTCACAACCATCTGTAATGAGATCTGGTGCCCTGTTCTGGCCTGCAGGGATACATGTAGAGCACTTTTACATAAAATATAGATACAATTCATAAAAAATTAGAAGACTGGGTTGCTGCGGGCCCACGCAGCACGTGTCTTGCTTGCTGTTGGAGTCCTTGTGAGAGCTACTATCTATATTTCGGTTCCCACCAGGTCTTCAACTTCCAGAGTTGCTTTTCTGCAGTCTCTCAAGATCTGTTTACCAGACTTTGGTACATATCGTCCATGCTTTTGAAATGGTGTCTTGCATCTTTTCTGTTGCTCGCCAGTGCTGAGCACCCAGGGCCAAGTGGAAAGGGTTTTTCCCAGCTTCTGTTATTGCCAGAGTTGCCCTAGGTACTCTGTCATCACCCCCCCAACACACACACACACACACACACACACGCACGCACGCACGCACGCACGCACGCACGCACGCACGCACGCACGCACGCACGCACGCGCATAGTGCACCATCACCACTTTTTTTTTCTTTTTTGAGTGTCCATTGCTTTCCTGGTAGCTCTTCCCAGCTTTCTGCAGATTATTCTCTAGAGACTGACCGTCCGTTCTTCAGTGCTACTCCATGTCTTCAGTTCTAATGTGCTAATCTCTGAGAGATTTTTGCTCAACAGCATTTGTTGAGGTGTGGAACGGGTGTGTGTGAGTTTGCACACGGCCACGAGATGTCGCTCTAGACCTGTAGTATCTGGGCCTGATACTGGCTGGGAGCGTTGAAGCAGCTGGTTTTTGAGTGAAAGCTGACTTGATCTATTTGTTGGAGGACAAGTGCGGTAAACTTTAGATCTCCATTAAGATCTAAAAGAATACAGAATCAAATGCTGTGCCTGGGAAGACTCTCTAAGGATTCATTCATTGGTTATCTATTTTCTTTATTGTCCAAAAATCACTACGACGGTTTCTTGCCTTGACGGTGACTTTCTTACTGAAAGGTTAAAAAGTTATACAGCAATACGTGTGTGTTAGTAACTGTTTGGAAAGGTTTTTAAAGCTTTCAGGAAGATTCAGGTTAGTTATGGACATGCAGGTTTCAGATTTTTCTATACACTCAAAACTAATTACAACTAATTTTTCTTTAGTGTGATTATATGATTAACCCCATCTCTGTAAGTGTGAAGCCTGTTAAGATGTTGAGCCTGTTTGTAAGAAGGCATTCAGTAACAGTTTTTTTTTAATGAGTAAGTGGGAATAATAACTTGAGACTTTGACTAAAGACTATTTTGTAACAGTTGGTAAATGCCTTTAAGAATGATCTTGTCCCTTCTTTATTTTATTTTAATGATTATACCATCAAATTAATAAAGCTTATGCTTTAAAAATAGGCCTTAGACTTATTTTTTATTTTAGTTGTGAAAAATAGTTGTTTTTATTTTTATTTTATTTAAAAATTTCATATATGTGCATTGTATTTTCATAGTTCCCCCCCCATAAAATTCATGGCCTCTTTTAATTATATTGTTTTTTTTATATATGAACAAATAAACACATAAATACAACCTGCTGGGTTCATCCAGTGTCGTCTGCATATATGTGTTTTTAGGGCTGACCGTGGGGTTGGATAACAAATGAGGTGTTTGTCCCTGAAGAAGACTAATCCTCCCTCTTTGACCGGTCATTACTGTCTGTAGCTCTTCATCTAGGACTGCGGCCCTTTGAGATTCCCCATCCATCTTGTCACGTCAGCACATCAGCTGGGGTCAGCCTTGTTTAGGTCTTGTTTAGGCAACCGTACTGTTGAGATTTCACAGCTTCTCTGTCACGGGTAGAAGACAACAGTATCAGAAGACGTCCTGGTCCTCTGGCTCTTAGAGTCTTTTCACTCCCTCAAGTGCCATGTTCCCTGAACCTTAGGTCAGGGCTTCTATTGCACATGGATCCAGTGGGGTTAGGCACACCGCACTCAGTAGTCCTCCGTGTTTTGACCAGTGGTGTTTTTCTGGAATAGTTCCCATCTGCCGCCAAAAGAAGTTTCCTTGATGAGGGACGAGAGCAACACTTATCTATCATCTTTCTGGACCAGAGCACAGGATGTGTACCTCGGGCTAGGCTGGATGTTGAGAACAGCAGAAGGGATCACCAGATTGGACCAGCGCAAGCAGGATGTTTAAAAACAAAAAGGTTTTTGTTGTTGTTGTTGTTTTGTTTTTGTTTTTTAAAGGAGGTAGAATTTAGCCATTTAAAATCTAATTTAATAAAACATTTTTTTTCTTTCCCTTTAAAAGAAAGATGATACTAGAATATCACCATCTCTCAATTTTTCCCACTTTTTGGAAAATGAAATAATAGAGAAAAACCCAACTGTATGGTCAGTTAATAAGACTACCTACTAGAATAACTGTGAGGAGGAAAGGCCCGATTTCAGGCATGTTTAAAGAAGAAATGTTTGATCGGGTGTATATGGAAATGGGTTCCCTGTGGCATGGAGCAGCTCACAGTGAACATTCTTGGGATTTGGGCCCAAGGTGAAGAAATCCTTCTCCCGAAGAGTGTGGTGTGTGAGAGGACAGGGGTGAAGACAGTAGCTCACCCCGGGCTCTCCTGCTCTGCAGAAGAGAACTGTGGACAGTGAGTTCAGAGTCCTGGAGACTCACGGGATTCCTGCCCGGCTTTGCTGCAGTTACAGCGTTTGTGGCTCTAGAGACACGGCCTGCAGGGCTGTGGTGGGGAAGGCATTCTCTTTCCTTCAGAGTCAGGCATCACCTGTTTGCCGTCCCTGCCTCCTGAATCCCGGGTCTCCGCTTCCTGGATTCTCTCTCCCTTCCTTCCTCCCTCCTCCTCCTCCTCTCTTTCTACGTCATCTCCTTATTTTAGAGAAAATTGCTGCCGAAAAATATTTTTGGTTACAACGTGTATTCTGGGGACATAAAGTATTTCTTGAAAACCTTCATGCTGAGATATATGTTTCATTTTCTAGCAGCGTGCTTTCATAACTCTCCAGATACGGTGCAGATTCATGTTTTGATATTTATTTGCTTTTCCTTCCGTGAGCATCCTGATTTACTTTTATCTGATACCGGCTCCATTTACGGCAATCAGCTGGTATCTGCCTGTCACAATTGCTTTGACGAGCCGCATATGAGAAGTGCAGGCGTGGTCTTGGTGGTGATGCTGGCACTCGCCTGAGTCACAGCTTGTGCCTCATCAACTGCAATCTGATTTGTGATTCACAAAACCTTATTTCCACTGCATCCTCTCTAACCTCCCACCTAAGCTTTGGCTATGGTGATAAATATGGAATGATGCTTCGTTTTAGTAGAAAACCTAACTAATTTCCGGTGACAGCTATGAAATATTCTGAAAACTTTAAACAATAATCTTTGCATTAATTAATTGCTTTTGCCCTGTTTTTACAACTTGTTTAAAGTTATGCTTAGAGGGTTTATCAAGTTGATTACTAACTACTGATCTTGACAATATTTCATTGAATTTTTACAAGTTGGGAACGTTTATACCCTGGGGATCTGAACCCAGGTGGCCATAGGTAGCTTTGACTGAAGTGACTCGGGGCTCTGATACAAGAGCGGATTGTAAAGTGTGCTCTGGAGGCTGGGGATATGCTCAGTGGTACTTTGTCTAGGATGTTTAAAGAACTGGGTTTGATCCTCATACCAGACAGCCAAACTACAAACAAAATCAAAGCAAATATATCAACCAGGGTGTTAGTTTAGCCACTTAGGAACATGATATCTGCACCTTTGTGGGTTACATTATGGAAACTTGATACATGTATATAATCTGTAATAATTAAATAGGGCAGCCAGCAGTTCCATCATGTTAAACCAGACACAGGTAAATATGGAGTCTTTTCTCTTCTGTACAGAACCTGGGTTAAAATTATATATGTACATGTATATAGAAGTGTATATTTATACATGTGTATAGGTCATAAAATTAGAAAGGGGCTCATGAGAGGTAGGAAGTGATTTTAAGGGAGATGGGGAAAGAGGCTAATACACACACACACACACACACACACACACACACACACACACACACACACGGAGAAGGTAGCCAGCCAAAGAGGCCAGGAACATGGAGAGGGCACTAGGGGGTGGTGGTGAATAGAAATTCTATGAAGAAATTCCACCTTACACCGGAGCGTCTTCATTCTTCAAGGCTTGACAGGGGTCCTTGGGGGTGGGTCGTGCTGTGTCCTGTGCCTTTGGCGTGGGTAGGAATGTACAGAAGAAAGCACTGATGCTCCGAAGCTTGCAGTGTTGACAGTTACCACCCTAAGGCTGTGGGACACAACTGGGACTTTCCCTAGCTCCTGATGGATAAGTACAAGTGAAACTGGGACTTTCACTGGCCACTACAGTTCCAGCTGAGGCCTGGGGATGACACTTACTTCCAAATGGACAAGGGCAGGTGTGACTCAGGCTTATGGTGATGGTAGCCTTTGTCCCAGAAGCCGAAGGATGTCTTCTGCATGTGAGGCACGTACTGGCCCCAAGGCTTCTGATGACATCAGAGGGTCAGCCACCGGCCCCTAAGGTAAGGTGACGTCTGTCAGTGGCTGTCGTTGCAGATTGGATTCTTGGGAATGGGAGCAGCACAGTGTGAGTTCCTTGTTTACAGCAGGGCTGTCACTCCTAGACCAGACAGTCCCCAAAGTGGACGGAAGGCCCGTGAGGACCAGGGCACACCCCTTGACTCGGCTGCTTGGATGCGGGTTCCCTGTGGCCTTTTCGCTTAGCCTTTCCTGGCAGGATGGACTGCTGAGGTTAGCTGAAGCTCCTTCTCTAGGCTGCCCTTCTGCCTCTTCACGCGGTCTCTCTTGACTTGCTGGTTTCAGCAACTCCTCCCAGGGCTCTTCTTGGAGTTCTTTTTCCTTTGCTTCCCTGGCTCCTATCCATGGCAGAGTCAAGGACAGGGCACCTCTGGTCAGCTGTCTCCTCCTAGTCTCCTGCGTCCAGTGTCAGAACTTTATGAAGTTTATGCTGTTCTCTACTTCCCGATTGAGGTTGCACAGACTTGAGTGGCCCGGTGTACAAGACAGGGTGGACACCAGGCTTTCCCGTGCAGTTTGCCACCTACTTGTCACAACAGCTCAGCAAGGTGCCACTGCTGCTCTCTCTTACACGGAGGAAGAGGAGCGAGGCATGAGACACAAGACTCTTTTAAGACCTGTTTATTTTATGTGTATGTGTCTTGCCTCCATTGCATGTAAGTGTGCCATGCATGTGCAGGCCTGCCGAGGCCGGGAGGATATCAGATCCCCTCGAACTGGAGCTAGAGATGGTTGTGAGCCACCATGTGGGTGCTGGAAACTGAACCTGGGTCCTCTGCAAGAGCAGCAAGGGATCTTAACAGCTGAGCCATCTCTCCCGCCCTGAGATAAGAGAATCTTGGGATGGATCACATTTGTTATGTTGGGAATTATGTATATAATTCAACTTATATATAGGAAATCCACACTGGGTGACTTATAACTGTCTATAACTCTGTTTCCAGAAATCCAGCTCCCTCTATGTCCTCCATGGCACTTGAACACATGGACGCATATACATGAATACACACACACACACACACACACACACACACACACACACACACACATACACTACAGAAATTTTAAACAGTCTTTCTTTAAAAAATATAATGTATAGAAATAAGGATGGATGCTGAAGTCTCAAAGCTCATGGATCTTCATCCTGGGAAGCCTTCAGCGTGATGCGAGACAAGGCACAGCTGTGGTAGAAGCACTGCTTTCTAAGTGTGCCAGGGTCCAAGCAGCCGCTCTCAGAAATCTGAGTGGTTTGGAGCTATCAGCCCGCCCCGAAGCTTTCTCGGTTGAGGGCGAGTCCACCGTGAAGTGTGATTCCACTCTTTCTGTATAAGCCTGTTGACCGACCGTGAGGATGAAAATGTAGACTTCCCCAGGCTTTGAAGTGGTGTGGAAGGCCTGTCTCCGCACCCCAGATTGTTCCTGTCTCGGCTCTCAGACCGTTCTGCTGCTTCGGTAAGTGAGATGCTGCTATTTTTAGTTGGGAAGATGGTTTTTTTTTTTTGAATCACTGGCATATTCACTACACATTTGAGGAAATAAATGTTAATTTATATGTGCATGTTTAATTTTCATAAAGCTAACATACTGCATTTAGGAGACATGGTCCTTTTAATGGAAGTAGTTTCTAATTGAAGCTAGTTTTTCAGGCCAAGGCCATTGCTAGGTCCATTTCTGTAGAGCTAGTAAATAAATTTAACGTGGAATACGGACTTTCCAGTTCTGGCTGAGTAAAAAACCAAAGCAAGTCAATTAACCCTTACATCAATTCAAGGGACAGTGGGGGCTGCCATTCTGTTCGTTAGCTTTCTCTCTCACTCTTCATTATCAGAGTCGAGGGAAAGGGACGGACAGAAGGATCGTTACATGCAGGGCCAAAGGGGTCTTACCCCATGCTACCTAGTTCTTCGTGTTTGACAGAAACTTTTGAAAAGAGGAATACTGTGACAGAACATTTGAAGGGTGTAATTTGTTTTATTTTGTTTTAAAGAAAAGTTTTCAAATGTACTCCTGGAGGGTCAGTGGGTAAGAGCACTGGCTGCCCTTTCAGAGGATCGGTGTTCGGTTCCCAGCACCCATTTTGAGTAGCTCACAACTGCCTGTGACTCTGTCTCCTAGGGACCTGATGCCTCCTTCTGGCCTTTGTAGACACTTGCACTCACATGTGCACACACACAACTCTCTCTCTCTCTCTCTCTCTCTCTCTCTCTCTCTCTCTCTCACACACACACACACACACACACACACACTATATACACACGCATAAATAATAGATCTTTAAAAAAGTGTTAAAAGTAGAAAATATGTACCGTAATTACCATAGTCCTCACCAATACCATTGGACTGTCGATGGTTTTGTCTGCATCACATATTTTGTGTTTCCATACCTGAGAGCATCGGCCATCATGCAGTGTAGCAAATTATGGACTGTGACTTTTGTCACTGGCTAGATGCTCCATCCCAGTTTTCTCATGATAGTTAGAGCAAGCTATATCTTCTTTGAGCTCATCTTCCACAGAGCCCTTACTCTAACATTGTGTGTCCATATATACCTGTAGGGAAAATACATTTTGTACGTATGGCTACTCAGCTATGAAGGGACTTGGGACACTAATGATGTGTGCCCTTTGTTAAAGCAATCCAACATTATGAGAGTGGAGAGACTTGATACTAAAAAAGAAAACCAGAGACAACTGATCCCCCAGTGACTTAAGAAGCTGAGACATTGGAGACCATCATAGCCTAGAATTTGAGAATGAACTTCTAGATAGAACTTTTGATAATGTTAGGATGCTGACAGAATCAACAAAGGAAAATTTGGTAATTTATATTTTGCTTTAAACATTGACAAATAGGTATTAAATTATGTTAGACTTGCTCTTTGTTGGTTTCTCATATATGTATGTGTGTGTGTAGTGAATGTGTAGTATGTGTGTATATGTAGTGCACGTGTGTGTAGTGTTTGTGTGTGTAGTGTGTGTGTCACACATCAGAAAATTGAGCTCTCTGGAGGCTAAGGCAGGAGGATTGCCAGGACTTCCTATCTTATTTATCAGTACACATAAGTGATGTATGGTTTACATATCTAGTACCAGATCATCCAAGGCAAGACCCTGGCTCAAGGAAACCAATCGAACAAGTACATATGCTAGGTCACTCAGTGTCCAAACTACTGTCATTTTGTTTGTTAGTCATGTTGGAAGATAGGAAAACACTTTTGAAGGAAGTCCTCATGAAAGAAAAATATCCATGAAACGCTTCAACCAAGACAAGAAGTAAATCTGCCTTAGTGAAAGTTACTGCATCAAATAATAGAAAAATAATAGAAAGCTATGACTGAGTGTAAGGAGGGTCCAGTCTGTGCAATCACTAAGGGTGGCATCTTCATGAAAGGCCAGGAAGGAAGAAAGACAGACACTAGCATGGATGACCACAAAGAGTGCCAGAACACCTTCAACTTCCTTCCCAAAATGTTCCAGAAGGCATTCAAAAATTGTGCTTACAAGTCATGGTTGGAAGAAAACTCAATCGGTCATGTAAACTGTAAAACACCAGTCACAACAAACCTCCAAAATGACTGTAATAAAAAAGGCAGATAATCACAAGTGTTGACAAAGACATGGATAAATTAGAACCCTCGTTTTTTTTGTGGTGAAAATAAAGATAAACAGTAACCCTGGAAAGCAGCCTGGCAGTGAAGCTACATGTCCAAGAGAAATAAAGTATTTGTAGAAAAATTTGTGTATGAATATCCACATCAGCATTACTCATAGTGGCTAAATAGTGGAAAACCCCAAGTAGTCATCAATTGATTAGTGACTAAATAATGCAGTATGTCCATAAGTGGGATTAAATTGGTTATAAAAAGAAATGAGGGGCACATACTTATAACAACATAGACTAACTTTGAAAATATGTTAAATTAAAGACGTGAATAATTCACCTTGTATGACATCTCTATAATAAGGAGCTCCCTAGAGACAGGAAGTAGATTAATGCTTTCCAAGGACTGGGTAGGTGGTGGTAAGTGTGTTCTCAGAGGAGAGATTTAGAAAGGACTTTCTTTTGGGGTGAATGAGAATCTTCTTTTTTTTTTTTTTTTTTTTTTTTTGGTTTTTCGAGACAGGGTTTCTCTGTGTAGTTCTGTGCCTTTCCTGGAACTTGCTCTGTAGACCAGGCTGGCCTTGAACTCACTGAGATCCACCTGCCTCTGCCTCCCGAGTGCTGGGATTAAAGGCGTGCACCACCACCGCCCGGCTGTGAATGAGAATCTTATAGAGCTGGTTGTAGTGGTGGCTGCACAACTCTGTGAATATGTTGAAAACCAAGAGTCATGACTTTAATGGGTAAGTTTTGTGAACTTACATATTAAATTACATATAAAATTGTTAAAATAACTAATGGTTCAACAATTCACAAAGATATGTGTTTTCACTATGATGAAAAGTAAGAACAAAAAAAACCCATGAGTGCTAGAAGCAACTGGTCAAAGACAGTAGTGAGCTAAGGCATGTTGGCTGTCATGGACAGCACCCAGGCACTGCCTTTTATGGCACTGTGCGATGTAAGGAGGCTATGGGAAGAGAATGCGTTAAATCACAATGTTTTAAAAAGAGTAAATCATGATTCTCATGCAGTTACAATGAATATGTATTAAAGACTTGACTTCACTTAGGCAGTGAAGGAAACTGGCAAATGTTCTAACTAGTTCAAAAGAGAATTCAAAGAATAGACATCCTAACACATGTTCTTCAACAACTCTTCGACAATGATCCGAGCTGGAAATAGATAGTGTGGCAGAGTGTGCCATCTGTAGGTACTGCTTAGCAAGGGAAGAATCAGATGGCTTGGGGGTATCCTCTAGACCACACAGTTTTATATTGAAATATACAGTTTTCCCCTATGCAATTATTTGTCCCAAATAATTCATGACATAGACAGTGGCTGAGGCTCCACCAGGGTGAGAAGCAGCACCAGCATAGAGCACATGAATATTCAGTGTTTGTGCCCAGAGCTGTAGGCCTGACAGGAATGATGGAGATGGATACCAGAGCTGAGGGAGAGGCTGATTTGTCCAGACAGGAGGCAGTAGCTTGAGGAGGAGAGGGGCAGGAAGGGAAGAGAAGGGCCACCTCGGCGGGCATGAGGGCAACGTAAATAGATGGGCCTCGACACATACTCCATCTGAGGGATGCAGGCACGGAGGGAGTCCAGGCTGGATCCTTGCTTTTAGAATCAAGTTCCAGGTGTTACGCAAGGAGCGCTTTCAAAAAAATGTGACCAATTTACCTACTAAACCGATTCATTCACATCCATTGACCAAATTCACCAGCTTGTTTCAGTTCGCCATAGTATTGGCAAATTGCTCATTGAGTCAAACTATCTTTTAAAAAATTGATCTGTTTCCAAATTCTGATTCCCTGGGCAAATGGGTTTGCCAAAGTTGAGTGGTTCTTTTTGTAAGCCACATTCTACATGCATTAATTTACACATTCTTTCGTTGACAGACATTTCGGCACTTACTGTGTGTCTGGCCCCGTCTGCAGCAGAAGCTTCTGCCAACGGAGTTGTAGAAGAAAATGCTCTCAGTGATACATAATTGACAAAGATGCCTTGATTCGTAAGGATCTACTCCAAATGGGAGTCTGAGTGAGTAGTAAGACGGTTGTGGTGATTTGAATAGGGATGCCCCACATAGGCTCATATATTTGAATACTTGGTCATTAGGAATTGTGCTACTTGGCAGGGATTAGGAGGTGTGGCATTGTTGGAGGAAGTGTGTCCCTGGGGGTTGATTTTGAGGTTCAAATTCTCAAGTCAGGCCCAGTGTTGGGGATGTCTTTCTGAATGCTGTGAATGTGTGTTGCTCTGGTTTGGTTGATAAATAAAATGCTGATTGGCCAGTAGCCAGGCAGGAAGTATAGCATAGGCAGGATAAGCAGAGAGGAGAATTCTGGGAACAGGAAGGCTGAGTCAGGAGTCGCCAGCCAGACAAAGAGGAAGCAAGAGGTGAAGGCAGAACTGAGAAAAGGTACTAAACCAAGTGGCTAAACATAAATAAGAATTATGGGTTAATTTAAGTGTAAGAACTAGTCATTAGTTAGCCTGAGCTAATGGCCGAGCAATTTTAATTAATATAAGCCTCTCTTGTGTTTACTTGGGTCCAAGAGGCCACAGGGCCACGGGAGCCAGGCAGGACCAGGAAAACTTCAGCTACACTCTTCTTCCTGCTGCCTTTGAGCTGGATGTAGAACTCTCAGCTACCTCTCCAGCACCATGTCTGCCTGCACGCTGCCATGTTCCCTGCCATGATGATAGTGGACAAAACCTCTGAACTGTAGAAAAGACTCCAATTCAATGCTTTCCTTTACAAGAGTTGCTGTGCTCATGGTGACTCTTCACAGCAACAGAACACTGACTAAGACAACAGTGCTGTGGACCATGACAAGACACGGAGAGTGGCTTAACATCCAATAAATATCCACAGAATCCTTCCTCTTAATTGGCACAGTGCTCCACAGGTTGTTAAGAGGCAGCAAAGGGCTAGAGATGTTGCTAGAGCCCTTGTCTAGCATGTGCAAGGCCATGGGTTTGATCCTCAGCACTGCCCAAAATAGAAACATCAGGAGATAGCAGCTTTATAAAAGGAATGAACAGATCGGGTTTTACAGATTCCTACATAAGTTATTTGACACAGGTCACTTACTCTTCCTGCAGAAATAATGCTAAAGCAGGAGTTAGGTTCCCAGTTCAGTGCTCAGCAGTTTAATCACAATGTAGGAGGGAGTGTGGCAGGAGAGAGAGAGAGTGTGTGTGCTCTGGTCTAAGAAATGAGGACTTGGGGATCCTTCCGGCCTGGCTTTTATTAGCTGTGATCCTGGACATATAGCTGAAGGTCTCTGGCTCTCAACTCTGAAGTGAGGATGGAAATCTCCACCCAAAGGCTGGCTAATTAAACGAGAAGGTGTAAAGCAGATCCAAGCTGCCTCTCCTAGGCTGCATGTACCCCAGGAGAGCTACGAATGTGGCCCAATGCACTTGTAGACCACCTCATGTTGCAGTGTCAAAAGACTGGAAAGTCAAAGTTCTCAAAGAACTTCTGTTGTTATTGCTTTCTGCCTTCTTGAAAAGAATCGAGAAAGTATAAGCTGCTATTTCAGGGACTCTGGTTCCTCAGCCCCCTGTGCTGTAGTATTGGCCAGGGGCCCCCTCGGGGGCATTTTACTTGCCTAAGGCTGGTCCTTTTATAGCAAATGGTCTTTGAGTTATTTGTGCTTTTATAGTTGGGATGCACTCAAGCCTGGTTCTAGTTTGTATTACACGTTAGCCATACATTTCTGGGAAGAGTAACCAGGGATGCCACTCATTTGATTCAGCTGCAATCCACTTGTCGCCAGGCTCTGAGAACACAGGCCTCTCTGAGGAGAAGGTAGGTCTTTCCTGTTATAGAACCTCCTCTGCTCACGTTTCTCCCCAAATGTCACAGATCAGGGGCGAAGCCGCATTCGATCTGGGCCCTCCCTCAGCAGACAGAAGACAATAGCAGGGTGTGCATCACTTCAGGCTCCCCACTTCACCGTGCTGGCTTTTTTTTTTTTTTTTTTTAACCATGGCTTTGAAGCTGTACGTGAGCGATGAAGCCCTCAGCATGCTTCCTCAGTGCAAACCGGGATGTGGGCAGCGCTGGGTAAAGCAGGCCCATCTCTGAGGGGCTGAAAGCCAAGAGGAAACAGTGACATGACAAGAAAACGGACACAGGGGGAGAATGGTGGCTGGCTGGAAGACTTTGGAAGGCTACAGGATGTGTAACACACCGACACCCTCCTCGTGCAGTGGACGGTAAGTGCCGTACGAAGATGCCACCGAAGACTTTTCGCTGAGGCTGTGTTTGTAACCGAAAAGTCCTTCGATCAACAGTGTTTGACAAAGGGGACTGACTGGTAAATAGTCATGATAGACCTATGCAATTAAAAACCACGACACCTGCTAAAAAGGCGACTGTTCTTTATTACTGATTTTGAGTGGCTTTCATGTTAACTCGTAAAGTAAAAGAAACTTAAGATGCAGATGTGGACTTACAGTATTCTGTAAGTTTGTGTAAGAAAATGAATAAAACCATATGCGTACGTACACAGGTGCTTCTGTGGAACATCTGTCTCTCTGAGAACTGGGTAGCATTGGGTGTAATCGGGGAAGGCAACCAGGAGGAGATTTTTTTTTTAAATTTATATGCCTTTTATATCTCTATTATTTTCAACTCTATGGCTGCTCAAATAATAAAGAAGGTAATTGTTAAAGATGAAAAAACTTAAGCTGTGACCCGAGATCGATATCTAGGCTGGATGAGAAGGTGGAGATTTTGTTGAGAAATGTAGAAGCTCAATATGTAAATGTTTGCTCAGGATTCTTCCTCCCAATTATGGTGGTTCTTCAAACTTACAGCCTGTTTGGGTGTGTACTTTATTGAACTGAGAGAGGGAAGAAGTGTGCAGTGGTGGCGGAGGCGCCTCGGTCTGTGTTTGCAGAGAGCCTTGGTTGTAGCGCAAGCTGGAGTTGTCTCTGCAGAGTTGCTGACTTCTGATAAAGCGGCCCGTTTCAGTAGTAAGGAGATGCACGCTCCCTGATGATCTCATCTTTTCACTCACTGGTTCACTCAGAGAATATCCAGTACCTACCGTAACCTCCGCACGCTCTAAAGCACCCGGATTATAACAGTGAACAAAACCATTTCCATATGGAGTTTATATCCTATTTGCAAAATAGGCAATGCATACATAAATAAAAATCCAGAAACTTGTAGACACCATTAAGAGGATAAAGCAGGAAGAGAGGACAGTGTGTGCCTTAGATAGGAGAGTGGGGAGCCGTTTGGGGTACCCAGAGAAGTCTTGAGGGGGTAACAGAGAAAAGACCAGAATTGGGACACGGAGTCAACATGCAAAGGTCGCAGAGGGAGGGAGGGTTTTAAGTAAAAGAGCACAGAGCTGGAAGTGCTTGGCCTGTTGGGGACCAGCTAGGACAAGTGACCAGCTAGGACAAGTGACCAGCTAGGACAAGTGACCAGCTAGGACAAGTGAAGTGGAGCATCCGGGGTCGGGACTGGGGAGGAACATGGAGGTGGGCGCTATCAATGCTTTCCAAACTCCCGTGCGCATCAGCCATTTTGGGGTCTCACCAAAACACAGAATCTAGTTCTCTAGGCTTATGAGGCGGCCTGGGGCGGTGTCTTTCTTTCTACATAGCTCCCTGTAATGGTACTCTGGCTATACTTTGTGTAGCAAAGGGTTGGACGCCGCAGTACCTGTGGTTAAGGAAAGGGGGTTAAATTTTGTTCTTTGTGTGACAGACAGACACTGCAGTTTTAAATGGAGGAGTGACAACATCCTGTCTGTGATTGCAAAGATTCCTCCGCCTGTTCTATGGAGGCTGCACCATTTATCTGTAGGGCAGCAGCAGGTAAACGGGACTTTGCTGAGTGACTTGGCTGGGAGTAAAAGCGGCTTGCACTAGGACAGTAGTAGTTGGGGGGGTGTTGGGAAGGTTCGGGATATATTTTGGAGGCAATGCCAACAGAACTTGCTGGTGGTTAGGATCAGAAAAAGAGGGAAGGAATTGATTGTGGGAGGTCTACCCATTTCTCCGTGGGAGGCCGCTCCCACTTTTTCCCCAGGGTACTCTTGAGGGAGGAGGGAGAAATATTGACAGCCCCAGGAAGGCCTGGATCAATATCCACTGGCCTCTTCTGTCTCTTCAAAAGGGATTTTTATTGGAATACCAAGGGGAGGAGCAAAAGACCTTCCCATAGCACAGCCAAGTGCAGACCCTTTCCAAACATCTGGCAAAACACGCACATGGTCAAGCAATCCTCTACTGCAGCCCCGCTGGGTAAAGCAAGCTCAGATCTCAGTAGGAAACCTCTGTGGGTCTCCACAATTGATGGTGTTCCTGATTATTTAGTGGAGTGAAAACCAACATGGAGAATGGAGGTGTCACATCTGAGACAGTAAACCTGAGGGGAAGGGGGAGACTTCCCTGTCCATGACACGTTATCTGAAGTGTGCTTAGTGAAAGCCCTTTGCTCACGGTGCTGGCTGTGGAGGCCCCTTAGACCTTGCTTAAAGAGGCCAGTCTTGAGTGTCTCTTCCAAGGAATCTCCCACAGAAACTGCATCACTAGCGGTCTTATTGAAGGGGCCCTCCAACCACTGCACCAGGGATTGACCTTGGTGCTCCAGCCAGGAACCAGGGAATGGTGCCTGGTGACGGCACACCCGCCCTCAATGGTGCTCAAGCCACCTCAGGAAGGAGATGTCTGCATTGCCTGGGCTTGGATGATCTCAGCCATCTCTAGCTTGGGGAACTCTTTGGGCGTCTACATCACCTCTACCAAGGCTCCGGGACATCACTGAAGAGGGGACAAGAAGGATGTAAGAAGTGAGGGAAGGGGTGGAGTGAGGTGGGATGCTGTCTTAGGAGCTAGGTAGTACTGCTGCTTTCTGGATCTTACAGTGGGTCTGTTTACTAGCACAGAGTAGGTCTCACTAGCACCGAGTAGGCATGTCAGTAACTTGATGTGGGGGTGGGAATGAGGAAAGGGGCCCATGAGGCCTGAACCCCTCCCTGAGAAGTTCTAAGTAGATAATGGTAGCTAGGCAGGAAGGGCTTGTGAAGCCCCACCCCTCCCTGAGTCTAAATGGGCAGTTGAAATGATTGCTAGGGAGGGAGAAACAAATTCTTCAGTGGAATACCATCCATAGAGACCTATGCTTTTGTAAACAATCCCTCGCCAGGATCTTGTAAGAAACCCTAACAAAACACAGCGGGGAGAGGAGGCTGGGGAGGTGGATCAGTGGATAAAGCACTCCTTGCACAAGTTTGTGTCCCGAGTTTGGATCTCCCCCAGAGGTAACGTTGGGCAAGTGTGGTGGCCACCTGTAACCTCAGAACTCTGGAGGCAGAGACAAGGGGAATCCCCGGGGACAAGTCAGGACTAGCCAGGAATTGTCTGGGTTCGAAGAGGGTCCCTGCCTCACTGAAAGTGGAGAACAATGGAGGAAGACCTCTGACGTCAACTTTGGGCATGGCCCCTACACACACCTGTGAAGATGAATACACAGATGCATATGTGCCTCACACACATGCACATGGAAAAAAGAAAAAAAATACAATTGGCCACCCAAACCAAACCAAACCAAAAAGAAAACCCCAAAAGAAAAAACACACACCCTCATGAAAATAGGAAAGGGGAGTATCTGGATAGAAGAAATGGGGCAGCAGGAATGGGTGGGGGACAAGACAGGGTGACAGGAGGTGGATTGATCAAAATGCATTATAGCGTATTCTTGAAAACTCCTAAGAAAGCCTTTATCATATGTAATTAATATATGCAAATAGAAGAGAAAAAACAATTAATACACAGCCATGGAACCAAATAAGATAAAAAAGAGCATCCCGTAGGCATGGCAGTGGATAGACTCCTGTTGCAGGCTGCTTCATGATCTGAGACTTCGAGGTGACGTGCATGCTTTCCCTGCAGCATCTGGATGCACACAGCTGCAGCCCAAGGCCATGCCAGGGAGACAGCAAGTAAGCAACCTTGGTGTGTGTTTGAGCCTGAGCATCCGCTGCTCAGAGACAGCAGCTTCCTGTTAGGGCTGTCTTCCCGGCCCGCCGGTGGCCCTCCCTCAGTGCCTTCATGCCATCTCTGCTTTGTGTTCCTCTCAGAGACCATACAAAACTCTCTGGTGTCTCCTGGTGTCTCTTCTTGTGAAGACACTGGTCCTGTTGGACCCAGCCACCCTGTGGCGCTTTGACTGAAATGGCCCCCATAGGCTCACAGGGAATGGCACTGTTAGGAGGGGTGGCCTTGCTGGAAGAAGTGTGTCAGAGGGAGTGAGCCTTGAGGTTTCAAATGCTCAAGCCAGGCCCAGTGTCCCTGTATCTGCCGGCTGCCTGTGAATCAGAGTGTAGAACTCTCTGCTCCTTCTCCAGCTCCATGCCTGCCTGTGTGCCTCCTTGCTTCCCACCACGACAGTAATGGACTAAACCTCTGAACTCTAAGCCAGCCCCAGTTAAGTGTTTTTCTTTATAAGAGTTGCCGTGGTCATGGTGTCTCTTCACAGCAATAGAAACCCTACCTAAGACGTACCCTTATTCCATGTTAGTCCACCCTACCTCCACAAAAGCCTGGTATCCATATACAGTCACACTGAGGTTAGGGATTCAGTGTATGGATTGGGTCAGGGATACACAAATCGGAACCTAGCAGAGGTTGTCTTCCTGCCTCTCAGCATCTATGCCGGTACCTAGGCTCCCTGTTTACAGGGTAGAGAGACAAACGTGAAATCCATCAGCACCTGGTGTCTGTTGCAGACCAACGCAGTGACTTTGGAGAGACACCCTAACCTCTCTGAGATCTCTGGCCTGTAAGCTGGAGGTCGGCCTGCCTTTCACAGTGCCAGGAGAGTGGCAGGAGACGGCATGTAGCGCCTCCAGGCCTGACTGTGCTGGGTGGTAGATGCTCAAGAATGGGCAGCTTTATAGGGTTGCACTTTGCAGGCCACTTGTAATTTTGCCTTTGGGTCTACGGTCTCCACTCACAGGTTTATCACACACCAGCAAAAAGGAACCATGGGTAGCCCTCACAGCGAGAGGGAAAAGGCTTCGCGTCCCCAGTGCTGTCCTGGTACACCTTGCAGTGGACGGTGCTGGCTGCTGTGTGCACTGGCCTCTGGGCCTAGGTAAACTGTTTTGCTCAGATGTCTAATCCCGGCTCTTCGTTATCTTGTGGCTGCCATTCTTGCTAGCTTTGGTCTCCAGCTAACATTTATGATCTCTTTTAAGTAAACATCGGAGAGTAACAAAACCTCATGCACAGCTAATAGGAAACAGCAGGGGGGGGGGGGAGAGAAGTTATTTTCCTCTCCATTACCAGCCTACCTCCATTAAAACCCCGGCTGAGATCAAGGTTATCTGCAACCAGCACAGAGAGGAACCGGGGCCAGCCGCAACACATCCCACAAAGACATTCTCCCGCAAGGGCTTTCTGTTCTCTGGATTCTGCGGGTGCATCTCTCTGACTGCAGCCACTCGGTTGCAGAATTCCAACTAGAAAACCCAGAGTGTATCAAGAGCAGCACCACAGCAGCCCGTCTTGTTAGACATTGAGAAGTTGGAGTGTTTGGATTGTGAGGGCTATCATCTTGCATTCTGGACTTGAATATAAGTCTCTACAATTTTTTTTTTTCAGCTTGTACTTTATGTTCGGGTGTTTTGCCTGCCTGCATGTCTATGCCAAGTATGCACGCAGTGCCCACAGAGGCCAGAAGTGGGTATCGGATTTCCTGGAACTGGAGTTGGAGCCAGTTGTGAGCCACCATGTGGATGCTGGGAATTGAACTCGGGTCCTCAGGAAGAGCAGCCAGTGCTCTTAACTGCTGAGCCGCCTCTCCAGCCCAAGGCTTTGCAAACCCCTCTGGTGCTCCCCCCCCCAAGTGTAGCTAGCTCCCTACCCCCTCCAAGCTCAAAGTACCCCATGGAAGAGTTTGGGTTTGATTTCTGTTTTTTTCTTTCCATCACCGGGGGTAAACACAGGTTGCTGACAGTAGACCTCTGCAGGCTTCAGTCAGAGTCCTGGTCACCTATGCGAAGAGGACAGAGGTGGGGCAGAGGGGGGACCGTGGCTTCTGGGATGGGCGGGGCAGCCTTGAGTGAACCAGCCGCCCCGCCCATCCCAGTGTGTGTGGGATTCTGTCAGGCAGAGCCACCGTGAGGAGAGGTGGTAGCATTGCTCCTCTGTTCAAAACACAGGGCGGTTACTGCCGTGAGGACGCCGGCATGGCAGAAACAAGGGCCTGAGGTGCTGACCCCAGTCCAGCAGAGTTTGCTTCGGGCCCGCTATTAGGACTTGCCACTCCTGGCTCTGAGTTCTCCATGAAACTTCCTCTCATTTTCGGTTAGTTTTTTTGCCTTTGGGAGTCTTGCTTTTCTAAAGTATTTTAAGTGATGCAATCATTAGAAAAACTCCCCTGGGGTTTTTAGTTTGTCCTTTATTGAGTAACGAGCCATTGTGCCGAGGACTGGGCTCCCCCCAAATTTATACACAGAAGCTGTACTTCCAGTGTGATGCTTGGATGCCGAGTCTCCGGAAGTTGTTTGAGCTTAGATGAGAGGATAGGATGGATTGGTAGACACTAATTAGACACTAATTGGTAGATCTAATTAGAGTCCTGAGGAGGAGGACAGACCAGAGCTCCCTGGCTCCCCACAGTGAAGGGGGCACTGGGAAGGCTCCGTGTCAAACCAGGAAGAGGAAACCAGATCCGAACTTTGGGTTTCTATTTCATGGCCTCCAGAAGAATGAGAAGGAAGATCATGCCGTCAACAGCCATCCAGTCTGGTATTTCATTACAGCAGCCTGAGTCAGTCACTGAGATTATTAGCAACAAACATGTTAGTTTTTAAAAGAAAAAAAATGTTAAGTCAGACCTGATTTGTCTGTTTTAGGAAAACGCAAGGTCTACATAGTGCTGAAACTGACCATGCATGCATGCATCCATCCATCCATCCATCCATTCATTCATTCATCCTTCCTAGCTGAGCTTGAGACGAATGAGGTGTCCCTGACTCTGGTATCTAGTGACACATGAGCACTCCTGGAGGATGGGATCAGATCTGTGTTCCCAACATTTCATCCTTAAGTCTCACAGGCCACTTAATTACTATTTTTAAATGAGTGAATCAGAGGGGAGGAGAGTTCATGTACTGCCTCAGAGAGGAGATGATTTTAAATGTTCCAGTGAGCTTTTCTATCAACACAGACAGCAAGAGGTGTAAGCCATCCTGAGTGGGCATTTTCACCTGGTTCTCTGTCCTCTTTACACATCATGTCCTCTCGCTATATCCTTAGGACCCACTGTCCACACAGTAAGTCACGCTGGTGTGCAAAGTCCCAGAGTCTTTGATACCCAGTGAAAGGCGGATCTCTCTCTGCTTTCAAAACCAGAAGAACTCTTGGTATTTTGATCAGGAGGAAGAGAGGAGAGAGAACTTTAAAAAAATTTTTTGCTACATTCCTTTATATTCATTGCTTCATTTATAACCCTGAAAGATGTATCACTATTCCCATTTTAGAGATGAGGGAATGGAAGCTAAGAAAGATCAAACAACTTGCCAGGCCTTGAGGGTAATTGTTTCTGACTCCCAAGTTTCGCAGTCTCAAGGTCGGCTCTGTCCAAGTCTCTTCAATCAGGAGCAACCACTCTTTCATTATGATTGTTACAGTCTTACTCTCCGCCATGTTTCCACACTGACTTTCATGAGCTTTATGGAAACAAGGAAATGTTATCTGCCAGTTTTTCCTCACCTTGGTGTTTGTACCTGTTCATGTATGGGAGCACAAGGGTCTCTTGGCTGTTTGCTCATGTATGTTCCAGGCTAGCTGGTCCCTGAGCTTCCAGGAATCCTCCTGTTTCTCCCTACCACCCCACACTCTCACTGTAGGAATACTGGGATTGCAGGTGTGTGTTATTGTGTTTGGCTTTTCAATAGGTTCTGGGATTTGAACTCACGTCCTTTCACTTGTATGGCATGTACTTTACCCACTGACTCATTTCCCAGCCCTGTAAGATTTGCGTAATTCACTTGAAATCCATCTGAGAAGACACTGTGTGACATAAATATACAAATTTACATAAATATAAAGATATAAATAGTAACTCAGTCCACTTCTGCTAAAAGGGAGACTAGATCCTAGAGAGAAGAAGAAGGGATTGGAGGGAGTAGCTGGGAGGAAATTGAAGATTTTTTTTAGGAAGGCCAGAAATAAGGGACCAAGGGCCGGCAAGGGTGAAGAGGGTCCAATTTCCATACTTATACGCAAGACTTACAGTTGATGTTGCCTGTAAGGATTCTTCCAGCTCTATTTTGTGGATCTCTGAGCATGGACACTGGTCAGCTGAGAGAAACTGGATGGAGCTCCAGTCTTCTGGGATGTGACAGAAGTCCTGAGATTTTCTTGTTTGCTTCTCTGCTGGACTCACACACAGTCTGTGTCCCACTTTGCCAGCCCCTGAGGCCCAGGCTGTAGTCTGCTTGGCAGAGGGCTCCACCCTGCCCCAGAGCTGGCTGGTGGCCGCCTGTTTGTGGATACAGCGTCTGCTTTTTCTCTTCAGCTGTTTCCTGGGATGTTGAACTACCCTCTCACCTGTGGGTCAGCCCACCACTGACCCTCCCTCCTGCGCATGCACCAGCTTGAGGTCCTAGGTCACGGGTCACTGCCGTCCTTTATCAGCAGATAGAATGTTAGAAGTGGCCCCGGGGGAGAGGGGGGGACAGCTACCCCGCTTACTTCAGCTAATCTTATCTGCACGCTGCCTGTGGCATTTGCTGCTTCTTAGGAACATAAATTGCTCTGTTTACCGGATTTTATTTTTTCACCTTAAATAAGATCCTTCTCCTTTGTGAGGAAGACCAGACCTCAGCCCTTTGAAGGGGCAATTGCATAAGAAAGGAATGCCACTGCCTGCTCAAGTTACTGATTTTTCTTTCCTCTTCAAATTCGAGTAGTCCTAGAGTATTTGATGAACTCACATAGGTTTTGAAAAGGAGCCCTTAGAAACAGAGTGGGAATCGAAGGGGGAGGTGCAAACACTAAATAGTTTCCTGGTCCTGTAGCTTGAGAAGGTGCCTGACAGCTTCCTGGTTGGAGGAGGGGCACTCTGAAGAAAAGTCTGACAGCACCTCCCCGAGAAGCACCTCTTGATAGAGTGGCAGGAAGTTCTGCCTCTTGTCATCCTCTAGGCACACAGCACAGAGCAAGCAAGCATCTAGCCCGGGGAAGGTGATTTGATATGGCCTCCCGGTTCTTGGCTTCAGGCACACCACTTTGGCCTAAAGTTGTATATGAGCTCTACAAGTCAAGGCCAATCTCACCCTGGGCCTCCAGGTACAGGGAGAGCAGTGGGTGTACAAGTCGGCTCTCTTCCTCCTCCTCTTCTTCCTCCTCCTCTCCTTCCTCCTCCTCCTCCTCCTCTTTTATAACTCATAGGGTCCAAACAATGCTATTTGCATGCACATGCCTGTGGGGATGTCTTAGTTAGGATTTCTATTACTGTGAAGGGATGCCATGACCATAGCAACTCTTATCAAGGAAAACAGTTAATGGGGGCTGGCTTACAGTTCAGAAGTTTAGTCTGTTATTGTCATGGTGGGAAGCAAGGTGGCACACAGGCAGATATGGTGCTGGAGAAGGAGCAGAGAATTTTCTATCATGATCCACAGGCAGTGAGGCAGAGAGAGATACTGGGCCTGGCTTGAGCATCTGTAACCTCAAAGCCCACCCCCCAGTGACACACTTCCTCTAACAAGGCCACACCTACTCCAACGAGGCTACACCTCCTAATAGTGCCACTCTCTATGAGCCGAAGGGGGCCATTTTCATTCAAACCACCACAGAGGCCATCTCCTGGAATATGGGAAACCTACATAGGAACATTGGAACAGGGGGCCACACCCTAGTATAAATATAACTTCAGCCCCAACCCTTGTCAGCATCCATCAACTGCTAATAACTTCTCGGGTAGGAGTGGCACCTCACTAGCCCCTCCCCTCATCCATCAATGTTAGAATGTTGAGAGTCTTGATCTTATGCAGACAGCCACACCGCTGTGAAGTCATGAGAGCCATGGCTGTATCACGTCCAGAAGATGATGTTTCACGGCATTCCTCCCCATCCTCCAGCTCTTACAGTCTTTCTGCCCCATGTTCTGTTTTTTTCTGGGACGTTCCCTGAGTTGTGGAGGTGAAGAATTAGTATAAATTTCCCATTTGTGTCTAAGCATTCGACAGTCACTTAGTCTCAGGCACTTTGGCCAGCTGTGAGTCTGCATTGACTGCTCTGGTGTATGCATTTTTCTGTATGCTTTTTCAGTAGAAATAAAGAATTTGCAGTTCCCATTTTATACATAATACATGTTCACACTAAAACAATTTTAAACATGTAAAAGGGGAAAGAGAAATGTATAAAGCACTCAATTCTATCATCAAGAAATGATTTCCTTCTCTGTTATCTTACTAGCCAGACTAGATACTGATATTTCGTGCACAAGAATGGACACAGTATCAGATGCTTGCAGGTGGCTGGCTCTCTAAGAGGGCAGAGTGGATGCAGGGGTGTGGAGTAGAAACTCAGCACAACCACATCCTGGCTGTGACGTGGGCCAGGAACTTGTCATCCTGGACTACAGCCATGACTACATCATGGAGGAGGGATAGAAAAATACATTTCTTGCTAAGTACTGTGCAAGGGAAAGATTTCACAGGACAGATGTTCAATAAATGCTTGGTATAGTGACCGCGCATGCACGCATGCGCTCACACACTTGGGTCCAGGCAGAGGAGAGGCTTGAAGGAGCTAGCTTAGCGAAGGAATGCTAGCGAGCACATCTGGATTCTACCAAGGAGGGCCCTTTGCCGTTAAGATCCCGAGGATGGAGAGCCCTGCGCTGTCTCATGTGAGATGCCTCCTCATCACCCTTTTCTGGAGGAGCAGGGACTCGCTTCTGTCTGTGCTCCTGGGGCACGATTAAGGCATTTATCACAGTAGAAAGTCACTTGAAATTGGTATGTGGAGCCTTACACGTGGGCAGATTTCTCCAGGGGAGGATAACATTTCACTTATCTTCATATCCTCGGAGGTGCTTGCTGCAGTGAGCCAGGACACACGCATCATCTGTGGGTGACACACTTTATCATCAGCTCACACAAAGCCGTGCAGACTTGCCATGCGTGCTTCTGTGCAAATATGCATGTGGGTTTCCTTTTGCAGACATGTGTTGTGGGAAGCTGTGGGCACAGACTATAGCATGGAGATGCTGTTTTGATGAGCTGGAGGTTTTGTTTTTTAAAATCTATTTCACACAATACACAGAGATCCCCTTTGTGTATACTGTCATTCAGCATTTTTGAAAATCTACACTGAGGAGTTAATCATCCTTCTTGAAAGTGTCCACTGGAAAGTTCCTCAAGGCAAAGGGAGGTGACTGCAAGCCGGGGCTGGGTAGGGGCAGTGGGTCAGACCATGAAACCGCCAGTGATAAACCCATATTTTAAAAAGTTCTTCATTTAATTTTTTGTTTGCCTTTTGGGCTGGTCTCAAATTCTTTATGTAGCTCCGGCTAGCTCAAACTTGACAGCAGGCCTCTTGCCTCAGCCTCAGAGATTTTTTATTTAATTTAAAAAAAAGTGTCACTGAACATCATTATGTATTCAACTTTGATTTTTTTAATTATCTTAAGGTTTTTTTTTTCAAATATTAAGAACAGATTATATAAAACCCTGTAGTTAAAACAAACGACTTGTGTGTATGGGTGTTTTACCTGTATGTCTGTGTACCACGTGTGTGCCTGGTGCCCACAGAGGCCACGAAGGGGTGTCAGAGCCCCTGGAACTGGAGTATAGACAGCTGCAAGCCTCCATGTAGGTGCTCAGAATTGAACCCAGGTTCTCTGGAAGGACAGCCTGTGCTCTTAACCACCGAGCCATCTCTCCAGCCCACCTCCATTCAGTTTTATATGTCTCCGTTTGGAAGTTTGATTTGTCGTATTTGTTGGGGTGTGCGAGAAGTCTTTTCCTCCCTTGCTCCAAATATCCAGCGGTATAGTCAAAACCAAAAATGTCTTATGATTTAACAACGACAGAGAAGGAGACAAAGGTGACGTTGCAGTTTCAAATGTGGGCCGCATAGGTAAGGGGGCATTACAAACAGAAAACAGATAAATGGCTGAGGAAAGTCTGATGTGTGTTTGAGTTAGGTGATGAGGAGTTTGGTTTCAGACATGAAGGTTCATATTCCACTTTCAGTGTTCCATGCCCTTGTTCAGAGCATGCAGCACACAAAGCAGGCATTAACCCAAAATAATAGTGATAATGATAATGATAATAATAATAATAATAATACATCCATCTGAAGGAGTAAGCCAAGCTTGCTAGCAGGTGTCTGTGGGATGAGCTGATGATGGGAACATTCCAGAATTGGGATATCCTCAAGTAGATCTTTAACCTTAGTATCCTAATAAGATTCTAGGTTACATGTTAACCATTAAATAAAGTGACTTTTTAAAACTAAAAGCATATTAAATTTGGGAGGTTATGGACTCACTTCCTAGCTGACAACTTTTTCGTTGAACAATTAGCTACTAATCAGAATGCATTATATTAATGTAGGAAACTGCCAAATAACAAGTGGAAGTAATAAAAATATCAAAATTTGTCAATATGGAAGTGAGAAGAAGGAGCAGGAAAGGCATGCTGCAATTTGTCTGTTTTTTTCCTGTACG
Organism: Peromyscus maniculatus bairdii; assembly: GCF_049852395.1. Classification (NCBI taxonomy): domain Eukaryota; kingdom Metazoa; phylum Chordata; class Mammalia; order Rodentia; family Cricetidae; genus Peromyscus; species Peromyscus maniculatus. The sequence goes on from NC_134854.1 coordinate 72,315,396, forward strand.
AGATTGTCTAAACCAGATTGTCAACTCTGGTTTTTCCGGCTCTAGTGCAAGGGATCAGTCTTAGGTCCCCAAATGACACTTAGCACGCACTCCGTCCCCAAAGCTGAGCGGGTTAGTAAGTGCGCACTCCATCACCAGAGCTGAACCCTTCCTAAGCATGCACCCCATCACCACAGCCGAGCTGCTTGACTGTGGTTTCATCTAAAGCAAGTCATAACATGATTTTATCCTCCAGCACTCCAAGTAAAACAGGCTTTAAGGAGACTCACTGTGTTTGTGCCTTGATCTGGTCCCCCTGCCTTCCCTACATCCTCTTCAGAATTCCAACCCAGACTGAAGACCAGCGGCTCTCTCCAGGAATTCTTTAGACCAGGAATGATGTCCAGCCGTGTGGATGGGGCAGCTATGGAATTAATTCTCAGTCTCTCCAGTAGGAGACAGCCGTTGTTGGACTACCCTGATGGCACCCTGTAAGCCAATATAATAATCTTCTTTTAATAGATAGTCACTCTGTTAGGATGGAACTAGAAAAGAATCATCCTGAGTGAGGTAACCCAGACCCAGAAAGGCGAACATGGTGTGTACTCACTTATAAGTGGATATCAGCTGTTAAATAAAGATAGCTCTGCTACCATCCACAGACCCCGAGAGACTGGTTAACAAGGAGGGCTGTCAGGGTTTTAAAACATGCGTCTTGGGGCCTGAACTTAGGTACTCATGCTTGCAAGGTAAGAGCTTTATTGACTGAGTCACCCCCTGCCTCATCCCTGGAGAGATGATTTTGACATCGCTTCAGCGAGAGCCCTGCTTTTTGATCCAGTCTCCAGCTGAAGACCCTGCCATGCAGGAGTAGGGGGGACCCATCCATACTGAAAAGGTGACCCCGAATTCCAGGTCCCTCCCAGTGGTTGTAACAGAGGCCTTTTGTATTTTTACCCCAAATAACTGTGGTATCTATATTAGCAGGAAGCTTTAGTTTGGGTTAGCCTTGATGACTTTATGTTGCTCTCAGTAACTCATTAATATAAATACTTTGAAGAGATGACATCTGTTAGGTTCCTGTGTCATTGCATCTGACCCGGGGAAGTAAGTTTGCGAGAGTTTCTCACAGACCTAAGGCTTCTTGCATTTTATTACTTACTTACTTACTATTTATTTATTTATATTTATTTATTATATTCATTCATTTATTTATTTATATTGATTTATTTATCTTATTTATCTTATTTATTTTATTTATTTATTTATTTATTTATTTATTTATTTATTTATTTATTTATTTATTTATTTATTTATATTTATTCTGAACCAGGCTCACACTGTCATCCTGGCTGGGCCTAGCGCTCGCACTCTCTGGCCTCAGCCTCCTAAGTGCTAGAATTAGAGGCATGTGCCCCCACGTCCAGTGACTCCACACTTGGTGACCTTTTGACTTTGCCAGAACAGTGTTCGGGTCTCACTCGGTACAGCCCGAGGAGAAAGGGCTCCCGTCAAAGCTGCTGGGGCTTCTGCTGGGGCTTGGGGGTTTATTTATATTTTGAGAACTTGAGGACTAATTCAAAAATCTGTCACGTACGGAGTGGTTTAGAGTTTTGGCGAATCTGAGAAAGAATTAGAATGTGCTGAACTTTGGAAAGAACTAAATAAAGAGCGCGCAGCAGGAGCGCGTGTGGAATAAGGATGGACTCTTTTTCTCCTTGAGGGTGCCAGGCATAAAAAACGCCAAATGGCAATTTCTTTTCTCTATCTGCAGTTTCCCCCAATGTTTGTCTATCAGGGTTGTCACACGTGAACACAATCGTAAAACACGTGACTCACTCACTTTCAGCCTGGACGTGTCTTTCTTAGCCCTCCGCTTCTGGCCCTGCGTAGCTGCTTCTCTGGGAGGGAGACTTCAGACAGGGTACAGGACTTGTTGATACCAGACAAAATGGCGGCTTATTTTCTAACTGTTTAATTAATTCCTGACCCACCAAATAAGACACCTAAAAGTATTTATTCTGAAGATTTGAACTTTCCCTACCCCCCTACTGTTTTGAGACAGGGTCTCATATATTCCAGGCTGGCCTCAAATTCCCTGTGTAGTTGAGGATGACCTTGAACTTCTGATCCTGTTTTCTGCCTCTTGAGCACAGGTGTTATAGGTATGCATAGATAAACCATATCTTGTTTATACAGTTCTGAGGACCGAACCCAGGGCTTTATGTATGCTAGGCAGGCACTCTACCAGCTTGCATTATAGAAAACTGAGGTGTTTTTTTTCTTTCCAGCAGGTATAAAAATGATAGCCAGAAACTGCATATGTGCTATATATATGCACACAGTTTTTCTTTCCTTTTTTTATTTTTCAAGACAGCCTTTCCCTATGTTGTCCTGGAACTCACTCTGTAGAACACTCTGGCCTTGAACTCAGAGGTCTGAGTCAGTGCTGGGATTGAAGATGTGTGCCACTATGCCTGGCTCCACATGGTTTTCAGATTTTCTCTACACTGAAGTATGCATACATGTGGTGCATAGATGTATAGACTTGATAGCGAAGGAGTCCGAGTTGGCTTTCTACTGTGGTGATGAACACCATGACCAAAAGCAACTTGGGGAGCTGTAGTAGTTAGAGTTCTCTAGAGGGACAGAACTGATAGAATGAATAAATATGTATCATGAATCAAGAAAACGCCCCCCGGCTTGCCCGTGGCTCATTCTGAGGCATGTTCTCAGTTGATGTTGTTTCTTCTTCTCATATGGCTCTAGCTTGTGTAAAGTTGATAAAAACAAAATAAAACTAAAACTAACCCTTACAGGAGGGCTAGTGAATTTATGGGGAAGGATTTTGTGTATAGTGTGGTGATGCCTCTCTTGACCCCAACTGTGCGCAGAGCAAAAGAGAACCCATCAAGGATCAGAAATCACTGTGACTTAAGGCAGTGTTTTTGCTTTTTAAGTCAGCCAATGAAACGAGCATTAGGCTTCTTCGTATGGCTCCTCCAAAACTGTAGAATATAACCAATGTAGAGAGACAAATGGGGAAAATAGAAGCAGATTTTAGTGTGACATGTGACTGGAGTTAGAAACAGACACTGACACATGCAGCTGAATTAATAATCCGTAAGAAAATAGGCACGTTAGGGTCTCTGTGTGCACATGTGAGTGCGTATGTATATATAGAGGCCAGAGGACATTCACTGATGTCATTCCTTAGGAACCAATCCCTCCCATCTTGTTCTTTGAGATGGGGTCTCTCAGTGGTCTGGAATTCACCAAGCTGGTTCAGGCTTACTAATAGGCACTGGAGATCTGGTCTACCTTGCTAGTGCTGGGATTGCAAGCACACACTGCCATATGTGGTTTTTCAAAGTTGGTTCTGGGGATTGAACTCAGGTCCTCTTGAGTCTTTTTACCTCTCTTTCCAGGCCCAAGAGAGTATTTTCTTGTTTTGGAAGGTGAGGGTGGAGGTACCATAGACAGTGGGAGGTATTTTCTCCATGTGTTCCCTCCTGAATTGGATGCTGAAACCTCATCTCTAACACAGGAGTGCTTACCGACAGGGTTCTTCAGAAGTGGTTAGGGATAAGAACCCCTATGAAATCAGTCCAAGGGGCTTTTCACCCTTCCCACCATGTAAAGAGGCATAGAAGGTGTGGTATATGAGGACCAGGACTTTCTCAACAATCGCTCCTGGGCTTCCTGACCTCTGGAACTGTCAGCAATACATTGCTTCTGTTTACAAATGGTTCAGTCTGTGATGGCAGCTGGAATGGACTAAGGTAAGGTATTGCATAGCGAGAGATAAAAGGCATTTCAGACATACAAATGTTAAAGCCTGCCATGTGTCTACAAACTCCATGTTTTCTGTGTCTTTTATATTCTCCAGAATCAAGCTCTCGGGTGGAATCTATAAGGTATATCTACTAACATAATCTGTTACCTGCTTGGGTATATTGGAAATGAATAAATATTGTCAGAACCCTAGAAGGGAAAGATCCAGTTACTGTCGGAAGGGCACGTGGGGCTTCTGTGTCTGTTCCCTGCTTGGAGACTGGAACGGGATTTGTGCAGGGAGCTCCGGGAGAAGCCGGAGTGGCAGTGGGTAAGAGTTATTAAAACTGCCAGCAGTTCTTCTGGCCCTCGGAGACAGAAGTCAGTCCTGACTTTTTAGGGCAGACTAACACTGTAACAACACACACAGCTCTTCAGTAGGCCTTTGCTTACGCAAGGACACAGGCAGGGCGCTATTCTAAAGCAAGCAGGGTGGTTTAATGCAACCCGAAGTCAAACTCTTCCACCTGAAGTGAATGTTGCCAATAAACTTTGAAAGTTGTCTTTGCTTGGCTGAAATAGGATTGTCTTAGTTTGGGTTTTTATTGCTATGAAGAGATACCACGACCACAGCAATTTCTATAAAGAAAACATTTAATTGGGGCTGGGTCACTTACCGTTTCAGAGGTTCAGTCCATTATCATCATGACGGGAGCATGGTGACACGCAGACAGATGTGGTGCTAGAGCTGTGAGTGCTACATCTGCAGGCAACAGGAAGTCAACTGACAGTCACACTGAGGGAAACTTGAGCAAAAGAGACCTAAAGCCCGCCCCCACAGTAACACACTTCCTTCCACAAGACCACACCTCCTAATAGTGCAACTCCCTTTGGGGGCCATTTTCTTTCTGACCACTACAAGGATATTTATTCTTTTGGTTGGTATAGTTTAGTGGTTTGGTTGTGTCTGCTTGGGAGTTAGAGCAGTACCATCTGGGATCCAATGGGCTTCTGGGATCCAATGGGCTTCTGGGATCCAATGGGCTTCTGGGATCCAATGGGCTTCTGGGATCCAATGGGCTTCTGGGATCCAATGGGCTGCATTAGCCAATTCCTCATGGCCCAGTTGCCTGGAGCATGTGCTCTCTTTCTTGGGCTCGCTCTACTTGATGCCCGCCCTTTCCTCAGAAGATAACTCATCTTCCTGGCATCTCCCAGTCCCGAGTCTCCACAGAAATTTAGGATTCATCTGCACAGCCTCATGCACAGCTCTCTCAGGAGCCCCATGCAGAGAATCCTTTCAGCCCTGCTACACATTGCCTGGGCCTTATTCTTGAACCATGGTGCAAGCTTCAGTGACTTCCTCCATTCTGCATCCTGTAAAACTTTCATCATGGGCTGGAGAGATGGCTCAGTTAATGAAGGGCCTGCCACATAAGCATGCGGACCTGGATTTTGGTTTCCAGTACCCACATAAAAGCTGGGTTGTCCTAGTTAGGGTTACTGTTGCTGTGATGAAACACCATGACCAAAGCAACTTAGGGAGGATTTATTGGCTTACATTCTCTGCTCTTCATCATCAAAGGAAGTCAGGACAGGAACTCAAACAGGCAGGAACCAGGGTGCAGGAAGTGATGCAGAGGCCATGGAGGAGTGCTGCTTACTGGCTGGCTTAGCCTTCTTTCTTATGTAGCTCAGGATCACCAGTCCAGGAGTGACCCCACCTGCAATGGATTGGGCCCTGTGTCGTCAACCACCACTTAAGAAAATGCCCTGTTGTTCTGCCTACAGCCCTGTCTCATGGAGGCATTTTCCCAGTCCAGGTTCCCTCCTCTCAGATGCTCCAGCTGTGTCCAGTTGACATAAGACTACCCAGCACATGGGTGTAGTTGTGCATGCCTATAAATCAAGTGCTGGGGTAGGTAGGGTGTGAGACAGAGACAGCGAGATCCTCAGACCTTTAGTCCCAGCCTACTCAATTGGTGAGATCCAGGTTTAATGAGAGAACTTGTCCCCAAAAATAAGGTGTGGAGGGGCAGCAGAAGACACCAACATCTACCTCTGGTCTCCAGAGTCACAAGAACATACATGCATGCACACACCACAGAAACAGGCACATGCATGCACACACCACAGAAACAGGCACATGCATGCACAACCTGCATCACATAGATGTTAATGGATGGAGGTGTTGACTGGCCTCTGTACCCCAGCTTCAGGGGGTTTCAGGCAGCTGCATAACTGAACTGAGTGTGTGTGTGTGTGTGTGTGTGTGTGTGTGTGTGTGCGCGCGCGCGCGCGCGCGCGCGCGCGCACGCTTTTCTAGGTGGCCCTGCTTGAACTGGGTGACCTAGAATCTCCATCTTCCAAAGCATTTTCTTTTGAAAGGTAAATTTTTCAAATATTGTTTTCTACTTTTACACCCTGAAGCCTTTGGTGGGTGAGATCCTGCTCTTACCCACCTTTCACGTTGTCTCAGCGCAAAGCCTCCAGTTTCTCAGGCATTGGCCTCGTTAGCAGTTAATGGGCTTCACTTCTATCTACCTACAACTTGGAATTCTTCCCTGACTCTTCTCTCACCAAACCACACATTTTCTCATCTTTCTTCTATACCCCCTTTTCTCTCCATTCCCACTATAAATTTGTCTCAAAGCAGTGTGCTATAGCCATGCAACAGCCTGAATATCATGGTTTTCTTCTACCAGTCACACCACCATTATGTGTGAATCCAGCTACACTCAAAGTTTCAGGATATGGAGAGAAAAATAACAAGATTCTTTGCCAGAATGCAAACTGACCTTTAGCCTAATTTCCCAAAGATTCCTTATTCTCCTTTGGAACTCCATGAGCTGGCCCTTCATTATCTTCAACTTCATAGTCATCTGGTCTCCTGAACAATCAGCAGAATGGCCCATTTTCTCTGTTGAGTTGGAATGCTTCTCCTGTCTGCAGCTCCAAAACCTTCCTCATTTCTCCACAAGCCAGGCCTGTGAGCCACACATTAGGCTTTTCACAACAGTGACCATGTTTTTCATACTGATTTTGTATATTGGCTTCTTTTCTCATTCATCGTGGCAGAAATGCCTGACAGAAGCAGCTTAAGAGAAGAGATGTTTGCTTTGGGCTCACCGTTTCATGGCAGGGAAGGCATGAGGTGGGAGCAGCTGTGTCCATGGTGGGGGACCATGTAGTGTGACTTGTTCACATCATGGTGGACAGGACGCAGGCTGGGCTGGAACCAGGACCAGGGAATCATCCTCAGAGGCCCCTTCCTAATGATGCACCCCTGCCAGCTGTACTTCCTACCTACCCCAGTGATTCTGTAACCTCTCCCAAATGGCACCAGCAGCTGGACCAAGTATTCAAACACATGATGAGCCTGTGGGACCAACTATAGAAACACACGATCAGATCCAAACTCTAACACCCAATTTGTCTATCAAGAAGCTGTAGCAATGGCCACTGGATAAAGGTTTACAAACAAAAAAGGAAATGATTGACCTAACAATGCTAATTTCAGCCCCATTCCTCTGCTAATGTTCTGACCACTGCTTGACAATGTCTTCTAAGTCGTGTCTATGAGCCCTGCTGCTGTGACATTGCTCATCTGGCGGTCCCATATGCTGTCATCTGCTGTGAGCAATGAAATTGCTTTCTGTCATCCACTTGGGGCACTCAGAAATGTGTGGGGAAGGGCTCAGGGCGGTGGAATGAAGTCTCCCTTTCTTGTTCATTCAGTCCTGTGGAAAGGGCCAGACCTCCAGGATGTTTGTCCTTAACATTCTGGGCACTGGGCACAATAGCTTTCCACGGCCACCTGTAAGGATAAGCCTTCCACTCCTGCAGGAAAATGCTCCCGAGTCTCCTAAGAGAGCTCTTGTTGTATCTACGTTGCTTCTCCATTTCATTTGCTATTGCCAATTCTGGGTGCTCAGTGGCAGTGGGATACTGGTAATACGTGTAGATACCTACCTTGCAGAGTACTGGGAGGCTTTAACTTGGTTGTCTCAGGCAAGTAAAGCTTTTAAGCCAATGTGTGGCCAATAGTAGTAAGTGTGCAGTGGGCAGTAGTGGTGGTTTTCTTTGGGGTGCCTGCTCTTTGCTCATCGAGCAATGGTGAAGACAAATTTCTGCTTTAAAACGCTCTTTCTCTACATGCATTTCTAGCCCTCTGGAAACCTGCTCCTCTAATTGGAGTCCCCGGGACAACAGATGTTTCTGATCAACACAGGAACCGTTGCTAATGCCTTCAGGTGTCTGGGACTTGGGTTCACTCTGATTGGGGTTATGCCAGCCAGTGAGGCAGCATAAACAAACAGAATCCATGTTGAAGGAATTTCTGAAAAGTCAGGCTTCATTAAGATTGCTGCATAAAAAGTACCTTCTCAAGGAGTCTTCAATAATAGTAAATTTAAATGACTTAATCCAGTAAGAGATGAGGAAACTAATGCAAAGAGACAAATAATAGTTCAGCAAATTGGATGAGCTGGTGATTTGATTATTCTCTCTCTCTCTCTCTCTCTCTCTCTCTCTCTCTCTCTCTCTCTGTGTGTGTGTGTGTATGTGTGTGTGTGTGCACGTGCACGTGTGCACACGCACGCATGCATGTGTAAGTTCTAGCTGATAATTGATCTGCATCTGAAGGACTTGGCTGAGGAGCAGTAATATCAATATGAAAGTATTTTAGGGTTTCATTTTAATATTCATTTAAAAAATGAAGACAAACAAGTGTAGAGTAATGCAGGAAAAAATGTGGAGCTTACACTTTCTACATCTGAAAAGTAGGAGCCTTAGGTGCAGCCGGAAGGGCTAGACGGACGAGGAGTAAGTACTGCTGGGGTCCAGAGCAGGGCTGGTAGTTTCCAGAGGGTGTTGTGTAGCCACTTGTTCAGAATTCCCTCCTAGAGGAAAGGAGGCTCCCAAGGATGCTCACAGAACTTAGAGGATTTACGAGACCCCCTCACGGAGGTTATATACATGGTTAATGGGTGCAGGGGGAGAAGAGACTCTTTGGTGAGCTGCCCTGATGTTTGGGTGGGTTTCTAGGTGATACGGCAGCTCCAGAACCACCCCTGCTCCTGCGCAGTGACCCACAAGCTCATGCTTCACTAAGCTGGAGCTGGGTGCGAAGGTTTCTTTTCCTTCTGTAAGTGTCTTAGTCACTATTGTACGGCTGTGAAGAGACACCATGACCACAGCAACTCTTTATAGGAAACCATTGAATTGGGCCTGGCTGAGAGTTCAGAGGTTTTTAGTCCATTGTCATCATGCCAGGAAGCATGGCGGCATGCAGGCAGACGTGGTGCTGGAGAAGGAGCTTGAGAGTTTTGTACTTGTATCCTCAGGCAGCAGAGAGAGGAAGGGAGGGAGAAAGAGATAAAAGAAGGAGGGAGGGAGGGAGTGGAGAGAGAGAGAGAGAGAGAGAGAGAGAGAGAGAGAGAGAGAGAGAGAGAGAGAGAGAGAGACTGGGCCTGGCTTGAGCATTTGAAACCCCAAAGCCCACCCCACCCCCAATGACACACTTTCTCCACAACCATGCCTCCTAATCCCTGTCAAGTAGGGCCACTCCCTAATGACCAGTCATTCAAGTCTATGAACCTATAGGGGCCATTCTTATTCACCCCACCACAGTCAGTGACCTACCTGGGGTGAATAAGTATTTGTCCACTTCTCCGCAGGAAAAGTCACACAGTGTAGAGGTTCATCTCTGGCCATACTTATCTCCTTGGTGGACCTGGCATACAAGCCAGGATGCTTTCCCTCGGGGCTAGGCTCTTGTTATTCTGATCCCTGGATTGATCTTCATTGGAGGTCTGCTCCTTACCCGCTTAGATCTTGCATGTCTTTGATTTAGTGAGGTTTTCTCGGACCATTTTATTTAAAATGACAACAGACACCGCTTTTCTTTCCTGATAATTTTTTGTAGACTTTCCTATCAGCCACAAGACAGGACTTTCTCTCCCTCTTTATTGAGTGCCATCTTCTCCAGCAGCTGTTGATTTATACAGGCTGGAGTTTTGAGTTTTCTGTCCCTGTCTTCCTGGCACACAGTAGGAGCACAATGGAGATTTGTCCACTGACTGGTAACTTTAATTATGTTCATTTTTAGAGAGCCTGCAAACCAATCCAATTCACATTTGCAATGAGAAGGGGATTAATAGAAGCCAGATAGTGGCAGAGACAGGACTTGACTCAGACCCCAGGCTCACCTGAGCCCTGGTTCTGTATGGGAAAGCCTGCCTGAGGGGATGTGGTGATGGTTTCTATAGCACACGGCCATGAGATCCTTGAGAGGTTCCTGGTCCTTGTCTCCGACTCCTGGTATATAGCTTCTCAAACCCTTGAAATGTCTTGAGCAGCAATGATTTTAGACCATCTTTGTTCTGATGGAGTGACTCTTGGCAAGGCCCTAGGTAATTTCAGGGTGGGGTTAGTCACCAGAAAGACCATACCTTGATTATAAACTTAGGACATTTATCTAATGTTCCCAGCTTTGCAAGGGACGAGGAGCTAGAGACTGGTTAATTATTTATGGGCAATTTTTTTTAATAGTATTTATTTTTTGTTTTTATTTAAGAGAGAGAGAACACCCCTGTGGAAGCCAGAAGAGAGCATCAGATCCCCCAGGAGATGGAGTTACAGGTTGTTGTGAGCCCCCTGACGTGGTTACTAGAAACTGAACTCAGATCCCCTGGAAGAGCAGCAAGTGCTTTTAACCTCTGAGCCAGCCCCAATGGGTAACGACTTAATCAGTCACGCCTACCTAACGAGTCTTCTGTGAAATCCCCTGAATGACAGCAGTCCACGGAGCTTCTGAGACGGTGAAAGTTTCCATGTGCCAGGGGCTTGGCACACCCTGACTGCACAGCGGGCAGAAGACTCTTTTAGGCCCTGTTGTCCACACCTCTTTACCTGCTTTTGCATTTGTATCCTTGACAATATATGGAAAATGTAAGGACAAATTGAATCCGGGAGGCAGTAATGGGACTCCCTGATTCACAACCTGATCACCGGAAGCCCTGGCGACCTGACACTGGTGATGACGTCAGAAGTGAGGGCAGCCTCCTGGAACCGAGCAAGCCCTTAAATCTGGGGAGTCTACAAGCCTGGGCTGCCACTGTCAGAATGGAGCTGAGCTGTAGGGTACTCGGTTGTATTGGGGGCCTGGAGAGGTGGCGTCAGGAAAGATGCCACACATTTGCCACCAGGCTGAAAAAGCGTCTCAACACTGGGCAGCACCAGGGCTCCTCAGCACGCTCCCCGTGTCCCACCATACACGCCACCTGGACCCGACTAGCCATCCGAGCAAAGAAAGCCTTAGAGCAGTTCTCCACTGCTTCCTCCTAGTTGCCTCCTGCATCAGACCATCATTAAATCTGGCCAGTTCTGTTTTCAGAATCACCCTGATCCAGCCATGCCTTTCCTTTGCTGCTCTGGTGGAAGCTACCATTGTCACGTACTGGGATCATTCAAATCATTCGTAATCTAACCAGGCTGCTTCCTCAGTTCCCCTATAGTTCGTTCTCCACGCCACGGGACAAAATGGCAAGAAGCTGCATATTGCCGTGCTGGGAACAGGAGTCAGGTCCTGCCTTCCGGGTGCGGCTCCTTGGGTGCTCTGGCATCCTCCTCCTAAGGCTGCTCCTGCACATTATTCCAGCATCTGCCTTTTGAAGGCATTGGACTCTAGCTTGCTAAGGAAAACCTCAGCAGTTCTAGACAAACTGTCCTTTTAGACTGATCCCTGAATCCTATCTGCCCAGAACATCCATCGCTCCCGCACCATTACAAGATATATATATATATATCCTATAAAAGCACCATTCAGAAGCTAAATGTTAATTGTTTAATGTACTATAAATTGTTTCCTTTCACTATAGCTGTGGTTGCATTTTGTATTTGTGTCATAAACCCCTAAGGAGTGACAGGCTTCAGCCAGACAGCTGCTGGTATTAGCTCCTGGAACACAGGATTGGACAGAGGCCATGCGGGGTTGCCAGGGGACTGTGCTGAAGGCGGCAGACTGGCTGGGCCCCGAGCTCTCTGCTCTGGATGGAGAAAGGTGGATAAAAAGGACACAGGATCAGCGGAGAGCTGCGGAGCTCCTCCTGCTGCCCTCTCTCCCCATGCGATGCTGTAGGCAATTAACCCGTGCCAAGGGAAGTCTGGTCAGGGCACCTGGTGTGCTTCCCCCACCCAGAGAGCCCCCACCCCACCCCAACAGAGTCCTGTTGTTTCAAAGAATTCTACACATTTTGGCCTTGGTACAACCCTGGCAGGTGGTTGGAGTGACGTGGTCTCCAGTCACAGCCTTGGAAAGTTGTGGCAAGAGTTGGGAATTTGCTAATAGCTCTGTGGCTTAAACCCGGGTCTACAGACTCTAGGTTTCTTTCTTTCTTCTTTTTAAAATCATTATTCTAGAGTAAAAAAAGATAGTTTTTCGAAGGACCAATTTTGATTGATTATCATTAGGACTTGGCGTGGTACATTGAGAAATAGTTTGAGACCATATGGGCTCCTTAGGAAATGATGTTAGGGTTGATGATTCGCCACTGACACAGGGGTAGATGTGGTAGCGCAATGCTGTTCAGTTGTGTGTAACTACTTCCTCCAAATGAAACATTCCCTCAGGGAGAGAAGAGACCCATAACATGCAGGAAGCTAACAAAGTTTACAAAGCACAGGAAACTCACGAAATTGAGAAGGCTCCACCCTGAAGTCATAGATGCGGTAAGCAATTACAGGAGAGGAGGGGACTGGTGGAGCTGACGGCAAGTCTCAAGTGGAGCTCCAGGGATGCCTGAGCTAACACTGGTTCTGGGTGAACTTTTCAGATGCAGGTGCCCTTGAATCACTCAGACTCTTTCCTGTAAAGTGACTCCAGTAGACTTACGGCTTTTCCAAGCTAGATTTGGATGGGGTTGCTTTTTCTGCCATTAATGCCCTACCTGGAGTGAGTGGACATGCATTTATGTCTCGCTAAGAAAAGTCACATGATAAACTACTTCCCATCCCCTGCCCCTCTCCCTGTATTGTGTGGCAATCCTTTCTTTGTATTCTCTGTTTGGATCAGAGAGTGAGCTCACAAGTAATACTGTCTGTGCAGCTAACCCTGTTGTTTTTTCCTGTCTGGATCTTGTGATGGATATCTCTTCTGCAGTGACATAGACAGCTAAACAAGTGGGTGTCTGTGACATTTTTAATGGAGAAATTTAATGTGTTTTCTTCTGTCTGAGAAAGAGCAATAACAGAAGCCAGTAACAGTTATTTATGTAAAGGTAATGCTGACCTGTTTGGTATTATAAACGGATGCTTGGGGGCAGACCAAGCAGTGTGTAAATCTGACTGCAAGGCAGACTTTGTAGGCATATCTTTAAGAGCACTGTGAGAAATGATAGGAATTGGTTGCTTAGTTGCCATCAATATGGCTGCCTTCGTCAATGTTCTATTGCTGTGAAGAGACACCGTGGCCACGGCAACTCTTATAAAGGAAAGCATTGAATTGGGGCTGGCTTACAGTTTGAGAGGTTCAGTCCATTATTGACATGGCAGGGAACATGGCAGCAAGTAGACAGACATGGTGCTGGAGAGGCAGCTGAGAGTTCTACATCCAGATCAGCAGGTAGCAGGAAGAGAGTGGCCACTCAGGAGGTCTCACCTTATTTCATATTTGAATGATTTGTCATGTACAGTGACTGTACACGAGCTATTTGCATTGATGTGTAGTCTTTGGCCATCCATAAAGAGTTGAGGCAAGGCATGGTTGTAGCTTGGACTACGAGTGGCAATAAATATATAAATATGTGGGTTAACTTGACATATAAAGAGGAAGAAAAAATACAGGATGAAATCACATAGATCGAAGGAAGGGAAGTATCAGGGATAGCTTTAAACTTTCTATTTTAACTAGATTGATTGTGACAACATTAATATGGGGACCTGAAGCCACCTTTATTGTATTTGTGTGTGGTGCAGGGATTGAACCTAGGGCCATGAGTAGGCTAGGTAAGTGTTCTACCACTGAGCTATATCCCAGCAGAGACTGAGGTATTTTAAGGAGGGTGATCAGAGGTTGGTGCTGGAAGTAGAGCTTTGAGGTGGTCAGTCAGAGCTGGAGGTCTAAACCGAGGAGTCATCAGTGTGTGAGTAGACAGAGCCCAGAGTCACAGATTGGATAAGGAATAGAAAGGAGAAAAGGAGATCGCTTGACATGAAGCCCTGAGAACATTTCACAGATAAGGACCAAGAAGAGAAGGATGAGGAGCTCCATGAGCTGAGAAGGAAATTAGATAAATTGGAAGTCTTGGGCAAGTCAAAGGGAAAGAGAATTGGAACAGATTGTGCTAGGAAGAGGGAGTGATGAAGGACGGAGTGATGAGGGGGTTTTGTTTTGTTTTGCTGTTTATGTGTATGTGTGGTATTTTTTTGTGTGTATTGTATGTGTGTGTGTGGTATGGTTTTTGTGTGTGTATTGTATGTGTGTATATGTGTGTGGTGTGGTTTTTTGTGTATTGTGTGTGTGTGGTATTTTTTTGTGTGTATTGTATGTGTGTGTGGTGTGTTTTTTTGTGTAGTGTGTGTGTGTGTGTGTGTGTGTGTGTGTGTGTGTGTAGAGGGCTGAGTCAATGCCCGGTGTCTCTGTTGATTGCTCTCCACCTTATGTTTTGAGCCAGGGTGTCTCAGTGAACCTGGAACCCATGAATTCAGCTAGGCTGACTAGTCACTGAGCTCCAGGGATCTACCTCAGTCTGGCTCCCCAGTGCTGGGATTAAAGATGGGGCCACTGTACGTGGTTTTTACTCAGGTGCTGGGGCTCTGAACACTGGCTGTCAGGTTTGCACAGCAAACACTTCATTGACTGAGCCCTATTCCTAGCTCCTTGTTTCTGTTTAAAACTATTTACTTTTATTTTACGTGTATGTGGGAATGCCTGCATGTACGTTTGTAGATCATGTGCACGTCCGGTATCCGAGGAGGCCAGAAGAAAGTGATGCCTTTGAGTTTGAATTACAGGTGCTTGTGAGCTGCCCCGAGGTCTTGGGAAATGAACCCAGGTCTTCTGAAAGGGCAGCAAGTTCTCTTAGCCATTGAGTCATCTCTTCAGCCCCTCCTGTTTCTCTTTCTAAGTAGATAAGAAACATAAGAATGTTTGTTCACTGTCAGGGAGGACATGGTGGATCTGAGGATGTCAAAGATGCAGATACACAGAGCATTGACTGTTGGTTCTCAGCCCTCAGTGAGCCAGGAGTCGGGGAGCAGTGCAGTGATTGGCCTTTAGAGACGAGCAGGCAATCTACAAAGCTCTGTGAGTAAGAAGACTCGGGAGTGTGAAGGTAAGGACATTCCCACCTGGAGAGAGCTGCTTCCTCAAGGACAGTGGATTGGCTTTTTAGAGCAAGGCAGCAGGGTTGTGGAGTCAGAGGTGACAGGAGAGAAAATCTGAGGTGAATGTGAGAACTGGGAGGAAATTTTCTAGCTATCCACTGGACGGGGTTATGGGCTTGTATTAGCTAACTGTATCACTTCTGTGGCAAAATACTTGACAAGAAGCAACGTAACGAAGGAAGGATTTACTTTGGCCTGCTCTTTGAAGGCATGGCAGGAAGGCACAGCGGTCCAGGCAGAAGGGCAGCTGGCCACGTTGCCTTTGCAGTGAGGGAGCAGCTACTGATAAATGCTGCATACAACCTGTTGTCTTCTTTTTATCCACTCCGGGAGTCCGTCCATGCAACGGTAGCACCCACATACAGAGTAGTTCCCCCACCTCAACCTAATCTAGATAAAGCCCTCACAGACGGGCCCAGAGGTTGGTTTCTTCGATGGTTCTAAATACTGTAAAGCTGACAGAGCTGGAGCCAACATCTCCTTGAGCCTGGCTTTCACTGATTTTTGGTGATATCAATTGGTCCAGCTATGTCTGGGCTTTTCCTGTCAGCCAAGGTAAGTCTGGCAGAAAATGCTAATTAGGTTCATCCGGGTTGTGAATTTTACCAGATAATTGGCATTAAAAGACAGAGGGGCAGGGAGTATTGGATGGTTTTAAAAACCGTTTTTTTAAAGTAGTGATAATGGGATTGGGGAGGAACAGGAAGGCTGAGTCAGGAGTCTCCAGCCAGACACAGAGGAAGCAAGATGTGAAAGCAAAACTAAAAAAAGGTACCAAGCCACGTGGTTAGACATAAATAAGAATTATGGGTTAGTTTAAATATAAGAGCTAGTCAGTGATAGGCCTGAGCTAATGGCCGAGTAGTTTTAATTAATACAAGCCTCTGTATGTTTACTTGGGTCCAAGCGGCTGCAGGACTGGCAGGTGAGAGAGATTTGTCCTGACCATGGGCCAGGTGGGACACAGGGAAACTCCAGCTACAGGGGGATGGCTTTAATGGGTAGAGTGTTTGCTGTGTAAACACAAGGGCCTGTGTTTGATTGTTAGTGCTGTTCACGGTGAGTATGTCTGTAATTCCACTGCTGTTCACGGTGAGTGTGTCTGTAATTCCACTGCTGTTCACGGTGAGTGTGTCTGTAATTCCACTGCTGTTCACGGTGAGGGTGTCTGTAATTCCACTGCTGTTCACGGTGAGTATGTCTGTAATTCCACTGCTGTTCACGGTGAGGGTGTCTGTAATTCCACTGCTGTTCACGGTGAGTATGTCTGTAATTCCACTGCTGTTCACGGTGAGTGTGTCTGTAATTCCACTGCTGTTCACGGTGAGGGTGTCTGTAATTCCACTGCTGTTCACGGTGAGTATGTCTGTAATTCCACTGCTGTTCACGGTGAGGGTGTCTGTAATTCCACTGCTGTTCACGGTGAGTGTGTCTGTAATTCCACTGCTGTTCACGGTGAGTGTGTCTGTAATTCCACTGCTGTTCACGGTGAGGGTGTCTGTAATTCCACTGCTGTTCACGGTGAGTGTGTCTGTAATTCCACTGCTGTTCACGGTGAGTGTGTCCGTAATTCCACTGCTGTTCACGGTGAGTGTGTCTGTAATTCCACTGCTGTTCACGGTGAGTGTGTCTGTAATTCCACTGCTGTTCACGGTGAGGGTGTCTGTAATTCCACTGCTGTTCACGGTGAGGGTGTCTGTAATTCCACTGCTGTTCACGGTGAGGGTGTCTGTAATTCCACTGCTGTTCACGGTGAGTGTGTCTATAATTCCACTGCTGTTCACGGTGAGTGTGTCTGTAATTCCACTGCTGTTCACGGTGAGGGTGTCTGTAATTCCACTGCTGTTCACGGTGAGGGTGTCTGTAATTCCACTGCTGTTCACGGTGAGGGTGTCTGTAATTCCACTGTTGTTCACGGTGAGGGTGTCTGTAATTCCACTGCTGTTCACGGTGAGGGTGTCTGTAATTCCACTGCTGTTCACGGTGAGGGTGTCTGTAATTCCACTGCTGTTCACGGTGAGGGTGTCTGTAATTCCACTGCTGTTCACGGTGAGTGTGTCTGTAATTCCACTGCTGTTCACGGTGAGTGTGTCTGTAATTCCACTGCTGTTCACGGTGAGTGTGTCTGTAATTCCACTGCTGTTCACGGTGAGTGTGTCTGTAATTCCACTGCTGTTCACGGTGAGTGTGTCTGTAATTCCACTGTTGTTCACGGTGAGTGTGTCTGTAATTCCACTGCTGTTCACGGTGAGTGTGTCTGTAATTCCACTGCTGTTCACGGTGAGTGTGTCTGTAATTCCACTGCTGTTCACGGTGAGTGTGTCTGTAATTCCACTGCTGTTCATGGTGAGGGTGTCTGTAATTCCACTGTTGTTCACGGTGAGGGTGTCTGTAATTCCACTGCTGTTCACGGTGAGGGTGTCTGTAATTCCACTGCTGTTCACGGTGAGGGTGTCTGTAATTCCACTGCTGTTCACGGTGAGGGTGTCTGTAATTCCACTGCTGTTCACGGTGAGTGTGTCTGTAATTCCACTGCTGTTCACGGTGAGGGTGTCTGTAATTCCACTGCTGTTCACGGTGAGGGTGTCTGTAATTCCACTGCTGTTCACGGTGAGGGTGTCTGTAATTCCACTGCTGTTCACGGTGAGTGTGTCTGTAATTCCACTGTTGTTCACGGTGAGTGTGTCTGTAATTCCACTGCTGTTCACGGTGAGTGTGTCTGTAATTCCACTGCTGTTCACGGTGAGTGTGTCTGTAATTCCACTGCTGTTCACGGTGAGGGTGTCTGTAATTCCACTGCTGTTCACGGTGAGGGTGTCTGTAATTCCACTGCTGTTCACGGTGAGGGTGTCTGTAATTCCACTGCTGTTCACGGTGAGTGTGTCTATAATTCCACTGCTGTTCACGGTGAGTGTGTCTGTAATTCCACTGCTGTTCACGGTGAGTGTGTCTGTAATTCCACTGCTGTTCACGGTGAGTGTGTCTGTAATTCCACTGCTGTTCACGGTGAGTGTGTCTGTAATTCCACTGCTGTTCACGGTGAGTGTGTCTGTAATTCCACTGCTGTTCACGGTGAGTGTGTCTGTAATTCCACTACTTTTCATGGTGAGGGTGTCTGTAATTCCACTGCTGTTCACAGTGAGTGTGTCTGTAATTCCACTGCTGTTCATGGTGAGTGTGTCTGTAATTCCACTGCTTTTCATGGTGAGTGTGTCTGTAATTCCACTGCTGTTCATGGTGAGTGTGTCTGTAATTCCACTGCTGTTCACGGTGAGTGTGTCTGTAATTCCACTGCTGTTCACGGTGAGTGTGTCTGTAATTCCACTGCTGTTCATGGTGAGGGTGTCTGTTATTCCACTATAGAGGAGGGGAGCAGACAGGCAGATCCTGAAGGCCTGTTGTTCAGGCAGTCTAACTGAATCCGTAAGCTCAGTGAGAGACGTTTGAAAAACTAGGTAGGGACAGATAGAGGAGGAGGACACTTGATGTAG
Source organism: Peromyscus maniculatus bairdii (assembly GCF_049852395.1). NCBI lineage: Eukaryota > Metazoa > Chordata > Mammalia > Rodentia > Cricetidae > Peromyscus > Peromyscus maniculatus. The sequence goes on from NC_134854.1 coordinate 72,334,025, forward strand.
CTCTCTGGCAAGAGCATCTGCCCAGATGTGTATATAACACCAAAGATTTAAAAAAATTAGGGTTTGGTGGTACTGGCTTTGTGGTACCATAGCACCATTAACATAAGAAAACTCTTATAAAACAACTATAATAAAAAGGAAGGGATGACGGGCAGACAGGAAGGAGGTGATAACTGAGGAGAAAGCAGAGAGCTAGATGGTAGATCTTCCGAGGGTGTTGAAGGGAGGTGCTGTGGTGTTACTTAAACTTAAGTCCTCTCTCCTTACCCAGGAAGAGGGGTAAAGACTGAAGAACTAGCTGGCTGCAGGGCTGACTGTGTTAGTGATGGCCAGGCTGTGGCTAGAACTCATGTCGTGAAAGCAGTAAGAGTAACTTAAGAGAGGGCGGGAGAATTAAGGTCAACACAACCATACAAACAGAATTAAAACACAGTGTGTAGGAGGCACAGATAGTTTTGACAAGACAGTAATTTTGAACGCTTTTATTTTGATGAATTACTTATAGTTTTGGTGATTAGAAGATTGATAGAACCAAGTTTTTTTTTAAGAAAAAAATCATTAAAATATTTAATTTTATTAACAGAATATTTACATTTTGAGACCTTATTTAATCATAGTGAATGCTCCAAGTTTAAAAAGCATTAGGCAGTAACCACACACAAGATGAAAACAGTGTAAACTATACAATACTTTATGGACAATTTTTACAAAGTAACACTTTTTAAAATAATATAACTGGATACAAAAACATACACTTTAGCGAAATTCACATCAGTAATTGTATAAAGCTCTCTTCTAGGGTCCTGAATATGTAGAACAAACATTAGCTCTGTAAATAAAGTGTAACTGTGACAGTTCTGAAAGGCCACTATATATATTTATCTACATATAGATATCTCATTGACATTTTCAAGGCTACCAGCTTTACTCTATAATTTGTAGACTATGTATTCAAGTGTTGAGGTCCTTATGATTATGCAAACATCGAGAGAACAGTGGTGTAAGAAGCAGAACACAGATGTATAGGCTCTGACCACCCCAATTGAAATTCTAAGTGGCCAATATTTCCATACTTCAAAACAGTAGTGAATAATGTTTTCAATAAAATTATGGCAAACAAGCTCGGAACATGATTCTGGTTTTCTACAATTTCCACAAGTTTTTGTTGTTTTAAATGCAAACAGCTCTTTATCATTTCTTTATTCTAGTGCATCTGCATTAAGGCTTTGAATTATTTGACCCAAGGTTTTACAATATTAAAATCTGACTCAGGCTTTTTACAACGTTAAAGCGAACAGGTCCACAACCATACTACCTACCATGTCACTGAGCCAGCATGAACAGAGGTAAAAGCTCAACACCTTAAGGAAATGGCAGCAGAGACGTGCTAACAGTGGAGTTACATATATAGCTTTTAATTAAAGATGTATTATAAAACAGTTCAGTGGCAAGAGATTGGTGCTAATAAACAAAAGGTTTTCATTATAATTTACCTAGGTGATTGTTCGGTACTTAGGTTAATTCTGTAATTCCTCTATAGTTCATTGTCCTCTCGTTTGGGGAGCCCTCCCTTTGCTCTCATTACTTTCATTGTCTTTGGGGGTTCTGAGAAAAGTGCCACTGGCAGCTGTTCCTGACAGCCCTTCCTGAACCCACAGATGTGCTGGGCACTTATAAATGCCTCCACAGGCCCTAGTAGAAGAGATCGGTTCGAGGAGTCAGATCTCTTCTCAGTCAGGGCTCCAGGGAGGAGAATTTGTCTTCCTTAACACATTCTGCATCTGAATTCAGCTTTGTGGACACAAGGCAGTTTAGAGTCTCAGGGACTGAACTGCTTGCTTCCTTGGGAGAGGAAGGAACCAGGAACAATCAGGTATAGGTACCTGGGATACTTTGGAAGACCTGTCTGTCCTGACCTGTCACTCCTAGGTGTTGGAGGGATTAGAGCGGTGGACCTTGCCATCTTTGGTGTTAAAAGGTCATTTCCAAGGAAGCATAAAGTCATGACATTTCAAACCATTGTAGGAATGAGCATATGGTTCACATTTTATTATGATGTTATAACTGGTTTAGAAGAAAAAATTAAAAAGCACAAATTTATATGGAGTAAAGCCGTTGGCAATATGCAAATGAAGGCAAACCCCCATTTCGACTAAGAGGAAGGAAAGTAATTTGAGTCTTTAATGACCAGGACAGAATTTGTCTCTTCTTTGACAAGGGTTATTTTGTATTGCTATCAGTTAGCTGCTATTTGCAGAGCTGAAGAATAGCTTGTGTAGTTCGGAATCTGATAATGCATAAGATGAGTTATAGATGATGTAATTTCCATGGAACACGATTTCCCTGAGTGAGAAAGGCCCCCCCCCCTCCTTGTGGGGCCTGCCCCTTATTCCGCCCCTTTCCTGCAGAGCTGCTGATTTGTGTCCACTTCACCTCTGGGCTTCTGAGCTAAAACCTAATCACCATGGGACAAGGCCACGGAAGGAAATGCCCAAACCTTTTAATATTTAAAGCCATGGAAATAGCGAGTATTTCAGTTTATTAAATACATTGGATTTTCTTCCCTTTCCACTTTATTACTTTGAAGTTATAGGTCTTGAAGGAAACGTGTGGTGCGTACTAACAGAGCTGAAGGTAGAGAAGAAGAGTAGGTGTGCCTTCAGGAGGCAGGATGTGATTTGTGGCGGCGGATGCGGTGGCTGGAGCGTGGCTTTGTTCTCTGTGGCAGATGCTCATGGATGAGAGGCTGTGATTTGTGTGTGGGTGCTCACAGTTGGGGACTGGAACTCCTTTGAGACAGTTTTTCCACAACCCTTTTATAATTACCTGGTGCTTTGCAGGTGCGGTCCATCCTGTGAAGAGGGGCTCTTGAGCACACTGTGAACGGGGCAGCAGCGAGGGCAGGCTGAGTGTAATGAGTGGCTTACCCGGCTCTGTTAAGTCCTCATTTAGCTCAATTCCCTGGGCACAGTTCTCAAGGCTGGCCGAGCAGAGGATCGGATTGAATTGTTCTGGGTGGATCTGTGCCTGAGTACTTCTCAAAAACTTCTTTGAATGATCACAGTGTATATTGGGGTGGGGTGCGGGGGTGGGGGGGTGGGTGGGTGGGGGTCGGGTGGGGTGGGTGGGGGGTGATTGGCCTTGCTGGCACTTCCGCAATGTGGGTGATGGTTAGACTCAGTGGAGTTGCCTTTTTTGAAGTATGGATCAGATGGATCAGGACACACCCTTGAGGACCGCTGTGCAGGCGTCTGGTAGGATGTAGAACTGGGAATGTTTGACTGACTAGCGCTTTCAGGGAAAGGGCTGTGTTTCTGGGTCAATGGTGGTATAAAACTCCACAGGCTTTGGCTCACACAGCAGTCAGAAATGTCAGTGCTTCTTTGCTGAAAATAGGTCTTGGAGGGCAGTTTTGTCCGATTGATTCATTCCTGTGTGGAGGTAGTGTCTATAGAGATCATCCGTGTAGACTGGTCATCTCCTGATCAGTGTGTGAAAGCAGGCTTCCTTTCCTTTAAGAGGCCTAGCTGTGACCAACAGGAACAAGGCTGCCTGGAAGGTGCCACCCTAAGCCCTGCAACCTGACGAGTTACTGTCATCTAAAGGGTCTTTGCTGACATGATTTGAATAAAGGCCATCGTGAGCAGGTTATTTTGGATTAACTGGGTGGGTCCTAAATATAGTCACTAAAGTGCTTAATGGGGGGCCTGAGGTAGGAAGAGAGGAGGGGGGAGGGAGAGGGAAGGGGAGTGAGAGAGACAGACAGACAGACAGACAGACATACAGAGAGAGAGAGAGAGAGAGAGAGAGAGAGAGAGAGAGAGAGAGAGAGAGAGAGAGAGAGAGCTGAGACCCGTCAGTTTAGAGAGAAGCTAGTGTGTGGCTGAGGGCAGAATCCGGCCAGAGCCATGAAGCTCCGGCAGCCCTGGGGGAGAAGAGAGTCATCTTCTCCCTTAGAGACAGAGCCAGGCCCGTGGCTCAGCCACTATGTTGATTCTGGCTCAGGGAGACAGATTTTGGACTTCTAAAACGTCCACCAAATTTGTAGAAACCTGTAACATCAGCCTCGGGGGACACACACACACATCTCCAGGGAGGGGGATGCAAGAGAGATGCTGACTCAGCGGGTCTGGGCTGGGTCTCAGACACTGTGGGGTGCCTCACACCGTGACTTCTCGGGTGGCACTGTCCTGTGGGTCTGAAGATGACACACTCTGGGGAACAAGTGTGAGAGTCAGACATGGAGGCGGCACAGGGTGCGTACTGAAGCAGATCAGACAATTTCACGAAAGGTTCTGGAGCCTCTTCTTACCATGTCTGACTTCTCCAATCACAGCGCATCTCCCCGGACAAAGGGAAGATTAGAATTCAGGCGGCTGCCTAGATGAGTGAGATAAAAATTAATTGGACGAGCTCCTCATTTCCCTGCTGCAGCTGTTAAGACCCAGGTAAAAGTCACGTGAGACGGTTTCAAAGCAGCCAAGGGACAACAGCCTCAGCCGTCCCATCTGTAATGGTCGTCATTTCTGAGAGTCGGAGGGAAAGTCTGCACTTGATGCCAATGAGTGTGGGCACGTCAGGTTCAGTTCAGAAGCCATGACATCTGGAAATCAAAAAGAACCTCCCGCCAAGGTCAGTTTTAATGCTCAGTTGCTAGCCAGGAGTGTCAGTGGTCCAGGACTGACTTAGAAACAATCTTGAGTTTAACCTTGGCCTTGGGATGATAATTAATTTGGCATCTGTCTTCTACTTGGAGGTGTTGTGGGTGCAGATCAAGAAAGAAGGAACTGCAGGGCATGCTGATACACACCTTTAATCCCAGCACTCGGGAGGCAGAAGCAGATAGATCTCTGAGATTGAGGCCAGCCTGGTCTGCAAAGTGAGTTCCAGGACATCTAAGGCTACTACACAGTGAAACCTTGTCCCCAAAAGCAATAAATAAATACATACATACATAAATGAATGAATGAGTGGAAGGAAGGGAGGAAGAAAGGAAGCCCTTATGAATTTATTTAAAATGCAGACTCCTTTGGGAACAGACATGGTACAAATGAAGAGTGCAGAGGACAGTAGTGACTTCTGGGCAATAATGAATGCTGTCCAACTTCCCATAGAGAGGTGGCCCTAGACTTTGGGAGTGCCCCTGTTTCTGGAGATTTGATTCCAGGCTCCTGCTTCTCTTCTTTATCACTCTTCTCCATAAAGCCCTGGGAATGCTGGCAGGCACTTCATTGTTTGTAGTCACATAACACATATAACACAGTGGTTAGCGTTTTCATCATTTAAGTGTGCATTCAGGGACATCAGGCAGAACAACACCATTGTGTTACCGTCACCTGTCCCATTCCAGAACTTTTCTGTGGTCATGAGCAGAAACCACATTGTTAAACATTACTTCTGCACTCTCCCTCCCTGAAGGTTTCCACTCCTGTCCCTGACTTTGCCTGTCCTAGGTCACTCGTCTGAATGGAATCACAGCATACTCATCCTTTGTGTCTGGTTTATTTCACTTAGCATAATGTTCTCAAGGTTTAGCCAGACGTCTGAATGACAGTCCTTTTCATGCTTGGGTATCCATCTCATTGTGTATAAATACCTCATTTTGCTCATCCATTCACCTATTGTATTTGAGTTGCTCCCAACCTTTTGTCTATTGTGTATAAGTGAGTTGTCTTTTAAATTGTGGTTGAAATTTGGTAAAAATGATGTTTGAGAATTACATGCCTTTTCTTCTTTATTTTATTTTTCTTTTTATGTATTCTTACCTCATACATTACATATTGACTGCAGTTTCCCCTCCCTCCACTCCTCCCTGTATCCCTCCCACCTTTCCTCTCCCCTAGATCTGCTCCTCCTCCATTTCCCCCTTAAAAAAAAAAGCAGGCCTCCCAGGGATATCAACCCAACATGGCATAACAAGTTTTTAATAAGACAAGGCATAAGCCCTCACATCAAGGCTGGATGAGGCAACCCAGTAGGAGGAAAAGAGTCCCAAGTGCAGACAGAAGAGTCAGAGACACCCCCACTCCCATTGTTTGGGGTGTCAGTGGTCCAGGACAAGCACACCAAGCTACACAATCATAACATACATGCAGAGGACCTAGCACAGACCCACACAGGCTCGGTGGTTGCCGCTTCCGTCTCTGTGAGCCCCTGTGAGCCCTGCTTTGTTGACGCTGTGGGTTGTGTTCTTCTAGTGTTACAGGAACCTAGCAGAGGCACTGTATCTAGGGGAAACATTAGAACAGAATAGATGCTTTTCACTGTATCTAAGGTGAACATCAGAATGAATAGTTGTTTTCTAGAATTATTTTGACCTTGAAGAAATCATGGTGGAGATCAGTGATCGTTTTCTGTGATTTGTAGAGTTGTTTTTCTGAAGCAGCTTTATACAGCCTTTTTAACACTTTAGTCATAAGATGGTCCTGGCACACCTGGAGCTCTTGGATCACTGGGTACTGCAAACAGTACCCAGTAAGTACTGAACAGTACCCAGTAAGGATTAAAGTGGTGGCGTGTGGCGCTTTCCTTTAGAAGAACATACGGATTAGAACAGGGCTTTGGTATGAGGAACTTGTTTATCCAAAAAATAACATTGTGTAACCATCAATAAATACGCCTTTGAATGGCTGTTCCAGGTTCAGTCCATCAGAGGCTCTCTGCTGCCACAGAGATCCTAAAATTCGTCTTGGAGTGACCTTCTTTCTTTAACTGACCCACACAACACAGAACACCTGACATCTGGCACCTACAATCCTCCCTCCCCGTCCTCTGTGAGGTCCACTGAGCTCCGCTAAGGATTGGCTGTGGACCTCTGCATCTGCCCCCATCAGCTGCTGGGGGAAACCTCTCTGATGATGATTATAGCACAATATCACTAGGAATAATTTCATTGACTTTTTTTTTTTTTTTTTTAATTTCTGCCAGTCATGTTTGATTCTACCCTAGGCCGCTGGTCCATCCAGCTTCCTGTTCCTGGCCATCCAGGCAGTGCTGGACACGGATTCTCATGGTATGGGCCATAGTTAGACCAGTCATTGGCTGGCCACTCCCACAAGCTCTGAGCCACCATTGCCTCAACACATCTTGTAGGCAGGACAGGTTTTGGATCAAAGGTTTTGTGGTTGAGTTGGTTTCCCAGACCCACCACAGCGTGAGGAATGGATTAAAAAAGAGGTACATTTACACAACGGAATATTATCTGGCTGTTTTTTTAAAAATGACATCACGAATTTTGCAGGCAAATGGATGGAACTAGAAAATATCATTCTGAGAGAGTCAACCTAGACCCAGAAAGAAAAACATGGATATGAACTCACTTATAAGTGGACTTTAGCTGTTAAGTAAAGGATAATCACACTACAATCCACAGACCCAGAGAGGCTAAGTAACAAGGAGGGCTATGGGGGGGGGGGGAACGACACACATGGATCTCTCTGGGAAGGGGAAATAAAATAGATTTTGCAGGTGGACTGGTGATGGGTGGGGTTGGGAACAGGAGGGGTCAGGTGGAGGAGGGAGGGACAGAGGGAGGGAGTATGGGAGAAACAACTAGAATTGGGGGACATTATATAAGCCTAGTGCAGTGGCAACTTCCTGGAACCTATGAGGGTGGCCCTGGCAAGGACTCCTGTAATGGGGGCTATGGAGCCAGAACAGGCCGTCTCCTGTAACCATGCCTTTTCTTCTAAGGCAATGGAAGAAATGCTCACAACAACCAGCTTGAGAATCATTGTCACATGATGCATGCCTTTTTTATTTTGGACTTTATGTGAAGAAGTCTTAATGAATGGGCTTGCTCAGCATCAGGAACAGAGAGCAGATGCTTAGAGGAAGAGAAGGATGAAGGATCTTAGTCAAAACAGCTCTTTGGGTCCTGAGCAGCAGCCTTGGCCTCAGCTCTCAAGGTCCTCCTGCAATAATTCTTCTTATGTGCCTGCCTAGAGAATACACTTCTTCTGAGGCTAGTTGTAGACTCTGAGGCCCAGATTCTTGCCAGAAGAGGGTCCTGAGCCAATCACCAAGGCATCCTTGTATTTTACTCTTGCTGTTGGCATCTGCTTGCCTGGCACCATGGCTGAGTGTGGCCAGGGGATACTTGCCCTATAAGAGTGGAGAAACTGGTCCTCAGGAAACAGAGCACTAATTAGGATGAGGAAGGGAAGGGCCTCCCCGAGGTTTTCTAGCAGCAAAGCTCATAGAGGAGGTTATTTGGGTCCGGCAGAGACTCGGGGCATTTGATGGGATGTTTCGGTGGATGACTGAGATGGTTCAGGGATTCTCCCCTACCCCCAGCACTCCTCCTCGCTAACTTTCCTCCATGCCACACACATGCACACATACACTCAATGTGTTGGAAGACTGTCCACGCACCCCTGGTTTGACAGTGGGGTAATAGAGGGGACACAGAGGGGATTGTAGCTAGAGTTTTCCTGCCTTGCCCATAGTCAGGACAAATCTCTGTCACCTGCCAGTCCCACAGCGTCTCAGACCCAACCAAGTAAACACAGAGACTTATATTGCTTACAAACTGTATGGCCGTGGCAGGCTTCTTGCTAACTGTTCTTATAGCTTAAATTAATCCATTTCTACAAATCTATACCTTGCCACGTGTCTTCACATGCGGCTTGTCATGGTGGTGTCTTCACATGCCGCTTGTCATGGTGGTGGCTGGCAGTTTCTTTGACTCAGCCTTTCACTTCCCAGAATTCTTCTCCTCCTTGTCCCGCCTATACTTCCTCCTGCCTGGCCACTGGCCGATCAGTGTTTTATTTATTGACCAATCAGAGCAACAGATTTGATATACAGACCATCCCACAACAGGGGATGGTTCTAAAAAAACGTCCTGAGGAGTCACTGGCAGTGGCAGGACTGCAAGCATCGTTTCCTGCATCCTTGCCCGCAGCTTGGAGGTACATTTGCCATAGTCACTTAGAGTTTTGTTGTAAGATCTGAGTCCTGTCCTGAGTCATTCTTTGTAATCTCTGCATTTAAATAGGGGAGGCAGGGGGATTGTGAATCTCTGCAGTCCTGGACTACATAATAGGATACTGTCACAACAAAGAAACAAACACAATTCAAAAGGGTTTGAGTTCTAACACACTGCCTTGGAATGAAGGATGGAGACTTGGTCCTTAGGCCTGGGTCCTCACTAGCCACTGGAATCTGTGGACGGGCAAAACTCTTTGGATCGTTGTCTCTTCATTGTACTAGTTGGGGTTGGCCCTGCCTGTTCTGCTTGAAATCTGCCCACACATCTGTTGTTTCAGATCCCATGGCTTCGGAAGAAGACAGAGGAAATGCCACATCCATGCAGGATGCTGAGGAAACAGCAATGGTGAGTGAGCGCACCATCCCTGGCTGTGGAAATACCGTCGGTCGGGGTGGGTGGGGTGGGTGGTGCAGGATGGCTGAGTGGGAGGAAATGAATAGGAGTCTGACCTGCTTTGATATGTCTTCATCTCACTAGATCCTTCCCCTCTCTTCCTTTTCATCCCTTTTTTATGTCATCTCAGCAGGGCACAGAGCAGGACTCTGTAGGGAAGGTACCTGCTCTGGTTGGGGACAGAAAGAGGCTGTCTGAGACTGAGACATCTGGCTGAACCAGGCAAGTCTGACAGGCCAGCCTGACAAACGTGCCTTGATGCCTCAGTCCAGAGCCAATGTGCCAAAGGCAGCTGGCCTGCTGGTTGTCAGTGGCATTTCATCTGCCACCAGAGCCAAAGGCACAGTGACAGAGTGGGTCTTGAGTGCATGCAGTGGCCTTCTGCTTCACTTCCTGGGGCCCTTCCCCTCCCTCTCCCCTTCTGCTCCCTCTGCAGCCCAGGACTGACTTGTAGCCTGCCAGTTGCCAAGCTCTGGCTGCTCAGTGTTTCTCCCTGAAACTGCTCCTTCCTAGAAAGGGCGTTGAATAACCTTTCTCTACACTATAATCACAAGACTGAAACCTCGGGCTTGAAAGGCATTCATCTGACTTAAATAATTCATACTAGGTGAGAATTGATAAGCACGCTGCAGGGGTGATTTGCATTTGTAATAAGAGCTTGTTGACACAAGCGAATCTGTTATTGGTATATTAACACGGGAGAAAAATGTTTTGAAGCTGGGAGTATCTCCCTTTCTCCCTTGTTATTGCCCACATCTAGTCTAGTGGGCAGTGTGGGCATCTGGTGGGAAGTTATCCTCATTCAGGTGGCAGGTATTAGGACACTGGACATTTGTCATCTCCTTTCCTCTCCCTGTGGTCCCCTGAAAGTCTTAGCCATACTTTGCTCATGAGGAAACTAAGTGCCGGAGAAGACGACAGAATCACCCAAGTCACATCACACAGTGATGACTCAAGCTCCGCTTTGCTCACATTCTCAGATATATCACACAGCTACAGGAAGACCTGGGCCTGGAACTCTGGGTGCCGCTCTGAGGGATGGAGCAAAAGAGACGAGAGATGAGGCTAGGGCCACCTGAGCCTGGTGTTCAGCAAGGACACCCAGGGGCCACCCTTTCCTGAGGGATCTAGACTGGTGTCACATTGATATTTCCCTTTCATTGTTTCTAGAGGCCACAGATCTGGGTTTCCTCAGAGCCCCTATAGGCATCTTAGCTGTCTGGGGAGGAGACAAGGGAGTGTGTATGGTGAGAGGACCAGGCTGTGAGGAGTGGGCAGAACACACCTGGTTATTGTTAGTGTCTTCAGGGAGAAGAGCCTCCTGGATGGAGCACGAGAGCAAACCAGACCTCCCCTTTGCCACTGGTATCTCAGCCTCCTATTCACATCTCTACGGGAAATGGAACTCAGAAATGGGTCAGCTAATGAACAATGAATGGATTCTGTCTGTGCTGAGGTAGGGGATGTTTGGGTCATAAAAGGCAGGGAAGGGAAATTGAAAAATTAAATAACCTGATAACCGAAGAGACATCCTCTTCTCTGGGCATTTTGATTGTCGCCTTTATGGGCGAGCAGACTTTCTTTCCCTGCCTGAGGCTCTTGGTGAGCCAGGGTGTTGGGGTGTCATACCCTGAGACTGAGGAGAGGCTGTTGCTAGGTAGTTGGGGTGATGACTGTATTTGGCCTCCCATGCAAGTCACCTCTCACCTTCTGCTCTGTAAAAACGGAACTGTTGGTTTTGTATTACATGAAATTACCTTCTAATTATCTCCACATCACCATCTGCTTCACGGTGGTGGTGCATGAGCTGAAATCCCCCTGGCAGGCAGGGCATCCTTTGGATTTCTTCTCTTGCTTGTGGCTTCATTTTTCTTCGAGTCTTCCTCTTCGGACGGCATCCCCTCCTCTCAACTTTTGTGGTCCATGGTAAATAACAACCCCTGTGCATTAGCAGGGCCCTCCTGTGTGTCAGGTGCTTGGTCTATTGACTTTCTAGTCCTTAGACTCCCCTGGTTAGAATTCTCTTTTACCGATGTGGAAGATTGAGGCTCAAAGAAAAATTGATCTGTTGAAGTCCATCCAGGTGGCAAGTGACTGAGCTGGCTGATTCCAAGGCCACTCTTGTCCCCAGAATGCACCGGCTGATCCGCAGGAGGGGAGCTTTTGAGGAGATGGCTGTGTGTTGGAGGACAGTCACAGTTATGAGGCCCAGTCTCTCTTTATGGAAACAATTTTAAAAATCTCACAAAACCCCACTTGGGTTTCAGGACTGCTCAGGGAGGCCACATTGCCCAGGAAGGTCACATGCTCAGGAAGGCCTTCAGATCATTCAAGACCCCTCTTTCTTTCCAAAGCAGTGGCAGCATCCAGCTCAGCAGCAATTGGACCTCATGGCTATGGGACAGAACATTTATTCTCTGCTTTTTGGGAAATCTCATTGTTTCAAACACAGGTGTTTGTTAGGAGGAAATAAAACTAGGAAAGAAGAAAGTGCTGTTTGTGACAAAGTGTGCCTCTTGCTCTGTTTCTTTCTCTTTCAGTGTTGGCTTTTCCTGTGATGCCTTCCTTGGTCATTTATTTCCATCTGAAGAGACGTCTGAGGAAGACAACTACCAGCGGTTGTACAGAAGGATGTGTCTGCTCGATTCTCCCTGTGGCACTGAGAGAGAGGCCTGTACTGATTGTGTTAATCGGAAGCTCAGAGGCAGAGGACAACCTGATCAGCCTCACCTGTTGGCAGATCTGCATGCCCACTCAGGCTTGGGTGATTCCAGCCTCTTCTCTCTGGGTCTGCGGGCTGGCCGAGCCCAGGAAGAAGCCTGAGTATGGAGCAGAGATGGAAGAAACCAACATTAGAAAATGTGGGGGACTTTAGTATGGAGTACCCGCTGGGGGCTGGAGCTGTAGTTAGAGAAAGGGGGTGAGGCAGAGATGGGTGGGTAGAAACGGCAGTGATGCCAGGTAACCGGCACTGAGTGCGTATGTGGCCCCTAGGGTTGGGTAAATTCATGACCTGTAGCCAGGATGTCATGCAGAAGGTTTTGTCTTTTCTTACAGGTTCATTTGAGGTTCAGTGAGGCTGATATTTGCACAGATCATGGAGCTAGGAAATGATGGAGCCCAACTGGTGTGCGTCTGATGCACACCCTTTTCCTTTTGTGTACGATGCCTGGATGGAACGTCAAACCTTGAGGTACCTGCCATCCCCATCCCAGACTGCAACAGGAAAGGAACACTGATGTGCCTTCTGCCAACTTCTCAGACCTTCACAGGGAGCAAGGTTGAGAGGCTGGATTCTCACACTGAAGGAACGATTCTTAACTGAGGTCTGGAAATGCCAAGGACAGAGTTCAGGGGCATCTGTGAAGCTTGTGGAGTGAGGAGCCCTCTTCTTTGTGTTCTCTGACTGAGATGTAGAATTTCCTCCAATGATAAAAGAGTACACCAGCAGCACTTAGGACTGAGCCCTCTGTAAAGGTTACAAACGTTTCCGTAGCCCATGGTTTGACCCCTCAGAGGTCACCACGTGCTCCTACCACTATTGCGTAATTTGGGAAGGTAGTAGAGATCACTTGGTGGAGTATGTCTCTGTCCTCTAGGAGGACAGTCCAATGAATGAAGAAGTGGTACTAATGGCTCACTCATTGGCTCATTCATGATCCCTGCGCCCGTAATATGCCAGCTATTATAAGACCTTGGGGTCTTTGTCTCAAGGGACTTCTCTTCTAATGGAATGTAACAACTCTTAAACTACAGACATACAAGAAATGAGGCAGACTGGGGACATGAACATGACAAGGTACCTTGAAAAAGGAGTGGACTTTCAGGGTAGAGACAGTGAAAGAGAGAGAGGGTGGTGGTTTTCTGGATAGGCTATTAATAGAGATGACACTGTCTCTCTTTTACCCAAACAGTGTTTATTGAGAATCTAGAGTGGTGGTGATATGATGATTAACAAGATAGAACCTTTGATATTGTAGTCTGAATGCTTATGTTCTTCACAATTCATGCACTGAGATCCCCATCCCCAGGGTGATGGTATTGGGAAAAGGGGTCGTTAGTGAATGACCAGTGCCCTTGAGGAGAGCGGAAAGGAGTGCTTTGTCTTTTCTATCATGTGTGGACACAGAGAGGAGGGGCTGGCTATGACCCCTGAGAATCAAACCCTCACCATGAGTTGGCCAATGCCTTGGTCTTAAACTTCTCAGCCTTGAGAACTGTGGAAATAAACTGCCAAGGTATATGATTCTTTGTCTTATCTATGAGTATCGTTAGAGCCTCTTAGACTCATGATGACGTTTACTTTTCTATAGAGGCGTGTGTGTGTGTGTGTGTGTGTGTGTGTGTGTGTGTGTGTGTGTATGTTGAAATAAATTCCATGAGATAATTAGGGATTGTGTTTTGAGGAGGAGCCTGAGGTGGACCGAGCATCCAAAACCCCACCCATGGTCTCAGTGCCCTGCCTTCCTCTTCTGACTGGTTCTAGCATTAAAAGTAGGACTCACAATGCAATGTGAGGTTTTCTAATTAAATTTATTTTCTTCTCTTTTGCAAAAAGATGTAGCATTTAAGTTCATCTGCTAGGAAGGCAGAGACCTCATGGATTCCTGTACCAGGGAGCCTGGAGGCGGCATCTAAATGGTGTGAGGGACTTTTATGGGGAATTCCCTCAGCAGCTGGTCTACAAGGCCATTCAGCTCCCTTTGCATTTACAGAGCTGCTTGCGTCAATGGGATGCTTAAAAAGGCGCCATCCCTGCCGGCTGAGTTGTAAGATCCTGTCTTCTAAATAGTGTTTCTTTTTTCACGAGACAGTTCTAAAAAGGTCAGAAGTCTACTCTTCGGAGTGGCACTGTTATGCTTTGGTTTTAAATGTCATCATCTTCTTCAGTGTTTAGATAATGGTACCTATAATAAAACTAATGGTATAGCATTAACTGAACGTGCTAACTGTGCTGGCAGGCTTTGCATACATCACCTTTTAATTCTCACTCCACACAGAAGCTGGGAGGTTCAGTGGGATGAGTTGTTCTCAGATGTCTTCAACTTGAGTTCTGCCTTTACTGGCTGTTTGCCCTTGGGCAAATTGTTGAACGGGAAATGATCTGTCAAATGGGGCTTGTCATAGTTACTGTGCAGCCAAGGCGGCACGGGGAGGGAAATGCATTACTATCTGCAACACTTTTGCTGCCATCCCCAGTTTATGGTATGGCCCGTGGCAACCATTATTGGTACAGAGTGACAGCACTAATGACCCATTGGCCAAATGACAAAATCAAAGGTTTAAATGAAGTCCTCTGCCTCAGGACACACATCAAAGAAGGGGCACTCTCCCACTCCTGCATTATGGTAACAGACTACACTGTCTGTTGTCCTACATGGCTCCTATGTGGGCAAGTTTGAAAGATGCACCACATGGATTTGTCTTTGGGCCTGGGCTCCACAGGACCATGTGCCAGAGTGTGCTGGAGAAATCTGATTTTTTAGCAGTTTTACCCTCTAGTCATAAAGTAGACCTTTCTCTGTGAATGGCATCTCTCTAGACCTTATCTCTTAGTATGAGTTGACAGTATTAGCAGAATCATGGGGCCCTTGCCAGAGTGATTAGTTGTTTTGCCTGGGAACCTACTTCCCAAACCTCAGGAAGAAAAGGCTGTGGTAACTTCCTAGAAACTCACTGCCTGGAGATTGGAAGTGGAATTTTGGAGCCAAACAGGCCTGGGTTTGCATCAGGGCATTCCCTGCTCAGTTGATCTTGGGATTGGTGATTTTTCCCCTCTGAGACAGGATCTCACTATGTAGTCCTGGCCGGTCTGGAAGGCTGTGTAGCTCAGGCTGACCTCAAACTCACAGAGATCCACCTGCTCTCCTGGGATTAAAAGTGTGTAGCACCACACCCGCACTGGTGTTCCATATTTCTGACGCTAAGTTTCTTTGTGTGTAAAAATGGGGTAATTATCTTGTATAATTCCTAGACTTGTTTTGAGGATTGAGTGAAGTTACACATAGTAATAACAACAGAAAATAAGTCAGAACTGCAGGCTGATCCACAGCTACTGGCAATGGTGGTCCTGATATCACCAGTAGCATGCGTGGGGTTTTTATATATGATTGCTTCAAAATGTAGAAGCTGTTGAGTACTGTTTCTCCATTTTCCATGGCCACAGTGGATTTCTAAAACCCCTTCGATTACTGACTTGTGTGTAAATACGTACACCACTCACATGCCATTCCTTAGCACCGCTCACGCTGTGTGGCTTTTGCAATTTGAAGTACCGCAGGGAAATGAGATCATTTTTTTCCTTCACAGTTCCATATATGGACTCTTTGTCATATTATTTATAAATTCATCACATCCTTGCTTTCTTTTCTTATTAAGTCATGGCCCTGTATCTGTTTACTTAAAGGAGCTCCCCTTACAGCATCTCTGACATTTTAGACCTGCCAGCATCACTACACCTGTGCCTTGGGACCATAATGAGACAAATCAAGGTCACTTGAATACAAATACTGCAGTTCTGGGATAGTTGGTGAAGCCAAGACCGCTGTTATGTAACGAACGGGGAGGTAGTGTATGGAGTGTGTTTACCGTGGACTAAGGGAGGGTCACATCCTGGATGAGAGTCATGAGCGACATGAGACTTCAATTCACTACTCAGAATAGCTTGCAATTTAACATATGAATTGTTTATTTCTGGAATTTTCCATTTAATATTTTTAGATCAGAGTTGATCACTAGGTAACTGAAAAAGAGCCTGCAACAAAGGCAGCCTGCCACAATTCAGTTCTCCAAATGAATCATTGGCATTTGGCTTCATAGGCATTTTCTGTAGAGACCCCGGGTTAGACAGAGAACTGTCTGCTTGTCATTAGGCATATGGGATGACACAGTGTTTTTAAGTCCCTTTGCCCTTTGTACCTCTCACCTTGAGTTAAAAGCAAAATGCTGACTGTTCAAATTAATACCACCTCTTGGAATCCCCTAAAATATATTATCTTTACCATCCAGGAAACAATGGAGCCCAGATCTCTATTGTGAGCTCCAGCCTTGTTTATCAGTGCTGTATTTGGCTTCTCTACGTGGATGGGTTATGAAAATGGCCCAAACAGAATTTACCATATGCTCCTTCAAGCTGGCTCACGTATCTGCTCTCAATAAATAACAATATTGTTTTGTACAGGGAAAGAATAACTCAAGCTGCCTTTGTCCCTGTTGTTTCTTTTAGCCTGCCAGTCACCAAGCCGTGTGCACTCATTCTTCTTCCTGAGGTTCTCTTGAATCCCCTGCTTCTCTCCATCCCATTCCTGTGGCCCCGGGCCAGGTCTGGCCTTCACTGGAACATTTAACCTCTTACCTGCTGGTCTCTGTGCTGCTCTAATCCTATTCTCTTTCTCTACTGCGGGTGGATGCTCTTTCAAAGACACCCCCGCCCATGTGAACCCTTCTAGAGACTTCCTACTGCACCTAGGATGATGTCTCAAATCTTGGCCATAATGGACAGAGCCCTGCCTGCCCAGTGTACCTGCTGCCTCTGGATCCGGCAAGGTGGGCTCCCTCTGAGCATACAGCTGCCTTTCCTGGGAGTGGCCTCTTTTATCCCTGCTCCCTGAGCCCATTTCTCACTTATTTCAGGTCTTTGCAGGAGTAAACACCTCTCCAAATGAAAGTATCCCATCCTGGTGCTTACATCCAACCTGACCAGACTGACTACCGTGTTGCATGCTTACAGGCCTTGTACGGTACTTGTCACATTCGAAAGCACTATGTTTTCTGTCCATTTCTTTGCTAACTTGTAAGGTCGGAGGTCGGGGAGGGTGGGTCATTCACATTTTCAGTTTAATCTTGATACTGGTTGGCACTAAGGATGGATCCTGGGCTGTCTACTAGGGAACCCTTTGTAGTGGCTGCCTGGCCTTTTGCTATCAATATTTCTATCTTCCTGTACAGCTTGTTTTAGAAAACAAAGTTTGTTTACAGTTCTGAGTCCGTGGGCTTATGTTCATCATCACCCAGGCCATGGACTCTCTGAGGTTGCCCAGAACAGGAGGCATCAGGAGGCTGGAGGGCCAGCCTAAATGGCAGCAGCAGAGAGCAACAGTTACTTTGGACCAAGGCAGGTGACCTATGTGTGATGCTCCACCAGCGGGGGAATCTTGTGAGACCCACGGAGGGAAGCAGGGTGTCGCTGTGGTGACAGAGATGGCATTTTTCTGCTCACACCTGGTGGGGGAATGTGCAGAGCAGTTTCTATTCGATCCAGAACTGTAAAAATATGGCATTTTAAAACTCTCAAGTGTTTTGGAGTTACATCCACGCCTACAGCTGCAGCCTGGTCACCTGGGCAGAACTGCGTGGGTTTCTATTTAAAAGCCACAGAGTTCAGCAGTCATGGCAGGGGCGAGCCCAGATGGCTGTGTCTTGCCAAGTTCTCGGGCTCAGTACACACCATGGGGCTGAAATGCTGCCAGAGTCACTCTTTGGTTTTGACAATGTCAAAAGTAGTTGGAAGCTCTGGACCTCTTTGCTTCCCTAAAAATGAGGCAGCACAACCCTGCCCTTGGCCTGCAGAACAACATAGAAAGTGCTGTAAACATAAGAAGGGCCATTTGCACAGCCCCTGGAGTTTCCACATACCATCTTGGCTGGTCTTCCTACCGGGAATGGAGAGGGTAGGTTTTTGAGTCTCAGTTTTAGGACGGAGGTGGACTGAGGGGCAGCTGAGGCTCCGAGAGCCTGAGATATGTCCCTGATCACACAGTTTCCCATGAGACCCACTGAACTCGATGGGACTTATCTCTGCCTGGGGCTTTTCTTCTCAACCCTCCTTCACACTTTAGGAACTGAAGCACAGAAAGGTTCCTTCACCAGCTGGGGTCAGGTGAGACCTTGACTCCAGAGTCCAAGCTCTCAGGGAACATTTTGGGTTTCAAGGGGTTCAGTCCTCCGGACAGGACACCATGACACCTGATAACACTGTTATCTATCTATCTATCTATCTATCTATCTATCTATCTATCTATCTATCTATCTATCATCTATCTATCTATTTTGTTTGTTTGTTTGTTTGTTTTTGAGACAGGGTTTCTCTGTGTAGTTTTGTGCCTTTCCTGGAACTCACTTTGTAGACCAGGCTGGCCTCAAACTCACAGAGATCTGCCTGTCTCTGCTTCCCGGGTGCTGGAATTAAAGGCATGCACCACCACCACCCAGCAAACATTGTTTTTTAGATGTGAATCTGCACCAAAGAAATGGAGGATCCTGTCCCTCCAAAGTTGCTTAGAGAGAACTCCACAGTATCTGAGAAACACAGCTCAGGTGTCCCATCCTTCTAGAGGGAGTCAGTATGTAGTCAGGGCAGTCTGTATACAACCTGTAAGCCCAAGAAAGCAAAGCAAAGAGGTTGGGAAACAGTAGCTGGAGAGTTTCTCTCCAGCTCTTGTCAAGCCCTGGCAGTCCCGCAGCCCACTTATAAAATAAACACACAGACTCTTATATTATTTAAACTGTTTCGCCTAATGGCTCAGGCTTCTAGCTAGCTGTTCTTATTATACCTTAAATTAACCTATTTCTTTAAATCTATACCTTGCCACGTGGCTCGTGACTTACCAGTATGTTGGTACTCATGGCGGTGGCTGGCAGCGTCTCCTCACTCAGCCTTTCTGTTCCCAGAATTCTCTTCTCTGCTTGTCTCACCTATACTTCCTGCCTGGCTACTGGCCAATCAGCATTTTATTTATACAGAGTGATATCCACAGCACTGATGTAGCACAAATCTTAAAAGGTCTTAATAAAAACAAACCTGAAGCCAGGTATTGGGGTGAACGCTGGAAGATCAGAGAAGCAGAACAAGCCACAGCTTCCTCACCTTGCCAATTCCTCAGCTGATCCTGTTTCCTCAGACTGGAAGCCTCTCAGTTCTCATCCAGAATGAATCTCAGCTGAACTGTTGCTCAAAAGCCTAAAAGCTCAACCAGGCTCTAGTTCCTCATCCTCATGTCTTATATACCTTTCTGCTTCCTGCCATCACTTTCTAGGATTAAAGGCGTGAGTCACAATGCCTGGATGTTTTCAGTGTGGCCTTGATCTCACAGAAATCCAGACAGATCTCTGCCTCTGGAATGCTAGGATTAAAGGCGTGTGCTACCACTGCCTATCCTCTATGTTTAATATTGTGGCTGTTCTATTCTCTGACCCCAGATAAGTTTATTAGAGTGCACAATATTTCGGGGAACACAATACCACCACAGGAAACACAGGAGTTTAACAGTTATGTCAAAAATACATAATGTTTTCTTTGTTTGCCTCCTCCCAGGTTTTTTGAGCTAGAGTCTCATGTAGCCCAGGCTGGCCTAAACTTGTTCTCACTGTATAGCTGAGGATGACCTGGAATTGTTGATTGTCCTGCCTCTGCTTCCCAAGTGCTGATATATACATGCTCTACCATGGCCAGCCTAGAGTTCAAAAACAAAACTTGTAATAAGGCATAGTTTTTACATTTCATTTCCCTCAAAAGCAACACATAGTCTTGTGTAAAAACCAAATCAAAACAACAGCAGCAGCCACACAACACACACACACACACACACACACACACACACACACACACACACACACACACACACGCATGCACACACGCACCACACCACTCAACTAAACCATAGGTCTGTGGACAGAGCTGAGTGGCACCAGGCTTACCTACCTGCTTAAGGCCCTGGTTCAATTCTCAGTACTGGGGGTAAAAAGCACGTGCCCCTCATATATGTTTCTGCTTTCTCTGCCTGTGTGAGCTTAGATAATTCTATACTAATTTAGAGATAGTCATACTTCTGAGACAGTCTGAGTGACTGCTCTGGGAAAGGGTATGGCTGATGTATCCAGCTGTGCCTGGCTTTGGTTTCTGAGGACACTCACAGTAGCCCTGCCCTGTCTCTGGGCCAGTGCTGCAGTAGCTGGGCCTGGTGTGAGATGTCTCCTGGCCAGCGTGGAATGCCTGTGTGCATGCACGTCTACACTTGGCACATGCCGGCTGCACTCCTGTTCTATAATGTCGAGGGTTTAGAGTCTGTGCACTCCTGGATCTGGACCTGGGTATCTCTTACTGGCTGCTCCAACTGCACACTGACAGTGCTCTGCTCTTAGACTTCTTACCATAGATAACACTGACTCAGTAACCTGCTTTTCATCTGCCCATTCTTTCTTCACAAAGCCCAAAGCAATCACTGCGTGTCACTTTCGTTGTCTAGTCACTGTCCAGCCATGCCTCTCTTGGGTCACCTTGACTGGATGGCGCCTTACATGCTTAAATTGAGACTCACATCGAGAGTCACTCGATCTACTCATTTAAATGTCCCTGGCTGTCCTGATTGTGGTCCCCAGGCTGGTGGTTTTCAGCTCAAGCTTTCCACCCCTGCCTGGATTTGAATTCTGACTTCAATTCACTTTTGTGAGCCTGGAGTTACTTCATCTAGATTAATTCTAACAGTGGTGGTTTTTTTTTTTTTCTTTTCTTAGTGTTATTTGCCCAAATTGTCATAACTGGGAAATATTTAGGAAAATGAAAGTATTTTATATCTTGGATAAATAGGAAATCTGTTGCTATTGTCACAAATCACACACAAAGGGCAGCTCCTGACTTCCTGCGGTTTACAAACAGGGTTTCTAAATATGGCGCCTTAGAGTGCCACACCTTCAGAGTCAGAGGCTCATGGCTCCACACTTCGGAGCAAGGGGCTTATTGCTCGGGTATTGGAGCTCTGACACGCCGTGGCTTCTGAGTTTGGGGCTTTGGGCCTCTCAGCGCTTTAACCCCTGACTTTTCTCTCAAAGACAGCAGTGAGGCTTGCAGTCCTTGTCGCCTGGGCCCCCATCTTTGCTTATTCGCAGCCCCTCTGTTCGTCCTAGGCTTAGCCTCTGTGGTCTGTCCGGAGGCATTCTCGGGCGCTCTCCAGCTACCTCCTGGGGGTATAACTTAGAGCTTCAGCTATGGGGTCTTTGGCTCTTGGTGGCTTTCTGAAGCTCTTACTTGCTTCTTGGCATTAAGGACTCAGGGTGTCTAGCTCTTGCTCTTCTCTGTAAATCTTAGCTGTTCCCTTGGCTGCCGCCGCCACCGCCCCTTTTGCTGGGACTAGAAACTCTGGCTTCCCGTGTGCTCTTTGTGCAGCCAACCAAGCCCATGATAGAGAGCACAAGCTGATAAACCATTCAGGGGAAGACTTCATTGGGCCTAGCGGTGCAACGTCAGTGCGCGTGGGTGGTATTGAGACCTCCCGTCTATCCCTGAAGGAGTGGCAGACATCTTAGCTAGCTGGAAGAGGGGCCCGGCACACTAGCGTTGGGATTGTAACTCCACCAGTCACAGCGGTCTGGTTGGTTGATAAAAGTGGAGACTGCTCTGCTCAGTTGAAAGATACCCTGTAAGGCGACCGGGCACAAGAGATGGGTCTGACAACCATCAGTCAAACCATCATAGAAGGGGAGGAACTCACTTTATGAAGCCACCGTTACCTTGATATCCAAATTAGACATGGATATAACATAAGAGAAACTATAGCCTGGATGCAAAGAAATAAAATATCCCCAATCAAATGCCTGCAAACTGAAATAAGCAACACATTAAAAAATGCACCACAATCAAGTCGGTTTTATTTTAGAGATTCAAAGGTCGTTCAGTGCACATAAACTAAAAAAGTACGGTACATCACATAATTAAAATTAAGCACAAAAATTACATGACATCTTATTAGATGTAGACACAGTCTAATAGAATTCAGGATTACTTCATCCTAAAGAAACTAGGAATAGAAGAATCATATGTCAGCGTAATAAAGGCAACAGAATTACCAAATGGGAAATACATACATAAGAAGAAATGAAAATGGAACACAAATACATGAAAAACTACTCAGCATCCCTAGCCATCAAAACTGCATTGAGATTCCATCTAGCTCCAGTCAGAACGGTTATCAGAAAATAAACAGAGAGCAACAGATGCAGTCAGGGAGGCAGCTGGGAACTACCCTGCCGCCCTGTTGGCGGGCACCCGGAGTGCTCTAACTACTGTGGAGGTCAGGATGGAGGCTCCTTCAGAACTAAAAGCTTGGGGGCTGGAGGGATGCTCAGCGGTCAAGAGCACTTGCCACTCTTGCAAAGGACCTGGGCTTGGCTCCCAACACCTATCTGGTGACTTTCAGCTATTCTCAACTCCAGTTCCAGGGACTCTGATGCCGCCTTCCGGCCTCCTCAGGCGTGAGGCATCCTCCCAGTGTGCATACACATGTGCAGGTAAAACAGCCACACACCTATGACAGAAAATATTTCTTCAAGAAATTTAAAAATAAAGAACTATTATTAACTCAGAACGTTAGCCTGGAACTTGCTGTGTAGCACAGGGTGATGTCAAGTTCACAGTCTTCTTGCCTCTTCTGGATTGCAGGTGTGTACCACCATGCCTGGCTGAACATTCGCATTTTTGACATTACTTAACAATGATTAATTCCTTGCCATGTGCCCTTAGGGGGAGCTGAGTCCTCTGTATGTCTCAGCACTACATAATAAAGTTCAAGAAATTAAAAACCATACATATGTAAATTTAAAACAACAAGGTATGTTACAGTTGTTGATACAGCTTTGTCTGGAGTGGAATGATGGGCTGTCAGGAGATCAAGGACAGATTTTCAGAAACTGAAGACAAATTTGTGAGGAAAAGCCATCTGACTTTGAGAAGTATTTGCCAGGATTCTTGCTAAGAGAGAAAAGAGTAAGTTGGATAAAGTGTGTGATGAATACTATTATGTGACATTTTAATTTCTCTCTTTGCCACCAGACCTTATGTTAGTAATGATAAAACCAGGAAGTACTCAGGGGTCAAGTGTCACACTGTGGCTCCCACAAGCAAACAAATGGAACTTGAATTAAAAATTATAAACCTGAAAAAAGTTATAAGCCTGTCAAAAGCATCTCAAAGAACTTAGGTGCCCCCTGTCCATGTTAGTTAGCTTTCTATTTCCTGTAACAAAATATCAGAGTTGATCAACTTAAGGAAAGAATTCCAGGCATGGCGATCCATGCCTTGGATCCCAGCACTTGGGAGGCAGAAGCAGGTGGCTCTCTGTGAGTCTGAGGCCAGGGTCATTTACATAGCCAGTTCCAGAACGGAGAGAGCCTGTGAGACAACAGTAACAATAACAAAGGAAAGAACCATCTGGGCTCAGGGATTGAGAGGTTTAAGTCTATGGTCAGCTGACACTATGGTTTCTGGCTGTGGGGAAGTGGTTTGTAATGGCAGGGAATTTATAGAGGAGCAAAGCTACTCCCCTACAGCAGTCCAAAATCAGGCAGAGGACACAGCTTGAGATCTCAGCATCACCTCCCAGGGCAACCCTCAATGACACAACCTCCTGCTGGTCCCTACCCACTAACAGTTTCCTCACCGACTAGTAGCGGCATATGCTGGGGACCAAGCTCTTGGCACAGATGTCTTTTGAGACATTTAGATCTAAACCATCACACTCTCCATCCTCCAAATGGGATATTCCCAGAAGAGTGAATTTCTGAGAAGGCTGAAAAGGACACGGTTTTTAGAGTAAAGGGCCCAGTGGGTTACTTTTCTCCTCACTGCTTTAAAGAAATACACTGCACATGCAACTTAAACAACCAAGGGTCTCTTTGAGGAGATCTAGGGTACAGCCATAATTACAAGAAAGACAAGGTGTTGAAAGTGACTCTAGCCGTGGTGATGGGATGGGGTGGCTGTCACATTACATCCATTGTCTGGGAGCAGGACAGACTGCTCAGCTGGCTCCCTCCTCCTTGCCTTTTCTATTCAGTCTGGGACATCCCCACCCCCACCCCCAAGCGCTCATGGGATGATGCTGTCCATGTTAGTCTTCTCTCCTTAGTTGAACCTCTCTGGAAATGCCCTCGCAAACATGCCCAGAGGTGTGTGTGTGTGTGTGTGTGTGTGTGTGTGTGTGTGTGTGTGTGTGTGAGTGATGTGATTCCAAACCAGGCAGGCCGACAGTGAAGAACCACTACCCCTTAGATACAGAAAGCCCAGCTTTCCATCTGAGGCATAAGGCACACAGGGTTCAGGGTGTGTGCAAACAGGAATAGTATAAGACGGCTTCAAACACTTTATCAGATCTCATCTTCAATTTTTTTGTGAGTGTGTGTACATGTGCACAGGTGTGCTTGCATGCATTCATGGATGTGCCATGTGAGCATTTGATCAGCCTCAAGTGTTGGCCCTCACCTTCCACTTGGTTTGAGACCGTCTCATGCTGCTGCATCTGCTCTGTGTGTTCTGGGGACTTGAACTCAGATCCTCAACTTGCACACAAGTGCTTTCCCCACTGAGCTGTCTCCCAAGTCAAGATGCCTTTAATGTAAGTTATAAGGACCCCTCAAATAGGACCTCTCTGATTTATTCCAAGATTCGTTTCCTTCTTATTTAAGGGGTAGGTAGTATTGTGAATTTAGAATCTGAAAACCGAAGTTTAGAAGTAAACAAAGAGGACATGGACAAAACTAAGAGTGGTAGTATTTTTTTTCCTTTTATTTTATTTTACAATACCATTCAGTTTTACATATCAGCCAGAGAGGTAGTATTTTTAATACATATTTAAATTACAGGCATTTGCTTGTATTTGTGTATGTACACACACACTCACATGTGTGCCATGGCATATGTGGAGGTCAGAAGGTAACTTGCATGAGTTGATTATCTCTTTCCATCAGGTAGGTCTTGAGGATCAAACTCACATTGTCAGGGTTGGCAGCAAATGCCTTTACCCACTGAGCCATCTCACTGGCCCAAGAGGAATCGTCTTTACAGTTGTATTTAGAAGCCAAGGAAAAAGGAAAGAAAAATCATTGCAAAACATTAGTTTAACTTATATTTTAATGCAACTTCAGTAGGGAAGGCTAAGCAATAGGAGCTGTTTATCCCTAGTTGTTATCACTGAGAAGCACTTGGCAGGCCCTTATGAGAGGCCCAAGGGAGCCCACAGAAGGCATGCTGATGGAGCAGGAAGCATTCTTTTTTTTTTTTTTTTTTTAAGATTTATTTATTTTATGTATATGAGTATTTTGTCTGCATGCATGTCTACACACCAAAAGTGAGCAGGGATCCTGTGGGGCTCCACTTGCAGATGTTTATAAGTTGCCATGTGGGTGTTGGGAGTTGAACTCAGAACCCCTGGAAGCACAGCCAATGCTCTTAACCACTAAGCCATCTCTCCAGCCCACAGGCAGCATTCTTACTAGATACTGAATCCACCAAGGCCTTCGTTTTGCACTTCTTAGCCTCCAGAACTACGACCAATTAATTATGCTATCTACAAGTTACACTCCTTAAGCTCCCACCTTTAATTGACCTCGGTCTCCCTGTGCAGCCCAGGCTCTCCTCCTGCCTCAGTCTCCCAGGTACTAGGCTCACAGGCCTGCACCACTGTCCCTGGCCTGTAGTCTTTCCTTACAGCATCCTTAAGAGACAAAGACTGGCAGGATGCTGTCCAGCTGGGAACCTGGTCGGTTCTTGGTTTTGCTTCTTGTAGCACCAATGGAAGTCATTGTGGGAGTCCTTATGCAAATTTACCAGCGCGACCTTTGGGAGATCACTGTCAGCTGATGTTAGTTAGAGTTTCTCCTCTGCCCACCTCATCCCTCTCTGACTCTGAGGCAGAGGTTGGTCTCCCGAACATACATTTGACTGTAGCATATTTTCTGGGTGGTAAATATTAGCAAATTCAAGCCAGACGCTGCTTCCTAGGACCAGTGTCTCCTGAGAAACTTTCAGTGTTGCAGAATCGAGGTTAGAGTCTGAGGAAACAGACCCTCTGGAGGTAGGATCTGGGCAGGCTTGGAGGTGCCAGGTCTCTTGCAGGCCCCTTCTCCAGGCCCCCTGGTGATGCCTCTGAGCAGGGGAGCCAGTTCACTAGGCTGGCTTTGTAGTGCAGTCACCCACCACAAAGCTGCTCCTGGGCACAGGATAACAGCGGGCTTCTGACAGCGCTTTCCCACCACAGAGTCCTCAGCTACATCTTGTTTCACCAGTAGTGAGGTGAGTTTCATGGGGTACCTTCTTAGCCTCGTAGCTGATCAAAGGCCTGGTTCTGTGTGATGCCGTCACTTTGTTTGATTAAGCCTGAGTCCTTCAGGATCTGGCAAACTCCCAGGATCACAGTTCAAGGCTGGCTGAGGTTCCTTACACATGGTGAGCAGGTGTGTCTCAAGGAGTCACTGAGGAAGGCCAGCTCTCCTCAGATCCATTGCTCTTTAGAAGCATCTCCTGAGCTTAGCCTGGCTTTGAATATGAAAGTGTTCCCATAGATGATTGGTTCCAGGACCCCCTGAGGATACCAGGATCTACATATGCTGCATGCTCAAATCTCTTACCCCAAGTGGAGTCATTGCATATAAATACACACATACTTTTATATACTTTAATCTTTAGATGACATATACCCACTAAACATAGATGCTGTGTAACTAATGATTATAATCGCTCAGGGAATAATGACAAGAAAAATATCCCCTGTGTATGTTTATTAGAGACGCAGGATTTTTTGTGGATATTTTCGATGCAAGATTGGCTGAGTCTGTTCCTGCAGAACTCTGAAGCAGAGGGCCAGTTGTTCTAGTTGGAGGGCAGTTTTGCATATGAATACAGCATTCGCTCACACTGATACAGAGGCCACTCTGTTGTTTGCTAGGGATGTCATAACAATTTCACAGACTTGGTGGCTCCTTGCAGTTTTGGAGGCTTCAAGTTCAAGATACTGGGACCCACAGCTTCGGTTTCCCCTGCAGCCTCTCTCCTTGGCTTGCTGATGGCTGCCTTCTGAGTGATCCTCATCCTGCCTTCTCTTGGCATGCCATCCATCTTTTAGGTCTTTTGCATATCCACATCGCCTCCTCTTCTAAGGGCACCCATCAGATTGGTTAGACCCACATGGATGGCCTCATGGCCATGTAAACATTCCTTTTAAAGGCTTTGTCCCCAAACAGTCACATTCTGAGGTACTGGATTTCAGTCCATCACAGATGCCTTGTTTCCCTTGGCTCCCAGTGTGTCGGGCTTGGAGCAGAGAAGAAAGCACCCAGTTTACCTCAGTATGGGGAGGACGAAGCTCCCTGCAGAGGGTTCCAGGGACGAGCGGCAGGAATCAGATGAAGTTGCCCCATCTTGACAGAGCCCTTTCATGCCCGTCGTTTAAAGGAAAGGCAGGGTCTAAGTCAGGCGGCCAGCCCTTGTGTGTCCGGAAGCTGTTTAATTTAACACCCTGCTTTGTAGTCTGCACGGGTCTCAGGTGTAGTGGTGGAGCTCAGCATTGCCCGGGGCACCATCTAACATTGAGCATCTGCCTTTGGCAACTCGCACTTGGTTGGCAGCAGAGCTGTCTGTCAGCAGCCCCCCGGGAGCCCAGAGACAAACATATATCTTAATTACATCGGAGAGCACATGGAGGGGCACAGAGACCAGGGCAGTGACTCCAAGATAATACATCTCTGAGGAAAATCTCTGTGTAATCTGTCTCTCTGACCTTGAATACCTCGTCTTTGAGGAAAACACACGCAACAGAATAATGCTACATATTTCTTTAATAAAAAAGTTATTTCCTGTTCCTCTTCATGCCCTGCCTGCCTTTCATAGTATTTTTGTTTGACAACCCAAAGCCAGGGGGTTGTATTAAAATTCTTGTGCTTTCTTTTTAATTGCTGTCTGGGGTGTGATTTCAGTAAAAGGGGCATGGTGACTGTCCTGGATGTTCACGCCGAGTCATTAACGTTACTTCCAGGGTCTAACTCTATCTAGCAGCAGGGGAAAGTGATACTTAATTGGATTTTTGCAATCTTTGAGGCGACAATTGCTCTTTTCTTTAGAAGCTTTATATTGAGTTCAGAGTTGAACCAGCACTGCATCTACCTATTAACTTCACAGACAGTTAAACAGAGGCATCTAAAAACCACATGACTAACTGTGCTCATAGCAGCTGAAAGCCAGATAAGGCAGTCTCAAAATCCTTCATTTCAGCAAATTGTGTGTGCTAAACAACCTTGCAATGATCAATAGTAATGCAAAATTCACCTTTGTCCATAATCCTGTCAATGCCGTGTCCCAAAGCTCAGATTGACTGACTGAGAAGGTGATTTTGGAAGGCTTTCATAGAACTGTCCAAAGGGACGTGAGAAGATGGCCCCCGGGAGAGGCAAAAGAGAGAGAGGAAACAGCATCCCTGACCATTAATGGTACCTATGAGCCACGGAGGCCTCTAGCCTGGTAACCATGAGAACCACCCAAAGGCTTTGAACTAACCCGGATGCCTGGCCCGACCCCAAACTAAACCACACTCTCTCGCACACTGGACACTTGTATTTGTTAAAGCTCCCTTGATGATTCTCCTGTGAGAGCCTGGGTTTATAACTTTGCTGTGGAGAGATGGCAATGGCTTTGCCAGCAATTTGGCGCATCTGCTAGGATCCTGGGTCTTTGAAACCACACATACTGAAGATTTCTCTAAGGTGAGTTCTAGAGAATGCCTGCAACCCAACTGAGTGGTTTTGTTTTTTGTTTTTTTCCCAGCATCATCAGTTTAGAGCTCGTGGCTTTGAGGTATAGCTCTTGCTGACTGCCTTTGTCCTTGACTTGAGACACCTGTTTGAATTTTTATTACTGAATCAGTGTTAACAAAACAGAATTAGAGATTTTATGATGAATGAACAGTGAATTTGTGTCACTGACAGGACATGGGTTCCTGTGTGTTAACAGACTTCTTGAAAGAGATTGTAGGTGACCTCTCCATGGAATTTTTTTCTCACTGGCTACTGTAGGTGTGAGTTGAGACATGAACCACGATTTACAGGAGTTTGTCATTATTGAAAGGGCTTCTCTAACCAGTACTTGGACACAGAAGACCCTGTATGCTGCTTCTGGGATCCTGTGGTCATGCTGGAGTGGTCCAGGATGTATAACAAGTCAAAACAGCAAGGAGTTCAACACAGCCGTCAGAGATGTGGAAAGGCCAGGGTTGGGAGAGGAATGGAATGGGGCTGGGGAGTAGAAAAGCAAGTGTGGAGGGGATTTGTTGGAATGCCCTGTTAAAGACACTGAGTTGTTATCTCTTTGTAATCATCTAACTTGCAAGTGGCAGATATAGTTCATCTCTGGGAGGTGTGGGCAGCACAGTTCTTCATACATGGATTCTATTATCTAGTAAGACAGAGGAGGATTGGGGCCAGAGGACAACTTGATAAAGAAACATAAAGATGCATGATTTCTGTATGCATCTCGTTTATGGAATGGCATTGGGTGTAGGGAGAACTATTTGGGTTCCGAATTATTAAGTCACTCCCTGCTATGAATTTATATTCAAACAAGATCACTTCAAAAAGCGCAATAGGATATTCACAAATCACCATGAACAAACAGAAAAAAAGATGTTGGTAAGTGGTGTCCCATTGTGGTCTTTCTGCATTAAAAACAGAGTGGGGGCTGGGCCGGTTAAAGTCAAAGCATTTCCTGGTCTATCATGAGATAGAGTTCAGACCCAAGCACTCACTTGGAGCAGTTCGTATAAAAGCAGATGGCACCCAGGTTAACTTCAATGCTGTAGGGAAGTAGCGGCCCTGTGGGCTTTTTCTTCCAATTTCCCTTTGCTCCCCCACTTCAATTCCCGTCTATTCATGCACCTTCTTGGGGACCTACAGGGTCAAACACACGGGAAACTAAAATCAAAACAAGACTTGACTTAAAAAGCAAGGCTGAGAGCCGCAAGCACTTCCTCAGCTGAGTTCCTGAGATGGACAGGCACACAGGAGAGGTGTGGCCTCAAGGAGTTTCTCTGGACAACGGACTCCTTGCTTGTCAACCAGATTTCTTTCTTTCTTTTAAATGAATCAGTTCCTTGGAAGTGGAGTCAGAGGGCTAGGCAATTTTCTCTTTGGGGACTGGTAGCAAAGGAGGGCAGGAATGCATTAACCATAAATGAGTCAATTAATTACGCTCTCCTCCCTCTCACGGGGTCAGCGTTGGCCATAGTGGGTCCGAGTTATTTAGGGAATTAGAAACCGAAGATACCCGTTATAGAGTCAATTATGTGGGAATAAATTACTCTCTCAGATGACAACATGCTGTCGTTCCAGAACATGTGGGAGGGGTGTCCTTTTGTCTCAGGTTTGTCTACAGGCCGCTTTCCATGATAATTGAAACCCTGAAGCCATTTATGGGAAAGCTAAGGTTTCTTTTACTTTGTATCTTTGACTGTAACAATATAGAATGCTAAGAATATGTGGGGGTTTGTTTGGCTGAGTGATGATGTGTCCAAATTTGAACAGGGTTCACAGAGGTGTGCCAGAACTCCCAGCAGCCCCTGGGGAGGCCTGGATGGCAGGCAGAAATACCCCTGGAGAGAGAGAACCCTGGGAGAATAATCAGAGATAGAAACCCAGCAAGTGAGTTCGGAGTTCATAATGCTCTGTTGTAAATGTTTGTGGCAAGAGGTGGCCTCTGTCAGGCAAGGAGACAGGCAGTGATATGACCTAGAGGCAACCCCTGCTTGAGGAGGGCCAGGGAAGTGACAGGGCAGAGGACTCTCTGCTTCCCTCAAAGCACAGGCCCTTTCTTCTCTCATCCTCAGTGCCGGCACCTTTTGACTCATCCAAGGCCGTATCCATATGAAAAAAAAAAAAGGGAATAGGTCCAGATGTTCACTGCATTTCATACACACTAGTGAAGGACCGGAATTCTCCAACATCACCCCTAAGGGAGTGGACAAAGGGCCCCAGGGAGGCTTCTCAGCAAGAGTATTTGTAGAGCAGTTAGAAAAGCCACATGGCACTCCGGCCTCTGACATGGAGAATCTTCTAACAAGTCATGGACTGCTATAGCACACTGGTGTAAAACAGCCACAGACACAATGGTGTGTCTCCACGTGTACAAATATATTTGTGCCGTTAGAAACTGCCTTTTTAAATTTCCAAACTGGTCGGTCATTGATGACATCGTGCAGTTGAACTCAGGGCTTCTCAATCTTGGGACTCCTGGCATTTGGGGCAGATAACTCTTTGTTTGGGTATGGATGTGTGGTATCTTGTGCTCTTAGGATATGTAGTAGCATTTCTGGCCTCTGTACACTAGATTCTAGTATCATCTAAAGTTATCACATCCAAAATTGTCTCAAGTCATCACCAAATGTACCCCAAGGGACAAAAATCCTCTAGTGTGAAAAGCACTGGCTTATTTTGCTGTACATAGAAGATACTGTAAACTGTGTATAAAACGCATTTGCTATTCATTCCTTCTGAGGAGGAGACTGGAGATAAGATGCTGCAGCTTTAGCTCACCTGAATTATTTTAACTTATTTTACAACGAGGTCACCTTTGTTTGTTACCTGTGCAATGAAAAGAAAATGGAATTGGGACTGTGTTTGTCTGGGAGGGACCTCATAGACAACAGTCCCCTACTGCCTTAGATTGCCTGTGGCCCAGTGCGTTGGACTGGAGTTTCGGGAAGGCTATTGATGGGCTTTGACCTAAAATGCCTTTCTTCCCCTGGGATGGAGAAATGGTGATTGAGACCTGTCTTGCTTCAAGGAGCCAAGAAGGCTGGAGTGAGCTCTGCAGTTCTGGGGGAAAAAAACCCAGAGGCATTAGAAAAGTCACCCAACCCCCAGATGTGGCCAAGTCCCACATGTGGGAGAGCGCACAGAAGGGCGATGCTGACCACTAGATTAAAGGATCAAAATTGAGGCATGAAAGGAACGTGGGGGTATGGGGGAGAAATGAGCACTATCAAGCCAGTGGTGAACGCTGACTTGTGTGTGTGTGTGTGTGTGTGTGTGTGTGTGTGTGTGTGTGTTGGTGAATGAATGACCGTAGCCGAGTTGGGCTATGATTCACTGAGAAGGCTGGCACCAGAATCACCAGGGAAAATGAGGGGAAATAGTTTAGACCTCACTGACTAAGGGGCTGAGAAATGCTTGATTCACACTGAGATTCTAATTTGGAAGTCTACTCTGAGGTCAGTTTGTGGATAGAACAGTTCAATTCGGAAAGCTGGGGAGTAAGACATGCGTGATGCGATTTCCCAGCGGCTCCATGTTCTGTTCTCCCTGCTCCCCAGGTGACCATAGAGCCAGCGTGACGATGGTAATAGTCTGAGTGGAGCATTGGGCTGCTTGTGAAATGAGGACACTCCTCATAAATTTCATTTTTAAACGTTTTAGAAATGGGCTAAATTATATTACCAAGTCATAATGAGCCACTGTTCTTGTTCCAAATTGGCATTTAAAGATATTTAAAGAAAAGAGACACCACTGACTCATCTCACAGTGACTTATTGAACACCTCTGACCACAATCAAAGCCATGAGAAAATCAAAGATGAAGGAGGATGTCTTCACTCAGAAGAGGCCTGGACAGATATAGAAACAGCTCCTGGTACCTGGGGCGGGATTTCAGCAAAGCTGGGAAGGAGGTTGAGGCACCACGCTGTGGAGTCAGTGGGACTCACCTTAAGCAACCTTGTAGAGTGTGAGGCAGGGGGATGCCACATTTGGACCATCACTGCTCACCACTCTGCTAGGCTCCTTTAATGTATTGTGCAGGTGATCAGAACATTCAGACAAAAAATAAATTGGATCCTCAAGCATTTTCTGAATACTTTATTATGAAAAATTACAGCACCTAGAAACTTTAAAGAAGTTATGTCGTGAATGTTCATATCCCCTGCCTGAGAAGCCAGCACCCAACTGACACCAGGCCCCCGCATTTGCTTTGTCTTTCCGCGCCGTGTTTTGTCAGTGTTGAGTGTCCGTAGCCTTTCTCCCAATGCCTCCATGTATTTCTCCGAAGAATGAGGCTAACCGTAAAACTAAGGCTTTAGTCTTACAATGACCTTTAAGAAGGAAACTGTGAGTTTGTAATATTACTAAGCTCCAGTTTAGGCTCCGACGTTCCACTGCTGTTTCCAAATGAATCTCTAAAGGAGCCCGGCGCGGCTGCAGTTACTGTTTACGCCCGCCGGCTCCTCCGCATCTTTCTCCCTACTGCCGCTGTTTTTGATTTTTTGTTTTTTGTCTTGTTTTGTAATTAGGTTCTAGGCTAGCATCACACACTGCGTTTGGTGGTTATTTCTCATTAATTTTTCAGATGCGCCTCTCCTCTCTTTGAAGAATCAAGCTTGATTACCCTGTAGATTTTGGGTCTGACTGTTTCTTCCTGGAATGTTTAGCTTGTCCCCTCAGCCCCTTTTTATTTCCTGAAAATGGGATGCCTGGAGACTTGACTGATGGGTTCTGATTAAGACTTTTGATAAGAATATTAAATAGAAGCATTTTAATTGTATTACTTTAACTTTTCTAAGGTCTTTTACAAAATATTCTGCAGAGAAATAGGAATGTATTCAGTGCCCTAAGCCAAAGAGCTAGTCTTATTATTGTTTGACTTCAGTGCAGAAAGCTAAAAACCGGAAGCCAGGATCTCTGGCTCCACATGGGTTGTCATCTCAGTGTTCAGATGTGTGTTTATTTCCACCGCAGTTCCAGAAAGCATAGCTGGAGTTGAGCCAGGCCATGGAGTGCTGTGGGATGTTCTGTAGGGCAAATATGTTAATGAATAAAACACTGATTGGCCAGTGGGAAGTAGGTGGGACCAGGAGAGAGGAGAATTCTGGGAAGTGGAAGGCTGAGTGAGTGAGACACTGCCAGCCGCTGCCATGACAAGCAGCATGTGAAGATGCGGGTAAGCCATGATCCACATGGCAAGATATAGATTTATAGAAATCGGTTAATTTAAGATATAAGAACAGTTAGCAAGAAGCCTGCCACGGCCATACAGTTTGTAAGCAATATAAGTCTCTGTGTGTTTGGTTGGGTCCGAGCGGCTGTGGGATTGGCGGGTGACAGAGATTTGTCCTGACCATGGGCCAGGCAGGAAAACTCTAGCTACAATGGAGAAAAGAAGTTTTCAAATAGATGGAGAGTAAATAAGGTGGCTCCTTCCCCTTTGGATTCTTAAGACAGGAAGAGGGAAGGACCACGGAAATCTGAGAAAGTATCATGTCAAAAAGTTTACAGGAGCCAGTCTTAGGGGATTTGATAACTCTACAAGCCATCCTTCACTGTGGGTTTTAATCAACCTAAAAGACAAAGTTGCCAAAGGGAGAGGAAAGGAGTGTCACTGGTAGTGTTTTGGAAAAACATGTATTTATTTCTTCATTTGTGTGTATGGGTGTGTTTGTGTGTGTATGCATGTGTCTGTGTGTGTGTGCACATGCACACACAAAGAGGGTGCTAGATGCCCTGGAGTTGGAGGTAAGGCATCTGTGAGAAGCCTGGCTTGTTAAGTGTGTGCTGGGATCTGAACTCTGGTCCTCATCATTGCTCAGCAAGTACTCTTCCCAGGCATCTCTCCTCACTGGGACTGCTGAGTTAGAGAAGGAAATGGAGCTTTTGCTGTAATAGTTTCCTGAATTAGACTGACAAGTTCTGTGATGGTTAGTTTTATGTGTCAGCTTGACAGGGCCAAGAGGTGGCTAGGTATATCAAAAAGCATTTTCTGCTATTTGACCTGTATGGATGAATGAAGAGCATTTATCCAACTTGGTACCACAAATTCATAAGCTCTCAAAATAAATTGTATCATAACATACAGAATGGTTTTTGATGTGTATGAATTTGTTCTCACATACAAACTAAAAGCTCGTCTTTTGAGATAACTGTGAGTCTCTGTTAAGAAAGTTCAGATGACTAGCAGTAGCTTTATGTAAGAGTCCCATAACATAGCTGGACTTTTGGGGTTGGAAATTGTGGTGGTTAGCTTTAATTGTTAAGTTGATACAATCTAGACTCACCTGGGAGAAGAGTCTCAAGGAGGGATTATCTACATTTGATTGTCCTCTGGAGATGTCTGTAGAGGGATTTTCTTAATTAAGGTCATTGATGTGAGAAGACCCAGCCCACTGTGGGTGGCATCATTCCCTGGGCAGGGGGAGCAGACTTTTCTAAGGAATTGAGCTGAACATAAGCAAGCAAGCAAGCAAGCATGCATGCATGCATGCATGCATGCATTCACTTATCTCTGCTCTTGACTGTGAGTCTGATGAGACTAGCTAGTTCCTGCCTTGACGCGCCTGTGACAGTGGATTTTGTAACCTGGAATCATACAATGGAATAAGCTTCTTTCTCCTTGAAGTTGCTTTTCGTCAGGATACTTTACCACAGCGACAGAAATGGAACTAGAGAACAAACATTAACTAGATAACTAAGAATTCCTGCCAAGGGCATTTAGGAGGGAGTATTTTTAATTGCAGATGAAAACAACAATAACAACAACAACAACAAGAGTAACTGTATTTTTTGGTTCTGGCTCTACACAGTTCTTGGGGGTAGTGCTAAAACGTTTCAAATGAAGGCAGTTCTCCATGCTTCCTGGCTTTTACTTACACTAACCTTATTTGAATTAAAGTTTTAAGCACATTCATTGTAATCTGTCTCATTCTGACTGGATTTCCCCCAAATACTTGTTAAGCACCTATGAACACACATGGATAACATAATTATTTGGGTTGTAGAATGGCTGGTTCTGTTTTTAGGAATGTGTATTTCAGCATAACCTTCTCTTAAGTTGCTCATGACTTAATTTGCAATTGCTCTAAGAATTAGGACCAAGAATTGGCTATATATTCCCTTGTCCACGCGGGAATTTCTATTGTTTCCTTTGATGGTGGGGCTGGGTAAGGGAACTCTGGCCATGCTGTCTGTGAATCTCCCAGTTCTAGAAGGGACAATAAACAGGTTATGTTGAGTGCAGCTAACAGTGTATCTTCCAATTTGTCACCAGGATGGAGCCTGGGTAAGGATAGGTAAGTAAATAACTGAAAAACATCCTTACAGGATTTAAAGATGCAAGTGATGTTTTAAAGATGGGCGAGAGAAGGAAACACAAATCAGATTTACCGTAAAAATTAGAAGAAAGAACACATTTGTTTGGAGGTTATTATTAATATACATATATATTATATATATAATATATAATATAGTTATAGGAAGAGGCTTATTGAAATGTAGACATCACTGTCGAGTGAAAACTCACATCACAGGCAGAATAAGTTCACAGCAGGGGAGTCAGGTAAACAAGACACATCAGCGAAAATGCTATGGCAGACAGTACAAAGACTTCTGGCTGGAAAGCTCTTGGTTGCACTTACATCCTTGGTCCAAATGGTGGGCTTTATGGGGGTTCTCCAGAATCTCCATTGTTGTTTCTTTAGAGTTCTGTAAAGCACTAAGTCAAGACTAAAGCTGAGGAGGTCCTCCTGGAATACAGACTATTGAAAATGGAGAGAGGTGAGACATGTAGATGGGCCTCTACAAAGACCTAGTCAGTGAATGGTGCATTGGACAGAGAGTAATGCATGATTAATTAAAATAGAACAAATTTGAGATATAAGATGTAATAGAAGAAAACTCCTTATTTACAAAAACCAATTTGAAAATAAAGATTGAAATTGAATGTGGTGGTTCATGTCTGTAATCCCAACACTTGGGAGGCAGTAGATTCGAGGCCAGCCTATGCTATGAAGTGAGACCAGTCTCAAACACTAAAACAAAATAACACAACTATTATACTCCAGATAAGAGTAAGAGATCTATGATTGGATATGTCTGGTTGAAATTTGTGAAGTATAAGAATTATTATTCCTTTCTTCTGTTATGGATACTAAACATGACCACTCTCTACAATAGAATAAGACAGAAGTGTGGTGGTTTGAATAAGAATAGCTCCCATATGTTCATATGTTTGAATGCTTGGTCCCCAGTTGGTGGAACTGTTTGGGAAGGAGTGGGAGGTGTGGCCTTGTTGGAGGAGGTTTATCCTTGGGGATGGGCTTTGAGGTTTCCCAGCTGACTCTCTGATGCAAGCTTTTGGATGAAGATGTAAGCTCTTAGCTACTGTTCCAGCACATGCCTGCTTGCCTGGAGCTATTCTTCTGCCACAAGAATCATGGGCTCTAACCCTCTGAAATGGTAAGCCCTAAGTAAACATTTTCTTATTGGTGAAATTATTTTGGCCACTCCACGTAGTTAAAAGGATATTTATTTAATGGCGTAACTCACAAATTAAGTAATGGGTAGGTCGCAGGGTCTGGGGAAGGTGTATTGCAATCCAGCGGTGTTCTCCGGAGCTCTGCACAGTCCACCTTTCACCGTTCAGCGTCCCGGCACCGAGAGAGCACACAGAGAGAGCGCTGGTCCATCCAGCTCTCGGGTCCCCAGGCGCCTCCCCTCGCCCCACCTCGTAGGCGTGACAGTTGCCAGAGTCTCAATGGGGGTTGGAACTTCCAGATCCAAGCTGGAATGGCTACCCACTACATTTTCTTGTATGAGTAACCTTGGCCATGGTGTCTCTTCCCAGAAGTGGAACAGTAACTAAGACAAAAAGTAAACCGTTTAGTTCTCCATCTGCTTCACACAAATACAACACCAAGTGGTAGGGTTTAGATCTAAACCCAGGCAAGCAGACAAGAAGAGAAGCTGTCTGAAAAGGATACAGCTCCAAGCTGTGCTTAGACCTTTGGTCACCAGAACAGCAGGAAAATCAGAAGCTTGCTTAGGACAATGCCCCAACACTGTCCTCACCCCAAAGTCACTTGTGGAGTGTTGTGAAAATCACAGAGGAGTAAGTGTCATTCTTGACTAATCTAATCAAACCAGAAAGCAGGATGATGTGACCTCTGGAGATCTGAAATTCTACAAAACTTTCCAGGAACAAAGGAAATGATTACATAAACCTCATGCTTATTCAGGTTTGTGTGTGAAGGTGGCAACTGGGCACTCCCATTCAAGATTTTAGAGAATGTACCACCTACACATTCTTTCTGAAAAATATATTTGTGCACACCCATCAGTTCACTGAAAGCTGAACATGATTGAAATCACAAGTGATAATAGAAAAAATTGTCATGCTAGAGAGCAGTAACACCAATAGGCAGGCGCAGGTGTGAGAACTGGGTGAGAGTTGCATTGCAATGTTGAGCACAAGAACTCAAAAGTTATGAAAGAGAATCTTTTTTTTTTTTGTTTTGTTTTGTTTTGTTTTTCGAGACAGGGTTTCTCTGCGTAGTTTTGCGCCTTTCCTGGAGCTCACTTGGTAGCCCAGGCTGGCCTCGAACTCACAGCGATCCGCCTGGCTCTGCCTTCCGAGTGCTGGGATCAAAGGCGTGCGCCACCACCGCCCGGCTGAAAGAGAATCTTAAATGATGATGGGCTTAGCATTGCACACTAAATTAATGAAGACCTTGGAATTATAAAGGACACAAAGCAAAAAGCCTCAGTTTTTGCCTTCCAGAGCAGGGTATGTGAAAAGTGTATATATCACTACTGGAGCTTAAAGCAGACTATACTCACATCAGTGCAGAAAATCCACACTGAAGTGTGCCGAGGAAGTGATGGTAGGAACAGAGGATCTGCACAAATGTCTGCTGTGAAAATTACAGGGTCCCCGGGTCCTAGTTGGAGAATGTGGGGTCAAGGGAGAGCTTTCTCATGTTGTACAGAGTGGCTGCCGGGGGGAAGTGTTTCAGTCTGTGTTCTTCTGCTATAAAAACAACTAAAGCTGGTACATTACGAAGGACAGGAGTTCATTTACTCACCGTTTCGGAGCCGGAGGCTGGGTGGCTTCATCAGTTTGACTTCCGGTGAGAACCACACAGCAGATGGAGTCATAATGGCAGGAACGTGTATGGAAGAGAGCACATGGCTAGATTGATGCTAAGGATTCTGGGGTCAGGTTTCATGCTTGTGCCTTTAAGACATGTATTTTTTTTTTTTTAAACAATACCCTTTTACAGGTCTTAATTGGGGTCCCGCAGGAACCGCATAAAACCTTCCCAAAGTGACTTCCCAGGGATGTAACCACATCCTACTGTGCTCTGCTTCACATGGCACACCACCCCCCCCTCCCGGCTCAACATTACCACACAAAGTTTCCAGCACCTGAACCTTCAGGAGACACACTCAGACCACAGGCATTCCCTAGTAGCACACCTGCACACTGGCAGCAGAGAAGCAACAGAGAAGACAGTCTAAAAAAAAGACGAGGGCTGGAAGTGTTGGGACCAAGGCACAGGGGGACGGGCCACAGTGAATGGGAAAACAGATAGTTACACTGTTACAGAGGAAAGGCAGAGTATGTGGCTATAGTAATTATAGCTTTGTGCCTGGGGGCTGGTATTTGCTAAAACGAATTATTATGGATTATTATGGTAAGAACGATGGACATGAAATCCACGCTCACAGGTTTTTAAATGTGTGGACCCATACTGTGAATTGCAGGCACAATGCTGTCCACCTTTCGCATTACTGTCGTTGTGTATCCCGGCCCCCCCCACCCCCTCCTTTCCTGGTAACCCCCATTGTGCTCTCTACATTTGCGAATTTGACCCTTGCAGATGCCTCATGTGAGTGGAGTCAAGCAGCATCTGCCCAGATGCTGCCTTCTTTGGCTTAGTATAATGTCGTCAGGCATCATCTATATTGTCACCCTTACAGGGGGGCTCAATGAAGACAGCAGGAGGTGAGTCAGCTAGAACATTTGCAAGGGTGTGGTCAAAGTACAGACCCGAGCAATTTAACACTATACAATACAGAAAAAATTGCAAAAAAAAAAAAAATTGCCTTGGGCCCATCTAATAAGGAAGAAGCAGAAAGAAATGAAAAACATGTGTAACAACTGGCATCAGGATGTACTACAGTGTCGCCATCAGAGGAACGGAAACGGTCTCGGGGTTTTAGATTTCTACTCAGGTGCAGATCTCAGCCCGGTGCATTCAATGTTTAACTAGTTCAGGACCTAGACTTACAGAGGACTCGGTTTTTTTAAGGGTTTCCTTGGTGACAAGGGTCTGCTAGCTTTCCCTCTTCCCTCTTTCGCTGTCTTTTCAGATGTGGAGGCCAATTTTCCAAGAGTGCCTTGTTAATCTTCACTCTGTCCTGCAGCGATGGGCAGCTCACAGTGGTACCCCCAATTAGTAGGAGGGCAGACTCAGAGGTGATACCTTGCCATCATACTTTAACCTCAGATGTCAGCACCAGGACATCTATAACGAGGCACCGGGAGACAGAACCGTGGCTCTGGAAATGGTTCTTGTAGGTATTGTCAGGCAGAGTGCTGATTTGTTATTGTTCCTCAAAAAAGAAAAAAAAAAAAGGCAAATCACACAGGTTTTGTTGCCTTTTTTGTGCATTCTATTTACCTGGGTGTGTCTATAAGCAACGAATGTCCTTAAAAGTTTTCCAAATGAGGCAGCTGTTTACAAGGAGGATCGAAGAAATTCTGCCTAAATAAAGACAACATGGAGGACTAACACAGTCACTTGGGTCAAGAAACCACCACGGGGAGTTCATGTCTCATTACCAGCAAATCTGCCCATGTCACCGTAGGTCAGGGGAAGAGGTATGAAGTTACAGAGCCCGTGAAGGTGATTCATGGACTAGACTTGGGACTGACATCACCCCTCAGCTGTATTTCTGAACTCACTTTTTACAGCTAGCAGAACATCTTTCTTTCCAGCCTCATAAAGTGTACCTATACAGACGGCCTCTGAGGGCCTATGAGGAAACAAAACAAACAGAAAATGGAGGCCGAAGTCTCCTGGCAGGCTTGTAACAACTTTCATTGGCCATGTGGTCCAGTGTGAACTGTGGAATCGAGCCATGTTCTCAGTTAAACCTGCCTTAGACACGAATCTTTTACTGAAGTCTCGTGTTCTTCCTCCTTCTCTTCCTTATAGCCTATCCTCTTCTAGCCTACCAACACGGTCACTTATGTCCATGCATAAATAGGCAGAGGCCAAGAGTCTCTAAGATGCCCCCACCTTTAACTGGCCTCAAGATAAGAGATCACAGATAGGCAAGACCTGTACACGCTGTCAAAGAACACAGCACGGCTTGCTGAAAAACTCTTGACTTCCTGTTCATATGAAGTACTTCTGCAATATCTGTTACCGTGGGATACTTGAGCAAACTGTGTGAAGATGTGTTGCGGTTTTACCTTGTATTTCTAAGACACCTTCTGATTGGTTTAATAAAGAGCTGAGTGGCCAATAGCTAGGCAGGAGAGGGTAGACTGGGCTTCCCGGGAGAGGGAGGAACCTGAGGTTATGAATCCTAGGTGCACAGGACACAGAGAAAATCAGATATACAGAATGGAAGAGAGGTAAAAAGCCACATGGCAGAATGCAGATTAATAGAAACAGGTTAACTTAAGTTATAAGAGCTAGTTGGGAACAAGCCTAAGCTAAAGGTCAAGATTTTATGATTAATAAGAAGTCTCTGTGTCATTTTTGGGGAGCCGATGGTCCCTAAAGAAAGACCATCTATAATGTAGACAAGTGATAAAAACATGGTAATTAGCTATTTTATTCATTTTCAGAGTACATAACAGCTTTTTAAAGCTGAAATACATTTCTTCTAATTTATAGAAGAGATACTGCGCTCAGACCTCATCCAGTCTGCCTCGAGATGTTTCCTCAGCTCTCAAGTGAAGTGGGCAGCCCCCCCCCCAAAAAAAAAACTGGTATATATTAGTGTGAGTGAAAAATAAGGATTTGTAGATAGATGGCAACCTGATTCTGATGAACAAGGCGTACAGGGTGTTACGTAGCAGTTTACTCCCAAGGAAAGCATCCCAGGCACCGGCACTGGGCCAGGCTCATGAGACTTGGGCCAACAAACTCATGCACAGGGGAAGCTGAAACTCGCAAGAGGGCATCCCTCCCCTCCGCAGGGTTCTGGACACAGAAAACAGTGCTGGGGCGGAGACTCTGATCAGCCAATCTGCTGAGAGGAAGGCTTCTCCGGCCTGTCTAGCTGCCTGCAAGTTGTTCAGCAGGTTCCAGGAATGATGCTTTGTGGATAGTCATCCTTGTTTAGGTGGGATTGGGTGATGCTTTCGAGTCATGTCTGTGACTAAGCCCTCACCCACACTGTTAGCAACCCCACTAGAAACTCATTGGTTCATCAAAACTGGACTTTGGTAAGATTGCTACTTTGATCTGTCATGGGCTCCCTTTCTGAGATGAGGGTGTGTGTGTGTGTGTGTGTGTGTGTGTGTGTGTGTGTGTGTGTGTGTGTGTGTGTGTTGTGTCTCCCCAGAAAAAGTCCCTCACATAAAAGAGGGTAATGAGGTTGGATTTCATCTGATCGCTAAGTGAAATACAATGAAGACTCAAAACAGAGGGCTGGTTGAAGAAAGGATGTTTACTGAAGGTTCATGTGATAGTTAGAGAATTAAATAATTCATCCAGTAACTGCAGTCATCCAGGTGTGATGCAGTGTGGGGGAAAGGTACACACGACAGGCACACACACACACACACACACACACACACACACACACACACACACACACACACTCCCACTCCCCCACACAAGGGATGATGCCAGCCGCTGCAAGTGTGAATCTGGAAGAACTTCCGACATCATCATGAACAGCTGGCACCAGATATGAGACACTCTGCCTCACAGTTTCAAGCCGGTGGCAGGAGCAACAGTAGCCAAGAGAGTCTTCTTGGGAGAGGGAACCATGGCATTAGGATGCTCCATTTGACAATTTAAAAAAGGGCTAAAGCAAGAATAGGATTACACAAGACTGTGACGGTCAGCACAGTCTTCTCTGTTACGAATGAGACAGGAACAAGGACAAATGGTGACGGGAAGCCAGGGCAGAGCTACTGGTCTGGATGCTAACAACGCGCCAGGAAATTCAGAGCTTGATGTCATGTAAGCAACAGAGAGAACTGTCCAGTCAAATTCTGCCAAGGAGAATGATCTCAAAGGAGCAGTCAAAAAACATCTAAACTCTCTAAAAATATTCATGTGAGAGCGTGTATTTAGATAACGAAACAGTCTCTTTGAAAACCTTTTGGTGTGACGATATCCATAACTGACAATCTTTGGGAGGGCTGGGGCTCATTAGTTCCTGTTCTTGTTTAAGAAACACTGTCCACCAGGCATTAGAATTAAAATGCTTCGATCTGCGTCTCTCAGTCAACAGCAAAGGGGTGCATGCGTTTGTAGTGGACTGTAGTTCCTCACGCAGCTGACACCCCCAGGTTTGTGCTTTTCTGCTCTCACTTCCTCTTCCCTCCTCTTACTTAGTTTCTTTAGGAACTAAAAAGGATTTATTCATTTTTATTTTATGAGTACGAAGAAGCCAGAAGCCAGAGGAGGGTACGTGATCCCTTAGAACCAGGGTTACAGAGGGTTGTGAGCTGCTGTGGAGGTGCTGGGAACTGAACCCAGGTCCTCTCCAAGAGCAGCGAGTGCCACTAACCACCAAGCCATTTTACTCTCGCCTCCTTTCTCTTATTGTGGATGACGAAGCAATTGCCCAGGGAGCAGCGTCTCTGGGAAAAGGGTCCTACTGAGTGAGAGGCGAGATGGAGGGTAGATGTTGGCCCTGCAGTCCTGGGAGTGTGACCCATCGTCACTCTCAGGGAACAGAGTTCTTGGGCATTCCTTTGGATGCTGTTCTCTGGTTGGTTCCGGCGTCTTTAAGTGCCACACCTCTCTGCTTTTCTTCCTGGTTTGCTGCTCTGTCTGCTGAACACTTTCTGGCCTTACCTGTATTTAGCTGACCGTTTTCCATGGGCCTTGGATGAATTACTACCCTTCCTGAATGCAGTCAATAAATCCTCATTCGCTCCCCTGCACACTTCCAAAGCTCACAAGACACTGCTCTGTAATTGCCATCCAGTGATCTGTATTCAGAAATCCCCCCTCTCCACTACTTCGCCAACTTTATGGACTGGAGGAGGAGGGCACACGTGGGTAACTGGTCGCAGTGGCCCCTCCCAGTCCTCTTATGGTCATTACAGCTCTCCATAGCTCCCAAGCTTCTGCGTTCCCACCATGAAAACAGAGTAGCCGAGGGCCACTGCCACCAGCTACAGAGGATCAGTGCTTTGCTATGACAGGTTCTGTTTCCTTTTTGAATCAACAGTTATACACACGGTGTTTAAAAATAGTTTTGTAGAAGTCAGGGCTCATTTTGATTGCTTTATTTTGATTCCTGAAGAACAATTTATAGTATTCTTTTACTGTGACAAGAAAGGGTGATTTAA
Source organism: Peromyscus maniculatus bairdii (assembly GCF_049852395.1). Taxonomy (NCBI): domain Eukaryota; kingdom Metazoa; phylum Chordata; class Mammalia; order Rodentia; family Cricetidae; genus Peromyscus; species Peromyscus maniculatus. Next base: position 72,378,531 of record NC_134854.1, read on the forward strand.
ATGTGCTGTACTCTGGAATTTAAGGAGGTAGCCCTTAGCACTCAGTATTTGAGGTATATGCTTTTTAACAAAATTTAATTTACTCTAGAATAAATGGTTAGCTCTCTTTAGGCTTCAAGTTTCGGCATTTATCAATTGAAAGATTCTAATTATTTGATTCTTCTATGCACGTTTTTATTTCTCTGGTTTGTTGAAGATGAGACTGATATGCAAATTTTCCACCACAATTATTTTTATCTATTTCCTCTGCCTGCTTACAAGCTTTTTTTTTTTTAAGTTTAATTAATTTCAGTAGATAACCATACTTACTGTGCTGGTTTGAAAGAAAATGGCCCCCAAGGGGAGTGGCACTATTAGGAGGTGTGGCCTTGGAGTGGGTGTGGCCTTGTTGGAGGAGGTTTATCCTTGGGGATGGGCTTTGAGGTTTCCCAGCTGACTCTCTGATGCAAGCTTTTGGATGAAGATGTAAGCTCTTAGCTACTGTTCCAGCACATGCCTGCTTGCCTGGAGCTATTCTTCTGCCACAAGAATCATGGGCTCTAACCCTCTGAAATGGTAAGCCCTAAGTAAACATTTTCTTGTATGAGTTACCTTGGCCATGGTGTCTCTTCCCAGAAGTGGAACAGTAACTAAGACAAAAAGTAAACCGTTTGGTTCTCCATCTGCTTCACACAAATACAACACCAAGTGGTAGGGTTGAGATCTAAACCCAGGCAAGCAGACAAGAAGAGAAGCTGTCTGAAAAGGATACAGCTCCAAGCTGTGCTTAGACCTTTGGTCACCAGAACATCAGGAAAATCAGAAGCTTGCTTAGGACAATGCCCCAACACTGTCCTCACCCCAAAGTCACTTGTGGAGCGTTGTGAAAATCACAGAGGAGTAAGTGTCATTCTTGACTAATCTAATCAAACCAGAAAGCAGGATGATGTGACCTCTGGAGATCTGAAATTCTACAAAACTTTCCAGGAACAAAGGAAATGATTACACAAACCTCATGCTTATTCAGGTTTGTGTGTGAAGGTGGCAACTGGGCACTCCCATTCAAGATTTTAGAGAATGTACCACCTACACATTCTTTCTGAAAAATATATTTGTGCACACCCATCAGTTCACTGAAAGCTGAACATGATTGAAATCGCAAGTGATAATAGACAAAATTGTCATGCTAGAGAGCAGTAACACCAATAGGCAGGCGCGGGTGTGAGAACTGGGTGAGAGTTGCATTGCAATGTTGAGCACAAGAACTCAAAAGTTATGAAAGAGAATCTTAAATGATGATGGGCTTAGCATTGCACACTAAATTAATGAAGACCTTGGAATTATAAAGGACACAAAGCAAAAAGCCTCAGTTTTTGCCTTCCAGAGCAGGGTATGTGAAAAGTGTATATATCACTACTGGAGCTTAAAGCAGACTATACTCACATCAGTGCAGAAAATCCACACTGAAGTGTGCCGAGGAAGTGATGGTAGGAACAGAGGATCTGCACAAATGTCTGCTGTGAAAATTACAGGGCCCCCGGGTCCTCGTTGGAGAATGTGGGGGTCAAGGGAGAGCTTTCTCATGTTGTACAGAGTGGCTGCCGGGGGGAAGTGCTTCAGTCTGTGTTCTTCTGCTATAAAAACAACTAAAGCTGGTACATCACGAAGGACAGGAGTTCATTTACTCACCGTTTCGGAGCCAGAGGCTGGGTGGCTTCATCAGTTTGACTTCCGGTGAGAACCACACAGCAGATGGAGTCATAATGGCAGGAACGTGTATGGAAGAGAGCACATGGCTAGATTGATGCTAAGGATTCTGGGGTCAGGCTTCATGCTTGTGCCTTTAAGACATGTATTTTTTTTTTAAACAATACCCTTTTACAGGTCTTAATTGGGGTCCTGCAGGAACAGCATAAAACCTTCCAAAAGTGACTTCCCAATGATGTAACCACATCCTACTGTGCTCTGCTTCACAGTGGCACCCCCCCCCCCCGGGGGGGGGCGTCAACACTACCACACAGTTTCCAGCACCTGAACCTTCAGGAGACACACTCAGACCACAGGCATTCCCTAGTAGCACACCTGCACACTGGCAGCAGAGAAGCAACAGAGAAGACAGTCTAAAAAAAAGACGAGGACTGGAAGTGTTGGGACCAAGGCACAGGGGGACGGGCCACAGTGAATGGGAAAACAGATAGTTACACTGTTACAGAGGAAAGGCAGAGTATGTGGCTATAGTAATTATAGCTTTGTGCCTGGGGGCTGGTATTTGCTAAAATGAATTATTATGGATTATTATGGTAAGAACGATGGACATGAAATCCACGCTCACAGGTTTTAAAATGTGTGGACCCATACTGTGAATTGCAGGCACAATGCTGTCCACCTTTCGCATCACTGACATTGTGTATCCCCCCCCCCTCCTTTCCTGGTAACCCCCATTGTGCTCTCTACATTTGCGAATTTGACCCTTGCAGATGCCTCATGTGAGTGGAGTCAAGCAGCATCTGCCCAGATGCTGCCTTCTTTGGCTTAGTATAATGTCGTCAGGCATCATCTATATTGTTACCTTTACAGGGGGGCTCAATGAAAACAGCAGGAGGTAAGTCAGCTAGGACATTTGCAAGGGTGTGGTCAAAGTACAGACCTGAGCAATTTAACACTATACAATACAGAAAAAAATGCAAAAAAAAATTTGCCTGGGCCCATCTTATAAGGAAGAAGTAGAAAGAAACAAAGAACATATGTAACAACTGGCATCAGGGTGTACTACAGTGTCGCCATCAGAGGAACAGAAACGGTCTCGGGGTTTTAGATTTCTACTCAGGTGCAGATCTCAGCCCGGTGCATTCAATGTTTAACTAGTTCAGGACCTAGACTTACAGAGGACTCGGTTTTTTTTAAGGGTTTCCTTGGTGACAAGGGTCTGCTAGCTTTCCCTCTTCCCTCTTTCGTTGTCTTTTCAGATGTGGAGGCCAGTTTTCCAAGAGTGCCTCGTTAATCTTCACTCTGTCCTGCAGCGATGGGCAGCTCACAGTGGTACCCCCAATTAGTAGGAGGGCAGACTCAGAGGTGATACCTTTGCCATCATACTTTAACCTCAGATGTCAGCACCAGGACATCTATAACAAGGCACCGGGAGACAGAACCGTGGCTCTGGAAATGGTTCTCGTAGGTGTTGTCAGGCAGAGTGCTGATTTGTTATTGTTCCTCAAAAAAGAAAAAAAAAAAGGCAAATCACACAGGTTTTGTTGCCTTTTTTGTGCATTCTATTTACCTGGGTGTGTCTATAAGCAACGAATGTCCTTAAAAGTTTTCCAAATGAGGCAGCTGTTTACAAGGAGGATCGAAGAAATTCTGCCTAAATAAAGACAACATGGAGGACTAACACAGTCACTTGGGTCAAGAAACCACCACGGGGAGTTCATGTCTCATTACCAGCAAATCTGCCCATGTCACCGTAGGTCAGGGGAAGAGGTATGAAGTTATAGAGCCCCTGAAGGTGATTCATGGACTAGACTTGGGACTGACATCACCCCTCAGCTGTATTTCTGAACTCACTTTTTACAGCTAGTAGAACATCTTTCTTTCCAGCCTCATAAAGTGTACCTATACAGACGGCCTCTGAGGGCCTATGAGGAAACAAAACAAACAGAAAATGGAGGCCGAAGTCTCCTGGCAGGCTTGTAACAACTTTCTTTGGCCATGTGGTCCACTGTGAACTGTGGAATCGAGCAATGTTCTCAGTTAAACCTGCCTTAGACACGGATCTTTTACTGAAGTCTCATGTTCTTCCTCCTTCTCTTCCTTATAGCCTATCCTCTTCTAACCTACCAACACGGTCACGTATGTCCATGCACAGATGGGAGTAGGCAGAGGCCAAGAGTCTCTAAGACGCCCCCACCTTTAACTGGCCTCAAGACAAGAGATCACAGATAGGCAAGACCCGTACATGCTGTCAAAGAACACAGCACGGCTTGCTGAAAAACTCTTGACTTCCTGTTCATATGAAGTACTTCTGCAATATCTGTTACCGTGGGATACTTGAGCAAACTGTGTGAAGATGTGTTGCGGTTTTACCTTGTCTTTCTAAGACACCTTCTGATTGGTTTAATAAAGAGCTGAGTGGCCAATAGCTAGGCAGGAGAGGGTAGACTGGGCTTCCCGGGAGAGGGAGGAACTTGAGGTTATGAATCTAGGTGCACAGGACACAGAGAAAATCAGATATACAGAATGGAAGAGAGGTAAAAAGCCACATGGCAGAATGCAGATTAATAGAAACAGGTTAACTTAAGTTATAAGAGCTAGTTGGGAACAAGCCTAAGCTAAAGGTCAAGATTTTATGATTAATAAGAAGTCTCTGTGTCATTTTTGGGGAGCCGATGGTCCCTAAAGAAAGACCATCTATAATGTAGACAAGTGATAAAAACATGGTAATTATCTATTTTATTCATTTTTCAGAGTACATAACAGCTTTTTAAAGCTGAAATACATTTCTTCTAATTTATAGAAGAGATACTGCGCTCAGACCTCATCCAGTCTGCCTCGAGATGTTTCCTCAGCTCTCAAGTGAAGTGGGCAGCACCCCCCCCAAAAAAAAACTGGTATATATTAATGTGAGTGAAAAATAAGGATTTGTAGATAGATGACAACCTGATTCTGATGAACAAGGCGTACAGGGTGTTACGTAGCAGTTTACTCCCAAGGAAAGCATCCCAGGCACCGGCACTGGGCCAGGCTCATGAGACTTGGGCAAACAAACTCATGCACAGGGGAAGCTGAAACTCGCAAGAGGGCATCCCTCCCCTCCGCAGGGTTCTGGACACAGAAAACAGTGCTGGGGTGGAGACTCTGATGAGCCAATCTGCTGAGAGGAAGGCTTCTCCGGCCTGTCTAGCTGCCTGCAAGTTGTTCCGCGGGTTCCAGGAATGATGCTTTGTGGATAGTCATCCTTGTTTAGGTGGGATTGGGTGATGCTTTCGAGTCATGTCTGTGACTAAGCCCTCACCCATACTGTTAGCAACCCCACTAAAAACTCATTGGTTCATCAAAATTGGACTTTGGTAAGATTGCTACTTTGATCTGTCATGGGCTCCCTTTCTGAGATGAGGGTGTGTGTGTGTGTGTGTGTGTGTGTGTGTGTGTGTGTGTGTGTGTGTGTGTTGTGTCTCCCCAGAAAAAGTCCCTCACATAAAAGAGGGTAATGAGGTTGGATTTCATCTGATCGCTAAGTGAAATACAATGAAGACTCAAAACAGAGGGCTGGTTGAAGAAAGGATGTTTACTGAAGGTTCATGTGATAGTTAGAGAATTAAATAATTCATCCAGTAACTGCAGTCATCCAGGTGTGATGCAGTGTGGGGGAAAGGTGCACATGACATACACACACACACACACACACACACACACACACACACACACACACAGACACACACTCCCCCACACAAGGGATGATGCCAACAGCTGCAAGTGTGAATCTGGAAGAACTTCCGACATCATCATGAACAGCTGGCACCAGATATGAGACACTCTGCCTCACAGTTTCAAGCCGGTGGCAGGAGCAACTGTAGCCAAGAGAGTTTTCTTGGGAGAGGGAACCATGGCTTTAGGATGCTCCATTTGACAATTTAAAAAAGGGCTAAAGCAAGAATAGGATTACACAAGACTGTGACGGTCAGCACAGTCTTCTCTGTTACGAACGAGACAGGAACAAGGACAAATGGTGACGGGAAGCCAGGGCAGAGCTACTGGTCTGGATGCTAACAATGCGCCAGGAAATTCTGAGCTTGATGTCATGTAAGCAACAGAGAGGACTGTCCAGCCAAATTCTGCCAAGGAGAATGATCTCAAAGGAGCAATCAAAAAACATCTAAACTCTCTAAAAATATTCATGTGAGAGCGTGTATTTAGATAACGAAACAGTCTCTTTGAAAACCTTTTGGTGTGACGATATCCATAACTGACAATCTTTGGGAGGGCTGGGGCTCATTAGTTCCTGTTCTTGTTTAAGAAACACTGTCCACCAGGCATTAGAATTAAAAATGCTTAAATCTGCGTCTCTCAGTCAACAGCAAAGGGGTGCATGCGTTTGTAGTGGACTGTAGTTCCTCACGCAGCTGACACCCCCAGGTTTGTGCTTTTCTGCTCCCACTCCCTCTTCCCTCCTCTTACTTACATTTTTTAGGAACTAAAAAGGATTTATTTATTTTTATTTTATGAGTACGAAGAAGCCAGAAGCCAGAGGAGGGTACGTGATCCCTTAGAACCGGGTTTACAGAAGGTTGTGAGCTGCTGTGGAGGTGCTGGGAACCGAACCCAGGTCCTCTCCAAGAGCAGCGAGTGCCACTAACCACCAAGCCATTTTACTCTCGCCTCCTTCCTCTTACTGTGGATGACGAAGCAATTGCCCAGAGAGCAGCGTCTCTGGGAAAAGGGTCCTACTGAGTGAGAGGCGAGATGGAGGGTAGATGTTGGCCCTGCAGTCCTGGGAGTGTGACCCATCGTCACTCTCAGGGAACAGAGTTCTTGGGCATTCCTTTGGATGCTGTTCTCTGGTTGGTTCCGGCTTCTTTAAGTGCCACACCTCTCTGCTTTTCTTCCTGGTTTGCTGCTCTGTCTGCTGAACACTTTCTGGCCTTACCTGTATTTACCTGACCGTTTTCCATGGGCCTTGGATGAATTACTACCCTTCCTGAATGCAGTCAGTAAATCCTCATTCGCTCCCCTGCACACTTCCAAAGCTCACGAGACACTGCTCTGTAATTGCCATCCAGTGATCTGTATTCAGAAATCCCCCCTCTCCACTACTTTGCCAACTTTATGGACTGGAGGAGGACGGGCACACGTGGGTAACTGGTCGGAGTGGCCCCTCCCAGTCCTCTTATGGTCATTGCAGCTCTCCATAGCTCCCAAGCTTCTGTGTTCCCACCATGAAAACAGAGTAGCCAAGGGCCACTGCCACCAGCTACAGAGGATCAGTGCTTTGCTGTGACAGGTTCTGTTTCCTTTCTGAATCAACAGTTATACACACGGTGTTTAAAAATAGTTTTGTAGAAGTCAGGGCTCATTTTGATTGCTTTATTTTGATTCCTGAAGAACAATTTATAGTATTCTTTTACTGTGACAAGAAAGGGTGATTTACATATGCTGTACTCTGGAATTTAAGGAGGTAACCCTTAGCACTCAGTATTTGAGGTATATGCTTTTTAACAAAATTTAATTTACTCTAGAATAAATGGTTAGCTCTCTTTAGGCTTCAAGTTACGGCATTTATCAATTGAAAGATTCTAATTATTTGATTCTTCTATGCACGTTTTTTTTCCCTCTGGTTTGTTGAAGATGAGACTGATATGCAAATTTTTCCATCACAATTATTTTTATCTATTTCCTCTGCCTGCTTACAAGCTTTTTTTTTTTTTAAGTTTAATTAATTTCAGTAGATAACCATACTTACTGTGCTGGTTTGAAAGAAAATGGCCCCCAAGGGGAGTGGCACTATTAGGAGGTGTGGCCTTGGAGTGGGTGTGGCCTTGTTGGAGGAAGTGTGTCACTGTGGAGGCGGGCTTTGAGGTCTCATATATTCTCAAGCCACACCCCATGAGACAGACCACTTCCTGTTGCCTTCAGATCAAGATATAGGGCTCTCAGCTACTTCTCCAGCATCACATGGGCCTGCATGCTCCCAGCCACCATGTTCCCCGCCATGATGATAATGGACTCAACCTCTGAAACTGTAAGCCACCACCTCACCTAAATGTTTTCCCCGATAAGAGTTGCCGTGCTCACGATATCTCTTCATCGAAATAGAAACCCTAAGACACTTACTGAAGTTTAGTCATAACTATTTAATATGTTTCAACTTCGTAAGAAAAAAAAAATCTCTATTTAAAAAAAAATAAAAGTTGCTAATTTTGACCTAACTGAACTCCATCTGTGGTGGTTTGAGTGAGAAATGACCCCTACAGGCTCATGTATTTAAACACTTGGTCCCCAGTAGGTGGCGCTGTTTAAGGAGGTTATAGAATGTTGAGGAGGTGCAGCCTTTCTCGAAGTATGTCATTGTAGGCAGGCTTTGAGGGTGTATTGCCTTGTTCTACATTCTGCCATGGTTCTCTGCTTCCTGTGTGCAAATATAATGTAATCAGCCAGCTTCCTGCTCTGAACGTGAAGGCCAGGGACGTATGCCTGCAATCTCAGAACTTCAGAGATGAAGGTAGGATTAGGAGTTTGAGGCCAGGCTAGACCACACAAGACCAAATCAAAAACAAGGCAACCAACAGCAGAAAGTATTGTTGGGGCCACAGATGTCCTTGGGCCCACTAGGGAAACCAGAAATGTTAAATACACAGGGACCTCTTCACAGTGGAGGAGATAAAATACCCATTTTCCCTCCTAGAAGGCTGGGAGTGGATTTTGTTAACTACCTGGTGAACTTTCTGCTATCTGTGGAGACAGACCTCACCCAAATTCCCCAGGATGATTATTCCAGACTGTCCTTCCCTAGACTGTTATCTTTAGCTCCCAGAGTTAATAGAACCTAACCTTAGGGGGGATGTCACAAATACTTTATGGCCTGCTGACCACTTTGCTATCTCAGTCAGAGACCTCACTAGATTCTAGGCCAGAACCCACTTGTAGCTGGAAATTTTTCTGTCCAGCCCGACCCACAGCAGCTTATAAAATAATCACTAGAGGCTTAATATTAATTACAAACTGTTAGGTCTATAGCCCAGGCTTCTTGCTAGCTAGCTCTTTCATCTTAAATTAACCCATTGCTATTAAGCTGTGTTTTGCCACATGTCTCGTGACTTGGCCTGTGTTGTATGACATCTTGTCCCCGTGGTGGCTCTCAGCATCTCCCCTGACCCTGCCTTCCTTCTCCCTGTATCTCTCCTTGGATTTCTCAGACTATGCATAAGTCTTTTTAGTCAACCTCTCTATCTGAGGGGAGATTAAAGCAGCCTTCAGAAATGGGATGTGCTAGAAATTGCTATCAAAATTGTTAGAGAACGCAAAGTAGCCTTGTGTGTAGTGGAAGGAGGCAAGACGTGCCCCAATGCAGGCATCAACGGGAGAAGAATTGACTTCCCAGCATGGACTGTGGTGGCCAAGAAAAGGACAGAGGGGAGAATTTGAAAGGTAAAGGATGTGTTCGGTACTGGTATGGTGTGGATTAATTTCCTCCAATGGTGCGGAAGGCTTGGTTGCCAACCTGCGGCATCATTTGGAGGTAGCAGAAGTGGGGTCAGGTGAAGGTCATTAGCTACTGGGGGTGTTGCCTTGAAGGATATACTGAGGTGTTGACAGAACACGGGAGGCACAGAGCTGGTCCATGTGGGAAGAGACCCAAGCCAGGATCAGAGCCACACCCTGTGATAGCGCACTGGAAGAGCTTTAGGGCATTGCAGATGCCCCCGTGGAGACCCTGTCCCTCTACCTCTCACATATGCACATCTTAGGTGTCTCCAAATAAGTGACATTATGAATGCCCCAGCTTCATAAATCAGCCACCAAATTAGTGTCACACTGGGCTCACTCCACTCATTACTGTAAATGTGAGCGACAGTCCCTTTCAACTTTTTCATATATTTGGGAGTCTAGGTAGGGAACAGAGCGTTTAAATTTGAGACTGAGGAGATGAAATGACCATGGTTCCTGAACTAATAGATGGGCCTAGGACCAGGGCTCAGTTTTTGTGACATGAAGTCCAGTGACCGAGAGGCCTGGGTAGTTTGGGACATATTAGTTCTTGTTGCCAAGTTTCCAGTTTCCACCATTACCAATGGACATCATATGCCCCTACTTCCTGCTTGTGTAGTGAGGGAGGCTGTGTGGGCCATCCTGGTTAATGATGAGCAGATGCCTATCATTTGCAGGTAAAAATGACTACCTGTCTGCCCAGATCCTTGGCAGCTCTTATCCCCTTAACCCGGAGACTAAAATGCTCAGATTTGGCTTCTTCTTCAGTCTTAGTAGCTCCTGAGTGGATAGACACAGAGCACAGATCCCAACCATTACATGAGAGCAGGGAAGGACTTTTGTGCTGTGTGCCAATGGGAGTTTGAGGTACTGGCTGTGGCAGACACAGACCAACTTGGCTGAAACACCAGTGGTGAAGGGTGAGCAAACCAGGCAAAAAAGTGCAGGTGGAGGCAAGGGAAGCAGGAGAGGAATCTAAGGGAACCCCTACAGAGGTTGCAGGGCTTCGGACACGACTGTGATTATGTAGGAGAAACAGGCTTTGAAGACAACTAACGTTCAGAGCCCATGGATGGGAGAATGGAGGTCACTTTGGTTGGAAGGTAATAAATATGGCATTGCTATTGATTATTTTTTAAATTAGCATATAAAGTCATGGGTTTCATCATTGCATTTCCATGAATACTGTGCTTCCTTTGATCCTCCTGCCGTCCACTCCCCTCACCTCTGCCCTTCCTCTGCTTCTCTTCCCCCACCCAAGTAGCCCTTGTTACATATGTTCTATCATCCCCCTTTCGTTCATTAAGAATCCTTTTTCTTTGTCCAGGTCCTTTTTCTAGTTTCACAACTTATATCCATAACCATCCACACATATATACATGTCTGAAAACTAAAATCTATGGTCTTCACCTGAGGAAAAACATGCAGTATTTGTCTTTCTGAGCCTCGGTAACCTGCTTAATAACTTCCAGGTCCATTCATTCCCCCTGCAAATGTCGTGGTTTCATTTTTCCCTTTTCTGAGCAAAACTTCAGTGTGTATATGTGCCATCTTTTCTTTATCCATTCATCTGCTGATAGACAGCTAGACACTTCCAGTTCCTGGCTTTTGTGAATCATGCGACAGTGAGCAGAGATGTGTAAATCCCTCAGTGATAAGACTTACAGTCCTTTGACTATAATATGCCTCAGAGTCATTTCTTTTCTTTAAAAAATGAAAATAGCTCCTGAACAAATATTAAAAGCAAATATATTGATTATAAATATTTATGCCACACAAAAGCTATAAAGGAAAAAGATCTAAATTAACACAATGGTTTTTGTTGTTTTGCTCTCATGAAACAGAGATGGATGAACTACTGGACATGGATGAAATACATGTGTTTTTTTAAGCTGTTGAGTACTCAGTAGGCAGTAGATTGGAGGCTGGAGTAGAAATGTGATGATTGCCATGGACCAGTGCGGAAACTTCCCACGTGTAAAGGGGAAGTAGACAACACGGGATCGGATGGGTTAGGGGGTTAGAGGCAGAAACAGCCATCATGACCCAAGGACCAATGTTATTCCGAGGAGGCTGAACAAAGAGACGAAGATGGCAGCTAGTGAACGGCACCAAGAGCGAAGAGGAGCAGGGAGGAAGAAAGTGGCGAGAAGCACACACGTGGTCCCTGATGTCAGCACACCATACAGGAAATCGTTCGGAAAATTGAACTGCTTATAAAGAAGTTCAGGTTAACGGAATCATGGGCTTAATCAGGACATTCCCGTACATGTATGCCGGTTTACTTTGTACCCTCCCCTGCCCCCCCACCCTCCTCATCTTAATCAGGACATTCCCATACATGTATGCCGGTTTACTTTGTATCCTTCCCTTCCCCCCCCCCCCCCCCCCCCCCCCCCCCCCGTCTCCCTTGACTTCTCTTGCTGGTCCCTTTCCTCCCTCTTCCGCTTTCAGGCTGCAAAGATCTCTGCACCCCACCCCCATATGCGTACATATGCATACATATGCCACATACCTTCACACATGTACACACACACATACATGAGAGAGAGAGACAGAGAGACAGAGAGACAGAGAGACAGAGAGAGAGAGTTCAAAAATCAAAATAAAAAGCTACAAGGTTACTTAGGAGGGTACTGGATATGTGTGTGACCTTGATTGTGGTTGGATATGTGTGTGACCTTGACTGTGGTGATGTTACCACAAGTGTTTGCATATGTTCAAACCAATTGCACCCACCCCCACCGAATGTGTGATTCCTTGTCAAGTAGGCCTTAATAAAACGTGTTAATTTTGTTTTAGAAGAAAGCCACCGGTTTGTTGGATTGTATTTTGCATCCTCAGGTAGAGGTATACTTTAGCACCATGCCTTCACTCAGGGACGCTCACCCTGGAACGGCAAGCCCAGACAAACTTCTTTAAGTTGCCTTGGTCATAGTGTTTTATCACAGCAATCGGAAGGTAACCAATACAAGCAGTGACAGGAGAGTAAGGTGGAGAGAATGAAAATACACAACGGGCTGTGGGCTAAACCATGAATCATTTCAATATTCTTACTAAAGCAGGAAGTAAGAACGTCCCTTGGGAAAAGAGTGGGAATGTTAAGAGAAAGAAGAAAGTCTGAGTAGCTATTGTGGAAAGCGACCCTGGAGGCTAGAGAAGTGAGCACTGACAGATCAGGTCTTCATGGAAAGCATTCTGGGGCCTGAAGGAGAAAACAGAGAAGTCTTTGCCTACACATGGGGCTGGGCGTTATAGACACAGTGAGAATCAGGGAGACCCAAGAGTCATAGAATAAAATTAAAGACTCTTGGAACCATTATAAAGTGGAGATCTTTCCGATTTAATTACGTAGCTGAGGCAGTTGGGACACTGAGAGGGTAGACTTGAGTCTTTCATAAGTTGGCAGCAGGTCAGGGACTGACAACAGTTTGGTGGTGAGCAATAGAAATGGGTCTGACTCGCTTTTACCCAGAGAATATACTAGAGGTAAAGTCTTGGGAGCAAGGGGAATCTGAGGACTCAAGCTGAGAAAGCTGGACTAAAGGATCCCAGGATCTAGGCGGCAGGAAGAGTGCCCTCAGAGCCTTGTTGGAGCCAAGTGAGATATTTATTCTTGTTATTTTTCCCTCACTCAGTTCTTGGGAGAAAGACGTAGACTGACTCAGCTTTAGAGGACAACTTGATAGGTAGCTCATCAAGACTATCTGAGACATGAAAGAGGCAATTTTTCTCAAAGTGATGCCATTCTCAGAAGACAGATATCTACAGAGGAGTGAGGCCCCGAGGTACCCTCTCACGTAGTGGTGCCACAGTCGTGCAGGATAGCCACTGAGATCAGGGCTCTGGAAGCAGAAAACCCACTTTAAATATCTGAAGCCACGCACCTGATAATTGTGCATTCCTCCCTTTCTCCATCTGTAAAGAATATATACTAGAGACTTGAATTAATGCATGTGAAATGAAGGGGGGCTAACAAAAAGATGCTTTCTAATGGTCCGTTATTATGGACATTCACCCTGCATGCATGCTGTCCCTACCACACCACATGGTCGCCATGCTGGACATGTATGTAGTCAGGTAGCTTCTAACTACTATTGCTCCCTCTGGTTGCTATTTCTCATGTTGATTTTTATCAGTCATCCACTCCTTCAACCTGCAAGATAGCTAGCATAGACTAAAGCCCAACCTCTAGTTAATGACAATAATTTTCTTTAAGGTCGTATTAGAGGCAGTTCCCCAGACAACCACTATTGAGGGGTAACTGGTACTGAGAAAACACAGATCTTAGAGTCTAAAGCTCTAGCTTCTAATCCTGACCTGGGCTCTTGTTTATTTGTTGACTTGGGTAAATTAGTTAACAATTCTGAGCATCCACTTACACATCTGTAAATTGGGAATGATAACACTGTCCTTGTGAAGTGATGTATGAAAGTGACATGTGAACTGTAAAACAATATACAAATAGTAGGCATGTACCTCCTGTTATTGATACTCTACAGCTGCAGATGATTCTTTCAAATCCTCAGCAGGGGTGGGGCCTGCCTGTGCTTGCGCATACCAGCTAGATGTATTCAGGGTCTTTTAGTCTTTCTGTTGTTCATTTTTCTGAATCAGAGTCTCTCTGTACCTAGACTGGCCTTGAACTTGCCACTTTAAGTGCAGGGATTACAGATAAGCTCCACCACACTTAGTCAGGTCTGACACTTTTGATGGTCATTATGGAGACCAGGTTTTTACTTCCACAAGCAGAAGCCTGGAGCTGCCTATTGGCCTAAAAGGCAGTCAATGGCAGTGCCCGGGACTCTGACTGATTTTCTGGTCCTGTAGTCACACTCATGTAAAAATGTCAGTGTAAAGAAATCAAGACTAGGAGTTTGTGCTGAAATTCTGAATTTGAATGGAATACAGCTTTGATTCATTTCCTTATCTGCTAAAAGAGGGAACTAAAAGATGGTCACTGTGTGTCCTTGGGAGAGTCATATCACCATTAGAGATCTGTTTCTTTGTTTGTCAGATCTTAGGGAAGGGCTGGGTGATGTTTAAGTTGCTTCTGGTGTTTGAGCCATTTCTTTGAGGCACCTGTCATAACCTGAGACTATTTGTTTGCTTCTTTTAAACTTTTTTTTAAAAGTCCCCCCCCCACTATTGTAGTAACTTGAATGGAAGTTCCACAGCAATAGCAGCCACATGGCTTTGTCTACTGTTCTAGCTGGCTGGTGCTTCACCTATAAAGACACTCACTAGCAATTTCCTGAGTAGTGAAGAGGAGCCAAATGGAGTAGAAAGGAGCTATAATTTTCTGGAGGTTGATTATTTTTACATACATACTCTTTCTGGTACACATGGTACTGCCTAGCACTGATATTAATTTTCTATTTTGAAAATACATTTTACAGATTCAGTGAAGATACACCGTATTTCTGTGATGCATTTGTTTAAGGACAATTTTAATAATACAGACATTGAAAATGCATATTTACATACGTGAATGCCCTAGACCCATTTTGCTGAGCGTGTGTATGTCAGAGAACTTGACTTTTGCCCAGTCACACATTGATATATATATATATATAAATCTGGCATTAAATATATGTGTGAGCGCTTGAGCTTACATTGATGTTTGGTCTGCAAAAGGGAAAAATGAAACATAAATACATTGTCTTTGACCTTGAGATCATCAATTAAGCCCAAACAGGTTTAGAAAAGAAGCTTTTAGTTTCTTAAAGATATTAAGATTGCTCAGAGCACCGAGAGAGCAGAAGCCCAGACCAATTACAGCCCACTTTATGAGCCCTGGCAAGGGTATATATTTGATTCTTGTTGTTTGTCCTCACAGAGTCCCTATGTTTTCATAAATTAAGACCAATCAGTCATAGGAACATGAAATTCCATTTCTATTCTAGATGACTAATGGCTTGGGTTTCGATTCTCGAGTTCAAACTCTGATGAAACAAAATAGCAGGTGTGTTGTGTTAGCAAATGGACCCTGTCAGGTCTGGCCATGAACGTGGCCGCAGGGCTGACCCTCAGCCTGACCTTCACTTGTAGTTTTTTAAAAGAAGAGAATAATAGGTCTGACCGTGACTGGGAGAGAGACTGGTGGTTCCTCCTGCCTTCTAAGCCCCACTGCTACCGACAGTTGTAAAAGTCTTGGATTCAGAATGGCTGCTGAAGACTTGGCTAGCCCACAGGGTATAGGGTGTGTTTTTCCCAGAGAAGGGAAATGTCAGTACCAAGGGTTTGGAGTGACCCATCTGTCCCTCATAATGTCATCCTTCCTTCCTAGAACCCCTTATTCCTGTGTCAATATGTGAACAACGGGCTTCTTAATTTAATTGTGTAGGCTGATTCCAAACCTGGAAGATTCCAGATGTGCTTCTGGAGAGTAGAGTAGGGAAACAGGAAATACAGGGTAAGAGAGAGAATGTGGGTGGGGGTGAGCGCAGCAGAGGTTAGTATTAAAGAGGAAGCCTTGAGCAAACCCCTCGGGATCAGCTGCTGTTATTGGAGGCAATAGCATTTGCATTTGGGTGAGCACACACAGTGATAAGAGCTTCCTACCCTCCACAGCCTGGGACCTTCAAGCCCAGCTGTTTCCTCTGCTCCTCCTTCGTGGAAAATTCCTCGAGGGAGGACAGGGCAGAATGACTAGCTCCCAGAGCTGAAGACTGACTAAGCACCGGTGGCCAGTGGCAATGAATAGGAGAAGAGCTTCAAATATTCCATCCTGGTGCACAGCCTGAGCTGGCCATCCCCTGTGACTGGGTTGCTGACTACCCAGGTTGTCATTGGAAAGCCTCAGCCAGTGACTGGTGGAGGCAGATTCAGGGACCCATGGGCAGACACTGGGCTGAGCTCAGGGAGTCCTGCTGTGGAGGGGAGGAGGGGTTGTAGGAGCCAGGAGGGTCATGGATATTGCAGAAAAACCCACAGAAATGGCTAATCTGGCTCTTGGGAACTCAGAGTCTGAACCAACAACCAGGGAGCCTACATGGGACTGACCTAGGCCCTCTACATATATGTGACAGTTGTGTAGCTTGGTCTACTTGTGGGACTCCTGGCAATGGGAACAGGGCCTGTCCCTGGTGCTTTGGCTGGCTCTTGGGAACCTATTCCTCATTCTGGTTTGCCTTGCCCAGCCCCAACACAGGGGGAGCTGCTTAGTCTTAGGGGAGCTTGATAGGCCATGCTTTGTTGATGCCCATGGGAGGCCTGTCTCTTTCTGAGTGACTATGGAGGAGAGGTGGATTTGGCGCGTGTGCGGGGTGGGGGTGGGGGGCAGTGGGAAGCTGGAGGGAAGGAATAGGAGGAGGGGGGAGGGAGCTGTGGTTGGTATGCAAAAATAAATAAATAAAAAATCCCATCCTGGGCTTTGAAACAGCACCTCCAGCCTCTTAGATTCACTGTAGCGTTGCAGCTCTGGATGAATTCTTCCCCTTGTTTGGGAGCAATATGTCAAGTGAAGCTGTTCACTTTCTAGACTACAGCAGTGTGTGGGAAGAGAAGCTGATAGAAGGAGTCAGCAATGGATGAAATCAATAGTGTTGAGCTGATCCAACATGGACCACCAGGGAGAATTTTCTAGCAGAGGAGTGGTGGTGAATTAGACCTGCGTTCCAGAAAGGTCATCCTCGAATAAAGATAAGCTCAGAGGTAGAATGATTATATCAGAGGCAAGAACATGGTCAGGATGAATGCAGCTGCAGCAGGGCTGGCTGGCTGGGCGGGGCAGCTAGAGGAGAGGCTGCAGACAGATTGCAGGTGTGGTGACTCACTGGATGTGACGTCAGGAGAGGGGGGAGCTGACTGAGCTGCCTAGTCACGATGGCACAGTCCATGATGACTGGCCCGGAGGATAGATCTAGGTTAGGAGAGAGGACTCAGCTTCAGTGTGACTGCAGGACATGGGCAAAGCCCATAAGCCGCGGGAATACAGACGTAGCACGCAGCCAATGTGGATATGACAAAGATTTAGGAGTCCCTGAAGCGAAGGGAGATCAACCAACAGCCACGGTGACCACTGTCATCACCAGATCATGGTGGTGGTCGGGCTCACACATCTTCACTCCTGCCAACCGCTGCTTCTCTTCCTACAGGGCCTGAGAAAGGAACGTCAGCCAAGACAATCAATAGCAGAAGCCAGGTACACGCCTGTGTGCAGATTCAACAAAGGTCATGATGAGGTCAGCACCGCCCTTCAGCAGTTGAGAACATCTTCAGCTCTCAAGTGAGGACATCATAAAGTATGCGACAACATGCTGAACCCTGGCCCCGTCTGCAGAATGACCGCCTAGTGAAAATACTGCTGACTGGCCACCGTCTTTCATTCTTCATGGCAGTTACACGACGCTACTGCCCTCCTGCTGTCTAGGGCTGTGCTGTGATTCCTGTGCACGCAGTCAGATGTGATGATTCAATATTTGCGTGTCTTGAGGCGTTTGGGAACAGGATGTGAATGCATTTCTTAGTGCGGCAACTTTCTGGGAATCAGAACGGCAGCAAATTTAAGCAGCTCACCATGTCCAGCCATCGTTGTAAGCGAAATCTACTAATTATCAATCCTCTCCATCTTGGAATTAAAGGGTGCTTAATTTGCTATCTGTGTGTCATAGGGTGCTAGGTTATATCAAAGTATAATTGATACATATGTTGTATGAACCTGATGCCACTTAGGACCTAGACACAGCACACAGTCGTTCCTCCCTCTGGTTTTCCATTGGGAAAGACCTTGGGTAGTATATAGGATTGTGGACCACACAATCATTGAGACTATAGCTTTGTTTAGGACTAAAATTGCTCTATCACAGGTCACTAAACTAATGCAATGTAGGATACCTTCATAAAGTCTTTAGAGTGTCTTGAACCCAAAGGGACCTTTAAGAAGGCCTTTCAGTGACATTAGTCATCAACCCAGCAAGCCTGCATGTTTAGGAATGTTATCAGAGCTTCTAATGCAAAGACAGCATGCTGCACAGGTACGAAGCCAGGGACCTGGGAAGAACGCTTGCAGATCAGGCACGATAGAGCCTCTCCATGTTTACCGAACAGTCTCCTAAGGTTCTAGATATGCTTATAGTGACGGGAATCCAAGCCACACACACCCCAAAAATTCAGAGTTGTTTCTTCCAAGGTACCCAGTTAGGAGCATGTCAAGGGTGGCCTTTTAAGGAACACACATAGCAGCGAGCTTGAGCTCCTGGAAGCTGGGAAATGCTTCAAAGGTTAAGAAAGAAGCAGAAGACCCAGATCAATCTTCATCGAATAGAGAGTGTCTCATTTCAAGGGGACATTAGGACATCAACTTGTCTTAACCTTTTCATTAACAGAGAGATGAAGCGACTTGTGTGGGACAGTCTAGACAATGGCAGTGTGGGGCTGGAAATGCAGGTGGCTCCTTGGAAGCCGCAGGCTGCCTGCTCCTCCTAACTCAATTGTGGCAGGAGGGTAGACTGGGGCGGGGGATATCTTGTGCTGAGGTCTGTTGTGGAACTCTGTCCCTCTGGCACGATATGACTACTGCTACCTTGAAATAGTATTGGCTCTGATTACCCCCAGAACACTCTCACAAAAATGACCCATTAACATGCTTTTGTGGAGGGAATTGGAATCACAAGACATCACGTGAGACCATCCCTCCCCAAGAATATACAAGCTGTCACCATTTCTAGAAAGGAGCATTTTCTTCCATGATGTATCTGTCCATAATCTCCCCCATGCTCCAATTAGGCCACCCCTTACTCATGTTCCTGTAACTACCTCCAATAAACTCAATGGTCTACCAAGCTAGGCTGGTAGACTCCTTTCTGTGGTCTGTCATTGGTGACTTCCGTAGGGTGAGCAGACGCTTGCTCATGTCTCCCCAGGTAAAGTTAATGCGACAAGAAACTCAGTCACGGCTAGATAGACCTCGGGTGTGGAGAAGAGCCCTGTTGGATTTTCTGAGTGGGGACCTCATGCATTCACCAAGTGGAGATCAGCAGCTTGGTGTAGAGGTGCTGTCCACCAACTTTCCCTCAGCTCACATCTACATCCGCCACTGTAAGGATGTTACAGTGAGCACTGGATTGCCGTGCTGACACTGTCATCAAGGGCAGGGTTCAGTCACCAAAACCGCTTTCCAGAGGGTGGTGTTGGGACAGAGACAGGGTGGCAGGGCTGCCTGAGTATGGTGGGGTGGACTGAGTCTTCTTCGGGTGGCTGTGTACTGCTCTCCCCGCGGAATAAAACAACCCAGTGATTGTTCTCACTCAGTCACGACACAGCTTCCTAGTGATTAACCCAGGAAATACTCAGAGCAATTCAGGGGAGACAAATAAAGCCCTCCTCTTTCACACTGAGTTTTTTAGAAGAGCATACTTCTAAAAGTAAGAATGTTTTAACACACTGGAACTTGGTGCAGTTTGGGGGTCCTTTGGGAACCCTCTGGAACACCTTGAAAGCTGTGGCATTGTGGCTTCCGGTGAGCTGCCTTTGTCCTTCATGCTGGCTCAGTGTTCGCTTGCTCTTTGTCGAGCAGGCTGAGTGTGTGTTTCTAACGATACCTTTCTCCTGACCTTTCCTGCCTGCTCAGTCGCTACCCTTACAGAACACCTGTGCCATGTTCAAACGTGCTGCGTACCAACCTACTTAGGAAAACCCATCACTTGTCTTCTTGGAAGCAGAATCCCTTAGAAGCCCTGGGATTTTGTGCCCTATTTGTCACAAGACATCTGCCCAGATTGATGCTGTTTACAGTGAGGGTGCTAACGCCTGTGAGTCATTTGTACCAGTCCAGAGCGTGAGGGAGGCTGGCTCTCAGGGATTCAGGCATCTTGGGCGGAATTGGACCTGGACTTCTGCAAATTCATCTTGTTTGAATTCACAAACAGTTGTCTTCTACAAGGCATGTTTTCATTTTATCTTAATAATAACAGCAATAACAAAACCAAACACCTTTTCTTTGCTTTAGATCCTGAGATATTTTTGTGGAAATAATCATTTCAGGTTTACCTAGAATACATAGCAGTGAAGAAAAATAACTAATAATTATTAAATGTCTGTATCTTCTAGTCCCCAGCTGGCATGTACAGGGCATACCTCTCCTTGTTTTCTTTTCTTTGCCCTTGGCAGACATTACTGATGAGTCATGACAAGCTTGCAATGAACCTGAGCAGACCCCACAATCCTCAGGGTGGCACCACAGGAGAAAACTGTCAACTGACCCCATCCAGACATAAGATTTTAGAGTAATAGAGAGATTGGCCTTTGCTATTCTAGTAGTATCAGGCCTTTGGCATCGATTTTATTTTATTTTTCTCACAATGAAGATTCAAATAGAGTGCATTATTTCTTAGAGCTGTGCACTCTGAAACTAAGATTAAATAAGTCGCCAGCCACATTGGGTTAGTCTAAATCCAGACTCTGGGATAGAAGTTGGCTGTTTGAGCTACATTATACAGATTGGTACCTAGAGGTGGGGTTTTATGTGGCTTCTGGACCAACGCTGGTTACACAGCAGCCTCTCCATCCTTTGCTCACCTGCCTGTTCTTTCCGCAGACACTTTCTGAGGGTTCAGCATCATGGCAGGCATTAGCCAGTGAATAAACAGATATGGTCCGTACCCTCGAGGAATTTAGGGGCTGTGTGGGAAAGACTGGTGTTAAACTAAAAGACCCAGGCACATGTGTAGCTAACGTCTGAAACACTGCAAGAGGGAAGAGGAACAGAGAACTCTGAAAATAACAAAGTAGAGCTTCAATTCTCTTGAACGTTCACTGGCTACATCTCTGAATCAAGGATACTTAAGCTGATCACTCATAGGAATTAGTAAGTGAAGGGACCAGGGACAATTTTTTTTTTCTTTACTGAGGCTAGTGTGTTAAGACCTCTGCCCTATATTACCCCACCATCCTATGTTGACTCCTGTCTGGCTTCAACCAGACCTTCAGGAAGTATGTCCAGTTGGGTAGCCACAAGCAGGAACTGTTCTTGCTATTTTCTGTCAGACGGACCCCTGACACCACAACCACCTTTGCTGACCAGAAGTTGTGAGCCAATGATAAAATGTTTCCTGTATCAATAAGGGTCTATACCCAACCACTTCAAAGTACACTTAACCACTGCTGGATTTCCCCTGGGCAGGCTTAAAAGGGGCTGCCTTACCCTCCACCAGGGTCGAAGCCATTTTGGGTGGGCCCCAGCGTGCTAATAATTTCTGCAATGGAATATCAGGTGTCTTCTGGTCATTTGGAACAATCTAAGGACCCTACATGAGGAGAAAAGTGGGGAGCAGCATTTAGGAAGAGGGAAGAGCATATGGAAAGCCATCAGCAAGGGTATGGTTTGGTTGAAGGTTCTTGCTTGTCTCTAGTAATCTTGTCCTCATTTAGTAAAGGAAAAAGTGATAAAAATGACTCAAGACTACTTTTTATAGGTGCTGTCAAATAACAATGAAGATTGCTGCCTTTAGAGAACACACACACACACACACACACACACACACACACACAGAGACACTTTTAAAAGACAATACAGTGAATCTTCTCTAACTGCTGGTCTGTGTCTGAGGATTCAATCAACCATGGCTAGAAAAACAAACTCCCAAAACAACAAAAAAAAACCCCAAACTTTTACAATTGCATCTGCAACTAGATGCACAGATTTTTTCCTGTTGTTCTGCTCCTTTTGAGTTAAATGTATTCTTTGACAATGTCACAGATGCACATACTGCATCCTAAGTGCTCTGATGCCCCTTTCTCTCTTAGCTCCCATCCACTCCTGGCCAGCCCTCTTCTTCCTTCCTGGGCCCTTTCCATTCATTTCTTTTTCTTTCGTTTTCTGGCCCATTGGATTTAACCAGGGCCATCGATGTGACCATGAGTTTGGAACTGTCCCCTGGAGCTTGGTGGACTCCCCAGTGGGGACACAACTGATGGCAATGACTGTTCTCCCAGACTCTTTCAGCAGCCAGTATACCAGCAGGGAGGGGTGGGCCTCATAAGTCCCGCCCCTATCCATGACTGATGGTTGACAAGACCAGTCTTGCACAGGCCCACTGCATGTAACCACGTTGCTGATTGTAATGGCTGTGCCAGGCCCAGAAGATGGTTAGTTAGCACCAGAGTAGAGATATGTTGTGAGCCAGTCTGTATGCTTCACCTCCCCTGTAACATAGTAAGAAATATGGTCTTCGTGCACCCTATTCCTAAAGTACAGCTCTCAAGATGTTTGAAGTTTCTTGGGCGATAGGTGATAGTATATATTAGATACTCTTAAGTCTTTGGGGGGATTTTCTGAGTGCCAGGAACATCTTTTGCTTTAATAGCTGACTCTTGGTGGGCTTCAGAAGGGCCTGGTCACTAGGAAGACTGAGGCATGATTTAAAAAAAAAGAAAAACTGGAACTTCCAGTTCTAACCTCATTCTCTAACCCACCATGCCTATGTGAGGAGGACTCCACAGAGGTCCCGAGAGCTTTCAGGTTGGTGGGCAAATTCACATACCAGGAAGCTGGCATGTTGCAAGCTCGAGATGCTTCCTGATGAGACAACACACACATGCAGATAGGAACCCACGATGGATCAAAGTAACGCATGTACCCTCCCAAGATGGCGATGATTCAGGAAAACACAACCCTGGAGCTCTCCGCACAGCCTGCAGGCAATCCCCCAAGTCTCAGGAGCCTCCTCTGGGAGGCTTGGCCTTCTCCAGGTAGCCCAGCTGGTCAGTTCTCTCTCCCAGCAGCTGTTTACTCCTTCCATAAAGCTGGGGAGAGAGCTTTAAAAACTTTCCGAGTTTCAACTTTCCCATCCATACGACATTTTGTTTGCCCCTTGAGTCTCATGAGCCTCCCACTCCATCCTGGAAGAGGTGTTTTAGTTTGGAGGAAACTTCTACATTACAGGGGCCCTTGCAAACCCTGCAATATGTACCTTTCATCTGGCGGTTTCATTTCATCATCTTTAACATATTTTACAATAAAGCTGTAAATATAAATAAGTTCAGTGAGTTGTCATGGAAAGTTGTCCTACAGGAAGTCCTAATCTGTAGCCAAGTTGGACGAAAGTGTGTGTCCTGGATACCCAACACTTACAACTGACATTTTGAGTTGCTGGAAAGAGCGGGGGGGGGGGGGGGGGTGTGTGTAGGATCGAAACCTTAACCTGAGGTGTATGCTCTATCTCTGGGGAGTCAGCATCAGAAGTGAATCATTATGTTTTATGATACCTAATTTGTGTCTGTACGATATCGGAGCCTCACTTGCTATGGAAACACACTTGGTGTCACAAGTGTGTGAGTAGAGAAAGTCTTTCCTCTGTTTCTCCTTTGCAAGAACATTGAAAGACCATTCCCCCAAAGCTCGCAACAACTGATCGGGTGCAGACTGTGCACAGCCTCAGCCCTTGGTGCACTCTATTGGGGGTGTGCCATGGATTCAGGCAGCATCTCTCTTCTTCCCTCTCCAGCCTAAAGATTTTGAGGGATGAATCGATGCCCTTAGCAAAGTGAGAAAACCTGTCAATCAATAACATTTTAGTGTGTGATAATAATAGGCTTACATTTCAGCAAATTTAAGTTTTGAAATGCATAAGATAGATGCTAGACATTTGCCACAGTGTGGATGACGGCGTGACTCAGAATGAACTTTAAGACAGAAAACGGAAGAAAAGCACAGGTGCAACTAGAATGCACGCTGTATGTGATGAAATAGTTAATAAATAAAAATACTAAGTAGGCTAAGAAAATATAGATAATTCACTTAAGTAATTAGATAAGCGATAATTATACTGGACAAACCATAGACATTAACAGGGCCCATGGCACTAGGAAAAGGGGCCAATGCCATTTACAGAATTTAAAATGGCCATAGAATCAACAAAATAAGCAAATTAATGTCAGAAAACAGACTTATCATATTCCAGCTGATATCTATGTCCAGAGATATATGTCATCCTTGAAGGAGACCCCTGCACACTCCCGGATCCTGGATAAGGCGCAAACCACAACCAAACACCTGTTTTCACATAGAGATCCTTTGTTAAGCAGGGAAGACAAGTTAAAGTGGCTGCTTTCTGATTCAGGCAGGAGAACAGCAGCAAATGTAATTTTTAAGCAAGTGTAATTTTTAAGTAGAGAAAAGGGGGAGGTCTGTGCTAGAATTGGCCAGGATGCAGTGGTATATTTTGATGGAGTATGTTAATTAGGTGAACCAAAGGGGGCTTTTGATTACTGGACTTTTAATATTTTGATAGCTGGATCTTGGTAGTCAGCCTCAGGAGGAGGAAGTGGCCAAATAAGGGAATAGACCTTAGTGGCTAGCTTTAGAAATGTAATCTAATGTTCTTTAGCAAGGCAGAGAGAATGGGGGTGGGGGAGGGGAGGCAGGGCCTGCCAGAGCCACGTGCTCGAGTGGGCCAGTGTCCCTTCACCCCTGGGTGCCCCCAGTTAAGGAGAGGGAGGTGGGTTAGTGCTGAGACCTGGGGATAGAAATAAAGGAGCAATCGGAGTTCTAGAGCCTCAGAGGAAGGTGTGTCCTGTCTACGTGGATTGGCAAACATAACTCAGTGATTGCCACGCGAGTAACCACGGAAGGAAGGCGTTTCTAGGTGGAATTTTCCTCTTGGCCAGTCCACATGTGGCTGTAAGAGGTAAGGAATGCATAGAAACTCATGCGGCCTTCCCCGGTTTCTGCCACTGATTGTCTTCAGTTTACCCTCTTTGCCCTGTCATCACGTGGCTTTAAAGGCACGGGAAGCAACACGTAACAGCGCGGTCCACTCACTTCCATCGAGTCTGGACCTGATCACCCCTACTAAACTGATCACTAAGCATCCTGTCAATCTACTGATCCTTGACTGTGACAGTGGGTAAGACATGCATGGCAGCTCGGTGAAGACACTTCCCAATGACCTTAGTCTGCAATTCTTCTGTGGGCAGGCATGTCGAGTGTCTGCCGCCAACAGGTGCCAACAGGGAGACTCCAGACTCTGGCGCTAGACAGGCTGTCTAAAACGTTGTGCCACCCTTGGGCTCTCTCCAAAGTCCATCCCCTCGCAGGAGATGGGAACATAGGACAGTGTCCTTCCCTCTTTCTCAGAAAAGTAAAGCGACCGTTCTGTGGCCCAACGCGGGATATGGAAACGCCATTCTAAGAACTATTGCCCTCGCCTTGGACAGCGGTAAGTCACTGTAATCAAGGATCGGAGGGTCCAGCTGCCTAGTTCTGCTCCGTGAATGTGGCTGTGTGGTGATGGAAGTGGTACGCAGGTATTAGGTGGCTGCAGGCTCTGTGGTGCTCTGTGGTAGTCAGCCAAGAGGTACAGACATTTAATGCCTGAAAGTGGCTGTTTTTCGGCAACAGTGTGACTTCTTCTGAACATCAGAAGGAAGGGAACATTGAAAATAAATTTTCCACCCAGGAAATCACAAATATCTGGAAATCATGGTTCTGAGTGGGCAGAGATTGTTAAGGATGAAGTCCTTTGCCTCGTGTTCTCATGAGTCAAGTTCTGAGTATTTCCAGCTTGAAGCACTCCTCTTGAATACTGTGCACGCTGGTTTTTATTGTTTTGGATCTATGGCTGATTGAAATCTAACCAAATCAAAACATTTAATGGATTGCTTATTTTATTTTTCTAAAGCAGTATTTCTCAACCCTTTAAACTTGTGTTCCCTTTAATAATCATAAAACTTACTTCTTCCCACATCCCAGAATGACATATGAACCACTGTTTACCACAGCCACACAGAATTGTCCATACAATGAAAGAGTAGAGACCATTTTGTTAGACTTAAATAACATTGAATGCACTTCTTGACCCAGCTCCAAATATTATGACTTAGGGCCTTGACTATGGGTCTTTTTGCACCGTTATGAGCAGGGCCACAAACAGTCCACACCAATGAAAACTTAACAAAATGTTTCTACTTGCCTTGTTTAGCTGAGCAACAAGTGATGTTTCAACAGTCGGAAGCCCAGAGCTGTCTCTGGGAGCTGCTTTCTGATCAATGGGCAGTGTCTTGACAATAAAGCTTAATATAAAATCTCACTCTGGGCATTATTCCAACATCATGGAAAAACACAATCTATCACCACTTTTATTCATCTTCATAAACATTCTCTCTTTGGCAACACTCATACAAGATGGAGCCTGCAATGTGTCCCTAGTTCAAAGTGGTCCGTGTGAATAGACACCAAGGTGCAAGCAAGAAGGGGTCATAGAAATCATTTTAGTTCCCCCTTTAAATGATATGGAAATCATGGCAAAAGATACATTTAAATGTCACATTTTCTTAACTGTCAATCAGTATTTCCAAGGACTCCCATGTGTAGCAGTGATGCTTCACTGTGCTTAGTATTGGACAATGGAGATTTAAATGCATACACCCATTTGTGAAAGCATGGACATAAATGTTCCACTAGAACTCTGTGAGGTGGAGGCTATTTTAAGTCTGAAATGTCTGCCACAGGCTTCAGTTGTGAACCTTTGGTCCTAGGTGGGGTGACTGTGTTGGGAGTCAGGAGGCAAGTTCCAGCTAGAGAAAGCAGGTCACTGGGGGTGGGGCTTTGGGGCTTTGCTATCCCTAGTCACTTCTGATCCTGCAGTCTCTCTCTGCTTAGCCGGGAAGTAAACAGTTTTCCCTGCCACACATTCCTGCCACCATGATGATGTCATGCCCTGTGCATGAGACTGTGGACGGAACTCTCCAAAATGGTGGGGTGAAATAAATCCTTCCTCGACAAGTTGTCCCTGGAAGGTGTTTTTTGTCACAGCGACACAAAGTGACTAATATGCTCTAACTGTCCTCATTTTACAGAATAGAAAATAAGGCTTAGAAGAGTCATGTGACTAGTCTTAAATTAGTTCTACAGCAAGTGGCAGAGCTGAGATTAAATTAGGTGTTTTGATTCTAAAACATACAACATCTCTACTTGAGATTGGTTACTCTTGGTTATCAACTTGATCACATCTGGAATCAACTGAAACCCAAGCAACTGGGCACACTTGTGGGGGATTTTCTTGATCAGATCTTTGGAGGTGGGAAGACCCACCATAAATCTGGGCCACACCTTCTGGTGGCAGTCTACATGAAGGACATGGATGAAGGTAGCATTTCACTCTCTATCTACTTGCCCTTGCTGTCGCTGGCAAGCTCATCTCTCTTGCTGCTGAGGCATTCCTTCACTGGGATTAGAACCTACTTCTTTGGGATTCCAGCATAGATTTAAGACTAGCTGAGACATCCAGCCTTGTGGACTGAACAACCACCACATTGTTGACCTTTCTGTTGGGAGATAGCCATTGATGAACTAGAGAGACCACAGCCTGTAAGGCACTCTAATAAATTCCATATATATATAATAGATTACATTATTATATTTTTCCATATATACATCATATATATATATATATACATATACATATATTCATTCTGTTTCTGTGAAGAACTCTGACTAATACACTACTGTACTTGTAAATGAGTTTGGAAAGGTCAATGAGACTGGTTTAGACGTCTTTGAACAGGGTGCATGCAGTTATTTGAAGACAGGTCACATAGGTAAAAGAAATAATTCCTGGAGTGGCCTTGTGTGCAATCCCATCTCACACTGTCACAACAACACAAAGTTGACAGCACTGTGAATAAGAACCCCGTAATTTGGGCCAAGGTCTTCAACCTCTTTGGACCCTTACTTCCCTCATTTAAAGACTTGGGACATTCAAATCTATGCAGGCGATTTATGAGGGTGAAGCCTCCCATGGTGCCTGCTGCACAACACAGCTCAAATGGAATTTACTCCGGAGGGAAGAGAGTCAGGGTGGGGGCTGGGGTCTCTGGCAGGCAGAGCTCCTGCAGATCATGAGCTGTCGTGTGCTTAGCGTGAGCCTGTTTCTGGGGCTGTGAGTTCTTAGTAACTCTAATGATGAGAGGCCCAACAGCGAACACTATGAAATTTGTAAACATTAACCAAAGAAAATTTGATCTTGCCAATAGAAAGCGGGGAAGTAAAGAGAAATTATGAACAAAGTATACTAGAAGAAAAGCATAGAAAATGAGAATCATGAGTGGAGATAGCAAAAATGTCTTAATAGAATGGTAGTTAAAAATAAATATATGTGTGTTACACTTAGTGTATTTGGCTAAGAAATGCCTCTCCCTCCCCACAAGATAGGTATATTCTGGTCCCTAGCAGTTTTATTTGCTGGCTAGTTTTATGTCAACTTGACACAGCTGGACTCATCTGAAAGGAGGAAATCTCATTTGAGAAAATGTCTCCATAAGATGGGGCTGTGGGCAAGCCTGTAGAATGTTTTCTTAATTAGTAATTGATAGAGGAGGTCCCAGCCCATTGTGGGTGGTGTCACCTCTGGACTGGTGGCCCTGGGTTCTGTAAGAAAGCAGGCAGAGCAAGCTATGGAGAGCTGGCCAGAAAGAAGTCTCTGCTTCAGTTCCTGTCTCCAGGTTCCTCTCCTGACTTCCCTTCATGACAGACTGTGATCAAACAACCCCTTCCCTCCCGAAGTTGTTTTTGGTCATGGTCTTTATCACAGCAATAGGAAGCCAGCTGAGACAGTAATGTAATAAGGGTTTTAATATGGGAAGATGCTCCTGGGCTTATGTTTTAATAAGGGAGGTACAGCACGTGTGGAAGAGACACTGATGTGACCATGGGGACAGGTGACCACACTCCATGGAATGCCAGCAGTTACCAGAAGGTCCTGCCTTGGTGACAGTTTGATTTTGGATTCTGGGCACCATGACCCAGGCAAGTTGATCCGTAACATTAACCATCACAGGACTCCTCAAGAGTACATGTATTGCCACACATACTTGTTCTATTTGACTGACGATCCTGAATAATATGAGATCCCCAATAAAGAAATGCTCAACACATGCCACATGAAATATGATGTCTTAGCCTGCATTCTGCTGCTATGATGGAATACCATAGATTGAGTAATTCAGAAAGAAACGAGAACTGATGTCTTAGCGTTCTGGAAGCCAAGGAGTCCAAGATCACGGGACTGAATCTGCGGCCCTTCTTCCTTTCTGGTGCATTATAACTTGGTGTCACAGGGCCAGAGAACACGTGCTCAAGAGAGAGGGCTGGAGCAAGGGAACACATGGGGAATCAACTTGTTCTTGCAGCAAGCTGCTCCTACTGTGGTAGCCCCTCCCGCAGCCCCCAATCTCTTCTTAAAGTTCCACCTTTGAATACCATTACAATGGCAACTGAATTTCAGTGTGTGCTTTGAAGGGAATATTCAAACTGTTGAATATAATAATAGATGAAGACTGCAATCCTAGGATAGTTTTGCTATACAGCAACGGGTAACAGGCATACCTGCCACAATTGCATTAGTGAAATGTACACCCAGCAAAGTATTTGCTTTGGAAAAAATATTAAATAATTGAAAATTTTAGATGGCCAAATAGTTGTGAGACTCACCCGATCTCCTAGCCCTGGACTCTGACACATATCAACAACACGTTCCATTTCGCACAGGAAGGGTTCCAAGTCCGTTTTAGTCTTTAAACCCAGTGTTTTTCCGCATGGACCACAATGGATGCAGTTTGATGTCAGGAGGCCACAAGGGTGCTGCCTACCTCACCCCCACCGTACCTCTCCCCAGCATCCTCATTCTCCTGCTGCGGGGTGAGGACAGCTTTCCTGTGTGTTAAGTTTTGAGTGGATCTCATTCATTGCCCCCGACTGCAGGACTGATACAGTGTCACACACAGCGAGTGACTGCATGTCACTTCGCTTGTGTGCATGTCAGTGAACAGGCTGTCAAGAGGAGCTGGTGATGGCAGGCCTGTTTCACGTGTTGATAGGCAAGTCCTTTTATGAGAAGTCCTCTTTGGTAGGATGGGGTCACTTGGATT
This sequence comes from Peromyscus maniculatus bairdii, assembly GCF_049852395.1. NCBI lineage: Eukaryota > Metazoa > Chordata > Mammalia > Rodentia > Cricetidae > Peromyscus > Peromyscus maniculatus. Next base: position 72,408,576 of record NC_134854.1, read on the forward strand.
GACCAGAGCAGATGGAACACTCACCTTTTGTATCAGTTAGTGACAAGCAGTTTTCTCAAAGAGGTGAGCCCAAGAGCTGTGTGCAGGACTGGGGACTTCTCTAGGGCAGGCGGACACACAGCCAGTCCCTTAGGGCTTTGCACCCTTCTGTCATGGACTCTGCATGTTGACACATATGTCTTTTGTGTGCTCCCACATGACGGAGCCTCGAGGGGAGACACCAGGCTTCCTCAGTCCATAGGTGAGTATCTGTGGATTTGAAAGGCTTGTCCGTAAAGCAAAGCAGTTATTGTTGTGTATGAGAGTGGGGGGGGGGGCGCACAAGTGTCACGGGTACAAGTGTGTCAGAGGACAATGCTCACCCTCTGCCTTGCTGAAGCATGTTCTTTCTGCTGTGCGGTGTATTCTGGACTAGCTGCCCATGAATGGCCAAACCTCCTCGCTCTACCCGGTTCTTTCTGCAGGAGTGCTGGGATTCCAGGTGCGAACCACCTCATCTGGCTTTTTTTGTATGTACCAGGGATCAAACTCAGGCCAACAGGCATGTGTGGCAAATGCTTTTACTCATTAAGCTACCTTGCCTGCTCCCAAACTTTATCATCATCATCATCATCATCATCATCATCATCATCATCATCATTATTGAGGTTTTGAGACAGGGTCTCACCTAGTCCAGGATGATCTTGGACTTACTATGCATTCAAAGCTGGCTTTAAACTCTTGATCTTCAAGCATCCCCTTCTTGAGCTTAGATTTCAGGCTTGCGACACCATGCCTATCTGCCTTCAGCTTTTCTTTGCTTGATTTCCTTTATAGCCGTAAACTGAGGTCAATGGAGTGGCTTTTTTTGTTTGCATGCTTTGATTTTTAAAGGAACACTGTGGGAGAAGCTGATACAGAGGAAAGGGGGTTTTGACGAACATGGCCAAGGGCTGTGTATTCTCTCCAACAACAAGAGGAAAGAACAAACCCTCCGGATAGTCTCAAGCTGCCTTTCCTCCTTCTCTGAGACGGACTGAGTTATGTCTACAAATGTTACCCAGACTTCACTGGGGCTCCACGTGCAGTGAATGACCAGACTGTGTGGGACTCAGTGATGCTGTCCCATGGACTACGTTTTCGGTTCACTGGCATTTTGACATCACAGCAATTTTGAAAGAAGACCCATGTCCACTTCTGGGTCGTGTTGTAGATTGAATGCTGGATGTGGCTTGGAGGAAAACGATCCCGCAGTAAGTCTTCAGGGCTCTTGCTTGGGGACTGACCCGTCTCCTGACGGCAGGGAGTCGAGTTTCTTTGAGTTGTATCCATGTGAGCCGGTACATGGAGGTGCATTGTCGACGCGTGTGAGAAAGCATCTCCCCTCTTTTTTGCTTTTGTGTTTTTCTCCCTTGCTTTGTCCAGATGATGTAAGGCTCAGACATGTGAAAGCTGTCTGGGGAAGCGCATGTGCTTGTTCACTTCAGTGAGTGGAAGGGAACTCCTGGGTTGCTGACGCACTGGGAGGGGGCAGAATGGGCTATCATACACTCATCTGCATCATTGATCCTTCAGACTTCCCTGCTGTCCTGGTAACTCAATGTTCTGGGCAGTCCAGCTTCTAATTTGTCAGCAAGGACAATAAATTGTTAATGATTGTTGGCCTCTCCCTATTCTTAGGTTATTGCCTAACACAAAGAGACAGGTTCATTCAATTTGGGAAATGTTAATAGGATGCCCAAATCATGTTCTGAGCAAATAAAGGAAGGGCTTTTTCAAATGACTGTATCATTCTTTCCACAATCAAATCCCCACTGTCCCTGCATGGGGGGCGGTGAATTAAAAGATGATTGAGACCTTAAATGTACTTGTTAACCTAATTAAATAGATTCTGAATAAAAAGGAAAGGCAAACCTCTCCATCAATGAATTTCCACGACAAAAGCTAATGAACACTTGTGCCCCCCCCAGCTCCCGCCTCCCCCCCCCGCCCCCCCCCCCCCCCCCGCCCCACTCCCTGCCCTTAGAAAATGAGTTCTAACACTTGGGTTCCATCGTTTGAACAGTACAAGCTTTCTGAGATTCAACGGTTCCTGTGAGTATGTTCAGCTCACCTTTCACTTTCCTGGCGTGGGTTTTAGTATTTACAGTATCCAGGCTCCTGGTGGGCGTGTCTTTCAAGTCACCTCCATTTGTGTGTCACGTCACTTCTGACTGAGATCCTTCCATGGAAAGTGAGGGAAAACCTGAGTAGGAGAACTAACATCAGATAGTTTTGAATCCTGTGAGCAATTAACCTTGTAGTAAAAGGAATATTTAAAAATAATTGCCTATAGGCTGGGCTGTCCAAGAGGCAGCATTTAGATTGTTAAACAACATTCTCTCTTGGTTCTGACGTTGAAGATATTGTGTTGTTTATACTCTCTTGTATAGAGACTTTGAAGTTAAGTTCATCTAGAATCTTCTAGAAGGAAATTGTTCTCCTCTACTTAAGAACTTAATTTGTTTCTGTAAAGACCTTATTTGTACAGTTCTTTAATATTTTTATAATAAGAACTAATAACTCATTTTATTCTTTGATTTTGCTGGAAATGGTGCTTGAAATGCTTTAACAACCATTTAAAATTTTGATTTTAACTTTATATGTACGAGTGTTTTAGCTGCATGTATATTTCTGCATCATGCTCTGTCTGGTGCCCCAGGAGGCCAGAAGAAGGTGTCAGAGATAGCTGTGAGCTGTCGCATGGGTGCTGGGAATCTAAACTGGGTCCTCTGCAAGACCAGCCTGTGCTCTAAACCTCTGAGCCATCTCTCCATCCCACAGATTTAATGTTAGCAGAGTGGCTTGGCAACAGCAAAGATATTTAGTAGGCTAATTATCTTTTATATACAGTGGTGCTGTATCACCACCACCCCCAATGCACCTGTCCTTTCTTTTTCTTTGGAAAATATACATTATATTTAGATCTCTGTCCTCTAGAGGGGGTTTTCTATGAGACTTGGTTCTTTTTCTAATGTTTCAGGCCAGTAGCAATTTGTTCTTGCTTTCTCTGACTTCTCTTATCTATAACATGCATGACTCCTTCTAAACAGTAGTTGAATTATTTGTAACTATATTTCCCCATAGATTATTTGATATGGGCATTAGTCAAAGGGACTTTAAAAACTCACTCCATTTGATTTAGTATTATAAATTACAGAAAATAATATTAAGGGCATTTTAGTGGGCATGGAAGGCATCAGACAAGGTTTTGGCAGGTTGAGACAAGCAGCGGGACTGTAATGAAGCTTACTTGTCCTGACAGCCATGCAAATAATATCTGGGTTAAACAATGGAATACATTTCTATTACAGATGACACAAAGAGACCCCTCTTTTTTTTTTTTTTTTTTTTTTTTTTTTTTTTTTTTTTGTATATGGACATCATTTTGATGCTGTTCCTTGTCCTATTGGTTGGCTAGTTCAGCCCTGATGGCTCAGGTGTTTGATGAACCCAGTAGAAATTTCTTCCCATCACACTGCAGGGAGTGAGTGAATGACTCCTGCCCAATGCACAGTGGCAGCTGCAGACCCCCCCTGGTGACTCATGGGCTAATTGTGACTTTGTCATTTTGGTGTTGATCATTGGTAAACTAAGCTGACAAACCAGCCATCAGCTGCCTCAAGGGCTGAGTGAGTCTAGCTGAGCGTCCTCGTCACTTCTGCACCAGGAGTGTAAATTTCTCACCGGATGCCCCCTCCCCACTTGTCTGCTAAACTATGCTTTCTTCCATGTGTGATGAGACAAAGGAAAATTTGGCGTGTCTCATGTTCCTCCCTGGAGGTGAAGCCCCAGAGGTCTCCAGGGTTCTTCCCCTTGGGATCTCGCAGGATACCCGGTCAGTGCAAAGACCTGCTCCTGCACATCTTCTCGGTCTCATCCAGGTCTGCATTGAGGGTTCAGGCCGTAGCTGTTACTCTCTTGAACTCTCTGCCCCCCCCCATTCACTCCCGCTGTATCTCACTCTCACTCTCTTGCCCTGAAAGTTGTGGTGAATGGGAAATATTTTACCCAAGATTTTGGAGGAGATGGGTTGGGGTGCAGAGAAATCGTCCATAGCACGGCATGACCAAAGCCTTAGCAAACCATGCTGCACACTGTCTCTCCTGGATGCTTCCTTGTGGAGCAGATGCCCCGTGTCTGCCATTCCGTCCACCATCTTTCTCACTGGCCGGTGCCCATCCAGGCACTTCCTTTGCGTCATCCCCCCTAAATCTTCCTATCCTGCTTTTTCCAGTAGAAGAATTAAGCCCTCCCTGGGCTTCTCCAAAATGCAGACATAGACTCGCTCAATCTAAAGACATGAACAAGTGAGCGGTCCTAACCCGTCCCATCAGAGTCTGAGGAGGAGCAAATGGGTGTGCCCAATCTGTAATTCCATCATTTGCTTCTAAATATTTATCTTATATATTCTTTAATATTCTGAAAGGTCTTTAGCTTCCCATTCCACTGTAAGATCAAATGTTCACTTCCTTCTCTATTCAAACAGCTTTTCATTATTCACAAATCACATAGGGAAAGATGAACTCATAGTCATTCTATCCCCCTCCTCCCCTCCCCCACATCCGCCTTCTTCCCTCTTGTCTCCAGTAGCTGTCCATTTCAGGTGTGTTCTCCCCCTCCACCCCCCCTCGTCTTTCATTTTCCTCTCTATGGTAGAAATGGCAAGCCTTTCTTTCTTGACAGCTGTGATTAAGGGACTCTGCACCTGCTCAGGTGAATGAAGGGCAGGAATGCTGAAGCAAGTACTTATGCTCACTAATACCTTAGCCTCCTCTCCCGTCTTCAAAAACAAGTGTGGCGCTCAGAGGAACCGCCCCACACACAAGTGCATCCAACGTCTTTCTATTCCAGTTCCTCGTGAGTCAAAGGAGCTCTTTGAATCTTGACTCATGGAGCGTGTTAGAACACAGGGGCGGCTTCTGCAGAGATGAATGGATGCTCAGCTCTCATGGAAAGGGAGAAGAAAATGGGGGAATCAGGAGAAAGGGCAGACATAGAGAAGGCTTTAATAGGAAGTGGTTTAGCTGCCCGCCCCCATGGTATAAGCTTGAGGGGTGCTAAGACTAAAGGCAAATGTGCTTTAAAACAGAATCCTAATGCTCTCCATGTTGCCTGCTCATTTCCAAAGTCATCTCCAACTCTACTTAGATCTCTCAGCTGCTTTTCCTTCTCTGATGGGAAAAAGCACTCTGGCTAGACTGTAGCCGATTAGTATGTAAATTTCACCGAGGAAACAGCGTTTTCTCTCTCCTGTGTGCCGCTGCTCTTGTCCTTTCTTCCCGCCTCCCTTCTCCCTGTTGCCTTCAGAGGTGGTCCCCAGGGACCATCTTGCAGCTGGCTGATGCATCACTTAGCTCCCTGCGTCCTTTCTCACGGTCATTGCTATTTCAGACGGAAGGACTGATTGTGGGGCAGAGTTCTCAGTTTGGACGTTGCAGATTGGATTTCAGTCCTTCCCATGCCGCTTGCATCTCATTTCTACCAGGCTTACAAACTTGGCTCAGATTTTGGGGGTACAAGATCATACATCACAGGTGGTGGAACCATGTGCTTCCAGAGGGAAACACATTATGGGGATAGGTTATCTGTTTCAAGGTTAAAAATCAACGATTGCCTAGATCCAGGGATTCTTTAGTAATTGCAAATGATATTTTAGTTCGTTTTCTTCTCATTTATTAGCCAGAGGACTTCTATAAAGGTATTTGTCTTTGGTAAAAGACAGTAAGATAACTTAATCTCTTATGGGTTAGGGAAGATAAATATTGGTTTCTTTTAAATTAATTAAACTATAAACTGGTTCTTGAGCAGTCTCTAAAGATGGAAGTCTTAGGCAGCGTTCTGTGAAGACCAGACCTGGAAACCAGAATTTGAGGGTGCAGAAAATACCAGCAAGGGGTAGGAAGGAGGGGCCTGGCAAGGCTGCCGCTGTGCGCCTTTGTGACACCCTGCTCCTTCTGTCCTGGTGTGGGGCTCTGGAGGCCACACAATTTCTGGCAAAGAAAGGTAAGTGCTGTCAGGCTGGCAGTCGGGCTGCCGTCCCTGAGAGATGTGGTTGAGGTATTGCGGAAGCCGAGACTGTCCATCCTTCCTCCACCTACTGTCCCACAATAAGTTTACCTTATTCTGTCTCGGATACTCCAAAGTGGCAGTTTCTGAGAATTTAAAAGGAGAGAGCTGTAGCATGAGCATCAGAGACGTCTATACCGCTACTGCTGCAGCTGGTCCTGAGACTGCAGTTGTACTTACACCCGCTCCCACCACCAGCCATCCTAAGTTCCCCATCACCTGGATGCCCAGCTGACCTGGCTTCATAACCAGTGGTGAAATCCTGGCTTCCACCTGAGGGATCACTATACCTGGTCACCTTGCCTTAGCTGGGCTGGGGTTGGGTGGTTGGTCTTTACTATGCTCACCAGCATGTCTCAAGGGGCTTCCTAGCACCAAGGAAGGCCATGACACTTCATGATGCGGCTGAAATCTTAACTCCTCATGATGATACATGTTTAGCAGACTCCTTCTTGAGTCTCATGGTAGAAACATCTCACATTTTAGAATCATAATAAAGGAGGGTCCGACCCCTCAATCCAGTACTTGCCAAACCTGGGGTCAACCCTGATTGCGCCTTGAAATGGGGTAAGGGAGGGACTTTACTTGAAGCACCTCCAAGGCCACAATTGTACCCTAACTCATTCCCTTTTCTGTCTTACACTCAATTATGACTTGAGAAACTCAAATGACAGCCTAACATACCTCAGACTGCACGTGCTAGGAGTACACAGATCTCTCCAGTCTGACCATGAACTGTTTCCTATTCCTAAGTCTGTAGAGAATCTGGTAAAAGCTTTGGCTTCGTAGATGAAACTCAAAGATGAATGCCCAACACCCCCTGTTCTGTTCTGTTCTCTCTGTAGGTGGGGGGCCTCTTCTGTAGCTCTGCAGTCTCCCAGCAATGCCAGGGTGATCTCAGCCTCTTCATGGAACTGTTCTCCTGTGTGATGGGACCAGCAGGATCCTGAAGTACCAGCTATGATTGTCCTGCTTAGGAATCACAATGGAGCCCAAATGTTTCTAACCAGAAAGACTTATTTCTTCCTAGTTGGCTCTGTTTCTTGGCAATTATATGGTCCTTCAGCATCTTCCCTCAGGTAATACACCCAGGAGGAGCCCCAAATGGCTCTGGCACTAACTCAGGCCTGAATCAATCTGTCAGCAGCCTGTCAACCCTTAGTCCACACCTTCCTTCCCACATCTAATCCTATGTAAATTTTAGGTATGTTTTCTCTATGTATAAGCCATTCTGACTTCTGATGTTGAAGCTCATTTGTTAATTCTGGAAGTATCTCATTCTGGATTTCCTGGTCTCCCTCCCTCCACATCCGTGTGACACTTACATATCTTTCCTGTACGTGTCCAGTCATCTCAGAGTACTCCTCCATCGATCGCTCTTGTTAATTTGGTACCCATGCTCAGAGAAGCTGAATTTGCAGAGTTTCCTGAGCCTCTGCATCCCCAGGATCTCACTACCATGAGCCCCTGCAGTCATTAGTGACTTCCGATGCAGATCACCTTGGCCCTGTAGCTCCCTGTGATCTGGGATTAACCATGACCTCATTCATCCCCATCATAGCTTAACGCAGCAGGGTCCACCCACACCTTCTATCCTTTCAGATCTGCAAGCTTGGCCTTGGCGGCTCCTGGCTTCTCTCCCAGCCCAATCTTTCCTCTCTGGAGTTTAATCAGTGTGCCTTTTATTTTTATTTTTTCCCTTTCCTTTTTCTTTTCTGTAGCCTGTGCTCTGACAGAAAAGACTGAATCCTGTTTCTTAAGCTGATTCAATTCTCCCTTGACTCACCAAGTAAACCTAATTTGTGGAGACCGCATGTCCCTGCTAAGGCCTTTTTAATTCCCTTCTAAGACTCTGGGTTTAAAACAAATCCCATGCACTTTTCCCCCCTGATTTTTGTTCTAATTCTCGTTTCTGCTGTGATAGCCACCCTGTCCCTCTGTGGCAGCCACTCAATTTCTCTGGTTTCCTTACTGATAGGATCTGCTACTGCTGTGATGGAGTCCATCCACTCTTAGGGACCTCCAGCCTGCTGTGGTAGAGATGGTGTTGTGTGGCTGACTCATAGAACAAGTGAGCTGAGTCTAGTTGCTCAGAACTAACTTTCTGCAGTTCATGTCTAGATCCTACAGGTCCAAAATGGAGGAACAGTTTGAGACCCTGTTCTAATGCTTCATAGGATGCCTGGTGCTGAAGGTCTGTGCTGTGTGCTCATGGAGAATAGACCAGGTCTTCATCTTGTCCTGTCCCTATGAAAAGACACATTTCAAATATAGCAAACAAGTCCTCAATGCAAAAAAATTATTCCATGTGCCAGTATCTAAAAGACTAAAATGTTGTTTGGGGACTTACTTCTCTTCCTGAGGATTTAATTCCTGTTTGCTGAGCTCACTGTATCCACCGCCCTGTCTGGCTACTATCCCAACCCTGGCCAAAGGCCCACAGGGGCTCTGGCCAGTTCCTATGTGTGCTAGTATTTCAAATGGTCCTTGAAGTGCAGTAGGGTTACAAAACAATCATAAGTTGAAAGTTTCCTAAGAAATACATGAATACGCATGACTTATGAAATACAATAGCTCATATAACTTACCTTAAATGTGATCAGAACACTTACATTGGCCAACAATAGGGAAAATGGTATGCTATAAAGCTTATTCAAAATAATGTTGAATATCTTCTTGTAATTTATTGAAGTGTGTGAATTTCTTATGTGCTATGAGTGTAAAGTGGAATGGTCGTGTGGGTTCACAACCGCACCCTCAGAAAACTGAAAAGAGGATTGAGTTGAAGCATTATAAATGTGGATCCACCAGTGTTTGTCACACGGTTTTCCCCACATGTTGGGTTCTAGGCTGCCAGTCACAGCATTTCCCTGCATTTCACTTTGACGGAGACCACACACAAGACACCAAGCCAGGGACAGACTAACCAGCTTCCAGCCTGGTGTGGCCAGCCCCTTCCAGATCATCATGGGCATGCCACCCTGAGGCTGATGTGGTAAAAGGTTGGCAGCTGACTTTGCAGCTGCTGAGTGAGAAACAAAGAAGCTGACGTGGCATCGGGTGCTGGCCTGGCCACCCACACTAGACTGCAATTGCTCCCATTGATCACAGGCCACGCCACTGAGTATCAACATCAGTGCCACTGTGGTTGTGATGAATGGAGATGGAAATAAACCCATCCTCACAAATGAAGATGTTGTTCAAATCATGCCCCCTTTCGGCCACTGTGAATGGCTGTTTTTCTTCACCAAGGACAGCTTAGCTCGGTCTTGCCTGCCTCACATTAGAGGAAATTTAGTAAGGTAGCACATACAGAGCTGCCCACTCCTACTTCACTCCATCAAAGTGTGGGGGTTTCCCACTACTAGCACTGTCTCTGTATCACTGACACAGCTCTCATGGATCCAAGTTTCCCATAATGCTTTTTTCCTTCTTCATGAAAACAATCAATGAACATAACTTGTTGAATTATGGGTATGCATCCTTGGCATTCTTCTGCTGGAGGCTGTCTTAGTTTGCTTTTTGTTGCTGTGATAAACACCATGACCAAAAGCACATTGGAGAGGAAAGGGCTTATTTTACCTTACAAATTATGATCCGCTACGGAGGGAAGTCAAGGCAGGAACTGAAGCAGAGCCATGGTGGAACATGGCATACTGGCTTGCTCCTAGGTTCATGTTCACCTACTTTGTTTTGTTTGTTTTTTCCAGACAGGGTTTCTCTGTGTAGCTTTGGTGCCTGCCCCGGATCTTGCTCTGAAGACCAGGCTGGCCTCGAACTCACAGAGATCCACCTGGCTCTGCCTCCCGAGTGCTGGGATTAAAGGCACTGCTCGGCTCACCTACCTTTCTTATACAGTCCAAACCCACCTACCCAGGGATGGCATCACACACAGTGGCATGGACCCTCTTACATCAGCTACTGGCCAATAAAATGCCCTCACAGACATGCTCACAGGCCAAACTAATGGGGAAAATGCCTCAATTGATGTACCTTCTTCCCAGGGGACACTAAGTTTTTCTCAAATTGGCAGCTGAAGCTAATGATGACAGGGGCCATTGGCACTAGGAAGTTTATAGATTCACTCACCAGTGTGGAGAGACAGAGGAAAGGGGTAGGAGGCTGGTGGAGGAGGACAGATTTGTGCAGGAGAATCAGGTGCCATGCTCTGACCCTTCCCCAGTTAGCTCATTTGAAACTTCTTCCTTCCTTCCTTCCTTCCTTCCTTCCTTCCTTCCTTCCTTCCTTCCTTCCTTCCTTCCTTCCTTCCTTCCTTCCTTTTTTTCTATTCTATCTATCTATCTATCTATCTATCTATCTATCTATCTATCTATCTATCTATCTATCTATCTATCATCATCTCTGTATGGGTTAGAACATCTCTCAAAGGCCCACGTGTTAGAAGCTTGGTTCTCAGTTTGGCATTATTGGAAGACTTTAAGCAGAAGCCTTTAGGAGTGGGGTTAGTGGGAGGTTTTAGGTCTCTGGGGGCTTGCCCTCAGAGGAGATTGTGGGGCAGTTTCTTCTCCTTTCTCTTTACTTCCTTACTGCCATGAGGTGGGACAGTTTCTGCTGCCACATACTGTCATGATGGACTTACCTGGCCACAGGCCCCAAAACAACAGCAACTGTGGACTGGAGCCTCCAAACTGTGAGTTCAAATGAACCCCATTCCCTACAATTTAGGCCACAGTGCAGGAAAACTAAGCAGTGCTGTGTGCCTGCTGTGCCTACATACATACTGTGCTTGTCAGATGACCACCAAGTCTCACATCAGTCAAGCACACTGCGTGAACACAGAGGCAAGGGCTTCCTGCTTGGTTGGGGTAGCTCACACACAAAGCCAAGAGGTTAGCACAGGCTTGAGAACTGGAGGAGAAGGAGGAGGAAGAAGGGGAGGAGAGGGAGGAAGTGGAGGGGGAGAAGGAGGCAGAGTGTTTTCTGCTGGGGATTTGTACTTGAGGGGAGGAGAAGGGAATGATGTTAATAAAATAACAGAGTGCGGATCTGGAGAGTGGTCCTTCACGCTCAAAGGCTTATTTAATTTTTTACTTTATTTTTAAATTAATATATATATTTAATTTTATGTCTATGGGTGTTTTGCCTGTATATATGTCTGGGCACCATGTGTGTGCCTGGTGCCTGTGGGTGCCAGAAATTGAACCTGGGTCCTCTGGAAGATCAGCAAGTGTTCTTAACTGCTGAGCCACCTCTCTAGTCCCTAAAATGTCTGTTAAAACACAAATCTCATAACAATTCAGACAATGGAAAACTGTAAATCCACGTTTACCATCAGCTGCATGGAGTTGCCTCCCAGCAGCGATGAGCCGCCTGACCTGCTGGGGTTTTTGCCTTTGCAGACTTTGCCTGTAAATTCATCTTCCTTTGCGTGGAGTGGCACCTGCGTACTGAAATATGCCTTCCCCACTCAGACTCTGCAAATGGGGCTTTTACCAGTCAAATTGTTTGCTAACCCTGGTTTTTCCCATGAACAGTATGTTGTAAGAACTTACCTTAGTCATTAAATTGTAAAACCCTGTCTGAAATTCCCATCTAAGCAGAATAGTACATTAAGATTGGAAGGAGTAATATCAGGCTGCTGGTGAACATCGGTCCCCTCCCCAGTGTGACCCTTTCTCCAAACATTTAGCTGTTGCTCTGGGTAATTATCTTTTAAATGGTATGCTTACACTCACATAATTTCTTAATTTATCACTTTTAGACATGTCTAAATGCATTCTGTTGTAGAAGATGTACAGTTAGACTTTTCCACTTTCAAATGCTTCTATCATCCCTCTTTCCATTCTACAAATAAAACTAATTTTTGGTAAGATAAATTGAATGTTCACCTTCTTATGAGATGTGTGAAGTCATTTCGTGAGCTGTTTACGGATGAACCACAGCATCTGCTCTGATTGCATGTCCTTCCCTGCACACATCTTCCCTCCCTTTGCTTGCTGTGTTATCATGTTATAAAACAGAATTGAAAGCCACCTTGCAATCCTCATCCTGGCCAAACACACCAGCCACCCCCATCAGTTGTAGCTCTCAGAGGCCTCTGTGCAGAGTGCACGGTCTCTCGGGCTGCTAGTTAGCTTTAAGCCAGGACCCCACTATCCCATTCATCTCCTTATTCCTCCAATGAAATTGACTAATCTGTGTCTCAATTCCTTTTTTGTTTATTGATTTGTGTGTGTGTGTGTGTGTGTGTGTGTGTGTGTGTGTGTGTGTAGGCGCGCACACACAAGAGTGCCTGAGTGTGTGCATGTGTGTGCAGGCACCCATAAAGTCCAGAAGAGGATGTCCCTGGAGCTGGAGTTACATTATGTTGTGAGTCACCTGATGTGGGTGCTGGGATTTGAACTCAGGTCCTCTGGAAGATCAGCAAGTGCTTTTAACTGCTGAGTCATCTCCTCAACCACGTCTCAATTTTTACATCTTTCAACCCCCTTCTGTTTTGGGTGGAGGATGTATTTTATTGCATTTCTAGTTGTCAAACCAACATTTAATTCCTAGCATTTAGTGGAATCTTTATGTGTTCAATAATGTATTCACCCACAAAGCCATTTCCCCTTAATTAATGTATGTGGTGATGAGATGTGAGTGGCTCAGAGTTCTGAGAGCTTTGCTCTGAGTGCTTTTGTGTTTTCTTCCTTTTTCATTTGTCTGGCACATACACGTGGTGGCTGGACCCCTGGCAGGCATACATTGATATTGATGTTGAAGATACTAGCTGTAGCAATCAGAAAGGATGAAGTACATCCTTGATGGCTTCTTACACAGCAGTTCTGTTACGTCCTTTGGATTTTACATAAGAGGAAAAGGAGAGAGGGAAGATCTGGCGGGGTGCAGAGGGCTCGAGAGAGAGATCTCAACATGTTTAATTGGCTTGTATCTATACACTTCCTACCTGTAAAATTGCTTGCCAAGAAAGAAAACATAACAGTCGTATACAGAAGATACTGCATGTCTGAAATGTTTCTGTTCCCTACAGGAAAACTGACTGGCAGTTTGAACAAAGAGCACTGCAGAAATCGCATTCTGCCAGCCTTCTGCAGGCATGGTGTGCTGGCTAGCCTTCTGCAGGCATGGTGAGCTGGCTAGCTTTATGTCAACTGACACAAGCTTGTGTCACTGAGAGGAAGAAACCTCGATTGAGAAAATGCCTCCGGAAGATCGCACTATAGGCAAGCCTATAGGACATTTTCTTAATTAGTGATTGATGGGGAAGGCCCAGCCCATTGTGAGTGGGGCCACTCCTGGGCTGGTGGTCTTGGATGCGGTAAACAAACAGGCTGAGCAAGCCATGAGCCGCAAGCCAGTAAGCTGCACTCCTCCGTGGCCTCTGCATCAACTCCTGCCTCCAGGTTCCTGCCCTGTTTGAGTTCATGTCCTGACTTCCTTTGATGATGAACAGTGATATGATATGGAAGTCTAAGTCAGATAACTCCCCATCCCCAGCTGCTTTTGGTCATGGTGTTTGGTCACAGCAATAGTAACCCTGACTGAGACACATGGTTGCCCTGTCTACAGCATGTCTGTCCCTGAGGGTGGCCCAGGGCTTCTGAGTCTTGACTAGTCTCAGGGGCTCGTTCTTTCCTACTTGCTCTTCTGAAGCCCACTGCGCTACAGGGACCCTTCAGTGCGTTCAGGTCCTTAAGTTCTTTTCTATACTATTCGTCAATTAGTAATTTCTTTGCATTCTCTACTTCCTCTTTCTGGATCACTAATCAGATTTGATCATGGATGGAAGAACCCTTTACTTCTTTTTTATTTTCTTTTCTAGGTTTTTTCAGAGATAAATTTTTTTTTATCATTTTATTTGAAATAATATACAAGAATATATTGGGCAAAATTGAAGGCAATGTCATGGAAAAGTGTAATGAGTTGAACTTAGTTTTGCAGCTGTGATTCCTAACCAAAAATCCCACTTGGTAAGTAACATGAGAAGCCATGATTGTATCTCGGAGCAAAAGGAGCTGTACCGCAGTGGGCTTCGGATTCAAGCTCTAACACTTCTTTTCACTTTTAAAACTTCACAGGATTTTTTTTTTCTGGAGCCTTTTCCTGTTGGATTTTTCTCTTCTCTTCTAATTACTCTCCTTTTTATGTCTTCAAAGTACCTGAAGTTTCCATACTTAAGACAAAGTGGGAAGATATTGTCTGAAGGTGTATTCCCATCCCCTGTTCTCTCTCTCTCTCTCTCTCTCTCTCTCTCTCTCTCTCTCTCTCTCTCTCTCTCTCTCTCTCTCTGTGTGTGTGTGTGTGTGTGTGTGTCTTTGGGAGACCCAGATACTCAATATTTATAGTTCATTGTTTAAGAATAATGATTAGCATTGTTTTGGTTAACTGGTAAACCTTACAGGACTTCCAGGGTCCAGTGCGACAATGTATTAGTTACTTTTGTTGCTGTGATAAAACACCATGACCAAAAAGCAATTTAGGGAAGAAAGGGTTTATTTTAGCTTCAGTTCCAGAGGGGATGCAGTCCATCCTGCTGGGAATGGCATGGTAGCAGAGTGTGAGGCTGGCCTGGGAGTCAGGAAACAGAAAGGGCACATTTCATCCACACACAGGAAGGACAGGGAGCCAATGAGCCAGAGAGTGAGAGAGGAAGAGAGAGGTATCTGGCAGGGCCAGCCTATAAAAACTCAAAGCCCACCTGCAGGGGTGTACTTCCTCCAGCAAGGCTCCATCACCTGAAAGTTCCATAGCCTCCCTCATCAGCGCATCAACTGGGGACCATGTTTTCCAGTACATTTCTCTTTCAAACCACCACAGATGACTTGCTACTGGTACAATTAATATAGCATTGCCATGTCCAGCATGGCTCCAGGGACAGACTGAACTGGGGTGGTGAGGGAATGAAGAAATGATAGACAGAGAACCTGGGGTCAGTGGCCTGGCCTTGATGACAGAGAAATCACAGAACCCTAGAATCTTGGCTTGTTTATTGCACACAGTTGAACAGGAAAGTGGGGTTACTACAAACAGTTGAAGAAGGAGTCCAGGTTACTACATATAGCTAAACAGGAAGGCAGATACATAATCTCCATTGGAGCAGTTTCTATCGGGGAGTTGCTTAAGGCTTTAAATATCCAGGGAAGAAAGCTACAGTGGGCATTTTCTCCACACACTGTCAACATCTGCACATGGATGGGAAGGTACAGTGGGCATTTTCTCCACACACTGTCAACATCTGCACACGGATGAGAAAAGGGCTTTGTCATCCTTCTGAGCTGCTCTCTGGTGGGGTGGATGAGGAGGGTCTTTGCAATTTTTCCATGGGTATGAGACTTGGGTCCTGACATGGATGGCTCCTATCAATCACACATATTTACCCAGGACTTCATACACTACAGGCTTCCTCCACTCCCCACACGGAATGATCAAGTCAAGCCAACTAACATTCATCACCTTGCTCACCTATTATTTTTATGATCAGACATTTGAAATTTACTCTTAGTTATTCTGACATGCACATTATAATTGACTATAGTACCACACCGTGCAATTGGTGATCTCAGAGCTCTTTGAACTTTGGTGTCCTAAGATCAGCAGCTCCCATTGAGTCCCTCTCTATGCCCAGCTTCTGGTAGCTACCTTAGCTTCTCTACCTGAGTTCCATCTTATTAGACTCCACATTAAGTGAGATCTCTGTGTGTCACTTGTCCTTCTGTGCCTGGCTTATCTCCACTAGCATAGAGTCTTAGTTAGGGTTTCTATTGCTGTGAAGGGACATCGTGACCGTGGCAACTCTTTTTTTTTTTTTTTTTTTAAAGATTTTATTTATTTATCATGTATACAGTGAGTGTTCGGCCTGCAGGCCAGAAGAGGGCACCAGATCCCACCGTAGATGGTTGTGAGCCACCATGTGGTTGCTGGGAACCGAACTCAGGACCTCTGGAAGAACAGCCAGCGCTCCCAACCTTGGCAACTCTTAATAAGAAAAGCATTTAATTGGGGCTGGCTTACAGTTTCAGAGGTTTAGTCCATTATTATCATGGTGGGAAGCATGGCTGTGTACAGACAGACATGGTGCTGGAGAAGAAGACAAGAGTTCTACATCTGGATCAGTGGGCAACAGGAAGAGAGAGAGGAGACAGTGGGCCTGGCTTGAGCATTTTAAACCTCAAAGCCACACCCAGTGGCACACTTCCTCCAATGAGTCCACACCTACTCCATCAAGGCCACACCTCCTAAAATGCCACTCCCTGTAAACCTAACGGGTCTATTTTCATTCAAACCACCACACATATCTTCCGTGCTCATCCATTTTGCTATGATGACATGATTCCCCATTTTAAAGTAAATGGAATAGCATTTAATCTCTTTATATGACACCTAGGCTTCCACATCTTTCTTACTGTGAATATTGCTGCAGAAACCACAGTGTGCTGCTGTCCTTTTGACATCTGATTTCATGTCCTTTGTTTATGAACTCACAAGGACCCTGTGGTCATCCTGTGTCTAGTTTAAGTATAGGAGAGCCCCATATCTCTGCATCATCCTCGTGTTTGTTATTGCTCATCTTTTGGGAAAAGTCTGGTGGATAGTTCATATGAACGCATAGGGCATGAGAATATGCAAATTCTGGGGGCTGGAGAAATGGCCCAGCACTTAAGAGCACTTGCTATTCTTGCAGAAGACCCAGATTTGCCTCCCAGTACCCACACGGAGTAACTCCAGCCCAGGGAGTCTAGCACCATTTCCTGGCCTCTGCTGGCACTGCAGGAACTCAGTACATATACAGACAAGGAGGTGCACACACGCACACACATAAGTTAATTTTGGAACAGCTTATGCAACCCGGAAACAGGACACTTTTGAATAAGGATTATTTGGGGCGAAAGGCAAAGCAGAAGCAGATACAAGCAAAGCTTGCCGCTCCCTCTACCTGCCTTATAGCAGGTCATAAATGCACAGAGGAGCCATTGCCTCACTACGAGGGTGGGTCTCAATCACCGAGGTGACTCTGGGTCCTGTCTAGCTCAGTAGCACAGGTACAAGAGGAGTCTCAGCACAGGTCTTGCTAAATAACCCAAAGCTTTCTTAGCTTCCTCCATCCATTTACATTGACCCACATAGTTGCCTTGTTGTCCCTAAAACACTGAGGACATACATAAAGGTGCTAGGTAACTCTCATTAGGTCTGGGGGCAGGGGCTATAGGACAGTGGTCACATGATCTCACTAATTCAACTGTTAGTGGATCCAGCGCAGTTCCTTGTAAGTATACTCAAGTTATCAGAGTAACAGGTAACTCAGAGGATGCCCTGTTCCTGCTTATTGAAATTCTTCTCTGGAACATATAACAGGAGGGGACACTGACCAAGAGATCAGTGATGATGCCACCCTTTCCTTAGCCTCCTTATCTCTTCTCAAACTCAGTGTTTTGTTTTTTTCTTTTCTTTTGGTTTTTTCCAGACAGGGTTTCTCTGTGTAGTTTTGGTGCCTGTCCTGGATCTCGCTCTGTAGACCAGGCTGGCCTCGAACTCACAGAGATCCGCCCGGCTCTGCCTCCCGAGTGCTGAGACTAAAGGCGTGCGCCACCACCGCCCGGCTAAACTCAGTGTTCTTAGGGTGCTCTGCAGACTTCAGCTTCTGATCACCCCTGGGATGACTTCCACATCTCTGAGTTCTACCCCGGTACCTGTGGTACGTGTGCTAATAAACTCAGCTCTGCGTGTTAATTTGCTTTTACTCAGTTCGCTTGGTAGGTCCAACCACGGAACCTCAGAGACTAGAGGAAGTGTGTGTCCCCTACAGCCATTTATCTTGGACCACTGAAGCCCTCTGGCTAGCTGGGTTGGGGGGCAGCTGGCTGGTGGTCTTGTCTTCTTGGCTCACCAAGTGGACTTCCGGTTCACTCGTCCTCTCCTTTCAGTTAGGTGCCTCTGCCCATGCTCAGTACACTGGGTCTGCAGCTACGCTGGTTCCCCCCAGGATTATCCATCACCCTCCCCATGGGTAGGTGAAGGCTGTGGTTAGTCTAGCTGGTGCGAGCAGGAGAAAGGCCTGGGCTTTAATCTTAGGCTGACTTCCAGAGGCCTTCTTCCAATCTGGCGCTCTTCACCAGCCTCTTGCTCTTTGTGACTTTGGTTTCTGGGTCTGTTTCAAGGTCTCCAATGTCATTTGTGAGTCCATAGTTCAGCTTCCAAATTTGGTAGCTGTGCCTTGCCTTTTTTTTTTTTTTTTTTTTTTTTCTATTTCTTCTCTCTTCTTCCATGCTTATATTACAGCTTCAGCAGTGGAAGGCCTCTGAGTTTAGAAAGAAAACGGCACAAAAGTGTGACATGGCCCAGCTGAATGGTGCCCTGCGCTGGCAGAACTGAACAGGAGTCTCAAACTGCTGATTTGACTTTTGAGATGTGATTTCATGGCAAACGGGTTCAACCAAGAGTCCTTGGCTATCAAGCCTAAGGCAAATCGGAATTGTCTGGGGCATCGCTCATCCCATTTCAGTTCCTTTGGTCCCTGGGACAGTTTCAGACCCCCAGAAGCACCCAGAGAAAACTCACCTGTTGGACTGTGGTCAGGGTCAGAGGTGAGCAGGACAGCCCCCCCCCCCCCCGCCCCTGTCAGCCCATCCCCTGCATAGCTGAGGCTGCTGGAGCCATGTGGGGTGCAGTCTTGGTGAATGCTTCAGAGGGAGAGGAGCAGAGAGGAAAAGGCTGACTGCTTCAGGAAATGTGGAGGTGTTTGGCGAGTGAAGGGACAAGATGATGATAATCACGGCGGGGCTGGCTAATTGAGACTCGGCTCCCTGTTCGGACAGCAGAGGGAGAGCAGCAGTCTGCTTTCAGAACCAAGTTTAAGGAAGAGGAAAGGGGGATCTCCTAGGAAACCACAGAGACTTTTAAAATAAGCTGATCCCTGCGGAGAGGCAGGCCGACTCCATTCATTCACACAGACAGCCCCAGGGTGAAAAGAGATCGGATCCCTGTGTGTTCTTCACATGTGGGCTGACTTCACATCCAAAGACCTCCTCTCACCGCCTATCTCTTGGCTCCTCTCTGGACCAGTTCTGACAGTTGATAGGGCTGAAAAATGGGTGACATAACCTGGTGATGCCAGACACGTGGCTGCCTGCCACAGCCAGATGCCAAGGGTCTGGAGGCTCAGAGCTGTCCAAGGCTGCCAAGCCTTTGGGGCTACGGGCTGGAAGGGAGCGGCTGCCAACTTCCTATGGCTGGAACTCAGCCAGGGGCAGAGCATGGGGGCGGGGGCAGGTTCGCAAGAAATTTGCCCAGGCCTCTTTTGTGAGAGCCCACAAAGGGGAGGAAGGTGGAGGGGTTTAAAGTGTGCAAGGAAGCCACAGAAACAAAGGTAATTTAGAACAGCAAAATAACTTGCAAGGGAGTCTAGGCTTATGTAGAGAACCCAAACACAACCATTAGCTACTGAAAGACAGGAAGTCAAGATGCCCAAGGCTGCTGTTACATCTTTGTGGCAATCTTCTCATTTGATTGATTGGCAAACACGTGCCTGGAGACATCATGACTGCAGAAGTCAGAAAAAAACGCTTGGTTTTCTTTAATGTGTGGTGTGTGTTGATCTGCGTGTGGTGCACATACATGAGTGTGCCGACATACGAGCCCATGTGAGCACATGTGCAGAGAGGCCAGCAGAGGACATTTCTTGTCTCCCTTCATTGTTCCTCCTTCTGGTGCTTTGAGGCAGGGTCTCTCATGGAACCTGGAGGTCACCATTTTGGCCAGGCTGCCTAGCAAACTCCTGGGGTCAGCCTATCACTGACCCCCCAGTGCTGGGATCACAGGTACACACACACACACACACACACACACACACACACACACACACACACACACACACACCTTCGTCCAGCTTTTTACATGTGTGAGGGGGATTTGAAATCGTATCCTCAGGCTTGCCCAGGAAGCACTCTTACTCACTGAACTCTTTCCCTAGCCCATTATTTTTAAAGGGAGCCTCAGGCTTGTGCCTCAAGGTTTCACATATTTTGGAAACTGCAAGGTACGCCTAGCTGCTTTTCTCTCCTTGTTTTCCATCTTGGGTGGGTGTCTCACGCTTTCTGGCTATGGGACCTGCTTAGCAGTTACTCATGAAGGAGGCACGTAAGACCAGCTTCTTCCTTAATTCCCACAATGGTGCTGCTCTTTTGTTCTTGTAGGTTTGCTTAGCAAGTTTAGGACTCACATCATTAATTTGATGCTTTCTTTTATTTGGTTGATTTTACTCACATAGGTATCATGGAGGATGTTGATTAATACACAGATGCCCTTTTGTGACGTGGTAATAAAAGTAGGACCACAAGACACAGAGACCTGGGCATTTGCTTCTGTCTGAAAGCTTGATAGTGCCTTCAGGGATGGACTTTTATTCCTTTATGTGCTAGGAGTATTTTTATTGTCCTTATTAGCTTGTCTACTGACAGCAGGAACTAAGAATTGTCCAATTCCTTTCTCCCAGGTTTCAGCTGCAGTATCTATAACCTACATTTCTTGCTGCTCCTAGCCAGACAGAATTCCTCTTGGATTTCATAGCTATCAAAGAGGTACCAGGCCAATTTCTTTGCAGAAAAATTTATTTCTGCGTTTTTTCACATATGATATATGGCATCTATTGCTTACTGACAGGCTTATCACACCCATTAAAATGTGTTCTATGTGACATTTCTGGTGTGGTTATGTTTACACATTTAAATTTCCCAACTATATCTGAGGGAAATGAGGATATATTGAATATATACACAATAGTATGAACTTGGAAAGTGCAACGCTCTCAGAAAGTTGAATAATACTTAACCATTATCACCCATATTTTTAATTGTTTCTTAGTAAAGGCCAATTGATTTATGTCAATTCTTTTTTTTTTTTTTTTGGTTTTTGGTTTTTGTTTTTTGAGACAGGGTTTCTCTGTGTAGCTTTGCGCCTTTCCTGGGACTCACTTGGTAGCCCAGGCTGGCCTCGAACTCACAGAGATCCGCCTGGCTCTGCCTCCTGAGTGCTGGGATTAAAGGCGTGCGCCACCACCGCCCGGCCTGATTTATGTCAATTCTTAATCTTGGATTTTTTATTGTCTTTTAGTTTATGAATTTAAGATCCTTATAGAAATACTTTTCTAAATTCTGAAAGTTCAATTTGATGCTACCGTTTGAAGAATGTTTTATTCTAGTTTAATATGAGGACAGTCTATTCAGTTGACTTCTAGAGGTGGATTAAGAAGAATTAAAAAGGGACTTTCTCATACACCCATCAAAACAACACTGCTAGCCTGGTGTGGTGGTGCCTGCCTTTAATACCAGCACTCAGGAAGCAGAAGCAGACAGATCTTTGTGAATTCGAGGCTAGCCTGGGAAAAATATCAAGTTCCAGGCTTGCCAGGGCTAACAGAGTCAGACCCTGTCTCAGAAACAATCCGAAAACCAAACCCACCAAACAAAACCACATCACTGTCCACACTTGACTTGCTTTCCCATGCTCCTAGGGGACTAATTCTTGCTTTGCATCACTAGGTCAGCAGCCCCTGCTCTGTGAATGGTCAATGAGCATCTGCTCTAGGAATTCCTCCGCTTTTAGACTGAGTTTGGAATTGCTGAGCTCAGCCCTTGATGCCGACTAACAAATGTCTGTTGGTGCTTTCTGTGTGGGTCCACCCTGGCCTGTGTGCTCACTGCTCACCTCATTGGGCAGAGCCACAGAATGTGACCCCTAACCAGCACACTCTGTGGCTCTGCCCAAGCTTCTCCTAAAAGATTCAACCTTTTTTTTTCCCCCAAAATTACCACACTAAGCAACACGTTTCCTCATGACATGTTCATACATTTCTCATTTGGTTGACCTGCCTTCTCCCTCTTCCTACCCCCTTATCCGCTGTACCCCTTCATTCTGAGTATCCCCACTTCAGTGTTTCACGTGTTCCATTGTCTTTCCCACGGCTTCCCTTAAGCCCCCCCTTTCCCCCCCCCCCCCAGTTCACAAGCCCTGACTCAGTTTCTGGTCTTCAGTTTGTAGCATGTTTGAAGGAAAAGCAGACAAGAGCTGTCAATAAGACTGCATGGCTCGGGCCGGCGTGTGACACTGTGTAATGATATGGAAAGGACAGCAGACCCCTCTCATGAGGCATGGAATCTTAAACGAATTGAGCAGTGATTGCCTGTACAGAAGAAATACATTGTGGACAAGGTATTAAATAGTTTAATAAAGTGGCTTAAAATAAAATGAATACTTAAATTAAAATAGCTTAATAAAATAGTTCACACTTTTGATGGAAAAATAAGTTTTATTAGAAGTAAAATAGTGTGCTAACAGTTTTCGTGGTGTTATACAATTGGGAAAGGTTTATTTTGTTAAGGAGACTCTTGATTAGAAATATTATCTCAGGGTCCTTTTATAATTATATCTATATTTAAAACTCTTTAACTTTGTCCAATATCAAAATACTTTCAAAATTAATTTGCCTCTGTGACTTACTTTCCTTTGCATTTTCTCTTAGAATTAACAACCAATTTTTAAAGCCAAACTCTTGTCTTGACCTGGTGTTACTCAACTTTATGTTACTGTAACAAAATGCCTGAGTCATCAACTCAAAAATAGGAAGGGCTTAGTTTGGCTCACAGTTTTAGAGGTTTACTACTGCTTGGTGGGTGTGCTGAGCAGTCTTTATGTTCCCTTGACACAGGTTAGAGTCGTTTGGGAAGAAGGAACATCAATTGAGAAAATGCCCCCACCAGATTAGCCTGTGGGCAAATCTGTGTGGCATTTTCTTGATCAAAGAATGATGTGGGTGAGCCCATCCCATGTAGGGGTTAGGGGTGATGCCACCCGTGGGCAGGAAAGCAGGCTGAGCAAGCCATGAGGAGCAAGCCAGTAAGCAACACTCTTCTATGACTTCTGTATCAGTTCCTGCTTCCAGATTCCTGTCTTGCTTGATTCCTTCCCTAGCTTCCCTCAGTGGTGGCCTGTGACCGGAGAGGTGCAAGCTGAAATAAACCCTTTCCTCCCTGGTTTGGTTCTGGCCATGGTGTTTTAGATAGCAATAGAAACCCTAACTAAGACAGTTGGCCTGTAGCTTTCCAGCCTGTGTTAGTGCTACATCATGGGGGAATGAATGTGTGTTAGAAGAAACTGCTCTTAAAGTGAGCATCTTGGAGGGAGGAGGAGAGGGAGGAAGAAGAGGGAAAGAAAGAAAGAAGATCATTCACTATCTAAGGACATGCCCAGTGCCCTCACCTTCTGTACCAATAGTTTCATCTTCCCGTAGCCAGATTTGGAGACCAAATCTTTATACCATAAGCATGTAAAGGACATTTCAGGCCCAACTCACCGTGCCCTTATATTTTCCTTTGTCTGAGATGCCAGGTCCTCTGCTGGAAGTTTCTCAAATAGCTGGAACATTTAAAGCATCTCAAGGTCACACATGATTTTTTATTTTCTAGAAATTCTTGATTTAAAAAAATATTTTATACAATCTTCTAAAAATCATTCACAATGGGAATGCTAGTAAGTTTCAGAGACTTGGGCAAGCAGGTTGGCTCGGCAGGTAAAGGTGTTTGCAGGCCTGGTAACCTGAGCTTGGTTCCCAGCACCCACAGAAAGGTGCTTGGAGAGAACCAGCCCTAGAAAGTTCCCTCTGACCTCCACACATGCACATATGTGTGCCTGCTCATGCTGAACACACACACACACACACACACACACACACACACACACACACACACACCCTACATTATTAACTTAAAAAAGTAGGAATAAAATTTAGAAGGGCTGAAGAGATGGGTCAACAGTTAAGAGCATTTGCTGCTCTTGCACAGGACCAGAGTCAGTTCCCAGCATCACATTATGCGTCTCACAACCATCTGTAATCCCGGGTCCAGGGGAATCTTGCACCTTCCTCTGGCCTCCATGGGCACCTTCACCCATGTGACACACTTACATACACTCAGGCACACGCACATACTCATGATTAATAATAGGTAAATCTTTAAAAAAAAATTAAATTTAGGGACTCTCTCATCTGTGCATTTCCAGTGGAGGTAGATGGCATGTCAACGTATTTGCTCTGAAAGATTCCACACTCACATAGTTAAAGACTCTTATCGATTCCTGGGCTAGCTGGAGTTGCAGCGGGATTTCTCTTAACTCTGTTGAATACATTTCCTGTGGCGTTGTGTTACTGTCGGGTGGTGAGTGAAGCTCAGGGCTCAGCTCTAAGGCTTAGCTTTCTCTCTATCTTGACTGGACTCATTTGGGTGATTCTGTGTAACTAGCTAGTTTCTTTTAAGGAACAAGGGGGAGTGAGGCAGAGCCCCCCCTTTGCTCTGGAAGCCACACGCATCAGATGGGCCAGTGGAGATCCTGCCCTGCCCCCCACAGCCCATGTGCTGACCACCCACACAGTCATAACAATTGCTCAGGCTATAAAGGTCCTATCAGAGGCCAGAGCTCTCTGTCTGCAAAGTCATACAGATCAGTCTCATGAATTAAATCCAATGCATTTCTTTTTCCTTAGTGACAGAACTATATGATGTTTGAACTACATCTCCTAGAATGTGTGCATACTATAAATATGGGGATTCACTCACATAGATATGTATACATACATGCTCTCTCTCCATATATATATTTATATGTGTGCATACATATATATATGTATATATATATGCTGTTTATAGATAGAGATATAGAAAGCACAGTTATCAAAAAGGATTTTTTTTTTTAACTGAGTCAGGCCTTTCACAAACAGACACAAAGAAAACTAGAAGCCTCCGTTTCTCAAATACAACAGGGGTCAGCACAAGTCATTGGCTGGTGGTGACTGAGTAACAGGATGACTAAGGGTACACAGTGGACTTCACAGTTACAACTGTCTATTTCTTTGATTAGTAATTGGCTCTCTGTTCTAGTGGGAGCAATATTTTTCTTATCAAGTGTTTTTGTTCTGTTTTGTTTTGTGTTTTATAATGATAGGCAAACCAGACCCACCCCAGGGAGTTAGGCAACACCAGAGCACAAACAACACAAAGAGACAATCAGATTTCTTGTCTTTTTACCTTAAGGAGACACCAGGTTCTAGTTCAGGTCACCTGCCCATCCCAAGAGGCCAGATTGTTGGACTGTATCATCAAAGCCTGTCTTCCAAGGGGAGTCATAATAAATGGCTGACACCAAACCCCAGCTCAGGAACAAAATACACACACACAAAAGAAGGCAGAAACACTAGATAGAGCCAGTGAGACTAAGGTTGGTATTGTAGCCCAAGACTCTTTCCGGAAGCTGGCAAAGGCTTTCTTGGGCATGAGGTTCCCGTGTGTGTGTGTGTGTGTGTGTGTGTGTGTGTGTGTGTGTGTGTGTGTGTGTGTGTGTTATGAGCCACCTGTGCAGTTCTTTGGTTCTCTTGGGTGAGGTGTAATGACCCCCAGGGCATCTTGGCCAAACCTCCTAGCCACTTGTACTTATGTTTTTTTCTTTTTATGATATTTTAAAAGTTTCCATTATTGTATAGCTGTTTCCTCGGCACCATTCCACCCCACAGGGAAGCTCCTTAAGTGTAGGAGATAAACAACAGTAAAAGCTTCAGGAAGTCCCTGAAACTAACCAGATTCACTAAACTCCTCCCTTCCCAGACACATATAATCAGGAAAGGCTGCTGAGAGACACTCTTGGTCCAGCCATCCTGCCTGAAAAAAGCAGAGACCAGCTGGGCTGTCTGGAAAGGCTCAGACCAACCGAATGGAAGGGGCTCTTTCTACTTGGTAAGCTGCCTGAAGGCTGCCCAGCGTGCTCCAGGGTCCCAGCTTTTGTGAGCCGTCACCATGCTGGAGCGGGCTATGGCAACGCGGCTGTTTTTGTGTCATTTCTGCTCCTGTCAATGACCTTTCAACCATAGTCCCTGTGAGTAACTCAACAAAACTCATGGGTTCACCAGTTGGACTTTGGTGGTGTCTTTACTTTGATCTGTTGTTATTTCCCTATCTGTAGTGAGCAGATGTTTATTCACATCTCCGAAGAAATAATGCTACACAGGACCACGTGCTATCCATGGCCACAAAAATTGACAGAATCCCAGGTCACATCACTCTCCAGATTCCTTCATAGGCATTCTTCAGAACAATTGCTGTGGGACATTTTGATTGCACTCTGACATTCCCGAGACTGACAATAAGGTTTATCTTGAATCAGTGGGCAAAGCTAACTACTAGCTGACCACAGAGGTTTTAGAGGACCGAGGACATAGAGAGAGACACAGGAAGTAGTAGGGAGGGTTTTAGAAAGATTCTTGGCCCCTTTTGTATCAAAGAAAGAGAGAGAGAGAGGAGGTCACCGATCACTTCCTGATCATTCAGTTTCTTACCCCAATATCTGGCTCCTGAGTATTTATTGATAAAAAATAATTAAGTGAATGCTTCAAACAGTGATTTTTCAATCTGGACTGGGATGAAGAGCTATTGTAGGAGTTCTGCTAACATGCATGTGTATTGCTAGCTTCCAATTAAGGAAATAATAGTACTCATATTGAAGGAACCAGCATTTAATAAGGGTTTTTAAATTCTTAATGAGTAAGTTATGCTAGAGTCATACTGAATTCATAATTCCTTTGTTGAACATTATGTATTGAGACAGTTTGTTGATTGGATTTGGCAAGTTGGGTGTCCTGTGGACATTTTTTTTTTCACATGAAGGTTCTCACAGATATACTGAGAGAACTTTATTGGGATGGGCTCTTACTGTTTCAATAAAGGCAGGGACAGAAACTTACTGTGTAGTTTCTGAGAGTGGTTCTTCTAAAAAGAATTTTTCAGGAAAAATTCCACAGGAAAGAGGAAAGGTGGCCATTGCACTTTGTCTTTAGAGTTGATTTTTGGGCACAATCCAATCCCATGTTCCTGCTTTGTCTTGGGCAGGGCTGTAAATTAAAAATGTGGTCCCTTGAGAGTCAACTCTCTAGATCAGTG
Source organism: Peromyscus maniculatus bairdii (assembly GCF_049852395.1). Classification (NCBI taxonomy): domain Eukaryota; kingdom Metazoa; phylum Chordata; class Mammalia; order Rodentia; family Cricetidae; genus Peromyscus; species Peromyscus maniculatus. The sequence continues at coordinate 72,435,599 of NC_134854.1, forward strand.
ATTCTCAACGTGTGGGTTGTGATTCCATTGGGGGGGGGGTCAAACCACCCTTTCACAGGGGTCGCCTATCAGATATCCTGCATATCAGATATTTACATTATGATTTGTAACAGTAGCAGAATTATAGTTATGAAATTGGAACAAAGATAATTTTATGGTTGGGGGTCACCACAACATGAAGAATTGTATTAAAGGGTTACAGCTTTAGGAAGGTTGAGAATCACTGCTCTGGATTCAATCCAGATAGGAGACCAGGCTCTGTCATTAGGTTTACAGTAGGAGAGACTTTCTTCAATGACCCAGCAAAAGGTCTCTGTCTCTCCTCATGGAATATAATGTTCTAATTTGAAACTGTGCCTTTAAGGAACCAGAATGGAAAGCTGAGATGACTAGGAAAATCTTACCAGCAATGACACCTTAAAAAGATTTGTGAAATTAGTTGTGTCCAATAGTGAGAGCACACTACTAATCTAATAACATATATGCTTTATCCCGTAAGGGAGATTAGAACACCCAGAGGACATCTGCAGATAATAACACTTCCAAATTATCTTGCTTTGTCAATTTGTTTTCACAGTTCTTCTAAGGAGTTATGTATTGATGTTTGCAATTCACTCTTGGACCCTAAAAGGCCTTCCCTGTCCTGTTATCCTAAGCTGCCTTGTAGCTTTGTAGCCTGAAGGTTTCTCTGGCCTCGTCCAGCCCCAAAGTCCCACAGCCGCTTATAAGATAATCATTCAGAGGCTGAATATTAATTACCAATTGCATGGTATATGGCAGGCTTCTTGCTAGTTATTATAACTTGACCCATTTCTATTCATCTATAAATTGTCATGTGGTTGTGGCTTACTGGAATTTTCACATCTTGCTTCTCCTGGCGGCTGGTGGCTCTCTCACCTCTTCTTCCTGTCTCTCTTCAATTTCCTGCCTAGCTATAACCTGACTTGCCATAGGCCAAATGGCTTTATTTATCAACCAATCAGAGCAACACATATTTACAGCATACAGAAAGACATCCCACAGCATAGCTTGGATTCATTTCCCTAACTCTTCCCATGGCCAGGCACCCATTTGTGAAGAGTTCCCTGTGGCACCTGGATGATTCTCTGTCTGAGGTTCTACCAGGCTTTATCTATAATAAATACTCTAGGATCTGCTTCCTGAATCATCTGAGTTGGAGGTGAACTCAGATGGACTCTGAACTCTTGTGATCTAAGTGGAGAGAAACCTTTTCTGAAATCTTAATTAACTCATGATGTGTCCAGAAGGGGAAAATGACTTTATATTTGGAGAAGTTAAAATACAGGAAAGCATATTTTAATTGTGGATAAATTAGATCAAATTAAACTGAGAAATGATATGTAAACATTTAAATGTGTGTGATATTGGAGCTAATGAAGCAGTTGATTGTCATGCAATAGCTTTTTCTTAAACTATTAGGAATTTTAATTTGTCTAACAGTTTTATGTTGTACTTGATTTTCTTTGGCTATGTAAATTATTTGCATTTTAATTCGGATCGCATGATGTTATAGGCCTAATTTATCTCCCTCATTACTATATTAATAGGATATTTTCATTAGATATATAATTTAATCTAAATAGAACTCTATAAGCAAAGAAAAACATATTTGTATTGTTTGATCTTTGAAATCTATGCACAGAAGTTGCTTTCGATTTCTTTTTAGTACATGAGAGAGATGAAGTAGTTGGGGGCAGTGGTTGTCTTTCTTTTTTAAAAAACTATATATTCACAAGAAAGTACAAAGAACCCTTGTGGGTGGTTTTCTGTCTTCTCCCAACTAAAGAATTTCATGTAACTGTACCATAATATCAGTGCCAGCAAACAGACATTGGTGTAGTCTATAGAGTTCATCCTGATGCCGTTATTTATATAAGTATTATGCATGTGTGTATATTTGTGTACATGTAATATGTAATTTAATCACATGTGTAACTTCATATAATGTCTTAGTTAGGGTTTCCATTGCTGTGAAGAGACACCATGACCATGGTAACTCTTATAAAGGAAAATATTTAATAGGGGCTGGCTTACAGGTTCAGAGGTTTAGTCCATCATCATCAGAGTGGGAAAGCGTGGTGACATGCAGGCAGACATGGTGCTGGAGAGGGAGCTGAGAGTTCTATGTCTTGATCCACAGGCAAAAGGAAGTGAACAGAGACACATTTCCTCCAACAAGGCCACACCTGCTCCAGCAAGGCCACACCTCCTAATAGTGCCACTCCCTATGAGCTTATGGTGGCCAATTACATTCAAACTACCACATATAGCCACCATCACAAATCAAGATTCTTGACTATCACAACAAGACACATTTGTGTGTGCTTTCTTTATTTACTTCACAGCACCTTTCCTGAAACCCTTGCTGTGATGACCATTCATTTTTCTCCCTCACTATAATTGTTATCTCATAAAGGCTATCTGGATATAATCATGCAGAATGCATCCTTTTGAGAGTGGAGTTTTCCATTCATTCTTCTGAATTTTTTCTAGTTGTTGCATGTAGCCATGGCTTATTCCTTTTAACAGTGATTAGGAGTTGTGAAATAGCTCTACTACAGTTTACTTGACAGTCCATCCATTCTGGACATTTGGTTAGTTTCCATGTTTGAGGATATTATGAAAAAAGCGGCTGTGCATTCACAAGTTTCTGGATGAAAAGTAACTTTGGATTTGCTATGATACACTCACAAGGATAATTTCTGAGTTGTTTGGTGTATTACTTACCCTTCTCCTTGCTGTGACCAAGACCCGACTTAAGCGGGAGGCCTTGTTTGGCCTCAGGGTTCAAAGGTAGAGAGGCCTAGTGGTGGGAGTAACTCTCGGCTGTGAGGACAGGAGCACAATGCTGTTTGCTCACACCTAGGCAGATCAAGAAGCAGAGAGAGAATTCGAACAGAGACTGACTAGAAACCTCAAGGCCCGCCCCCACTCACATCCCCCCTGAAGGCGCCACAAACACCCAAGCAGCCTCACCAGCCAGAGACCAAATGTTCAGACACCATTTTACACTCAAAGCACAGTATATGGAAAGTCTAGTTTAAGCTTTGAAGGGGCAACTGCTGACCTTCGTTGACCTGTGCAGATCTGTCCTCCAGATCTGGGAGTTGAACACCTTAAAGAATGGGGCAGACACCAGTGTAACGCTGTAGACAACCTTACTTCAGTTTCAGTGGACTCTTATACACGAATGTAACCAAGAAAGCGACGATCTAAGGAAGCTTGTTTGAGTTCAGAAAATACGATCAGAAAAAACCATGTAAATAGATGCCAGTAAGCACATACTAAATATTAGCAGAGCAGCCCTTTCCCAGAACTTTCTCAGGACAGATCAATTTAACCACAATTGCCTGGCACGTACTATCGATTATATCTGCATTATATATAGCAGGACAGCAAGGCAGAAGGCCAGATCCAGATTCAGGTAAACCGAGGACAGCACTCAGCACATCCTTCACCAGACTGGGTTCAATAGCTGTGTTCCGACATCCAACAAGAACAAACACGTCTTATAAATTGAATGCAAATGTTTGTCACAGGAGGCATGAAATCATGTCCAAGAACAATCCAGGGAACAAGATGCACTTCAGGTAAAAGACCCTCTGCTTTTTTCCTGGAGCCTCTCTCACAGTTCCCCAAGGCATTGTTTGCCATGAGTCAGTCATCGTTTTTTTTTTTTTTTTTTTTTTTTTTTGTTGTTGTTGTTGTTTTTGTTTTTTTTTTGTTTTTTGTTTTTTGTTTTTTTTGGCTGAGTTTTGACAGACAAAGTCATTCTGAGAGGTGGGCAGTGACTTGGCACCGTGGTTCTAAACCTGCAGCCCCCTAATAGTGTGGTAGTTTGAATGAGATGTCCCCCATTTTCTGGGGCATTTGAATACTTGGTTCTCCGTCGTCCTGTTTGCATAGGTTTAGGAGGTGTGGCCTGGATGGAGGAAGTACATCCCTGGAGGTAGACTCTGAGATTTCAAATGCCACGTGTGATTCTAAGTTTGCTTTTTCTGCTTCCTGTTTATGATTATGGATGTGAGCCCTCAGCTCTCAGCTCTCAGTTTACAATTCCAGCTGCCGTACCCACCTACTGCCACACTTCCCCACTATGACAGTGATGGACTCCTAACCCTCTGGAGCCATAAACCCCATGTAAGCCCTTTCTTCTAGAAGGTACCTAGGTCACAGTGTTCCATCACAGCAATAGAAAGGTACTAAGACAGAGAGATAATGTGGCTGGCCATCTTGTCATATGTTGATTTGGCATGCATATATTTTTGAAAAATATTTATACATATCTTTTGTCTATTTTCAAATTGGGCCATTTCTTTACTGTTCAGGTTTGAGAATTCCTTGTACACTGTAAGTACCAGTCTTTTGCTGGATCTGTGCTTTGCACAGCTCATCCCCCTTGTCTGTATCTTTTGATTCTCTTAGCAGGTCTTTGCAGAACTAAAGTTTTAATTTTGTTGAAGTCCAACTCTATATCAATTTTACACTTTACAAGACATTTATTTCTCTTCACTAAAACAATTATAGGCTAAAAGAGCTTGAAGAGAATTTATAAAGACCCATCAGAGCAGTATTTTGTGACTTGAGTAATTTTTGAGATTTTATTTTGAAATAATTATAGATTCAGAAGAAAACAGTACACAGAGGTCCCATGGTGTGTCTAGTCTGCTCCAATGGTTTATACCTGACATGATTTTAGTACAATATTATACATGGGAATTGATATTGAGACGTGTGTGTATTATCACTCCATGTCAATGAATCCCACATGTACACTTGGGTTTATAAAACTATAAATATATAGGACACAATGATATCCTCAGTGTTACCACTGTAGATTCACATCTAACTCCTTCTTTGCCTCTAACCCTTTGCTGCCAGGGTCTTACTTCTTTGTCCTCTATAATTGTCACTTCCAGAATTCTCTGCAATTACACAAAACATAACCTTTTGAAATTGGTCTTTTTCAACATAGGGTATCATTAAGATCCATCCAACTTGTTGTATGTATATATAATTCATTCCTTTTAATTTTCAATAGTAGTTCTTGATAATGTATAGTTATATATTGCTTAATAATAGGACATTTTCTGAAAAAAAATATTACCAGGCAATTTTATCATTGCCTGAATATCGAGTGCACTTATACAAATTTAGATGGTATATGTAGTAGTTTGAATGTAGTCGGCCCCCAAAATCTTAAAGGGAGTGGCACTACTAGGAAGTGTGGCTTTGTTGGAGTGGGTATGGCCTTGTTGGGGGAAGTGTCATGGGAGACAGGCTTTGAAGTTTCCTATGTTCAGGATAGCACCCAGTGTCAGTCGACTTCCTGTTGCCTGCCTGTCAAGATGTAAGGACTCTCAGCTGTAAGACCATGTTTACCTGCATGCCGCCATGCTCCCCACCATGATGATAGTGGACCAAACCTCTGAAACTATAAGTGAGTCACCCCAAATAAATATTTTCTTTATAAGAGTTGTCATGGTGTCACTTCACAGCAATGGAAACCCTAACTAAGGCAGTATAAGTCAATCACTTAATGTGGCCTCTTGATGAAATTCTTGATAACAAAGCCAGACAAAGGCATGACAGCAAAGAAAGAAAAAGAAAACCACAGGCCATAACTTGTATTAAATTAGTTACAAAAATAATAAATAACTAGCAAATCAATGACAACACAATGAGATTATTCACTATGATCAGTTAGAATTCATTTCAGAGATGCAAGGATGGTTTAGTATATACAAGTCAGCAAGTGTGATACAGCACATTAAAAGAATATAAGGCAAAAAACACAACCATCTCAATAGATATAGAAAAGTCATTTGATGAAAACTCAACATCCTTTAATAATATAAATGTTGAGCAGATTAGGTTTAGAAAGAACATACTTCAACCTAATAAGGAACATATAATAAGCCAACAGTTAATACTATAAAATGCTGAAAGCTTTTAAGATCTGCAGCAAGCTAAAGATGCCCGTTCTCACCACCTTAAGTCCATACAGTGTGGGATTTCTAGTCAAAGCAGTGAGGCAAAGAAGGTAAAGATGTGCAAGACACCCAAGTTGGAAAGGAAGAAGTCAGATCATCACTGTTGCAGATGACAAGACTTTTGATACTGGAAACCCCAAAGATTCCATCATAACGTTAGTAATAAGTAAATCCATCAAAGTAGGAGGATAAATAATATATTTTTAAAAAGTCATGCTATATGCCAATAGGGAAATATTTGATAAGGAAATCAAAGAAAGCAATCCCACTTGTAATAACTAGAGAAAGTTCATTTAGGCATAAATTTAGCCAAAGAGATAAGTGATGTCCATAGTAAAAACTATAAAACATTGATGAAATAAATTATTGACACACACAAGGTGGGGAAGTACAGACATCTTACATTATATAGAACCATGAAAGTTCATAAATAGCCAATCAGACTTGAACAGAAAACACAATACAACCCACAAAGGACTGAAACAATTCCTGCATCTTTTCAGGTCATGGTAGACTAAAGCTATAAATCAAAAGTGGGAAAAGCCACAGAAACTAGAGAAACACATAGAGTCTAAACAATACCCTTGTGAATGAATTATGGGTCATTGAAGACATTGGAAGGAAATAAAACATCCTAGACTCAAATGGAAAATATAGAACCCCTATGGTACATCGAAGGCAGTTCTTAGATGGAATTTATGGCTACAAGTGTTTACATGAAAACATCACGTAGTTGGGCAGATTGGCTCAGCCTGTAATCCTGAAGTTTATATTGAGGTATGCTCCTTCTATTCTGAATTTCTTTGGGGCTTTTTTTTAGGGATGTTAAATTTTATCAACAGTTGAACATCCTTAATCCCAACTGGGATTAATTGGGAGACTGAGGCAGGAAGATTGGCATTAATTCACATACAAGGACTGTAACAAAACAATGCCAAAATTCACATAGACAGGGGAAAGACCCCAAAGAGCAAAAACAATTCTGAGCAGAAAGACCAATTCTGGAGGTATCAGAGTATCTGACCCCAGAGTATACTGTAGAAACACAGTAACAAGAGCATCATTGTATTTCATAAAAACAGGCACGTAGAGCAATGGAATGGAATGGAAGATCCAGAAATCAATCTACAGGGCTACAGCCACTTAATTTTTGACAAAGGTGTTAAAAAAAAAAAAACATATTGGGGAAAGGTCCCTTAGGAAGTGGTGATGAGGAAGAAGCTGGATATCTACATGCAAGAGAAGGATGTTAGATCCTTATCTCTCACCCTGCACAAAACAAATCAATACCTTAATCCAAGGCCTGGACCTTTGACAGTGCTAATAGAAAACAGGCAAACCACTTCAAGATACAGGTACAGGTAAGGACTTTCAGAAAGGGACTCCAACAGTACAGGAAACAATCCCATTAACTGACAAAGGGATTACATTAAAAACAAAGACCTTGTGCACAACAAAGTAAATACTCACCAAAGTGAAGAGACAATTCACAGAATGAAAAAATTCCAACTATGTATAAGATAGGAGATTCATATTTAGAATATATAAGAACTGCAAAAATTAAATGCCCATGCATAACCTCCCCTCCCAGTGAATAAATGAACTGATAGTTCTCAATGGAAGAAATACAAATGGCTAATCCACACTTTCAAAAGGAGTCAACCGTCTTGACTGTGAGGGAAATGCAAACTAAAACTGCACTGAGATGGCGATGGCGTCACTCCCCAGTCAGAGTGGCCATCATGAAGAAAATAGGTGACAGCCACTGACAAGGATGTGGGGAGAAAAGAGGACCCTGCCTGTGGAGATGGAAATTACCATGGCCACTGTGCGCATCAAGATGGAGGCTTCTCAACAACCAGGAAACAGAACTCTGTGATCTCACTTGGGTATCCCAGAGGACCATAAGTCTCACCACAGAGACACTCCCACATCTGTGTTAACTGCTGCACTAGTCACAGAAGCTGGGAAATACAGGTCCAAAGCCATGGAGTTGAGACATGACCATGACCTGAGACAGCTGAAGACAAGCGTTAACATAAATCTTTCTTCCTTTACATTATGTTTTCTCAGGGAGATAGGAGGTTGATCAGCACAGGATTTAGTCCCTGGAGCAGCTCAGTGTTGGGGTTCACATCCTTGGTGCCACTGATTGGAAGGAAGGGTGGGTCAGGAAGACCAGGCAGTCTGACCGAGAACAATCAGTTCAAGTTGCTGCCTAAGGGGGTGTCATGCCTGGGACTTCCCGCCTTCTGTCTCTGCTTGAGTTCTGGTCACACCATGGCCATTTGCAGGGGCGCTCCTCAGCCTAGTCAGGGGCCTTGTGCCCTTCACACTGGCTCCTCCGTAGTCCCTTCGAGTAGAACATGTGTGAACCACCCCAGAACCTGCTGCCTTCAAATATTACCCAGAGGGACACTGCCCACTGCATTTCTAATCTATAATCCTTTTATAAGATGTCTTAACAAAAATGTGCAACTTCTTTGGCAAAAGGTCCTTTCCTTGTGGTGGCATTAGCTGAACAAGTGAGTTTCTCACTGGTCCAAGGCCCAGCTTAGCTCTCAGGTGTGTGAAAGCTATAAATAGAAAAGAATTAATTTTCCCCTCTAGGGAAAACAGAAAACTTTTCTTCCGTCTCTCGATAAAAGTTACCAATCCCATAGCTGCCTGATCTGAGAAAACCATGCTTACATGGCGTGGACACATACTGTCTTTTTATCTGTGGGACGCCATAAAGTGCTAGGAGTCTTTGTTGTGTAGCTCACCTCTTGGGTTTTTATTTTATTTTTCTTTATTAAGAAATTTTCTACTCACTCCTCTTGCTATCCACAGAACCCCCCTCCTCCCGCCTCCCACCCCCCAGCCCTCTTTCCCAAGCCAACCCACATCCCTGCATCCCCACATCCCCCAAATCGAGGTCTCCCATGGGGAGTCAGCAGAGCCCAGCTCACTGAGCCTAGGCAGGTCCAAGCCCCTTCCCACTGCACCAAGGCTGTGCAAGGTGTCACACCACAGGCACCGGATTCCCAGAAGCCTGCCCATAGACCAGGGACAGATCCCGATCCCCCTGCCTGGGTGCCCCCCAAACAGTTTGAGCCAAACAACCGTCTTCCGTGTCCAGAGGGCCTACCTAGTCCAGTCTCATGGGGGCTCCACAGCCACCAGTCCACAGTTCATGGGTTTCCACTAGTGTGGTTCGTCATCTCTCCACGTCCTCCCATCATGATCTAGATGTCCCTCGCCTGCAGTATCTCTCCTCTCATTAATTTACCTCTTGGGTTTTGCGCCTCATGAGGATTTCACAATGCTTACGAGACAGGAATGAAAAGTTATGATCACAGTAGGTTTAACTATAGCCATAGGGCAGACATCGTGCTGGTGACCTGTCAGCAGCAGGGGTAGAAATTAACTTTTAAAATAAATCTAAGGATGGCAACTTCAGGGACTAACCCGGAAAATATCCCAGCAAAAGATTTGGCTTCACAAGCATGGTAAAGTCCTCGGGACAGGATATGGCTGCAGCCATATGAAGTAAGCAAAAAGGAACAGAAGAGAGCCCTCTTGAACATCTTATTCAAAATGTTAGGAACAAATTAGCAAGCTGGCAACCCCGCACCCCATCCCACCCCCCCACCCCGCCTCAATGCCGGGGCTAAACACTGGGTTCCTTACAGTTTCTGTTTTGGAAGTGGTGGCAATTTCAAAATCAACATTAATATTCACACGCTGCTCGTCCTATGTGGACACAGATGAGCCGGTTCTGGCGCCAATGGTTTTCCATACCATGGACGCAGCTTCTTGCCTCACTTGTCAAACAGATGGCCAGTAGCCGCTGGCAGAGTGCATGGTGGATGACTGACATGTGGATGTGTTGCAAGTGCCTTAGAACAACACACGTTGTAGGTATAGACGTTAGCACTCGCCACAGGCAAGAGTGGGACTGAATCCATGTCACGTTTGATATGGCAGGCAGGTGTGGTTTGACACTGACTGGCAGAATCCTGCCTCCCTTGTCCACAGTCCTTGTTGTCTGTGTCAGGGCTTCCTTTGGGAATTTTCTTATAAATACTTAGGTGCATATATGTGTTGGTAACTGTGATCAGTGTTGGTCATGTTCTGTTTTCCAATCCTGTCACCTTCCTACTCTGCCATTGGCATTATGATATAAAAAAGGAGCATTGCTTTCTGTATTTTATACACACGAGACCTAACTGTGTTGTTGTGTTGAAGTAGCACCCTGTTGATGACCTCCCTCTGCTATTTCTGTTATGTTGGATCTTTCTAGGACTTCCTGGCTAATCCACTCCTCTTCTTACATCCATCCTTCCCTGCAGGGTCACTTCCACTCTGGAAGCTTCCCTTAGGGTGCCTGAACTTCCAAATGCCAAACACATGCCTACTACACACTAGCCACCATGCTATGCTGAGAACTCCAAGGATCCGGATGCCCCAGACATCTCTGCTGATGTTCAGTGGACGTGTGAAAGTTCATCATCCCAAGCAAGCTTGCCGTCCAAACATTCCTCATCACTGCTCATTCAGTTATCCAAGTGTAGGGGCAATTCCCTTCTCCCTCCATCAAAGCCCCATAGGTAGTGCGGCGATTCCCCCAGAAACCCTGATGTACATGGCAGTGACCATGAGTTTGGAGCAGGACTTGCCTGGGTTTCAACCCTGGTTCTGAATATTTATTACCCATGTAACTCTACTTCATTTCCTCATCTTAACATAGAGATGGCTGGAGAGACAGCAGTTAGGAGTGCTTGCTGCTCCTGCAGAGAACCCAGGTTTTGTTCCAAGCACCGACTTGTCAGCTTACAACTGTATGTAACTCCAGTTCCAGGGGATCTGACACCCTCTTCTGGCCTCTGAGGACACCAGGCATGCTGGTGGTGCACAGACATACGTGCAGACAGAATACCCATACATACAACATAAAATAAATAAATCTTTACAAACAACAAGAGCAGGAAAAGAATAGGAATAGTAATTATACTTGCCACAAAGGGCCTCTCTGGGCTTCGAATGACTTAGTCAGTTAGAGGTCTCAGAACACAGGAAATAGTGAAATAACTCGGGTGTGCATCTCCTGCAGCCTGCCCGATTGCTTCCACCCCCTTGTTTGTCCGTTCTCACCTCTCACCAAGACTGTCTCTGTTGCCTCCCTGTTTTCTCTATCACATGACCTGCAACGTCTTCATATTTCTCCCCAGAATTACTTCTTAAGACAGAGATGTGACCATTTGCTTTCTATCCTTCAGGGGCTTCACAAGAGCATCAAATGTAGTTGTCTGTGATCTAAGACACCGCCTGCCCAGATATCTGCTCCTCTCTCTGTTCTCACTTTCTTCTTCTGTGTGTGCTCTGAAGTGTGGGGATTTTTCCATTTCTTATCCCCTCCTGCCCACCTGAAAGCCTTCAGCTCTGTCTTCAAGGCTCGCCTTACACTTCCTGTTTTCTAGGCGTGGGAGTCAGGAGCTCATCAGTCCTGCCGATAGCTGGACTCAGCCCTGTCAAAGGTCTAACCTCTCTGTCTGGAGGATTTGTCTTAGAGCTTATTTTAATGATAAATATGAGTATGTTTAAAACTGACCCATCCATCATATTGCCCTTGACTTGACTACAGTGCCAGAGCTGTTAAAAATGCATAATTTCACAGGTCTGTCTATGAGACCGTTAGTGCTCAGGAGAATGTGTCCTTGCATCCCTGGCCTCTAATTCAGAGCCGGGCTTGCACTGGGTGCTTGATACCAGCTTGCTGGGTGACTTGTCATCCTGCATGTCATCCGGAGACCACAGTGTGAATGTAATGGTTCCTGGGACTGCACCACTGAACCATGCTGACACGTTCTATCCTTGTCACACTAATGTGACTTGTCTTTGTAGATCCACAGGGGTGAGGAGGGTCCAGGTAGTTCTAGAAGACACAGGAATTTGGAGGATAAGTAGCAGGTAGCCTGAATAATAGTGAAGGCAGGTTCTTTTGAGTGGTTCTCAAGGAAAGGTGTTTAGTGTGTGTGTGTGTGTGTGTGTGTGTGTGTGTGTGTGTGTGTGTGTGTGTGCAATTCTCAGGTTTCTGGTGGCAGATCTAGGGCTTTTGTTATACCCATTTTATATCTGAGGGGACTGAGGCCTAAAATTCCACTGTTCACAGCTGACACAATGTTGGGGAAATAGTAGTTGAAGATGTGTTACATTTTGTTTATGCTGTGGGATGTTTGTCTAATGATGCAAAGATGAGCTGCATTCTTTTATGTTGCGTTTGTTTAACTCTGTGAAGCTGTGTTACTGTGCCTGTTTAAAACACCTGATTGGTCTAATAAAGAGCTGAACTGCCAATAGCTAGGCAGGAGAGGAATAGGTGGGGTTGGCAGGCAGAAAAAATAAAAGGAGAAAAAGAAGATCGAGGAGTGAGAAAAGGAGGAGAAGAGGACTGTAGGGGCCAGCCACCCAGCTACACGGCAAGCCATGGAGTAAGAAGTGAAGAAAGGTGTATATAATAGAGAAAGATAAAATCCCAGAGGCAAAAGGTAGATGGTATAATTTAAGAAAAGCTGGCTAGAAACAAGCCGAGCTAAGGCCGGGTATACATAGATAAGAATAAGTCTCCATATATGTATTTGGGAGCAGGGTGGCGGGCCCCTCAAAGAGCCAAAAAGCAAAGAGTTAAAAAACAAACAAACAAAAAACAAACTACAGCAGAGATGAGCTTTGCCTTCAGATGTAGGGCTTGCCTCAGCAAAGGCAGTGCTCTTCATCCGAAGTCTGGGAGGGCTCCTACCATATTTGTCTTTCGGTGGCATCAACAACCTGTCTAAGAGACGATAGTGTAGGAAGCTTTGGGACCTCGCTCCCCCATCACGTCTGGAGGTTGAACCGAACTGAACGGAGCAGTGTGGGATGGCCAGAAATCAGCTGTGGAGGAAAGACAGTGGTGTTCTGGTGCTCTGAGTTAGCAGTCTGTGTTCTTGCTTCGTTCTCTGCACATTTCCAACCCAAGCAGGAGACCTGCCCTGTGCTTGACTCGGCAGAGGCGTGTGATGGAGCGGAAAGCCGAAAGCCGAAAGCCGAAAGCCGAAAGCCGAAAGCCGAAAGCCGAAAGCCGAAAGCCGAAAGCCGAAAGCCGAAAGCCGAAAGCCGAAAGCCGAAAGCCGAAAGCCGAAAGCCGAAAGCCGAAAGCCGAAAGCCGAAAGCCGAAAGCCTTGCTTCTGATTTCAAAAGCCTTGAGTCTCCGAGAGGGGTGAAAATTCAGGGCATGCATCGCGTGTCTTGGGCAGAACATAAGAGGGAGATTTCTTCCCTCCAAAAGATGGTTCTCTGTCTGGAGTGGATAGAACCGTAGGCATCTATGTGTTCCTGAAGCAAGTGCCTTGCTCCTCTCCTCCTGGCAGGATGTTGAGAAAAGGATGCCTGGGTGGCTTATCCAGGCAGACTTAGCAAAGGATCTTGAGTCTGAAGAGCAAGCCCAGAGAAGCACAGAGGCTGAGATAGAAAAGGCCAGGCTCTGAAATAGGACTTGATGACCAAAGGTCCCCTAAGGTTTTAATACCCCTAACTCCCCTTCTGAATATTGGTATGGAAGATGTTGAAAGGACCAAGGCTTTTTTTTTTAAGATTTATTTTTATTGTGTATGGGGATATGGTATGCACTTGAGGGTGGCCAAGGAGGCCAGAAGAAGGCATCAGATCCCCTGGAGCTTGAGTTATAGGTTGTGAGCTACCTGACCTGGGTGCTGGAAATGGAATTCAGATGCTCTGAAAAATAAAGAAGGGCTCTTAACTTCTGAACCATCTCTCCAGCCTCAGGATCAAGTTTTGTGCCGGCCCTGATGGGCACTCAGAAATGAAGCATGCATTTAGGTCAGTCCGAGTAGTTATAGCAGTCTCTACCTCATGCCTCGCTAGAAATACGCTAGATGTCCTCTGTGCCACCCACGCATCCATCCCACATGAGCAATGAAGGGCATGCTTGGATGCTTTGTGTGGGGTCTTGTTCAGGAAGATGCACATTATTTTGGGCCGGAGAGTGCCAGGCACTGGGCTCGGGTGTGAACAATCAGCTCTGGAGCTGGTGGGCTCCTTGTATAAACTGGTAGTGCTCTAGGGCCAACCCCCTATGATTTACCCTGTAATGGACTTGAGAAGTAGTGCTTAGAGAACAATAGACAATGAGAAAGAGGAAAGAGGGGTGTGTGTGTGTGTGTGTGTGTGTGTGTGTGTGTGTGTGTGTGTGTGTAACTTGGGGGAAAGCACTGGAAAGGAAGGAGGGGCTAGAAAGGAGACTGGGAATTGGCTTAGGGCCCCAGGAGCTGGTTGGTGACCCCGGTGCTGGGATAGCTTGGCACATGCCTCCCCTCCCTATGCAGTGATGTTCAGTACCAGACAGAAGACTCTTGCCTGTCTTTGCAGATGCCAAGAGCACGGGAGGTGAGGGGGAGGAAATGGAAGGCAGTATTCCAAACAACCCGTGCTTGACACAAAGCCACTCTTTTGAAATGATCTCTTTGGGAGCGATGAGAACCGGAAGGTAGACACCCATGCCTTCCCTCTAAAGGTGCATGTTTAAACAACGATGCTGCCCAGACTCACTTGGGACCGGTGACCTCCCATCCCCAGCTCAGCTGGATGGTAGACTATCTCAATGTGGGGTCACTTTCAATGTCATCTGATTTTCTTCCTCAGTGGTGCGCTGATGCCCGAAGGGAACAACTTGAGTAGGTTCCTTCCATTTGTTAGGGGCAGATTTGGTCTTCACTTGAAGCTCCTCCCACTAGGTTCTCAGCATCTGAAAGTTTCCTTGAAGTGATTTGAAGAGGTCACCATTTGTGGAGGGGTGGGAAGAAGTAGGAAACCTACAAGGAAGGCGTCCTGAGAGTAGCAGCAGCCAGAAGCCAGCAGCTCCGCTAGGCCTGCCACAGTGAGGGGAACAGCTGGTCTTAAATCAGTCCAGGGAGGCCCAGAGCCATCAGAAACACTACCTGACCCTCAGATGTGCAGGGACTTAGTCACGGCCAGAGCTGGGACACCAAAACTGGGAGCAAATGAAGAAGACATCCAGCTTCTCTCCACCCACCCCCACCCTCTAGCACCCACTAGTGCTCACCAGCCGGAAGCCACACAGCAAGGTTAATGCTGGTGGGTGCAGCTCCCCGCCCCTCTTCCCCAGAGCCCACTCCTCTCCACTCGGAACTGGCCAGGAAAGGTCAGACAATGGATCCGGAGTGCAGCAAGCTGAGAGTGTTCCAAGTCCAGGCTTCCTGCGTTTTCATTTAATATTCTTCCCTGTGTCTTTTCTCCCCAGTCTCTGGGCATAGGTAGGTGGGTTGAATGTAATGTTCTGTTGTCCACTGGGGAGGCACGGAGCTGAGATTTTCCAGCCTTCCTTCCTGGTACTTCCCTCCTCGGTGATGGATGAATCCATAGTTAACTGCCCAGGGTTTTAAATCCATACATTTAAATTCCATTTCCTCTGAGCACTCTAAATAGTTCCTTAGAGACTAGATGCTATTAGCATCCTTCTCAGGCTTCTCCTCTTCCTTTTTCACCTCACACTCAGTCAAAGGAGAACTACTCAGAAAGTCTTCCGGGGAGTGGAGATTGTAAGATTTGAGTTTCTCCAGGAAATACAAACTTGATAACTCTAAGGGCCAGAGCTGAATTTACTCACAAAACAGGTTAAAAAATAAAACACAGAACCGTAGGGGAAGTGGACACCCAGAAGGGGTCCTTATTTGTAATTCTATTTTTCTTTAAAAAAAGGAAGAAAAAGTCAGTGTCGGGGTTGGTGAGATGGTGTAGCAAGCAAAAGCATTTGCCATGCAAGTCAGACTTCAAGTCCTAGGCATTTGAAAAGCCGGATTCGGTTTCAGATACCTTGACTTATATTTGTAACATCATCTCTCCTAGGTGAGAGGCAGCAACTTGAAGCCCTGAAGCTAACTGGTCAGCTAGCCTGAAGGGGCAGCAAGAACGAGAGAGAACCAACTCCTGAGAAATTGTTCTCTGATCTCAGCGAGTGTGCTGTGGGATGTGTGTACTCATATTCACACACACATACACACACACACACTCGAAAAAAACAATTAGGTGTTTTTTCTCTAATTGACAAGAAAATGCATATAATAAATAAGATGCTGGATAAGATGGCTCATGGGTAGAGGCTCTTGCTGCCAAGCCTGATGACCTGGGTTCGAGCTCTAGAACCTACATGGTAGAGGGAAAGAACCAACCCCCACAAGTTGTCCTCTGACCTCCACATACATGCTGTGGCATGAATATATGACCAGTTCACACACACAATAAATAAATAAACAAACAAATATAACAAAAATCCATATAAGCCAGGCTTGGTGGTGCACACTTGTAATCCCAGATACTTGGGAGGGTGAGAGGTAGGAGTCAGCCTGGCAACGTAGCAAGAGCTTTTAAAAGCAAATAAAAGAAAATAACAGGGGCTGGAGAAATGGCTCAGTGATTAAGAGCACTGGCTGCCCTTCCAGAGGTCGTGAGTTCAATTCCCAGCAACCATATGGCAGCTCACAACCGTCTGTAACTCCAGTTCCAGGGGATCCGATACTTTCACACAGGCATATAAGCAGGCAAAACACCAATGCACATAAAAAATAAATTAATTAAAAGTAAGAAAGAAAGAAAATAACAATATCTAATTATGTAAATGACATTGTAGCTTACATACTGTGATTCTTTAATGCTTTTTGAGTATTGATTTCTAAGTGTGGATCAATGACCTCATTTCACAACTGTGTAGCATATTAGTATATGAGTTAGCAGTTTACATCCATATGTCCCGAGAGACAAAATGGGTGGCGTTAGCTTATTCACAGGGGTGAACTGAACACTGCTAGAAGAGCATCCTTCTACACAGTTTCTGAGGCAGCCCTGGGGAGTTCATTGGGTGATGGGGACACACAGAGGACTAGAGTGGGTTGCTAGAAATACAAACTGCTGTTTGCAGACAAGACACTACTGAGCACTTCCTACCTGTATGGACACTCATAGGAAGAGGGAAACGCTGAGGTGAGCAGAAGAGGAAGCATGTTCTCACCCTCACTGAGTGTCCACTCAATGAAAAAAGAAAAAAAAAAACTAACACAGAGTGAGTGTGAGTCAGCCTACATATACAGCAGGGCTGCTGTAACAGGGGTGTGACCTTGGGAACAGGGAGCAAATGTCACTAACTCTGAAAAGTAAAATGAGGAAGTCACTTCCTGGCCTGAAGCCAGGGAGACCAGGTGAGGAGATGGATGGGATTGGGGTGCCACAGGCCGCAGTAGGGACAGGGTCGAATGCAGGAAAATACGAGCACATGCAGGGAGCTGCCTAGGGGTATGAATCAGATAGAGAGGCTCTTAGGAAGGCTGTGAATTTTCCACCCCATCCATCACCTCTGCGGTCTGGTTGCCACCAGCTAAACTGTGTGATCAGAGTCACGCCAGCTGGCTCTTAGCCTCTTCTTAAGCAGCGCTTTTTAAAATCACTCACCGTCCGTATTTCATGAATCCCCAGTACATTTCCTTCATTTCTTTTTCTTTTTCTTTTTTCTGTTTTTTTGTTTGGAAAAAGATGAGTTAAAAACCGCAGCAGTAAGTGCTTAGATGACAAAGAATGAGGTTTCAGCCTTGCGTTCCCTCTGATTTGTCCTGTCTCCACCTCTCCTTCTTTTTCTTCTTCTTCGCGGTTGTTGTCACAGTGTGTAATGTATTAGGAGCAAGCGTAGTTGATTGCTTTCATTATACCTATTAAATGAGGCCCTTAAAGCTCATTACCACCCAGGCTTCACTGCATTTTTCTTGCCGTTTCTACATCTCTAGTGCTCAAGTGAATGTGTGGGTAGTTCTCTTCATTCTTGGAAAGTGAGTTTGGTATGAAATTAAATGTCAAAGGTAGGAAGAAAAACTGGTTGGTTCAGAACTGATCTATCACTGAATGCATTTTAAAAGATGGGGTGTCGATTGAGGTTCATGGAAAGTTGCTTGAGTTTCATTGTGGCGGGATGTTTTATCTCCTTCCAGCTTCTGCTGTTACCATCCCCAGATGGGTTTTGGCAGTGTGCATGGGTGCTCCAGTAGAGGAGCTGACTGGACATTGTGTATTTAATGCTTCAGCGTGTCTTTGTCTGGCTTTGGGAAGTGGTGGCCAGAACAGTCTGCAACATGGGGCTGGATTTGTGTGTAGGTAGTGGTTGTTTTCTTGCCCCAGCTTTTGGACCTGAGAGTTCTCAGGGAGCAGGGCTGTTCTGCCTCCATCAGTCTGCCTGCCTCTTGTCTGCCAGGAAGTAATGTGTATTTTACCTGAATCATTGGATTTTTGACTCTTTTTGTTAGTGGTTTAATCTAAAACCTGATTATGGCTGGATCAAATAGTACATCTTTTTAGGAAATAGATGAAGATGTTAGCAGACTTCGTGTTGTAACTTTTAGCACAGTTCCTCCTCTGAATGACTTTTACTGAACTTCATTCCCAATTTGTAATAATCCACAGCAAGCCTCATTTTCTTACATCTGTTCAATTCACGATTTATACTAATCTTCTGGCTTTTGTGAACGTTTGAGTTTATAACTCTTGGGGACAATCTATAGGAACATTTTCCAACTTTCTTCCATCTTCCCTGAGTGTCAGTAGCATGCTGTCTTTAGCATTCCACAACCTGGATGCAGTAAAAACAGACCAGATCACCTGGGCCTGAGAGCGGGTGAATGTCAGGAGCACAGTGACTGAGACGATCTCGATGTTGAAGGCAGGACCTAGCTTAGGTTTGTGAGGGAAGCAGATGAGAAAACCAACTTGGTGGGGCGTTGTGGGGTGAAAATAGAATGTGCTATAGCCCAGGAAGTGGAAGAGGCTAGGGATCTCTCTTCACTTGACTTTCTATTTAATGGGATACTGGTAGATGAACCCTGGGAATTCAACTCCTTCAGCCCCCTAAACAAGTATGAGTGAAATTAAAAAGTTGATTTTATAGTTGGAAAGAAGTGACATTTTTCCTATCAAAGTTTCCGTTCAGCTTGCCTCTTGTCATAGAGCTTTAGGAGAGACTGTGATGTGGGGAAAACCCTGGGCGGAGAAAGGCTGGCCAGGCTCTGGAAGCGTAATGGTCCTATTGTGGGAAACTATGGTTAGGAGCAGAAGGGAGACCTTAGAGCTGAGGATGTCAGGGACCTGAGAGTGGGAAGGGTGAAGGCTGGGGACTGAAAGTTGACGTCAGTATGAGTAGACACACGACATAAAATCACTGAAATGGAGTTCGATAATAACCAAGTGAGGTCCCCAAGTCACTGGAAACGCAACTAAGAAGAGAGAAATCGAAACACCAGCTCAACAAAGCCAATGGGCACGCAGGCATCCGCCCAGCTTCCTAGAGACTTCTGAGCCCAAAGAAGGGGCCAGCCCAGGGCGGAGTTGTTGTGAGGTGGGCTGTGGTGTTAGGATGGTCTGGGTTCAAGAATAACGCTTCTCAAAATGTGTGTCAAAATTACCAGGTACGTTTGGTCAAAATGTAGATTCTGGGCCTCCTACCTAAACGGAATTAATCAGAACTATTCTGGGGCCAAGCAACTGAATAGCAAGTATTGCAGAAAAGGTTAGCCAGAGGGCATGGAGCTGCTCTGGGGATGAAGGACGTCAGCATTCACAGTGCTCCTAATGGGTTCCAGGCATGGCGCTAGGTATTTGGTGGGGGAAGGTACTGTGTGTTAGGATTCTGTACATGCGCAGCTCGGGGTCTTGTCTGGCACCTTATGTCATCAGCGGGCGACTATGTGCCACCTTATAAAGCCGACGTGGACCCCATGCTCTCTCTCTCTGTGCCTCTCTTTCTGTGTTCTCTCTCTCTCTCTCTCTCTCTCTCTCTCTCTCTCTCTCTCTCTCTCTCTCTCTCTCTCTCTCTCTCGCCATCTTCCCCTCTCTCCAGGCCTGGCTTCTTTCTAATAAAGCTCTTTCTAACTCTGGTAGTCATGGCCGTGGCCCGTGACTTTTCTGCCACTAACCAGCACCACTAACCAGCGCTGTTTTACCATCGCTGTTACTGACATCACAATAAAATAAGCAAAGACTTGTACTTTTATAATGTAGCAAGGGTTTCTGTATTGGACGCAGTAGGAGATGCAGAGGGACTCTGGCTAGCGATTATGGCAGCGTCCCAAAACACGAAGGAGTTTTCCGAAGCAGAAGTCGTTCCCCGCGGGCACCAGGTGGAAGGAGCACACAGTGTCTGGAAGGAGCGCTGGGCTGTGAAAGCAGATTCAACAATGGCCCGTGGAAAAACGTCTGTAACTTCAGCATATTGGGGTCGTCCGAAAAGCAAGTGCCTGTGAGAGACTTGTGGGGATTAGCGGAGCGTGGCAGCAAAGGTGCTCTGTGACCATGCTTGATTCTGGCTTGTGAGGAGGCTGTGGATGTGAGGGGGTAGGCTGACTCCGTAGGCTTGGAGCTGTCAGTCTGGTGGGAGAGGGAGAAGGTTAAAAAAAAAAAAAAACCAAACCAAGAACTTTTAGGAAATGTTAAATTTTCCAGAAGTATTGAGGGCTAAAGAGAACAAAATGGGGCTTTCTCCTGTGGAGAATACAGTCAGTGTGTGTGTGCGTGTGTGTGTGTGTGTGCGTGTGCGTGTGCGTGTGCGTGGCGGTAGCAAAACCACACAGCTGCCATTGACAACCTTAGAAGCCCAGACACAGCTTCTAGGAGACAACACCTGGACCCAGGAAAATCCATAAGCTGACCCCACCCAGGGAGGGCCTGCATCTAAGGGGAAATACCCGACATTCCAAACATTCCCTATACCCCTAGACAAATGTCAGCCTATTGGGGTCCTGAACCCTGGAAATCCCCTCACCCCAACCTCTGCTGTGATTAATAACTCCACTCTGCCTGGGCTTGGGGCTCTCTGCTCTCACCACTGTGTTGGACAGGGAGTCCAAGCTCTGAGCTTGAAAATAAAGGCTCTTTGCTTTTACATACGGGATTCAGTCTCTGTGGTGGTCTTTGGGGATCCCCATGATCTGGGCATAACATCAGCTGTATTATTTGGCCAAAGCCTCCCACCAAGAGCAAGACCTGAATGAAAACACAGAAGGGCTGATATGGCAGTGAAGCCGCAGGGTGAAGGAATGGGAACCCGGAGGGGCGTGGAGAGCCATGGGACTCTAGTGGCAAGCCTGAAGATGAAATGGAAGCCAGTGACAAAGCTCCAGGCTAGGCAGGTTGGCTCTAGGAAGAGGCCACACTGGCCCCATCCTCAGGCTTGGAAGGACTTCCTGTGGGGGCGGGGGGGGGGGGGGGTGTCTAGTATCCTGCTGCTGGCGGAGGCTGGAGGCTGCTTATTCCTGTTGAGGCTTCCTCCTGCCCACACTCCAGGGAGTCCATGTATCGTTCTTCCAAGTTGCTCACTACCTTCTTTTAACTAAAGATCTCAGGTGAACAGCTTTTTCCTTTACATTCTCTTCTATTTTGAAATAATTTTTAAACTTGGAGCAATCTTGTAAAATTAGCACAAAGAAGTAGGGGTTTTTTGTTGTTGTTGTTTTTGTTTTTATTTTCATCTTTTTGTTTTGCATGATTGGTAATCAAGATAC
Source organism: Peromyscus maniculatus bairdii (assembly GCF_049852395.1). NCBI lineage: Eukaryota > Metazoa > Chordata > Mammalia > Rodentia > Cricetidae > Peromyscus > Peromyscus maniculatus. Next base: position 72,457,203 of record NC_134854.1, read on the forward strand.
ATGGGAGCACATGTTGTATTATTGCTCTGGAATATTACAGCATGTATTTGCTAAGTTCTGTAACAGTCTCCTCATAGGCATGATGCAACCATCAAAACCAGGAAATTAATGTTAATTCATTATTACCATCTAGTTTTCTAGCCTTTTCAAGTTCCTCTAATCAGCTTCAAAGTACAGAATCTGGTCTGAGATCCTGTTTGCTCCCTCTCTAGTCTCCTGCACCCTGGGTGAGTCTCCTTTCCTTGACTATTGCAACCTTGACACTTGGGGAGATTACAGGACAATTTTGAGATTGTGCATTTATTTCTCATCAAACCATCATATGCCAGCTTTTATCACCTGTTAATACTTCTTACTTCATTCAATTGCTACTACAATCTTGTTACAAGGTGCTTCCTTCCTAACTCATAATTACTTTTATACTTATCACTTGCTATTACACTGTAAGGGCTAACTTCTTGACTGGCTCTGTGTCCCTGTGACACATAACCATTATCCTTAGGGAACTTCCTTACTTGATTATAATATGATGCTTTGGAACCATAATTTACCTTTTCTGTTCTAGCCCCCAACCCCAGATCTGTTCATTACCACACACACACACACACACACACACACACACACACACACACACACACTCCTATATCTCGCCATATAGAGACTAATGTTTTCAATTCTAACCCATCATCACATTTCTAACTCTCTTATTTACAAAAAGAAACCTGATTTCAACTGTCCTTAACAATTAATAGATCACATTTAGTTATTAGATCAAAACCTCATGCATAATCAATTTTATGTAGCCACCGTTTTCTCCCACCTTCACTACAAGCAAATACGATCCTCTATCACATTTTAATGCCCCAATCCTGCCTGATCCCCACTTCGTGGACTCCCTTTTGAGCCAGCCCAGGCTCCAAAGCTCCTGTCAGGTTACACCACCCCCAATCCTGTACAAAATGCATCTTTCTGCTGTGAGTTCCTGCTGGGTGAGGTAGCCTAGGCCTTTAATCCCAGCACTCAGGAGGCAGAGACTGGCAGATAGATCTCTTTGAGTTTCAGGCCACCGAGGACTACAAAGTAAGACTTGTCTCAAAACAAACAACAACAACAAAATTTAAAAATTGTTCTTTTTTTCATTTAGACCCCAATATCTGTTGGCCATGACAGCAACTTGTCCTTCACACAGATGCCTGTCTTGTTTGGCCCGCATAAGGGCTGTTGGACCAAATTACTTAAGAAAGTAGGAAGGCATCCAGGAAATGTCAGAAGGGAGTGGGCCAGGTGGCAAGCTGTGTTATCCAGTTGGAGAAAATTAGAAAAGAGAATAAAAGCAGAGGACCACGATGGACTGCATATTTATTTAGTGAAGCCATGGAAGAATCAAGGAAAACAGAGGCAGATCTCATAACTGCAAGGGGTTGGGGGGGCCGGCATGGGGGAGGGGCATCAGAGGAGACCACTGAAGGAGTAGAGGGCGGGGAGGAGGGCTGTGAGGGCAGGGGAGGAGGAGGGCTGTGAGGGCAGGGGAGGAGGGCTGTGGTAGATGCTTTGGCATCGGTTATTGTAGGTGAAGCTAAATGTACGCTGTTCAAGATGGAATTGAGAGATACTCAATATGAACATTGAGTAGAAATGATCCCAAACTGTTCTTATTAAATACCCAGGTTATTCTGGGCCTTTCGTGGACACGGCAATTTCCTCAAAGCAGGATTTAGGAAATCTGAGTCATAAGACCCATTTTTATGCAGATTTCTACAACAAAGCAAGATGTATTTATAAACATCCCATTGAAGCTCCAGGAAGAGTAAGCAAAAAGGGTTTTAGTGAATGAGGAATAGTATGTGCAAATTAGCAGCGCAGTGCCCCGTTATTAACCAAGGTGTGTGAAATGCCATTAGCAGCTTTTGATTTGGTGGATCTTAAATATTGTATTTCAAGAATAGAAAAACGACTCAGAAAAAATTCCCTTAGGTCACTTTCATTTGAATTATTTTAGCTTCTCAGATGTGAATTTCTTTGCTGTTGGGTGTCTGAGGGATTAAATCTCCTTGCTGGAGGTAGTACGGTACTAACACAGGGACCAATGCCAGGGGTCCTGAGGCTGCAACCCACAGTCAGATGAACTCCCATCTTCCCTGGACCATGCGATGTTCTCCGGTTCATGTGCAAATCTCCATCTGCCTTATCAGTCTTCTTGAGATTGCTGTGATGTCCCGAATTAGTCTCTAAGTCTCCAGCATTTCTGTAAGGAGTCAGTGTTGACAAGCTCTAAGAAACGTCATGTGCGCAAAGCAGCTGGCTCTAGGAAAACCTTAGGATCCTTCTAGAACATCTAATAAAAATGTGACTGGTAAATAATTGACTCTTCTTCCAGAGATGTTAAGGCTTTTAAGGAATTAATTTTACCACTTACATTTTAATGTTTGTTTCTATTTAAATATATGACATTAAATTTATAACTAATGAGATTTCTAACAGCTTAATTTTATGCTCTTTTTCTGTGTCATAAGAGGAAAAACTATGTTATTAAAAGAAAAGAAACAGCATACCCGAGGACTGGCTAGGAGTCAAGATGATTAGTCTTAATTAGCATCTGCTTTAATCTTCATTATTTTTCCATTGAAAGAAAATGTAGAAATATTTTAACACTGACAAAGTTAACTGTTTCAGCCTAAATTATGAGTTCTTTGTATCACATAGGTATTTTAAAGATACCCTAAATGTGTGTCAAAGAGTTTCTGTGGCTGAGTATATAAAAATGTTCTAAAGGTAGAGTTTATAGCAAATGACTTGTAAGGAAAATGAAAATACAATGGCAAGGAAGAATGTCATGTTGACAGATTTGGGAGGAAATTGAGACAGTGAATTAAAACCCACCCCAGGAAACATGAGTAGGTAAAATTCAGACTAAAGGAAGGATGCTTCCTTGACTGTGAGTCAACTACCTGGTAGAGTATCTCCTTAACAAAGGATAAATCCGAAGGAAAGGACCCCTGGAGAAATGTAGTCTTTCCCTACATTAAAAACAAAAAACAAACAAAAAAACAAAAAAACAAAAAAACAGTGGCAGCCTGGAGACATGAAGAACTGCCTGTCAGAGGCAGCTCTCTGGGATGAGCTGTTCCAGCCAGACTCAGATCCATGGCAGCTATCTTGCCTTGGCCACTCCTTGGCCTCCTCAGTGGGTCAGTCAGTACAGTTCTCACATTCATCCCATATTATTCTTGGTTTTTCTTTTTCTGGCTTATAAAATATCTTTACTCCAAAAGGAGATCAAGGTGTTATCAATGCAAAACTTGGATTAACCTTGTTAACTACAAACCAATAGCAAAACTAGACTTTGTGTCAAGGGCCATGATGGAGATGAGGTGGGCAGTGAAGAGGTGGGAGAAGGTTGTACGGTGGGACACGAGCCTGCCATGTGGCCAGGATGGTGTGTCTCCACAGCCACCGTCTAGCCTTTCTTTTGATTACTGGCTTTTACTTAATAAAACAACCCCGGCCTTGGCACACTTGATAAAAAATGACTACAGTCCTAATCGTAGGTGATAAACTTCGTGTACATTCCAATTAAAATGTGTGTAGTCATGCCTTCCTTTCCAAAGCTTTGCCTGTTTGGTTGGTTGGGTTTTTCCTCCGTGGGGGATTGTTATCAACAGATTTTCATTTCTAGTGCCTTTTTTTCAAACAAGCTAGGGAAGATTAAAGCTAAGCAGGATGTGGAGACTGATTTCCCTTCTGACCTTTATAAGAATGCATACAGCGAACATGGTTTAGATTGTGAATTTTTCTCTTTACCTTTCTTCATGTCAGTTTTCTCCAGTCCGTGTGCATCTCACATCAGCATTACCCTGATAACTGCTGTTTGCAGTCACATATACCAGTCCCATCAGGTGGCACTTGCCTTGTTTCCAGTTTTCACAACGTGTTAATATCTCTGCTTGGAACTTTTTCCTCCTCAAACAAGTTATTTTCAATTTTTGCAATTTTAAAAAATTAAAATGTAATTATGTTTTTCTCCCCTCCCTCTATCTCCTCCTATACACACACACACACACACACACACACACACACACACACACACACACACGTATATGTATATCCCCCTTGGTACCTCTCAGTTTCTTGGCCTACTTTTATTATTGTTATATTTATCTATATAAACACATAAATATATAAATACAACCAACTTGCTGTGTCTGTTTAGTACTGGCTGTGTGTATATGATTTCAGGGCTGACCACTTGTTATTGAATAACCAATTAGGGGGCGCCTCCCTTGGGAAGACTAATTCTCCCGCCCTCAGCAGTTGTAAGCAGCCCAGAATTCTTTACCTGGGCACGGAGAGCCATGAGATTTCCCCCTTCCATGTTAGCATGTGTACTGGTGTTGTCATTGTTTGGGTCTTGTTTAGGCAGCCATGTTGTTGAGGTATCATGGCTGCAGCTTCTCTGTCATTTTAGGAGACAGTCATGCGGCTGACTTCCTGGCCCTCTGGCTCTTACCATCTTTCTGCCTCCTCTTCCAGAATGTTTCCTGAGCGTTGGGCGCAGGAGTTGTGTGGTAGATGCGTCAGGTGAGGCTGGCTACCCCATGGTCATTTGCTTTGTGTGTTTTGACCATGTGACAGTCTCTCTGTTGTGAAGACGGGCTTCTTTGATGAGGGTTGGGAGCTACACTTATATGCCGATATACAGAGAAGTATGTAGAATACACGTAGGAATTACAGTGATCTAGTGAAATGCCAGTGGTGGGGTCTCCTCTCCTCTAAGATGTGTGCTCTCACTAGACAGTTAGCTAGGTTTTTCCTACCAGTTATCATTTCTCTTGTTAAGTGGGCCTTAAGTCCAGTTAGAGATCTGTTGGGTACTGCCAAGATAGAAGCACCATTATCTCACCTTTAGAGATAGCTTGCCATGTTGGTCATTGTAGTGATTCCTAAGTGTCACAACCGGGTGGGACCACTGATTGCCTGCTTCCCTTGGCAGCTTGCATAACACGCTTCTGGTTCCATGAAAGCTAGTCCTCAGAAGAAGGAAGGAAGCTTTCAGGTCAGAACTATCTGGAAGCCTTTCGAGTCCTGTGTCCAAAGTATATGGTGTCTTCAGCAATAAGGACTTGTTTTTCATTCCTGGGAGACAACAGGCAACAACAGCAATAGATTATATTATTTTATTAGCATATGTGTATATAATATATTTATATGTATTATATGCCATTTTAAGTAAATATGAAATAATATGATTCCCGTTGGCTTTCCCAGACTTCTTTGGTGTTCTTGATCCCTCTCCCCTCCTCTCCTTCTGTGCTGAACTCTCTCTTCTCTCTCCAATTCAAGTTCCCCACTTTTCCCGTGTCCCCTTCATCTCACTTATATCCTGTTATTCAACTCCCATTTAATCGTATTTAAATTTGTTAAGAAGTTGCACATAAACATCTTCTTTTTCATATTCCCAGATTTCTCTCCATAATAAAGCAGTTATGTCAACCATAATAGTTGTGCTTGTATGCTGAGTTATGAACATTGGGATTTATTTCTATTTCTTCTAATAGGTACTGCCTCTCCTAAGCTTTTGAAAATCTACATTTCCTGAATTGCTACTGAGGTGGTACATTACTATTATTATTATTTGCAATTGTTTTAGCATACGTTTCAATTTTCCACTAACAGAATAAGGACTTACAGATCTTTGCTAATTATTTATGTTTGTTGAACGCTAAACTTTAGTTATGTTTACCATATTTATTCTAGTCTGTTGCACTTCTGCTTATTCAAATAGACTTTGCCATATTTTGTTTTCACTATTATATTTATACAAATATCCATTTTTTCCCCTGAAAACAACTTCAATATTTTCAGTATTTAGAAGTCTTTTTCTTTCTGCAGAAATTCCATATGCTTCCTTCAGTTTATTTTCATTCTTAATCACTGAAGTCTTTAAACCCAGCTGGAATTTTTCTCAGTACATTGTAAGTAATACTAGATCACATTGCACTTTTTTTTCTCAGAAAAAAAAAATACACTGTGGCTGGGGATGGGCTTCAGTGCACAGAACACCTCCATAGCATGCTCAGATCCTGAGGTCGGCCTCAGCCTCAGTAAGACATGTGCAGTGGCACTTGCTTTAATCCCAGCACTTGGAAGGTAGAGGCAGACAAATAGGGAGTTCAAGGTCATCTTTGGCTACATTGCAAGTTCAAGGTCAGCCTGGGATACAGGCTACCTGGTCTCCAAGAAACAAACACAAAAATTCATTGTTCATTCTCTGTGCCCAACTCTGTGCAAGGCATTGCTATGTTTCAGAAGGTAAGAGCATAAGGTATTTTCTGCCCTCAGGGACCTTATACTCCAAAGAATCATACAGGTGGGTATGTTCAGTAATAGTATGTATAGTGCTATGATGTCAATAAGTAGAAGGTATAGAGAGACACCAGGTAGGGTTGTCTAGCTAATTCTTGGGGAGTCACAGAAGATTCCCTGAGGAAAAGAGGTATCTAGTCTGAGAACTAAGAATCAAGGCGTTGACCTGGTAACAAGAAGATGAGGAGGATGCTGTCCCAGAGTGGGCATAGTGAATGCACCATCTGCCCCAGAATGATGTTCTACCAGGGCTAGAGAAGACCAAGGGCTGAGATGATTCCTGTCCTGAAAGTATCTTGAAAAGGAGAAGAAATAACCTTGTTCTCATTGAAGATGGCTAGCAACCTGAATGGTTGTCCAGCACTGTTCTACTGTGCTGCTCTAGTCAACAAAGCATGGGGCTCCTGGTGCATGCAGTCAGGATTGGGCAGAGATGAGACCTTGGAGAAGGGAGAAACGGTCCTAGCAGAGTACTGCAGCCTGCCTCCCTAGTGACCCACACATCTCCTGGCTAGATGGTTCTATCTGTACCTTTTTAAAGGAGAGCCTTTCAGCACAATCAGGTGATCTTAGCTTGCCTGGAATATACTGTAACTCTTCCTTAAAAAGATAGGTTTCATCCTAACACAGTGTCATCTGGAGCAGACTCCACCAACAATCACTGCATTTAACGGGGGAAAGAACATTTCAGCAAGAAAAGGCATGGGAAGAGGAAGTGGTCACCAAAATTAAATGCTGGAAAAGGACAAAGAAAACGAGAAGTGTGGAGTGTTGTCTCTATAGTCATTTGTGGTGTGGGAGTCCACGATTTCAGTTAGTCAGTTCGACAAACTCTGTGCCCGGAAGTGTTTGGAAGGTAATGAGAAAATAGAGACACGAGATATTGGATTTTAGGGCTTTGCAGTAAGAGAAATATATACCATCTGTGGACACTGTGTGGCTGACTCCAGCTTGCCTTGTTTCTGGTTGTAGTCTAAACCATGGGATTATATGTGCTTCAGTTCCAGAAGCATTCTAGAATTGAATTCTAGAGTTCTTTCTCCATAGTGCTAGTCCAGCAAACTTCCCAGTAAAGAGATAGGCATTTAGCAGGTCATATTCTGCACAAAGTATGTGAACGATGGTCCCGAACTATGAAAATGTGTAGTACATACATTGGACAGCCATACATAGAAGCCCTGATTCTAGAATTCCCAATTTTGAAGCAAAGAAGTATGGGCCCCATTATTTGTTTGGCTGCCAAGGATGGAGAAATGATGGATCTGTCTTCTCTCATTTATGGGCAGAGTATAAATATGATTTAAAAATAAAAAACGACAAAAATAAATCTTATAAGCATATCCCTGACAGTCATAGTAGCTGTCTTGAGGAGAACATATGGTGATTGGCTGACTGTGGGCTAATAAACACATAGAGGGAAGTTGAATTGAAATTCAAGGTCATAAATGTAATGATTATCCATTGGATAGCACTATACAGCCTCCCCCCACCACCTCAAGCACTATTCTATGCTTGTCAGAAGTAAACAAGACTGAATAATAAAACATCCTGCAAAATCAAAGCCTGGTGGAAGTTATTAAGCAGGCTCGAATGTAATAGCATTAAAGCCAGAGGGGAGAAATGTAAAAATTATTCTTAGAAAATTTATCTCTGTAGAAGTAGCTTGATATACGTAAGCACAGAAGTTAAAGCAATGAATGCACACAGGAAATTGAGGAAGTAAGAACAAATTAATCCAACCCTCTCATTTTATTGAAGAGGCAAAAAGCCCATGACATGTAATAATTAGCCTATCGTTGGTGTCAAGACTGGAAGTAGAAAATGACAGTCAGACTCCCTGGCAGATGCAGACCCCAGAAATTATTTACTAAGTCATCCAATAAGGAAACATCATCTACCTAAAGGAGTATAAATGAATTGCTTCATAAACTAAATATGCCTGCCACTTTAAATAGATCTGAAAAGGGAAACTAAATTCATATAGCATATAAATTGGGAGATAACTGGATTTTGTAAGGTGATTGTACTTCCTCCAGCAATCAAAAGGAAATTCATTGGATTCCTTTAAATCACATACTCTTCTCTCCCAAAATCTTTTCAAATAAAATGAATTTCACTCATAAACCAGCCAGCATGTAATTTATAAAAGGAATCTACCATAGGAAGCAGAACTTATCTGCAAGTTAACATCCAAATTATAAGCTTTAATTTACATTTTTGTGTGCCATCATGCAGCAGAGCACTAATAAGAATTTATTAGCTTTCCTGAAGATCTGCACCAATCTCCAAGATTAGCACTTAGGAACCAGCGAATGGAATGCTCCAATTACGGCTTTAGCTGTGGTGAGCTTCTGAATGAGCACACCTTCCTGTGCGGCCGAGCTCTGCCCTTGCTGAAGAATGATGTTCAGAATGGGAATGTGCTTGGACTTGACCTCTGCATCGGTGATGTAGATAGCTTGAGAGTAAGTTCTCTTGTTCAAAGTTTTCTATCAGGACTCAGTGTATATGGAAATGAGTTCTGTTTGGCAATCTAGAAAGGGCTTTGTGAGGACTGGTAAAAATTGCCTGAAACTATTTTGAAACTGACTGGTATTCAGTGTGCTTGATAAGGAAAATTTGCTGGATTTTCTTCAGTACTCAGGAACTGATTGAGTGAAGTTTTCTTTTTGTTGTTGTTGTTTTGTTTGTTTGTTTTTTAAATCAGAAGCCTTCCTTCCACCTGATAACACAGGCTCTTTGAGACCAGAATGAGAGGACAATGGCATGTCCATCTTTGTGAACACAGAATCCTGCACGGCATAGTTAAGTTTTAGCATGAGCACTGGGAGAAAACACGTCGGACTGGGAAGGCAGAGATGTTAACCTCTTCTGCCTCTGGCCTTTGGAAAGGCAGGGAGGCTGTGTGGTGTGCAGAATGGGGTGGTAGTGATGGGATGGGGTGGGAAGCATGACCAGGCTGGAAAGAGAAAGCAGGAGGCAATTTAAAGAGAAATTCTTTGCTTTTCTGTTTGAAGTGCCTCTCTTGCCTCTTGGTAAATGCTGGGCCATCACCTGTCTGGATTACATTCCCATCCTATCCCTCTCTCAGTCTTTCTGTTTCTCAATTCAGTTAACTCTCTCCTTAGCTGTCAGATGGCCTGAGCTCTTGTGTTTACTCTCCTTGGTTGGGGTTGGTGTCCTGTGGAGAGCGATAGGTCCTGTAGTCTTCAAGGAAGGGAGATGAACAAGTGGCCCTCCTGGTCTGGCTTGGAACTGAACAGGACAGACATTTTAAGGGCTCGTGGTACTTTAAAAATCAGGTATGGAGACAGACAGACAGACAGACACAGAGAGGACAGTCATGAAAGACGTCATTGATAGAATTTCTGGCCACTCCCACAGCTACATGACCGCACATGTGCTGTACAGTAACCAAGCAAGAGGCTTAGTCATTCCAGGGCTTTGTGTCCTACATAATCCGTGTGCAGCGTGATCATGTGATCATGTAATCTATGCGCATGCGTGGCATAGCTACCAAAGTCCACATGCGCATGTGCGGTCTAAACAAAAGCAGGGTCCATCTTATCCCTCCTCTCTCTTGCTGCACAACCATTTCCATAGGCCTAAGCACTCCCTGTTCCTTCTCTTAATAAACTCTTTTTTTAATTTTTCGAGACAGGTTTTCTCTGTGTAGCTTTGCACCTTTCCTGTTGAAAGGTTCTGGAAGCTCCACTCACAAAGATATGAATCAGAGTCTTTGGGCATAGGCTGGATGCACCTACTGTTTAAAAGCTTCTGGGTGCTGCTAATGTGCAGCCAGGTTTGAGAGGGTCTCCCCGACACCAGACACCTGCAGCATTGGCTTTCCCTGGGGACCTTTTAAATGTTCTCTTAACGTTTTAACGTATCAGTTTATTTGTGTGTGTGTATGTCTGTGTGTGTGTGTACACGTGTGTATGTATGTATGTATGTATGTATGTATGTATGTATGTATGTAATGATGTATACGTGTGGTATGTGGGGACAAAAGGGGATGATGTTAGATGTCCTGCTCTATCACACTCCACCTTGTTCCCTTTGAGCCACGTTCTTTCACTGAACCTGGAGCTAGGCTGGCAGCCAGCACTCCCCATGATCCTCCTGCCTCCTCCCCTACAGTGCTAGAGTTACAGACACACAGGATCTGCTTATCATGTGGGTTCGGTGACTTGAACTGAGGTCCTCTGCTTACACATGAATGGCTCTTACCCACCGAGTGGGCCATCTCCCCAGTCTTACTGAGGGACTTGGTTAGCATGGAGAATCTCAGCCCCAACTCAGACCAACAGAATCAGAGCCAGGATTTTAACAAGCTGATGAACATGGGTGATTCCTGTGGTAAGTGCTGGTAGCCTCGGTGGCTCGTCACAGCAAAGGCTTGACTCTGCATTAGCTCTAGTCTGAGAGGCTCTACATCATACAAACTAAATCCTGCATCACCTCCCTCCACTTCTATTTTGTAATGCTCCATAAGTGACTAGCTCATGACAGAGACAGAGACAGAGAGAGATGCAGGAGCTGTGGGAACAGCATCCATGCTAGGTTGGTCCATGCCTGTAGTGGGAGGTTCATCTTCTCAGGCTTTATCTTCTAGGCATAGCTACAATCCACCTCCACAATCCACATTAAAAAAAAAAAAATTATCTTCATTTCCTCCTACAAAGCACAGAAGCTTAACTCTGGGATTCAAGGTCAGATGTTTGACCTTCAGGGTCCTATCCTTACCCTCAGTTGGGATTACTTTGTTTCTTAAAAGCAGATTTCTTTTCTCAAATAAAAACAAAAATGTATGAGGTGAAACCTATTGGAAGGAAAATGGTACTTTAAAAAATCCGAGGCATTAAATCACTCTTTTGGGGTGATCTATGTTAAATTAAATGTCAACCAAGTCATAGAAATTATCTTTAAAGATGAATGAGACTGCCTTTCTAACTACCAGTGGCCATCCCCTCTGTTATGAAAGCAATGAATTACCTTTTGATGGGAACTGCACAGTATCAGGCGTCTTAATCCACAGTGATGAATAGGGACTGGAAGAGCTTAAGGACTTCACAGAGAGGAAATCCTCTAACATCAGACCTGAGAGCTTGTGGCACACCACATGTTTAGATTTCCCCCTCAAACCTTTATTTCTCACGTGCCTTCCAGGAACACCAGCCTCTTGCTGAATGGTGCCTTCCCTTGCTAATTCAAACTAAAGACAAAGCAGTCTTTAGAATGCTTTCATGCAACGGTACTGGTGCTGACCCTAAGTGAGTCTCCCCAGGCAATTTGACCCCCTTCCCTCCCCACCCTGATTTCCAGCTATCCCCACCCAAATGCCACACTTCACCAGTACCTCTTTCCTGGCTGCCTGGTTGTTGGAATAGGGAGTTGGGATCAAAGAGGATGGAGAGGATTTGAGAAAGTGGGGAAGGGGGGGGGCTGTCTTTCCATGCAAACAAGATCCTCACACAACTTTAGAGTAGGGGTAATGTGAGAGAGGGGAAGGGAAGAGGCCCTAAGGGAGGAAGGCATAATAGGATACAAGTGATAAGAAAGTAGAGACGGGGACTCTGGGGTGGAGAGATTTAAGACGGTGTTGGGTAGGGAGACAGGGGAGAGGAGAGAGGGAAGGGCTAACCCAAACCAAGGATGTATGAAAAGCCTGTGCAAACCACAACTTTGTAACCAGTTAAAAATATTAATTAATGGCCAGGTGTGGTGGAATACGCCTTAATCTCAGCACTCGGGAGGCAGAGGCAAGTGAATCTCCATGAGTTTGAGGTCAGCCTGATCTATAAAGTGAGTTCCAGGTCAGCGAGGGCCACACAGAGAAACTCTGTCTCGAAAAACAACATATATATATATATATATATATATATATATATATATATATATATATATATGTATGTATATATATATGCATAAAGAGATGATTTAGCAGTTAAGAGCACTTACTGCTCTTCCAGAGGACCCAGGGTCCATTCCCAGCATCCACATGGAGGCTCACAACCATCCATAACTCCGGTTCCAGAAGATCCAACTCCTTCCTTGGGCACCAGGCATTCACACAGCGCAAACACATAAGTGCAAGCAAAAACACTCATATACATAAAATAAATTAAATAAACCTTTAAAAATCTACTAAACAAATAAGTTCAAATGGAGGTACCCTGCATGGGTGGATGCTGCTGCTCCCGGGAGCTATAGGCTATTAAACAAAAATCTCAGTGTCATGTTTGGGACACCTCCCTGAATGCTGCTGATGAGAGAGGTTTCAGAAGCCTCCAATGCAGTCTAGGCTATTGTCGTTGCTCTTGGTTTCCCACCAGAGCTTGATAGGAAGACCCTATTGATGATGGCAGCGCACACTTAGGCTATAAGAGAAATGAATCTGGAACTAACCTAAAAAAAACTCTCTCCCTGCTGGCTCGCTTTCATAATGCAGAAAGGTGCCATGCAGGGTCCTGGGAAAAAGTCATCAATAGTCTAACCTAGAGGTGGCCCCTGCATACTGTACCACCAACCTGTCAGGCAAAATGTGTCCACTAGTGCCATAGTGGCATGGAAGCAATTGTTTCTGATTGGACCTGAGACATTCTCATAGGAGTAAAATCATGCCTGGTACGGAAACCCGATCAGAGGCTTATGGCTGTGGAGATCAAAGGACCTAGTGAGAAACCTACTATTGTTATTTTGATAAATGGGCATGCTATTAAACTTCTGAATAAGAAAGTTTATACCCACGGATAAACGCTGCTCTCAAGATCAGAGAAGTGTCTTTTTGCGGTGGGAAACAGTTAATAAAAGAGATTCATAACTGGTCAGGGTGCTGAGAATTAGTGACTGTTGAATGCTCAGCCCCAAATGAGACATCTATATTATTCCACACTCCTTGAAACTTGTGTGGCTCTTCTCTGTTCATATGACACTGGTTTTTGTTTGTTTAAGTCTTTGTGTTTTCTTACTTTTCCATTCTGAGCGTCTTGACCTGCTCATGATCCCAGTGCTGAAGGAGAAAAAACAGCGCCATGCTAGGCCACCAACAATCTTCTTGTCTGTAACCGAGGGGAGGAGTGGAAGGGACAGAGCCTGGAGATTTTTAGCTGTACAGATCGATCTCAGAGGAACCGTGGGGACCAAAAAGCTTCAGAGCAGCAGGCTGAGCAAAGGGATGAATACAGAGGCACCTAGCCACCCTTTCTCGTTGGTTGCTTTCTGAAGGATGGGAAGCTAGTGGATGCTTCTGGGGACTGCTGTGGTGTTGTAAGGAGGACGGTCCCCCTTACATAAGGACACCCGAGCACCGGAAAGTATGAACATTGTATTTCGTGTGACCCAAGAGCAGCTGTGGTCAGGACACAGGAGCAGGAGAGAGAGCAGCTGATACTGGGCTGGGGAAGTGTTGCCTAACTCAAGATGGAATGAGGACTTAAGAAGGATTTGCCAGCCACGTGGCTTAGCCTTCCAGCTTCAGCAAATGTGCTCCTTGTCTTCCCTGTCTGCGGGAGAGGAGAACGGCTTCAGTGGGGAAAGGAGAGGGAATCACAGAAGGGGATAGGGAGAGAAAACTACTGAAATTCATTATATACATGCGTGAAACTGTTAACAAAAACCACAGCAAGGAAAAGATAATCTGTTAGAAATGGTAACGGAAACACCAAGCAACATAAAGGGGGGGGGGGGGCTAACAGCCAATGATCACATGGCAGAGTGTTCAGTCACAAGATTAATGATTAAAGGTTACAAAGCTCAAACACAAATTAACAGAATAAGCTAATTCTGTTTGCCTTAAAACAGAAAGTGTTTATATATTTTGGTCCTTGGTCCTCTAAGAGAAGGTGCCCAGTGGAATGTAATTAAGTCACTCTGCCCTGAACAAGAATTCGTGCTGGGTTCTTGGAGGAAGTTAATTTTGAAGAGAATGGGTTGTTGGAAAGAGTAAGTCCAACCCTGACCTGTTCTGGCTTCCTTTAGCCACGTGATCTCTTCTGTCTACAGTGCCGCTATTGTCCTGCTGTGGGAGCCTCACTCCAGCTGGAATTGATGTGACTACCCGTTTTTTCCCTCTCTTCTTTCCTCCCTTCTTCCCTTCCTTCCTTCCTTCCTTCCTTCCTTCCTTCCTTCCTCTTTCTTTCTCTCTATCTCTTCCTTCCTTCCTTCCTTCCTTCCTTCCTTCCTTCCTTCCTTCCTTCCTTCCTTCCTTCCTTCCTTCCTTCCTTCCTTCCTCTCTTTCTTTCTCTCTATCTCTTTCTTTCTTTCTTTCTTTCTTTCTTTCTTTCTTTCTTTCTTTCTTTCTTTCTTTCTTTCTTTCTCTCTCTCTCTCTCTCTTTCTTCCTCTCTCTCTCTTTTTCTTTCTTTCTTTCCTTCTCTCTCTCTCTCTCTCTCTCTCTCTCTCTCCAGTTATTTTTATAGTCCCCCCCTCTTCTCCTCTCATTCCCTCCCCCTAACTACCCTTCCCCCATCCACTCCTCCCCGTCTCTCTTCAGGAAAGTGACTACCTGGTTTTTAAAGGACCCGCTCTCACGTGTTTTGTTGCAGTCACATAAAACAGGCTAACCCTGACTGGAGGAGGGCACTGAACGACCTCACAGTGATTGATGGGAGATGAAGAACTGTGCACACACGGCTTACTTTTCTTCTTCCTGGTTTATGCTCTGTGGAATTTCTTTCCTCTCCAATGCACTGGAGGCCACATTCCCAGGACAGTGCCCCTCCCTTCTCATGGGGCTTAGATTAGAGTCCTACAGCCTTAGATGAAGTGGAGGAGCAGAGAGTGAGGATAATTAAAACTCTGAATCTGTCACACTACTTGAGACTCATTTTTCTTTTCTCCATCATTAACTGAGCGCCTGTGATATTCCCGGTTCTATGCTAATCTATATCACATCACAAATGGGAAAACTGAGCTTCAGATGCCCCACAACTCCCAAGGTCATCGGTCAGACACAGGAAGAACAGGGGAAGATGCCTGGTCCCCACATCCCTGGTCAGAGTCCTTGCTGTCTTACCTCAAGCCTTCCTTGACCTCAACAAAGCTATTTCATAAACTGTAGTCACTTGCATATTTTCTCTGCTCTATGAACACATGATTCCAGCTTAGAGTAGAAGGGCTTTATCTGTGATAGCCTAGTAACTTTCCATTCCTAGACCCAGGGGACCTTCCTAAGATGTGAGCTATTGGGAATCTCTGCTTTAATTAAAAAAGTTACCCTAGAACGAACAAAATCCTTTGAACATTTCTCCTAACATTAGGCACTGGACACATGAGAAATGCACCTGTGTGTCTTTTGCTTTTGCCCACAATGGGCTAGGCTCTGACCATCCATGCTGTTGGAGGAGTAGATGATGGGTGATGGATGAATGGATAGATTGGTATTTCTCATCACCCATCATCTACTCCTCCAACATCCATCCATTGACCCACTCACTCACTCATTCATTCCTCACTAACAAGTGCTTATTATGACTTCAGAAGTTCACATGGGGGTATGTAAGCTGGATATACTTTTCAATATAATTGGCAAAAGCTACAAACTTTTGTTTTCCTAGAAGAGAGATTGTTGTACAGGAAGAAGTAAAAAGTGACATTTTTCAACAAAGATTATTTGGAGGCCTGAAAAGCAAACCAAAGAAGTGAAGAAAATGTTCGTTTTGAGACTCAGCTGATATGGGGCACAAACCTAGTTCCTATAACTTGCCTTTGGCAATCACCTGCCCTGTGAGAGCCCATTGCCCCAGCTGGAAAGTAGTGTTGATGAAGTGCTGTGGTGTCTTCGGTCATAGGCACTTGGGCAGCCATAGAGCTCCATATTCTGCTCTTGTAGGCAGAGAGGGTGGAGATCTGGGCTGATCTGGAAGTCTCTCTACTTGGCTCTAGAGACTTTTATTTCCAAGACTCTCACAAGCATCAGGCCTTGTTCTTGCATAGACTCGGTGTTGTCAAGATTCTTTCATTCTCTAGGATTGCAGCCAGAGTCCATTAGCTTAGTGGGCTTCTCTGGTACTCTAATTAGCCAGATCATTGGGACTCTGCCTTGGAAGAGCTGTCAGTCAAAAGGAAACTTGGAAGATGTGCAAATGCCTGGAGCGTACGGTACCCAAGGCTGGGGTGGTAACCAAGGGCGATCTCAGCCAGTCAAGCCCACACAGCTTAGCAATGTGGCCAGCTCACCCTCTCCTTCTGCTACTCACTAGCATTAAAATTCAGGCAAGTTATAGAAGTAGTCTGTGCCTCAGTTTCCTCATCTGTCATGTGAGCTTAAGAACAGGACCTAGTTCATAGAGTAGTCAGTCCTGAGGATTAAGTACTGAGAGATGAAAAGTTTGTTAACTGTGTCCAGGACACGGTGAATGTTGGCTTTGGTTATCCACGTCTGCATGTTCTACAGGTGAATTTTCACACTATGGAACTCATGTTCACTGCTTAAAGCAATGAGGCACACATTTCTCTTTTATTTGGGGGGGGGGTCTGGGGTTAGGGGCTTGTTTTATAAAGTGTTATCTGTATCTGAATACCAATATAGAATAATTCTTTTGAGAGATAGCATTGAGTGACTATCCGCACACACAGGCCAGACTTCTCCAGGCTGCTCAGCACCTCATGGACAGATGGTTCCTATACCCCTGCTGCTCAACAAGGGGATCCCATGTTTGTGTCTAGGAACTCAATGAACCCCATCCTAGTCCTTCTGGACTCCCAGGCACGTCTTCAGTTTTGTGCTCCCTTCCCTGGGTTATTTCAAAATGTGTGTTGTTCATACCTCCTAGATTCCAGAAATGGGCTAATTAAACTGGAGACCTTCTAGAAGAATTTGTTCCCGGCTCTGCAGGGTGGCATCTTTACCTCTCTCTCCACACTGCTTCCAAGTCTCTGCTCTGAGGGCGGTGTTTTTTTTTTGTTTTGTTTTTGTTTTTGTTTTTTGTTTTTTGTTTTTTGTTTTTTGTTTTCTGTTTTTTTTTCTTCTCAATTCCCTAGCCTTCCAGGGGCTCTTTCTTCTTAAGTTCTCTGAGCATCCGTCTTCCCAAGTTGTTGTCAGGCACAGCACCAGAGGGAGCAGGGCTGGAATTTAAGTCATGTGACTTCAGGAAATACAAATGGATATTCCCTAGGGAGCTAACAATTGCGTGGCATGCTTGAGAGGCTGGATGGGGAAGTAGGACAGCGGTTGTTAAATGTTGGCAACTTGAAATCAGCCAAGGTGAGAGGATTTACATCCTGGCACGTGGCAATTGCAAAGTCCCCCTACTTCCTTCCTGGCATTTCTGACAAGCCTTACAAATAAGGGGACGACTGGATGGGGAGGCAAACCACAGGCAGTTTCTCAGATGTCTTGAAAGGCTGGCTCTCTGCCATACGTTCTAAAGCTTTTCCATTCCCCAAAACAACAGCGAAACGGCCGTTGGCTGGTGAGATTTCAGTAAGAGCAGACAAATACTTATCTTTGCTGTCCTACTAAACCAGCTCCCCTGGCAACTCAGCCAGATAAATGAGAACAAAGGAGTGAAGTCTCCTAGGACCCATCAAGGAGATATAACTCATTAAGGATCCCAGTGTGGGGTAGCTGAATGCCACTATTATTAAGCAGGTCTATGCACAGACATTTTTGGGCCCAACACACTGCTGGTGATGATGTCCTCTAGGAAGTAGCAGCAGCCCAAAGGACTCCTGTTCTCAAGCCTGAGATCCAAGGTTCTGTTCTCAGTTTCTCCCGCCAAGCTGTCCTGTAGCTTTCCATCTGCTTCTGTATAGGGTCTCCTGAAGAAGAGGATCTGGAAGCTGACTTCCATGACAGTTTTCTTCCCAGGGAACCTTCTATAACCGGGCAGGCAGCATGAGTGGATGCCAGATTCCGTGGTGGAGTGGCGGTGAGCCAGGTGGAATGTTAGTCCCCTAGGAAGGCAGCTTGCTGCTGTGGCTCCTCCCATTCTTGCCCAGATACCCAAGAAGGTCGATGCTGCCCATGTCTGCAGCACAGGCTCATGGATTCAGGGCTGGTAAGGGTGACATTAGAAGCATCTGGGGACAGGTTTGCCACTCCTGGTGTTAAGAATCCAGGCAGACATTAGAAGATTTGGAGCCCAGTGAGGATGAACAATACTCGTCAGCTTTGACCCCCAACTCCCGTACCCCTGGTAGCAGGCTGATTCTAAGGAAGAGGAAGCATGATAGCTGCTCCTCAAGATTTAAAATACCATGTAAAGGAAAGGGAGGAAGATGGCGGTAGCGGAGCTTTGTTGAAGGCCATGAAGAGAAGGCTCTTAGTAAAGCACAGCTATTTTATAGACTTTAATTTTTACATTTAGTCTGTTGTATGACTTTTGGTTGATTGAATGGGCTCTGAAGCATACCTCTGGCCCCTAGTGAGGGAATGCTATTCTATTCTAGACTGCCAAAAGATGGGGCTGGAGAGATGGATCAGAGGGTAAGAGCACTGGCTGCCCTCCCAGAGGAACTGGGTTTGGTTCCCAGTGCAGAGCCCCTGGAACGGACATGGCAAACTGTTGTAAGATGCCGTGTGGAGGCTCAGAACTGAACCCTCTGCAAAAGCAGCGACTGTTTAAACCACGGAGCAGTCACTTAGCTCTCCATCGGCCATCAATAGATGTTCACTAGTTTTATATTTTTGTTATATGATGTAGCCCTGCCTGGCCTGCAACTTGCTATGTAGGCCAGGCTAGCCTTGAGTCTTCCTCCCCAGCACTGGGGAGGGCACCCACCGCCTTCCCCCACGCGTCACCTCTTGACCTCTGACTCGCTCTCCTCTCCCCCTCTTCATCTTCCTTGCAGCTGTAGGAGCTCCAGCTTGCCTGTCCTGCCATGCTTGCCTCTCAAACTCCAATACAACTGCTCTGGGGTTTCCTCCTGAGTCTGTTTTTACATTATTTGATCTAGAAGACTAAGAGCCTGAAAGAGACCCTGTTCTCCTCTGCAGCACAGATTCCTAACAGACAAGTGAGCCCAGTCATATCAGGATCTCTGGAGGTGGCTCCCAGGCCATGAGAGGTTTGGAAATCTCTCCAGGGAATTCCGTAACAGCCAGAATTGAGAATCACCACCATTTCTATGGCCAGACTACCCTGAACTTGATCTTATTTGATCTCAGAAGCTGATCGGGGCAGGACCTGGTTAGAACTCAGATGGGAGAGTCACTGCCCTGAAGAAAGAGGCAGCACACCCAACCCAGAGCTAGCTGGTGGTTCTCATACCGGCATGGGTAGCACAGGCCCAGTGGGACATGAGGAGTTTTGGTTATCACAGCACCCTAGGCTGCTCTAGGTATTTAACACCCGACGCCAGGAGCATCAAAACCTTTGTATTTTGTAGAACGTTCTTTACAATGATAAATGTCAAGTCTCGGAGGAGTGGGCATGCGTGGAAGGTGAAACAGGCTGAATGCATGCAAACCAGTCCTCTGCAGAGGAAGGAGGAGCCACAGTCAGGTTCCAGTTCAGCTTTTGGCAATGTAGCAACAAAATGCTAACCTGCTTGCAGAGGCCTCTCCGCAGTGGCTTCCTGTGAGAAACATGACAGCGGTCTGTGCATTGGGACAAACTACAACACCCTGGGTTGTTTTCTCTCCTTTCTTTTTTGAGAATCTTCTCAACATGGATGCAAGGCATGGCTGTGGAGCCAGATGTGAGAGGTGGAGGAAGAAGATATCTTTGGATGGCTTTGACTATCTTCTCAGTTTTGTGGCCAGACAGAGTCCACAGATACACTTGGTGCCCAAATCAAAACATCATTCTTTATTGTAAAACCTCTTCTCTAGGTCCCAGGCAAACATTTCACCATCACTCACTGGCTCTTTCACCACGGCCAGCCTGTGGAGAGAGTGTGGTGGCAGGCTGTCACTGGGCACATTTTTAGGTCCTGTCCATAACTTGTGGGCCTATTTCTTGACATCAGAACTCTCTTCAGAGACCCTGATCCTCCTTACATTACCATCAGTGGGCTCTGAAAATGTCTGTGAGTTGCTTTGTCTGAAGTCACAGACCTAATGCAAAGGCCATCAGTTAAGGGGGGGGGGGGGATGTAGGTAGAAGTTTCTCTCCTGCCTGCCACTTCCCAAATACCCAGCAGTCACTTCTTAAATAATTGACTCCAAGGCTTAATATTACTTATAACTGCTCTGCCATTTAGCTTAGGCTTATTACTAACTAGCTTACACTTAAATTAACCCATAATTCTTATCTATGTTTAGCCACATGGTTTGGCACCTTTTCTCAAAACTGCATACTCTTCTTGCTTCCTCTGTGTCTGGCTGGCAACCCCTTCACTGCCCTCCTTCCCAGCATTCTCAGCCTATACTTCCTGCCCAGCTGCCAGCCAATCAGCGTTTTATTAAACCAATTTGAGTGGCATATCTTTACAGTGTACAAGAGCATTATCCCACAGCCTGGGGGTCTGTGACTTGCAAGTAAAAAGCTAGGTCAAGGAAGGTCTCAGTCCTGGCCACTGTCTACTTATTTGAGGAAGTTCTCAAAATATAGTAGTGTCAGGTTCTTGTCCTAAATCATTCACATCAGAATTTCTGCCAGGGTCCAAGCATCACTAAGGTCCCCAGGTTTGGTGGCCATACCTTAGGACAGCTTGAGTAGCTTCCCATTGAACCATCTCCCTTTGGGTGTGTGGAAACTTAGACCCGCCTCTAACCACCAGAACACAGCAAAGGCTGTCATTCTCACGGGAGTTACATTACATGGTCAAGGTCAAGGGCTGTTGCAGACATAGCTAAGGTTCATAGTCAGTTGACTTTTGTTTGGGTAGTGAATAGGGATTATCCTGAGTGGAGCTGACATCATCAGGTAAGCCCTTTCTGTAGCTGTCTTGAGGAAGTCAGAGACTCCCTGCCGCTCTGGCTTTGAAGAAGTAAACTGCCCAAGGTCAGCAGTGACTCAGAGAACCCTGAGATAACTTCACCAAGCCTTTGGCCATTTGGGTCACAATGTAGAAAATGAAGACACTAGGGGATTCAAAGGCCCAACTACGCTGAACGTCCCTGGACTATAAGAGCCTATCCAATTCGGGGACGGACTGGGGAAATGAGGTTTTCTTTTGGTAAGCATTATTTATTATCCAGAATTCTGAAAGGAGACAAAAAGATGACTGTGTGTCTTTCTGATGTCATTATTAATTGGCCCAGTTCAAGGTTCAATTGTCTAGGGCTGTGAATCAGCATTTGCCTTTATTATTTGGGTATATCCTAGTTACTATGTTAACATGTAGATTTTTTTCCATCCAATAAAAATGCATCCACCTCATAGAAAAAAATAATCCCAAAGGTCATACATAGTTCATCACATTGTTGTATGTTTGCCAGTTTTGGTAACTGACTTAAAATTGTATCCTGAAATTTGTCATTAAATTATGAATAAAGACCCTTGCATGGTCTTAGAGCCAGCCTTACTAATAATGAATGATTCCTTTATTAACTAATTAAAAACAGCTGTGTCACATGTTCATTTTATATTTGTATCATATCTTCAACTTTCTGACAATTAGACCTCATCAAGTCTACAAGCTGATGTTCTTTAATTTGATTTATTTTTAATTTTTAGGGTTCTTCTTTGCTTTATATATTTTTGAAATTATAATTTAATTACAGCATTTCTCCCAGCACTTTCCTACCTCTAAAATCTCCCATATACCCCTCCCCATGCTCCATCAAACTCATGGCCTCTTTTTTCATTTATTGTTGTTGTATGCATATATATACACATATCTATGTATACATATATGTTTCTAAATACAACCTGTTCAGTTGTATAATGCTACCTGTTTGTGTGTTTGTGTGTATGTGTATGTTTGTGTGTCTGTGCTTGCACATGCTTGAGCACACATGCAGGTACACATGTCCATGTTCATACATGTGAAGGTCAGAATAAGACACTGGGTGTTTGCATGTATAACTGTTTGCCTTGCTGCCTTGAAACAGGGTCTGTCACTGAACTGGAAGTCTGAGCTAGGCTGGCTGGCCAGCAAGCTCTTGGGATCTCTACCTGCTAACACTAAGGTTATGGGCACATGTGGCCATTCCAGGCCTTTTACATGGATGCTGAGGGTTTACATTCTTGGGTGCTCATGCTTGCAGAGCTGTCTCCATAACCTCAATTACAGGTTCTTAAATTCACCATCTTATTTGATGCTGCAGAGCATGAGCTGAAAGCACCCGCTGAATACCCACTTCACAGATGAAAAAAAATTGAGTCTCAGGGAATATCATAAAGTAGCAGCTTTGGCAGTACTCAGATTCCTGTACTCTGGGTCTGATGTTTTCTTTCCTTTCTGTCTCTGTCTCTCTCTGTCTCTGTCTCTCACTTTCTCCCTCCCTGTTATTCTTCAAGAATTCATACAATACACTTTGATTGTGTTCACCCACTCTCCCACCTCCCCCCAGATCCACCCCCACCTCCCCCACCTCCATACTCATCTAACTGTGTGTCCTCTTTTTTTTCTTTTTTTAAACAATCAGGTCCAGTTTGTGCTGCCCGTAACTCTTGGATGTGTGGCCTTGCCCTGGAGCATGGTCAGCCCACCGGGAGCCACACCCTTAATGACAACCGACTCCTCTGTCAGAAGCCACCAGTTGCTCCTCAGCTAGGGGTGGGACTCTGTGCTCATCTCCCCTCTCCAGGCTGGATTATTGTCTGGATTGAGTTGGTACAGGCCTGGTGTATGCTGTCACAACGACTGTGCGTTCAGACATGCAACTGGCCTGCCATGTCCAGAAAACATGTTCTAATCCCCCGACCCTCTGCCTCGTACCGGCAGCAGTCTCTGAAGCATGAAGCACTCTTTCATACTTAATACTTCCTTCATACGACCATCTCCATTCTAAAATGTTGGAAACCGAATGCAGAGTTTATGCAACGTGCCCCAGATTACAATGACTGAGTCAGCATTCACCGGGCAGTGCCATCCCGGCAGCTGTGCCCCCAGGCTTAGGCAATGGCTCTGCACAGGGCTTCTGGAGCAATGGCCTGCTGGCCCTGACTCCCCACCGCCACCTGGAAGGTTAGCCTGAGCGATGAAGAGGTTGACAGTGCTCTGCTGTGAGGTCTCTGCGTTGAAGAGATTGAAAAGCTCAGCCTAGGACAGATAAAGGACCATCAACTCAGTTCTCATGGTGTCCTTTATTTTACACAGGGACAGCTTAGGTGTCTGCAAATGATTATCTGCAAATTAACTAGCACTGGGATGGAGGGACTAACCAGAAGCTGTCCATCCATGTAGATGCTTTGATGATGAGTGAGAGGAAGCTATTCTTTCTTCTAAGAGAAAGACATGGGCACCAGTTTACAGAGGCAGTGAGCTCATCCAAGCACATAGAAACATAGTTGAACTGCAAGAGTTTTAGAGTCAAGAGGGACGGTTTAGTCGATCAAGACCGGGAAGTGACTCAGTCACACATGTGTGCATCTCGAAGTCCTCCAATTG
The DNA here is from genome assembly GCF_049852395.1 of Peromyscus maniculatus bairdii. Lineage (NCBI taxonomy): Eukaryota > Metazoa > Chordata > Mammalia > Rodentia > Cricetidae > Peromyscus > Peromyscus maniculatus. The sequence goes on from NC_134854.1 coordinate 72,481,009, forward strand.
TTCTGTGCCATCTATAATTTCATTTTACCTAGATCCAAATGTTTTCCTGTCAGAACCAACTTTTGAAGTAGCTGTTACAAGAAAATATACCTTTCATTTGCCTGTAAATGAGTCCTCTGGAGCATTCAGGAATGTGGTTTGCAGGGCCTGGATCCATTATGCCATTCATGATGTGACAGACGTTGAGTTTTCTTTCCAAATTAAAGAAATCTGCCACTGTATCAGCAACTGGGGTGAAGCCTGGGGCAGCACTGTGACAAGGAGCCCTTCTAAGAGACAGAAGGAGCCTGAACCCAGTCTTCTAATTCACACACAGGAGCAGAATCATTGCTGTAATCTCATCTCATGTGAAAGTCAAGTGGAAAATTCTTCTTTAAAAAGTTACAAGCCAGAAATGCTTCCAGGTGAAAGGGGGCCAGATTTAAAGGTAGTCCCCAGGTCCCTTGGCACATGACAGGAAGACAGTGTAAGCCACTGCAACACTTAATTTTCCACTGAAGCTGTGTTTCCTGGTCTATGTTTTCCGTGAATGCCTGTTACACTTAAGTGGATTTCCCTCTTTATCTCGGCCATCTAATTTCCCAGCTTATTTCTAAACCAGCCTGCCCCAGAGGCATAAGGAAAGGTAACATTCAGCAGCTTTTCTGAAAGAACAGTTTTAAAAAACATGGTTCCCTGAACTGATTCTCTCTTTAGGACAGAAGATACATTTATAAATCTGCCTCCATGGACAAAAGTTTCTGGAAAGAGCCACACCTTACACAGGATCTTCTGCAGCGATGGTAGAGAGGTTGGGATGTTGCAGATCCATTTCCAATGGACAACTTATTTGGGCCTATCTTAACCCCCTTCATAGGCACTCCTTGCCTAACCTAACACCCTTTGGACTAGCAGCTGTAACTTTGGGGGATGTAGTAACAGACCCCTAGCTTCCACCAGCCTAAAGGTTAAGACCGCCATTAGACGGCACCTGACGTCCACACAGAGATCCTCTGCTTTGGCATCATCGCCTACCTGACGGCTCCCCCAGCAGATTTGAACAGTACCTTGATTTATGGCTTTCTTTGTTTTCTTTCTATAAAAACTCCACAACACTGTCACTGCATTGGAACATGTTATGAGGCCATGGTCACTCCTATTCTGCTCCGGAGTAAACTGTCTTTTATCCCCTTAAAGGTGAGACTTGTGCTTTTGTGCCGATATCTCTCCCGTTAAAAAGCTCTCATGTCACTCTGCCTCCTGCTGCAAAGGCAAGTCAGAGATGTCGTCGCTCTGCATCTTAACCCACAGCGCTAAACTCAATCAGGTGTGCTAGGTTGTGATTCCATACAGTAGGATGAATCTTGTTAGAGAACAAAGTAATGGGTTCACAGATACTTATGGCCATCCGATGACTTCCGCCATCAAGAGAAAACAGTCCCATTACAGCAAGGTGTTGTCAGCCACCTGTAACCCTTTGTCTAACCCCTGCATCCATTCACCTATTGCTTTCTTTCTTTCTTTTCCTTCCTTCCTTCCTTCCTTCCTTCCTTCCTTCCTTCCTTCCTTCCTTCCTCCCTCCCTCCCTCCCTCCCTCCCTCCCTCTCTCTCTCTTTCTTTCTTTCTTTCTTTCTTTCTTCCTCTCTCTCTCTCTCTCTCTCTCTCTCTCTCTCTCTCTCTCTCTCTCTCTCTCTCTCTCTCTCTCCCTCTTCTCTCTGTAGCTTTGCTTTTTAAAAAGTGGATAAATGGAATCAAACAGCATTTCGCTTTTTGTCTAGTCTCATTTCTTCAGCTTAGTTAATATATCTGAGATTGTTCAGTCACTGTTGGTGTTCATAGATTGTTCCTTTTGTTGCTGAAGGACACATCATTGCTCATCTACTCATCATTGAAAGGGCATTGAGACACTTTTGTTTCTGGACATCATGCATAAAGCTGTTGTAAATGTTCATGCATAGGTTTTGACATGGGCTTAAGTTTTCATTTTTTTAAAATAAATATATAGAACTGAGGACAGAAGTAATATGTTTATCTAAAGAAACTTAGGGTAGGGGGAGAGATAGCTCAGTGGTTACATTCAGTGGTTAATTGTTGCTCTTTCAGAGGACCCAGATTTAATTTCCAGCATCTATATGATGGCTCACAACCATCTGTAACTCTAGTTCTAGGTGATCTGATGCCCTCTTCTGGCCTCTTTGGGCACTAGGCACTCACATGGTACCCAGACACACATGCAGGTAAAACACCCATACACATAAAATAAAAATAAACAAATCTAAAAATGAAAACAAACTTAGGGTGACTGTGAGTTTGTATTTCTACCAGCAACAAATGTGAATTCCCATGGCCTGTACCTTCATGTAGCCTGTAACTTCCTATGACCCATAGCTTCCCAAGGCTCCATGTCATCAAGTAAAGTTCTCTTATATTCCCAGTTTTCCTCAGCAAAAAGAATTTCTTGCAAAAAAAGGATTTTTTTGGCAGCAATGGATGTTAAAATTTTATCAAATGATTTTTCTGCATCTATTGATCTGCTGGTTTGTTATTTTTTCCTTTAGTCTATTAGTACTATGAGTAATGTTTAATTTTAACTGTCGAACCAGACTTGAACTCCTAGGGGATGCTATTTATTTCATAATGTTGTAATCTTTCCTGGCAGGAACAAAGATATTCTAATGAGACAACTGTGCCCCTCCCATTGGCTATTAGAATAGTAAATTAATGGGCTTCAAGGAATTGAAATTTCCTCAGGAATCTCATGTAGGAGGCAGAGAAAGCTGAAGTCCAGTGCTAGCCAGAGGGGTGTGTGTGTGTGTGTGTGTGTGTGTGTGTGTGTGTGTGTGTGTGTGCTAGCAAGAGGGATGTGTGTGTGTGTGTGTGTGTGTGTGTGTGTGTGTGTGTGTGTAGAGGGGGAGGGGGGAGGGAGGGAGGGAGGGAGAGAGAGAGAGAGAGAGAGAGAGAGAGAGAGAGAGAGAGAGAGAGAGATTCGTTTTATCAGTTCTGTCCCTCTGTTCCTCTAGAGAACTCTTGACTAGTACATTCAACATGGCCACATTATGAAGAGAAATGAGGTCCAGTGACCTCCATTTTCCAGATCCTGACATAAGGCACAGGTTTAAATAAAAGCATGAGGTATGCATAACTAAGCAGTCTTTGTCAGGGTGTAGTTCTGTCCATCATTGATCTACCATTATCTCAGCTCCAGTCTGCCCTGCAAGGTGGTAAGTTGTCAGAATTGTGTGAACTCTCTCGGGGGGGGGGGGTAAGTGCTCCCTCTTTCTGGCACTGGACTTCAGCTTTCTCTTCCTCCTACATTTCAATCAGGAGATTCCTGAGGAAATTCCAATTCATTGAAGCCCATTAATTTACTATTCTAATGGCCAATGGGAGGGGCACAGTTGTCTCATTAGAATATTTATATGTATCTATATATATATGGATTTATTAGAGTAGCTTATAGACTGTGGTCCATCTAGTCTAACAATGACTGTCTGCCAATGGAAAGTCCAAGAAACCAGTTGTCATAAAGTCCATGAAGTTGGATGTCTCAGCATACTCCAGAACCCTGAAGAAGTCGGCTCTAATGCCCATGAAAGGATGAACTTGCCAACAAGAGCAAGCAGGCAAAGAGCAAAAACTTCCTTCTTCCATGTCCTTTATTTTGGCTGCTACCAGAAGGCATAGCCCAGATTAAAGGTGGACCATCCCACCCCAAAAGATCCAGATTAAAGGTAGATTTTCCCAGGTCAACTGATTAAGAAAAATCCCTCACTGGTATGACCAGCCTCTTGGGTTTTAGTTACTTCCAGATATAGTCAAGAATACAACCAAGAATGACTATCACGTTGAGTAAATTTCCTTTCTCTACTTCACTATTGTTTACCTCTGTAACTGGGGTGTTGAGGATGCGTAGCTGAGCGTAGCTTGTCAGGGCTGTAGGAGTCCAGGCTTCTACCCTCCAACTCTGGGGACATTGTATTAATTTCCTTATTCACTGTTGGGTTGGATTTACTCTCTTCTTTGAGCAATACACAACTGTTAATGACAATACTGTCTGTTGTTTTTCTACTTAGTAATGTTTTGTCTGTTTAGGGGTTCTGCTTCTTGACTTCTCTAAGATTAGCGGTGGTATTGTTTGTTTGAGGCCTGATTCTTTGGTTGTTGTTTTGCTATGGGCATATGGACTCGATGCCCTGGAGTTCACCAGCTTGCTAACCACGCTCTAGAGGGCTTGTCTTCGGCTCTCAAGGGTCTCTAGAATGGTTTGTGTCCCCAGGTCTTGGGTCCAAGAGACATTTTGCAATGTGTTAACTGACTAAGTGCTTGTTTTCTGTAATCCACTGGCTCCTTTAGTCCTTATTATCGTCCCATATTTAATCCAGGTAACCAAACCCGGGAGGATTTAAATAACTCATGGACATTACAAATGGCAGAATCAAGATTAGAATTTAGGTCTGTGTAACTCCAAAGCGCTCACTGTTAACCATGCTACACTGCAGTGAGGTAGACCAATGCTGTATTGATCTCTATCACACACACACACATACACACACACACACACACACACACACACACACACACACACTCCCATCCTTTTTCTGAAGCTGTATTTCAGGAAATTGGTTGTGGCATTTGTGGCAGTCAGTTTTGAGTTGTATTTGGATAGAATAACATTGGGAAAGAGTTTTTTTTTCTAAGTTTGAAACAAGTGCATAGTTACTCTGTACTCACTTCATTTATATGTTTTCCTTTTGCCTTCTTCATTGGTAAAGAATGGGATTATTGCTGTACAGGAAGTTATACCCAATGCTGGCCTCAGTCAGCTACTGTACTGTGTCATAGACATAACCCATTGTCATGTGGGTCATTGTAACAAAGGTGTGAGGACTACTCTTCCAACCATAGATGCCTGTGAGGGCATGATCCAAAGTGAATCTTTTCCTTTAATTAGCATATGAATATATTTATAAATAAATGCAATGGGGATAGCAAGGTAAGTTCTTTGCTGAAAGAGAGAGTGGCATTATTATTCTCAAGATAGACATGCTTAGTCCTTACTGCTGTGGATGAATGGGACAATTAAATAGTTTCCAACTATTGGTGTGTGCCTGGAGCTGTTCACCATATAGGAAATCCCAAGGACCCCGAACATAAGGATGTTCACTGTATATAGGAAATCCTGAAGACCCCGGAACACAAGGTTCCTCTTCTGAATAGGCAGGATGCTCACTGTATATAGGAAATCCTAAAGACCCAGAACACAAGGTTCTTCTTCTGAATAGGCAGGATACTCACTGTATAGGAAATCCTAAAGACCCAGAACACAAGGTTCCTCTTCTGCATAGGCAGGGTGTTCACTGTACATAGGAAATCCTGAAGACTCCGGAACACAAGGTCTCTCTTCTACGTAGGCAAGATGACTGGAGACAGGGAGGAGATTAGCTGCAGGGCAATCTCTTGCCGCTAGAGATGCGTGATATAAAAGGAGACTCTTAAATGTGTTCTGAAGTTGGGAAGATAGCTCAATCAGTAAAGTGTTTGTCTTACAGCATGATGACATGAGTTCACAAACTGTAGGCATGGTGGCCCAAGCTTGCAGTCTCAGCACCATGGAGGCAGAGACAGGAGGACCCTGGGCTCACTGGCTAGCTAATCTAGCCCGACTGGTGAGCTCTAGGCCAACGAAGACCCTGTCTCAAAGGAGATAACAGCATTTCTGAAACCTTCTGCCCTTCACACCCATCTGCAAGCAAGTAAACACACACACACACACACACACACACACACACACACACACACACACACACGCAAAATGTGTCCTTAGACTCTTTCAAGTCTTGAGGGACACTTACAGGTAAATTGATGGGTTTGGACTATTTCCATATTCATCCGAGGTCTCACATTCTTTCTACTTCTATTGGTTCATAAAGTACAGTGGAGTTGCCCGGAGCCTGCGTAATGTGGCGGTGCCACAGACTGAACGTGTCTCAGCCCACTAGCTTTCTTCTGGACATGTCTGGTCTGTGTCTAAACTTTCCCTTTTACAAAGACACTAGTCATTTTAATATACAATAAAATATTTTTTATATAATACAAAATTAGGGGCCTGTCGATTCTAGTCTGATCTCATCTACACAACCCCATTTCCATGTAAGGCCAACATTTCCCAGGCTCCGATAGGACTGAAATTTTGAGGGCCTCTAAAGGCTTTGGGGTGGCAGAGTGTCTGATGCAGGTCTGGAGCAGAGCACATCTCCAGCGCACTGGGAAGCCAGCAAGCTCTGGGATGCAGGGGCCTGGTGTTACACAGTTGGCTTCCTTTACGAACCTTTGGATGGGGGCTCAGGAAACCGCACTTAACAAGGTTGCTAGCTGCCTACCAAGGACAAGGTGGAGAGGGCTGGCGTCTCCCCCGTCGGCTGACCCTTGGTGTGAGCCAAAGAGAGACTCAGAGTAAAGCCAGGCACGAGGCACACAGTGGCACCCAGCTCTTTAAGGTCTAGAAAGTCTCAAATCTCTGAGAGAACCGGAGTCCTAATTAGTGCCTGGCCATAGGCTGCTTGAAAGGTGAGAACTCAGCTACCATTCCTGAGAGCGTAGGCAACGGAATAACTGGGCTTCCCATTCATATAATAAAGGGATGTGTCTCTAAAGTGTTTCTGCTGATCCATTCATTTCACATACCTGTAAATTCCCTTAGGCCAGTGAAAGCCCATTTCTAACATTCATTCCGCTCCTTGTCAAGTCTCTTTTTCACAATGAGGCCAATGTCGGATGCTCGCTTTCCTAATGAACACAGTGCAGGGCACTGACTGTGACACGGAGGATGATCAAGTAAGGGCTGGGTTCTCCTCTGGAAGGAGGAGTTCTGGGAGATTGTGAGCGAGCCACCTCACAAACGAGAGATCTCTCTTCAGGCAGTTGAAGATTTGTGAAGTCAAAACCTAAGCTAGCTAGCGATTCATAATATCTTCTCTACGTTGAGGGATATTCTAAAGCGACATTGTGAGTGGCAGTGGCACCTGCTGTTGAATACTTTATCACGGAGTGACCTTTCGGCAGCAGTTTCCGTTACTACCTACTTTCTTCTGGAAACTGCTCCTCGCCTTGAAATCCATGGAAAATGGCATCTGAAAGCTTACCCCCCCTGGGACACAGCTGGGGGGTGGATGTGACCCCAGGCATGGCCAGTTATTCTCTTCTCACAAGGAACTGGGGACTGGGCTCAGAGGAGAGCTGGTTCCTTTGCGGCAGCTGGATCCCTGGGCTCCCAGTTAGGAATGAAGGAGTAGGTGTGGCCAGTCCGGAGGGAAGGGGAAGAGCAAAGCCCCAAGCAAAGACCAAGACCAGGACCTGAGGACACATGCAGGCCCATTCCTGCAGGACATGGCATCTCCCAGCCTGGAGGATTTGGTTAAGACCAGGACCTGAGGACGCATGCAGGCCCATTCCTGCAGGACATGGCATCTCCCAGCCTGGAGGATTTGGTTAAGACTTGAGACGCTCAGAGGTCAGCTCAGCCCAAGGCTCCTCTTGGTTAATGCTTAACCCACTTTCTGATGTTTGCAACCCAAAGAACGGAGTTCTGGATACCAGGCATTTTGCTGAGCATCACAGACATACTTTTGAATCTGTGAATTGCTCTGGTGGGTGTACATCATCTTCTCCACGTTCCAGAGGAGGGATGCATTTCAGACTTTGAACGGTTGGCCTAGAATCACGTAACGGATCCCACATAGCCTTAAGAGTAGCAGTGTCGGTATTTGCATCCTGAATCTCTGACTTCAAAACCTCTGCTCTTTTGTGCTCACTGTCCATACTGAATTAGTTCAAAGGTCAAACCTGTCCCACTTGACACTTAAATTTGGTTCCTTAAACCAAATTTCCAAATAAACCACTTATCCCATCACTCTACTTTCTGGGGCTGTATTTGCCTAGACCCAAACAACTCACTGCCTTTTCTTTTCTACACCTTAATAAACTTTATCAAAATAATCTTTGGTGCCTTTATTCTGTGAACTTGGAACTGCAAGGCAGTGGCTGTATTCCTGTCCCAAGTGGGGAGAGGGGAGCTTTCCTGGCTGCCCTCTCTGCGGTCTCCACAAATAGGCCTCATTTACATTGTATCAGAAAGTGTTGTACCCTCTGAGAGGACAGACTCCGTGACCACGTAGAGGGAGCTGCAGACACTTTGAGTCGGGAAGCTCTTTCTTGGGAGAACTGCCCCAGGCCAAATGTATTGTCGAACTGGCAATTCTCTCTCCTACGAACTCCCCTTAGCGCACAGCCAAGATCAAGCTGATGGGAGAGCAAACGCTAGATCTACTGAGGACTGGCACTCTGGCACCTTTTACCGAGGACTGGCACTCTGGCACTTTTTGTAGCCACAGTTCTCCTTGGGATTTGGCTGTAGCCAGACCCTGCTGAGACTGCATACTTTCTTAGTGCCCTTCTCTGATTCAACCTGCTTGTTGCTTCCAGTGTCGAGGGCCCCTTCCCCCGGAAAACTTATCTCCAAGAGTCTTCACCCCAGGCTCTGCACCTAGAAAACCTAATCTAAAGCAATGGCATTTACGGGGTTTCCTTTGGAAGGGCTGGGATGGAGACTAACATCTCGGACACTTCCTTGGGATGGTGGAGGACAAGTTTGTGAACACTAGACGTTCTTAAGAGTGAAGGGAATAAGAATGATGAGAGAAGGCAGCGGAAGAATGAAGGAAAACAAACAAACAAGCAAACAAACCTCTAACCAGGGAACCTTTGCTCTGTGGGCCGCCGGGTGCCCGGAACAGATGTGAGCTCGCGTCAATCCTCTGTCTCCTCACGCTCCAGGAGGAGGTATTTTGAGGCTGTTGCAGCAGACACTCTTCTTGGATCTTGAGTCCACCCCTCCCATGCTTCCGGGTTTGGTCTTATTTTTAAACACGAAAAAGATTGCCCTGAACTTACTTCCAGTCAGATTCAGGGGGGCCTTCGGTTCCTCACGGAGATTTTGCGCTCCTGCAGCTCGCAGCTGGCATTGCTCATTCTTCCTCAGGACAATTAGAGCGCCGGCGCCTCTGCAGTGAGGCATTTGTAGGACGATTTGCCGTGCAGCTGAAGGAGGGTCTAGAATTAGTCATTTCCGCTGCCGAGAACACGCAGAGCTACCACCTAAGAAGGAGATGTCTGGGACGCAGGGGGACACGAGGCTCTTTAGGTGGCAGCGAGTGGCTCAAAGCGGGCTGTTTGGTCAGTTTTCCCGTTGAGGGCCTGAAAAGGCTGTATGAGATGATACTGTTGGGGCTTTAGCACAAGGCTGGCATGAAGTTATCCATGATGATGGATGGCTTCCGGGCCTCTCCGGTATTGACCCCACAACCTTGTTGTCTCATCCCCTTTCACCATCAACTTGCTGGTATTGCAAGGACTTAAAAGCAGCCCCCATTCCAGAGAACGACCCATAATCATCCCTCTTTGGTCTTGGACCTTAGACGCTCTAGTCTGTCGGACCTACCCTAGTCGCTGATTTCAGCAACTTATAGCTGGCCTACTGGTTTAAGCAGACACACTTCTTGCTTCTTGGTTGCTGATACTTACCTTGATCTGGATACGAGCTCAGAACTGCGGTAAATCCCGCTCCAGGGGACTTGACATCTCTTCTGACCTCCACAGGGACATACATTCATGCCATGCTCATATGCCCCCATCCTGCATATACACATAATTAAGAATAACACTTAAAAAAAAAAAGAAAAAGAAACGTTGTATTCTGTAGTCCTTAGAAGTGGCAGGTCTGTGAGCTAATGGGAGATAGCTTTTGACTTTGGGCCTAACACTTTACTCACAGTTCCTGTCTTTGAAGTTCTCTGAATTTTCTACCTCACAGGCCACTCGGGTGCACCCCTCCCCCACTGATTCTGGTATCCCGTTACACACTCTGTGTGGAAAGTAAGATTCTGATCTCAGATGCCTTTTGCTAGAGCATTCGGCCCTACCTGAGAGAGAGTTAGCCATGGAACCCCAGACAAAGGAAACTTGAAAGAAATCTGTGTTTATGTATTCTTAATAATAATAATAATAATAATAAACCCAAACAAAACACTGTTCAGCTCTACTGGTGTTGGAATTTTCTCTCCCTGGCCATTTTGTTGGAAGCAAGAAGCTAGGCGCCAGCCTGGGCATCCCCATTTGAGTAGCTGTGGCGGCAGCCTGTGTGGTTAGGATTTGGGTTCTGTTTGCTTTGCATTCAGACAAGACAAGCAGTGCAGATGTCTCGAGGATAAGTGGGGCTCCACAAAGGAGTTGTCTACCAAATGGGGGATAGTAACTTTAAAAGCTGCAAAGGTCAGTCAAAACAGAACACCGCTGGGACAGGACCTTTATACCGAGTAAATCAAAGTTTTCAGTGAAGAAAATAAAGGTCCCAGATACTGCATTTGTTCACCGAGACTTCTTGTAAGGAAAAGTGTGATGAGATGAATAAAGACCATGGCCTTAATGTCCAAGAACATTTAATGCATGTTTACTGGGGTTATAAGAAACAAAACTATATTTTCATTTTTATTTTTTATATCCCTTTGAGATAGAGGGTGGGAAAGGGGAGAGGCATTGGGATTAAAAGTAGGGAATAAAGCTTGTTTATCTCTAGGTATCATTAATTCCTGTTTGTGAGTTAATAGTACAATAAACGCTGATTTCATTCATAACTAAGTGGGGCTCTTTATGCTTGAATGAAAAGCACATGCTCTTGCTCACGCAAAGCTCTATTGTGAATGAAATAAAATTAGCCTTTATTGTTCCAGCAACTACGTATTAAGCAAAGGCCCCAAATGAAGCTTCTGAGTGTGGGGAGCAGAAACCCGGAATGCTAATGTGCTAGGACTTGGTGTGGTTTCTTTGGATGGGCTGGGGCTTCACAGAGGTAGACAGGCTCAAGGATAATGCCATGGCTACTCCATAATCCCTCACTGGGGAGGCACCAGCACACAGACAAGCCTTAGGCCTCTTCACAGATTTAGAGAGCATGAGGGATCAGGAGTGCCTGAAGCAGCTGCAGCCATGTTTGAGACTTGGGCTCACCTCTAGGTTGGAGAAACCAACAGGAAGTGTTACAAGTGCTGAGCCAGCAGGTATCTTTGAACTGTCTCACAGGTGACCACAGCTCTGGGGGGGTTACAGAGATGACACAGCACATGTCGCATTCCCTTCGGCTGCAGGGTTGTCCAGCCTTCGACCCTGAGGCACATGGTGGCTATGACCCGGATGTTTTTATACCATGTATAAAAACCATATATACAATGAGACCTCCATAGACATTTGAAAATAACCATTTCTTCTGGTTTGTATGGGGAATGTGTGTAAATTGCAAATTAAAAAGGAGACTGTGAGCATCTTCCCACTTCCTTTAGAGACAGCCTCTGTGACTTAGGTCACACCAAGTAGCATTGTACCTAGAAGAAGGTAAGGAGGCAAATAGTAGCTGCAAACACTTTGTATGAAACTTTTCTTTCCCCTTTTTTTTCTTAAATATATGCAAGAAGGCATGGAATGAATAAATAGTTAAGATGCATTCACTAATACCAGGAACTTTGACATGGAGAGGAGAGAAAGGACCTATGGTGAGGATCAGATCCAGTTTCTTGCTCTTGGGGATTTTAGTGAAACATACAGACAGGGAAATGGGCCAGGACAATGTGCAGAGAGGTGACCCAGAGCAAGCTGTGTGGAGAGGAGCAGGTATTTTTATCCTGGTTGAGGCCATCTGGAGAGACTGACATCCACCTTCAGACTGGAGTGGTACCCAGGGACTGCAGAGCTAGTGGAGCAGAGGTGAGAAGAGCCTCTCCCCCAGAGAAGACAGTCTGTGCTGAGATCTGGGAGTGAGCGCACACTGGAGCCTGTTCCTGGAGCAGATGAGGACTTCTAAAGCCCAGTGTAAGCAGTGGACTAGAAGAGGCCGATGGTGTGAGGGCTGGAGAGCAGAGTAGGAAGAAGGAGGAGTGGAGGCAGAGTCAGCAGGGGTAGTGGGCAAGGATGCTGGACTCAGGAACAGGGACAGCCTTGTGGGACAGCTTGAAAAGGTCCCCTGCAGGAGCACTTAGATTTTAACCTGAGGGTACGTGAGAGCCGCTGAATTGAGCAAAGAGGGCCACAGCCTGACTTGTGCTGTAGGAGTATTGCTTAAAAGTGATGCAAAAATAAGTTGCCAAATAATAAGTAAGGTCACTTAATACACCAGTATAAAATCATAAAATGAGCCTGCCTTTGAGCTGGGGATAGAGCTCAGCAGTAGAGAACTTGGCTAGCATTCAGTTCCCAGGGCCGGCTTGTCAGCTTGTCTCCTCTCCCTCTCCCCCACCTCTGTGTCTCTGTCTATTTCTCTCTCTCTCTCTCTCTCTCTCTCTCTCTCTCTCTCTCTCTCTCTCTCTCTCTCTCTCACACACACACACACACACACACACACACATCATTACACTTTGGATAAAGAATAAAATTTTAAATTATACAAGTTTACAATAAACGACACTGACATCACTACATGTCAAATCATGGTATGAGGCAAAAACGTCATTCCACGCTAAATTTTGACCTGTAAAAGTATTTGTCAGACACAAAACTGACAGTGAATGATATGTTTTGTAGCTTAAAGATAATAGATAAAACATAAAACCACACTAAAGAAAATTTTTAAAAAATGGGTCTGGGGAAGGGTTAAGAAAACAACTTAATCAAGAAAAGATGAAATCCACACGAGTGAATAGCACTAAGGACCGCTTTAAAGACCTTGTGACAACATGGCCCACCTGGCCACCTGGCTCTGCCAGGATATTTTCTCTACCTTAGGTTGTTTGATTCACCACTTAATTCCACCTGTAACTGTAATTCCCTTTTTTACATAACCCAGTGTAACTGCAGATACTGAGGTTGGAACGTACCCGAATTGGGGGTATTTATTTTGGTAGTTACCAGGAACTAATATTCCCAGTTTTGCCCCATCCACCCCATTCTGCCACTTTCTATCTCCTTCAGATAATCCCTATTCTCTTACTTATTTTTTAAATGTTGACTCATGCACGTACAAACAAAGCCAAATAGAATGTCTCCTGTCAAACAAAAAATAAGACACCTTCCATGGTCTGGTCTTCTCTATGCTTAGCCATGAGTCCTAGTGATTTTAGTGAGAAATTCCTTATTCTGAATGTATTTCATTGTATCAATAAGCTACTGTTCTTCTTAACTGGCATTTCAAATCAAGGAGGGAGAGAAAACAAAGAGATGACATTGGAGTTACAGAGACTAACACACAGGTGCACACATGCCCGTGCATGCCATAAATATTTAGCACAGTCTCTAAAAGGATAAATATAGAATTTACTAGAGGATACATTTAAGAGAGGTTAGAAAAATTAGAATAAAAGGCAATGTTGACATTTTATGTAATATTTCCAAATAACATAAAAACTTACACTAACATATATTCACATGTTAATTAGCTATTATATAGAAATAAGGGACACTCTAAGTACAATATGACACTGATTCCTTATGTACACTTACATTTATTCTGTATCTTCAGAAATAAATTTTTCATACTCAAAATAATGTATAACATTCTTGTAGGGCAGCTCTTTCCTGTGGGCTACACAGGACCATCACTGTCTTGAGGCAGAGTGTCTGAGATGATCTCCAGAGACCCTTATAAGGTTAGATTTATTACCCATTCCCCTGTGGATGGAGGATAATCAAGACTCTTTAAGTTCTGAGACTCACAAAACTCTCAAGAAGGCCTCACAAGTTCACGAGGCTGTTTGGCTGTGGAGATTCCCATCACCTCTGCGTCAACAAGTGCCTGGGATGGGCCTTCTCTGTGTCCACCTGCCTGGGAATTGCCTGCACTGCTGGAACACCAATAAACTCACCTGCTCACCAAATGGGACCTGGATGAAGCATTTTCAGTGTGTTCCTTATGTGGGATGAACCGGTGTTTCTTTTTACCCTCCAGGAAAAGCTAGGGAACAGCTCTCTGGAGTGATCTCACACACCCAACAAGGCATACAAGCATGCTCCCTCCTTCTATGTCTTAGTCAATAGGACTTATTTTTTGTCTACATTCTTCTCAAATAAATGATAGGAACCTATTATGTTAGTAAATTAAACTGAGCTGTTTAATTTTGCACAATGCTATTTAAAAAACTGTACTAAAATGACTTAACGATAACAACTTTCTGGCAGTGACCTGTTCTTTAGGACCATCCCATCCCTCTGAAGTGGGGCGGTGGTTGATGGGGAGAGCAGCGTGTGAGAGAGGCTTGGTTCATTCTTTTAAGAGGAAGGAGGAAAAGCACACTGACCAAATGCACACCATGTTCCAAGTGATATTGCTTACAGTGTCTTCCCCGAAAGTTTTATCATTCTATTTCCTACAAATTAAGGGTTAGAGAGAGAATTTAGGCACTGTTGAAGTGACAAGGCAAACACCTGTGTGTTCCCATGGCGTAGCATGCCGTCCCTCCCTTCTTTTCTTCCTTTGACCTCTCAGCAACCCCCACCACACACACACACACACACACACATGATCGTTCCCTTCCACATGTCTGCTCCAGAGCCAAGAAAATCTGAGAGGAAACAGTTATTTCTCCCCTGCACCCCTCATCCCTACAGCTGTTTTTTGCTTCGATTTGCTACTTGGAAGTGTCAGATGCCAGTTTGCATCAGGAGTCCTGCCTTGTGCACATTAACCAGCCCTTTGCCTCTAGGCAGCACAAGCACCCGTCTCCTAGAGCAGCAACTGAGCAGGTGGAGAGAAATTCATGGGGATCTAGGAAGACCCAGTCATTTCCCCAGAGGTGCCTTCAATCCTTGACAGATCATTTATCCAGGTGCTTGGCCTGGACCTGTAAGCCCTCCCTCAGCCTGGCCATTTGTTCAAGTGTGGGCATCTGGTAGACCTTACTGCTGAGAGCTACGGGAAACCGTTTCTCTGGGCAGGCTTGGTGTGCAATGGAAGCATCTGCATGGACCACATGGGTCCTTTCAGCTTGTAGGATGTGTGGTAACTTGGAGCTGTTTCCTTTAAAGGGTCCATTTGCCTTATCAGCAAAGAATATGGAAAACAGCTCAATTTCAGTTGATTACCCACTGAAGTGCTTGGGAGCCGCTCTGTAATTTTCAGTGATGCTTGCTGGGCTCTTCAGTAAAGTTTGCAGGCGGGTTTAATGGAGAGGATTCTGTATGGCAGACAGAGAAAGCTCTGGCTTCCTGTTCCCTTTGTTTGGAAGCATCTGTTAGCATAACATAGTAAATATTTTTAAAAAAACATTCTGAGAACAGTTATTTACAAAATGCTTCTGCAGTGTAGCCTTAGACAAAGACTTGGATCTGTCTGTGTCCGTCCCCCCCCCCCCCCCAGTGGGAACTGTGTCTATGGCCCAAGATCAGTGGGATCAATGCTAGCATTGGCTTCCACTAAATGGCTCCTGGCCATCTAGTGGCTAAACCCTAACACGAGTCAGGATCAAATGATTAAAGTCCAGATTCTTCAGCTCCTCACATTACTGGAGTTTTAGGTCCAGAGCCCTAGACCCAGGCCCCATCACCCACCACAACAAAGCCAATGAAAGAGATGTGAAAAGGGAAAAGTGGAGAAAGGAGATTTCATTGATGCTGTACACTGGGGAAAGGAGTGCTCAACAGAGCCCGGTGACCTCAAGTTCATCTTCATAGCCCTTAAATGAGCTTTGAGTTTAAATAGAGGGTAACTTGGGTGGGGAAGGGGAGAGAGGCAGACATAGGCAGGCAGTCCTGGTCCAGATATGGCCTCCTTCACATCATCTTAGCTGTGATCAGTTTTTATTGCTTGGTAGGTCAAGTTGACTCTTAGGAGACAGTTATTGTCACTCCAGTGTCCAGCTTCACCAGCATAGATGATTGTCCTGGTCTGGGGTGTGGTCTGTCCTCTAAGTCTTTGCTGATTCTGGAATCTATAGTGACTGAAGGTTTTGGATGAGATGGTTTAGAAAATAAGGTTGCTTGCTGTCTTAGTTTGGGTTTCTATTGCTGTGAAGAGACAACCATGACCACACCAACTCTTATAAAGGAAAACATTTAATTGGGGTGGCTCACTTACAGTTCAGAGGTTCAGTCCATTATCGTTATGGCGGGAGCATGGTGGCATGCAGGCAGATGTGGTGATGGAGAAATAGCTGGGAGTTATACATCTTGCAGGCAACAGGAAGTCAACTGACTCACTGGGTGGTATCCTGAGCATAGGAAACCTCAAAGCCCACCCCTTCAGTGACACACTTCCTTCAGTAAGGCCATATCCACTCCAGCAAAGTCATACATACCTTCTAATCAAGCCACTGCCTATGAGATTATGGGGGCCAATTACTTTCAAGATACCACACTTGCCATTAAACCTGATACCCCAAGTTTGATTCCAGGGACCCACAGGTAGAAGAAGAGAACTGACTTTTACAAGTTGTCCTCTGACCTCCACATGCATACCGTGGCATGTGCACCCATATCTGTCTATCTGTCTATCTATCTGCCTATCTATTGACCCTTTTTTTCCGAAGTTGACAGTCATTCATCATTTTGGCATTAGTTTTGAAGGGCTGCGATAGGATACCTATCACCATTGTTTAGATAGACTCTCCTTGAGTGACCAAAGTGCCTAGGTACAGAGGTGTAAGCAGATGACCCCCAAAAGGTTGAAGGAGACATACAAAATGAAGCCAGAGATGCCAGAGTTGGTGCTGCTTTTCGTTACCTTGAGAACCTCAGTGAAGAGTCAATACTCTTAGGAAAAACATGTGTTATCAGATGGAATTTCTGTCATCTATTTAAAAAATGATTTCCTGTCAGGGTAGGGAGATGGCTGTTGCTAAAGCTTTTGCTTCGCAAGCATGAGGATCTGATTTTGACACCAGTACCAACAGAAAATACTGGGTGTAGTAACACATGTTTGTGATCCCAGTACTGGGGGGCGGGCAGAGATAGGCAGGTCCCTGGGGCGCCCTGGCCAGCCATCCCAGTCTAATCAATGAACTCTATGCCAATGAGAGGCTTTGTCTCAAAAACAAAGGGAACAGTTTGTGAGGAGCAATACCTGAAATTGATCACACGGAGATGTGCACACTCCTATATTTGATGCACCCCTCCCCCCAATACACTCACAAAAGGATGTCCTATATCTGTACTTCTTACACTTCCCTGTGCCAGTGGATCAGTCTTGTCAGTGAAGATTCAGAGTCAGGGGGTTTGGGTGGACCTTGAGCTCTGCATTTCGAAACAGATCAACCTCATGTTAAGTGGCAGGAACCATCAATTATGTGAACACACTGTAAATCTTAAAAATCTGATCTATTAAAGTGGCCCTAGTGAAGTTTCTTAGGAATGGGGAACACAGAACTTGAACTGGCCATCTTCTACAACCAGGCAAGACTCCTAGCAGTGGGACTAGGTCATCAACCCAGTCACAAAACCTTCAACCTACAATATGTCCCGCCTGCAAGATGTGCTGGGGTAATAATGGTGGTGCAGAGCTTGTGCAAGTGGCCAGTCAATGACTGGTCCAACTTGAGGCCCATGCCACAGGGGGATCCCACCCCTGACACTGCCTGGATGGCCAGGAACCAGAGCGGAAACAATGCAGAGATGCAGGATAGACCCAAACATGCAAACAAACAAACAAACAATTCCTAATAATACTTTGCTTTACTCATAGATCTGTGCCTAGCCCAAGTATCATCGGAGGGCCATCATCCAGATGCAAAGTCCCACAGTCAAACACTAGGTAAAGCCAGGGGAACCCCTGTGGGGGCCCACAAAGACCCCAGCTTGTGGCTTGTTTTCATCTTGACTCAAGGTCAGAGAGTCTGAGCTTGTTTTCCCCCTAATAGGATATTTTGGCCAAAGGTGTGGTTAGCAGATATCTTTTACTTCAAGGCCTTTTTACAGGATGCTTTCCTGTAAGGCATGGTCACCAGATGTCTTGAGTACTAAGGAGGTGCTTACACTTGATTGTACTTTGTACCTTGAACTGTGATGTCCTTGAAAGGGGGAGGTCTTTTTGCCCCCCCCCTTTGGGTATATAAAGTGTGTGAGTAATAAAACTTGTGTCTGCGGTATTGACACAGAGCCCTCCCAAAGCTATTCTGGGTCTCTGTCTTTTTCTACATTTATGTCTATATTTCATAGCTATCATTCCCAGTTCCACACTCCCCTCTTCAGAACCGTTCAACATGTTGAGTGGGATTCAACAGACCCTGCAGAAGAGGGGGAGAAAAGATTGTAGAAGGCAGAAGGGTCAAGGGTACTACAAGAACACAACCCACAGAATCAACTAAGCAGGGCCCATAGGGACTCACAGAGACTGAAGGAGTAACCATGGACCCTGTATGGATCTGAGCTAGATTCTCTGATATACCTTATGGCTATATATATATATATATATATATATATATATATATATATATATATATATATATAGCTTGGTGTTCTGTGGGACTCTTAATAGTGGGAGTAGGGGGTGTCTCTGACTCTTTTACCTGTGCTTGGGACCCTTTTCCTCCTACTGGGTTGCCTCAGCCAGCCTTGATATGAGGGTTTGTGTCTAGTTTCAGAGTAACTTGTTATGCCATGTTCAGTTGATATCCCTGGGAGCTCTCTCTCTCTCTCTTTTTTTTAATGGAAATGGAAGAGGAGTGGATGTGGGGGAGAGGGGAGTGGAAGTGAGGCAAGGGACTGGGAGGGCTGGAGAGAGGGGGAACTGCAGTGGGAATGTAATGTACAAGAGAAAAATAAAATAAAATAAAAATCTGAACATTAGCTTCAAGGAGAGCGAGTGTTGGTCAGTACATCTGGTACATTATCTTACATGTATGTAGATATAGATGTATGTTATTAAAATATAGCTTAATTTTTGTATCCCCACCATCATTACCTCTAGATAAAAATGCTATTGGTCATTAAAAATGTTTATCTAGCTGGTCTCTATAAACAGCTAACTTTTCCCCTCATTTTAGGTAATAACTATTCCTACCATAATCATGTTCCAAATCCAGTTTCTATTCAGCACAAAACCAAAGCACCCTTCCTCTATGATGGTCAAAGCTCCCTCCCGACTTAGCCTTAACCATTTTCCCTTCCCAAAGTGTAGACCTGGTGCAGGCAGTGGGAAGAGTGTGGATCATTCTTCTGGGGCCTGGGCTGTGCGAACCTGATTCCTATGTATTCCAGGAGATTGCCTGGCAGACTAGAGTGAACCCATTCCTCTAAGCAGCTGGCTGTCCAAGAACCTCTGGTGTGGACTTCTGTTTCTGAGTTTGCCAGGGATGGGGGTGGTCCAGGGCTGAGGGACAAAACAAAGTCCTCCCCTGGCTTGGGAGTTGATACCAAGTCTTGTCTGTTCCCATCCGGTGGCTGCAGCTGGTTTTGGTCAGGCTGAGCACTGAATGAAGCCAGGTGTCTTGGAGTGCTGGGTGGAATCCTCAGATTACATGTACAAATAGGTTTTTATAGTTGTTTCTGAATATATACATATATACATTTATTTGTAGGTATATAAATGTATATATATGCAGATGTATGTTTTTAAAATCTATATATACACACATCAATTTCAATGACAAGGTTACTCACATACATTGAAAAAGACAGACATAATCATGCAAGGAAACTGTGGTCACTGCATGGCAACCAGCTATCATTAACATGGAAGGGTTTCCGTATTGTAAAAATGATTAATTAATAACTTCATTATTCCTACAAAAAAGTGTTTTCCAACTTATAGAAAATTACAAGGAAAATGTTTTCCTTCAAAAGCTTTTCTTCCTTGATTGAGCTTTTTGAGCTGCTTTGTAAGGACAAAGGAGACTATGAAGCCACTGCTGTGGGTAGTGGGCCGACCATTCTAGGATTCCGGCTCCCACATGTGCTGGGTTTTATAGATGACCATGGAGGTGCTCTGATACCTAGACTTGCATGGTTTCTGCAGGTGTGTTGGACATGCTAACTCTTGTTTTGGAATATTAGTTGAAGATGTGTTACATTTGTTTATGCTGTGGAACATTTGTTTAATGATGCAAAGATGTGTCACATTTTTTTATGTTGCATTTGTTTAACTCTGTGAAGCTGTGTTACTGTGCCTGTCTAAAACACCTGATTGGTTTAATAAAGAACTGAACGGCCAATAGCAAGGCAGCAGAAAGGATAGGTGGGGCTGGCAGGCAGAGAGAATAAATAGAAGGAGAAAAAGAAAAGATTGGGGAGTGAAAGGAGAAAAAGAGGACTCCAGGGGCCACCCACCCAGCCAGCTACACAGCAAGCCATGGAGTAAGAATTAAAGAAAGGTAAAAGCCCAGAGGCAAAAGATAGATGGGGTAACTTAAGAAAACCTGGCTAAAAAACATGCCAAGATCAAGCTGGGCATTCATAAGGCTGGGCATTCATAAGAATAAACCTCTGTGTGATTGTTGGGGAGTTGGGTGGCGGGTCCACCAAAGAGTAAAAAAAAAAGGAAAGAAAGAAAGAAAAAGAAAAAAGGAATAAGAAACTACAAACTCTCTCGACAGATGGCCTCAGGACAAACGGTCATGTCTCAGTGATTCACTTCTTCCTACCTGCCTCATTGTTGCCTCATTGCCAGGGCCCCCACAGAACACCCACTCTCCACAGTGGGGTTCCCAACACACCTACATCACTTCAACTGCTCTCCAGCGACAAGCCGGTGAAGGCCAGGCCTCCAGATGGAGCCTGAAGTTCACAAGAAACAGATGACACTGGCCGTCTCAATGAACAGTAGCAATGTCACAGGTGTCTCTGTCATCCTTCGGTGTCAGGAAGGTATTCCTGTGGCATCCGAGAATGACTCCAAGGAAGGCCACCCCTCAGCTAGAGGGCAGCAGACCAAGGATGGAGTCAGTGGGAGCAAAGCCCACGGGGAGACCTAGGAAATGCCCAACATCTTCCACATGTTGACTTTGTACAAACTCCACAGTTCTAAACACGCAGAACTGAAATCTACAGAAGGCTGAGAGCTCCAGCTTCGGTGTGTCCCGTTTCGTGGACACAAAGATGTTCAACTAGGTGGGCAGTATGAGTGTGTGCATACTAATATTTAGTCTAAAAATTTATGTTTCCTTTATTTTTTAAGGTAAAATTATCTTAAAATCCATAGTTATCTTTTTATCCTGAAATCTCTGTTTTGGAACACTTTTATTTAAAACGTGTTTTATCTTAAAAATCAGTGTTTCTTACCAACACGGAACGGTAAGGCCCAAGTCTGCTTTATCTGAGCATTTGCTCTCCTAATCTACCTCTCAGTTGTGCCCCACCCCTGAGGACTTCCTTCCTTTCTTAAAGAGTTGCTTTACTTTTATTTACACGTATGTGTCTGCGTGTGAGAGCAGGTACAAGTGGGTGCCCGGGGAGGCCAGCAGAGAGCACAAGATTCTCAGGAGCTGGAGTGACAGGTGGTCCTGAGCCTCTTCATGTGGGTGCTGCCAAAGTCTGGTGCTCTGCAACAACAGCAAACGCTCGTACATTCTGAGCCATCTCTTGAGCCCCTTGCTTATGTAATTTATAGAACTTCGTGGGCTGGAATTTGGGCCAAATTAGAGCACTCTCCTAGCATGTCCAAGGCCCTGAGTTCCACCCTTAGCAGTGAGAAAACAAAAAATAAAAACAACACTTTGGAAAACAAAAACAAACGAACAAAAGCCACTTGCACGTCTCTGACTTGTCACACAGGCTGTGCCCTGTGTCTAGACTGCTCTGTCCTCAGTCTAGGCACCTTCACTGTCTCCTGGGGCTTCCCGTGGTCTCTCAGAGTCCCCGTGTCCCCACGCAGTTTCCCTCCCTTCCCACAGCCCAGGGCACCGGTGTCCCCGCAGGTACACACAGGTCAGGGTGGCAAGGCCAGCAGCCCTCCCCTGGGCTGTGTCCATAACATTTGGCGAAGACTCAGTTGAGTGGATAAGAGCTCCGAGCTATCTATCAAATCACTGAAGGGGAAGGAGCAGGAGGAATGGACCTACTTTTCTTCTCTACAAGTAAGACAGGCTGACAGGGAGCTCCTCCCCACCTCCTAGATGATGAAAGAAATGTAGTAAGTGTGATTTTAAAGCACGAAGTCCACTTCACAAATGAACTTAGTTCTCATACTCTCTTTAAGATTTTATCTATACATCCTTGTCTTAATAGTTACACACTTCATATTTTTGTTTGTTTGGGTTTTGTTTTGTTTTGTTTTCTTGCCTCTGGCAAAGCCTCAGCCCCATTAAGACTTCCAGCACCTACCATGGCACCAGCTGTGTGGGAACCAAGCTTGAATACAGGAGTCTTTGGGGATGGGTTATTGACGGCAGGTCACTGTGGGAACTTGTACGGGCAGCACACAGGCACGATGCAATCAGCTCAGGGAAAAGACAAGACTCCAGCCAACATCCTCATGTCCCAGGAGGGTTTGGAGGAGAAACCAGTAGCTTTCCTAACTGATGCAAGGGAGTTAAGGGGGGGGGGGGGAGGGGGAGGCATGCTGCGTAACCAAGACTGGTTAACCAAGGTTGGTTGTGTGAACCACCAGCGCGGCTTGAAAAGGAAGGACATCCGTGTCCTTTTCTGCAAGGGTCCTCAGTGATAGATGGACTAGAAACACGAGAGAGGGTGACAGGATCAGCAGCACCTACCAACAGCTGAGAGACCAGGGGTGCTGGGTACTGATGGCAGTGTGGGGCACAGGCTCTCTTCTCTGCCCTCTCTATTCTCCCCTCCTCTCCCCTTCCTTGAGCAAGAAAAGGGTAAAGCATATGCTCTCCCAGCTCCGGGTTCCAAACGTCATGACTTAGCCAGAGATGGATGGGGGAAGAGAAGGTGAGATTGGACCAGAGGGAACTTAGACTTCGGAACTTAGCCAGTGTGCTGGTGAGTGTGTGTCTCCAGCAGACATCTTTACTCACCGCTGGGTGAGTTCTTTTTGGAGTCCCACAAGGAACACGCTAAAGGAGAGAGAGGAGAGGAAACTCCTCTGTTTGAACGCTACACTCTAGTGGAGTTCCTCTCCCTATGGTGCCTGGGAAGGTGGTATTCTCAGTAAGTGGCTGGTCCAAATGGTTTTGTACTCAGTTAAAAATATTGGGGATGGTTTCATTTTAAACTCTTTTATGTGTCATTTATTGGGTATTAATAAAACTGTTTTAAAATATGAGGCACACTTTTTTGACAGAGGAGTGCATGTGTCCCAGGCTAGCCCCAAACTCACCATGGAACAAGGATGACCTTGAACTTTTTATTCTCCTGCCTCCACTTCCCCAGGGTGTGCTGGGATTACAGGGTGCATCAGTATGCCTGCTTATAGAGTATGGAGGATCAAACCCAAGGCTTCCTGCACAGTGGGCTGCACTGAGCTGTATCCACACTCCCCCAAATGTTGCGTGTACTTTCCGGGTGTCTTCTTCAACACCGAGTTATTATATTATCTTCCTAAAGGGCTGTGCTGGCTTCCAAGGCAGCAGCACGTTAACCAGGCAAGGGTAATAGCAACCTTATGCTTTAGCATTATTAAAAACAGAAAACACCCCTCCCTTCCCAACTAGTGGTTTCTGATGGATCCTGGTAGAGGGACCGTCACTGTCTTCTGTTGATTCTCCAGCGATGAGGCGCCCAGACTTCATGGACAGCTCTAAGCCTGTGCCCTGGTTAAAGTCACAAGACAAAAAACGTGAGGATACAAATGTGGGAAAGGGACATATGGTGGGGGGGAGAGGGGACAGGGCTAGGAGCGAGATGGAGAACATGAAAGGTGGGAGCAAACAGAACACACTAAACACGTGTATGGCGCTCCCAAAGAACAAACTTAATCGATAAGAATGAAAACCACCACTCATTTCCTATTACTAAAACATTCCACAGGCTCTCACTTCTGGGACGACTGTGAAGGACAGCACTGATGTGTATGTCATGCCAATTTGTATAGGTAGTCTCGAGAACTGTTTGTTCTGACACTTCCTTTACCCAGTGGGGTTGTGATGTTCCCTTTTGATTTCTGTAAATGATATCATGAAGCTGTTTGTGAACTAAACCACGTATTCCACTGGGAGGTGCTGGGTGGGGACTGAGAACAAATTGACCAGAGTCCACTGGCAATGGCTGCAGAGGGCGGCGTCCACCAGCTGCCTCTCCTGGGGGCTGGAACAGAGCTTCTCTCATGAGCCCCGTTGTTACATCCGTAACTAACCATGTTACATGCCCATCACTAACCACGAGCACTCCTGGCTGCCAACCCTTTTACTTCAGTTCTGAAACTGATCTTTGTTGTTGTTTTTAAAGAAGTTTTAAAGCTTATATTACATCTTTTTAAATTACACACACACACACACACACACACACACACACACACACACACACGGCAGGATGTGTGCATGCATGCGCCCGTGTGTGTGTGTGTGTGTGTGTGTGTGTGTGTGTGTGTGTGAACAACTGATGAAAACAGAGGCCATGAATTTGAAAGAGAGCAAGAAGTAGTTGGGAGGGTTAGAGGAAAGGGAAGTGGGAAATGATGTAATAAATTATAATCTCAAGAAAGACATTCAGTACTCAAAAACTATGAATTCATGGCTTAAGTTCAAAAACATCAAATTACACTGTGTGTGTGTGTGTGTGTGTGTGTGTGTGTGTGTGTGTGTGTATGCATGCCTTGGAGAATGTATGGAGGTCAGAAGACAACATCAGAAAAATGGTTCTCTTCTTCCACCATGTGGTACCTGGACATTGAACTCAGTTTGGTCAGGTAGGCTAGTGCAATAAATATCTTTACTCACATAGCCTTCTTGCTGGAGCCATGTTTAAAAATATAAAAATTGTCCTCCCCACACACTCCAAAGACATTCAGTACTCAAAAACAGTCTGTTCTTAGACAAAAATCAAAAGAGATACATCCAACCATAAGTGGGGCTGAAATCACATGCCCAGAGGGTTCTGAATCCTGAAGTGCTCTGAGTTGGCCGTGACTTGGGCTCCTGTGGTGTAGGTGGGGCCAGGAGCATCTGTTTGTAGGTAGACAGCAGTCAGCCCGGCCGGGGTCACAGCAGAACTGGAGGTAGGGCTTTGTTTCACATGGAAGGATGTTGAGGAAAAAAGCTGTCTAATAGTCTAGAGCTTGTACATATCTAATTTAATATTGGTCATTTTTAAAAAGCTTATTTGTTTGTTTTGAAGAGTTATGGCTGACAAAGTGATGTAGTTGTAAAACCACTGAAGGAAGGAATGAATGATGAGGCGTGGGAAATCTGCCGTCCTCTTAATGAAAATAATAATTTCACTCTAAGAAAGTGATGCAGTAAATCAAGAACCAGTGAAGAATATAGAGTGAAAACTAAGATAACTTAGGATCTCCAAATGACTTTAAAAAATAAATATGCTTAATTTATTCAGACATGAAAAGGAGTAATAACCATAAAAGAGAAGAATTAAGTAGTGGGTAAGAAGAGCTAATTCAAATATAGAAAATCTGAAAATGAAATTTAAATAAGAATAAAAGTGCCAGTAAAGACCGAAGAGGGCAGGCAGTCTGCTCCACTACAGCTGACAGGAAGGATTTCAAGAAGGTGAGGACAAATTCAGCCATCATTAAAAAACAAAACAAAACAAAACAAAAAACCCAAACCTTGGCACAGCCATGTCAGAAATATAGGAGCAAATATTATGTTTAAAGAAGATAGAAAATTTAAGCAACAAAATTACAAAGCTTTGTGGAGAGATGTTTAAAATTGTATTAATACTTCTGTCAATTGCAGATAAAACACTTACAAATGTGTTCAAACAAGTCTCAATATGTCAAAGGGATTTGTGTTTTTGAAAGTATGGTTCTTGAGCCAGAAAGGAATCAAATTAGGTAGCAATAATAGAAAAGTGTATGTAAAATATGCAAATATTTGGAAATTAAATAGCGTAATTCTAATTTAACCTCTAGTCAACAAATAAATCTAAAAGAAAACTGGCTGGTATTTGAGCTGATTGGAAACACAGTAGGTACAGTTGTGGGACAGCATGGAAACCACGTTAAAAGCAAAATTCAAAGCACCAGTCATCTTTATTAGAAAATAAGAAAGCTCTCAAGTCTGTAACGCTGGCTTCCACCTTACAAAAATGAGGTCTGTGTTTGAACAGTAACTAGGGGGTAGAAAACTTCAAGCTATGTAGGAGACAGGAAGTAGTAAGAAGTAGGGGTGAATCACTAATGTAGGAGACAGGAAGTAGTAAGAAGTAGGGGTAAATCGCTAATGTAGGAGACAGGAAGTAGTAAGAAGTAGGGGTGAATCACTAATGTAGGAGACAGGAAGTAGTAAGAAGCAGGGGTGAATCACTAATGTAGGAGACAGGAAGTAGTAAGAAGTAGGGGTGAATCACTAATGTAGGAGACAGGAAGTAGTAAGAAGTAGGGGTAAATCACTAAGTGGGGGAGGAAAGCTGTGGCATCAAAAGCTACCCGACCGAGGTCAACAGCCCAGTCAGCCTTGACTGGGCCAAACCAGGGATGACAGAAAAGACACAACTGACTGCCCAAAAGATAGGGGTTAACATGAAGCCAGAGTCTACCAATACCCATAAAAACGAGGATGCTATGAATAATTTCAAACTATTTGATAACATGGGTGAAATGGGGAATGTCCTGGAAGATTCTAAGTAGCAGAGCCTTCTTAGGAAGAAACGGGTTGGTGAATAGCCGACAGCCACTAAGAAAACTTTAGGGCCCGGAGGCTGTACTCATGAAGTCTGCCAAGTATTTGAGAGAGAGAAGGAAAAAAGATGCAAACAAAAGAACAAAAACCCACACTACAGGAAACCTTGACTTGATGTTAAAATAGAACCAAACAAGGAGAAACACTGCCCACGGATGAGAGTCGGTATCCGTAAGCTGTGGTTTATCCCTATATGGATGCAGTCCAAGCCTAACCCAAACTGATTAGGCTTTAAAATGAACAATTTTGCAAATTTTCAAGAAAATACGATGATCACCACGCAAGCGTATCGATAAAACACACAGTCAATCCCTTGTTGCTCCTCGATTTTCATAATTTCAGGATCTTCTTCCTTAAAAAGTTTGCTTGTGCCTCCATAGCAATAAGGTTTTTGCAATCACTTATGACCAAGTGCAAAAAAAAAAAAAAGTGAGTCACTCACCATCGATTTCCCACTGAGGCTGACAATGTGGTTGCCTTCTTGCTTCAACTCTCATGGTTAGAAGGGGCCTTTCTGAGGTTAGTTTAGGACCATGGTCAGTGTTGTTGTTTATTTTACTCCTTAAATGTCCTCTGAGCACAGTCTGAAAGGCTTTCCAGACTCTATGTTCAACAGTGCTGCTGTGGATCTTACTGAGAAGGCACATTGGGAAAGCTCACTAGGCATGAGATAGCACTCTATTGGCCTTCAACTCAAGGTCAGTGAACCTACAATATATATCAGTGTCTTTAACAGTGAACACCCACAATCCAATGTTGTATGTTGATGAGTGACAGAAGTGTTGTGACCAAAGCATTATAGGATTCTCACTTTGTAATTTCCCTATGAGCAAAATTTTAGTATTTGCTAATCCAGTGTTTATAGAACATTATAGTTACAACTATCATGAGTAGTGAAAATTAAGCATGGATTGTGTGAACATGCATGCACATATGTGCTCACACACATGCACATACACACATGTACACATACAAATACATACAAACATATTCATTTTGCCTTATAGAATGACACTGATAGCTGGATGGTGGTGGCACACGCCTTTAATCTCAGTACTCGGGAGGCAGACCCAGGCAAATCTCTGTGAGTTCAAGGCCAGCCTGGTCTAGAGAGCGAGATCCAGGACAGACTCCAAAACGACACAGAGAAACCTTGTCTGGAAAACAAACAAACAAACAAAGGAATGACACTACTAAATTGCTGCTTCTGAGTTGTAATATGCTTAAAAAACAATACAAATAATATTTATAATCAACAGAAGAGTTAGCATCCATAATTTTAAACCCAACTTAAGAAATAATTCATTCCCCATACCTGTAAGTGCCCTACTTTTTAATGATTAAAATTTTCATTTATCTTACATCCCACCCACAGTTTCCCTCCATTCTCTCCTCCTTTTCCTTTCCCCCACCTCTCCTCTGCCTCCAACCCTACCCCATCCACTTCTCCTCTGTTTCTGTTCAGAAAGGGGTAGGCCTCCCAAGGGTATCAGCAAAGCATCATATATCAAGTTGAGGTAGGGCTTAGCTCCGCCCCCTTGTGTTAAGGCTGGACAAGGCAAAGGGGAATAGGTTCCCCAAAGACAGCTCAAGCATTAGGGAAAAGCCCTGATCCTACTGTTAGGAGTCCCACAAAGAGACCAAGCTACACAACTGTCACACGTATGTAGAATGCCTAGGTCGGTCCTACACAGGCTCCTTAGCTGTCGGTCCAGAGTCTGTGAGCTGCTATGAGCCCAAATTAGTTGTTTCTGTGGGTTCCCTTGTGATGATACTTACCCCCTGGCTTGTACAATCTTTCCTCCTTCTCTTTAGAGGATTCCCAGAGCTCTCTGCATCTGCTTCCATCAGTGACTGGATGAAGGTTCTGTGATGACTAGGGTAGCCACCAATCTGATTACAGGGGAAGGCCGTTCAGGCACCCTCTCCACTATTGCTAGGAGAAATAGCTGAGATCATCCTTGTGGATTCCTAGGAGTTTCTCTGGCACCAGGTTTATCTCTAACCCTGAAATGCCTCTCCCCATCCCCATCAAGACATCCCTTTCATTATTCTCCCACTGTGTCCTGCCCCCAACCTGCCCAACTGGATCCAATTCATTATGTTCCCATCTCACTCCCCCACCCCCACAACAGTTTACCCAGGAGATCTCTTCCTTCCTAGGGAAATCCATGCTGTAAATACCCCCTTAATGCTCATCCAGCCCTCACTTGCCTGAGCCTTGGAGACAATCATTATCTTGATATTATGGAAACAGTCCAAACCATTGATTAAATTATCTGAACAAACAATATTACTTAGGGATTTCTCTTTCTTCTTTAGTCAAATTGAGTAGGACCACGTCTACATCATCTATGGTTTCTAGATTGATGGCATAAATCTGTTCAGAATTTTCTCTCAGAAACATTAAGTATCTGCAAATATCTTCATTCCCCTCCCATCCTTTCTTTTTCAATGAGCCCCCACCAGGGGCATGACGGTTTTGTCTTTTAGAAAGCAGCACCTTTGACTTTTCTGATCCCTGCTTCTTTCTTGCCTAACTTGGTCACTTTCGCCCTAATCTTTACTATTTCCTTCTTTTCTGCCTCCTATGGGTTTTTTTTTTTTCCTTTTAAAACTTTTCATAAGGTGAGCACTCAGCTCTTCAATTTTCAACCTTTTCCCTTCCCTAGTGTGAGTATTTAATGCCACAATTTAACTTCTAAGTGACACTTGGGTTGTCACTGAGTTTACTGTCACAGTTTGTCTCCTAAGTGACACCGGTTGTAGATTACAACATTTGACATTGACATCGTTTTCATTCTTAGGTCTTCTTTCACCAAAGAGTTGCTTAGAAGCATGCTTCCAGTTACCAGGAGCACGGGCGCTTTAGATAGCCTTTGATCCTTGACTTCAAACTTTAATGTCCCTCATGTTAACAACACCTTGAAATTGCTTGAGGCTTGTTTCATGGAAGACCATAAGGCCAATAATAAACGTATCAGTGTTAGAAGACATGTAAATTCTCCCTTTGTTAAATGTCATGCCTAAATTATGTCCTACAAAATCAGTATTAATCTTATATGTCAAATATTCCACTTTAAAATAATCTATTAATTATTTCATGAGATAGCATGTAATAGGATTTTTCAATATATGATTGAATCATTTCCCTTATAAATATGGAATTTTTTACTCCTAAAACTTGGAGATGTATTCTCTAAATGAATAGTTTTATTTTTAGAGAAGTATTAGAGCTTCTGGGAATTGAACACATAATAACAGATCGTTCTCTGCTCTGCTCTGTTCAGATTTTCCCTATTTTTGTCATATAGCATTAGTGTGTTGTGTTTGTTCCCATTCACGAGCCAATGCTGGTACATCATATTGACTAATGGCAGGAGTATTTGTCCTGTACAGTTCTGCGTTCCTGGACAGGTGAGCAGCACAAGCCCACCATGGCAGTACAATACACAATGTTTCCAGAGCCCCGAAATGCCCTGGCTACCCTGGTTCACCCCCTTCCCCGCCATACCCTAGTCACCACGGACTCTTTGCTCCCTCTGTACTTTCGCCTTTCACAGAAAGTTCTCTGACTGGAATCATGCACTGTGCAGACTGACTCACTAAGTATTTCAGTCCTTTCATGTCTTTTTTTTTGCGTCACTTGACAGCTCATTGAGTAATTTCTCATTGTGTGGACATCGCGCAGCCTCCTATTCATTCACCTACGGAAGAATGTCTTGATTTCCAGTTTTGACAGTTACGAACAAAGGCCGCAAATGTGCTCAGCACTTGTGTGGGGACGACACATTTCGGCTCATTTAGGCAAACACCAAAGGCTGTGATTGCTGGAGCGCAGGGCTCACACTGCCTCGTGGTATTTATTACACACTCACTGTGCCAGTCTGTGTTCCCACCAAGGAGCGAGCGTCCCTGTCGCTCGGCGTCAACAATGTTTCCTCCTGGCAGTGTTTTCTTTTTAATGCTAGCCCGTGTCTCCAGTGGACAGCAGCAGCACGCTGTTGCTAAAATCCACAGATACCTCACGGTGTGTGCTGGTGACCTCCGTGTGCTAACTTACCACCCCTGCACTTTCTCTGATCTTTCTGTACAGATGTTTTGCCCATTTTAACTGGACTGTTCATTTCCTTATGGTTGAATTTCAAGATGTCTTAGTGTATTTCCCATACTCCATCAATTTTCTATTTTTATATTTTCCCTGCTCTCTGTCTTCTCATTCTTTTACCAGTGTCTTTGCAGAACAGATTTTTTTAAAATTAAATTAAACAACATTAGTTGACTGATGGGTTTGTGGTGCTGGGCCCTTGGGCATACAAAGGTCTTCATTGGAATGGGGTCCATCATCAATTGCTTCCTGCCTGGATTTTGCTTTTGTGTTGCATGTTAAGAGGGCTTGCCGCCCTTGTGGAGGACTAGAGTTCCCAGCACCCACACCTTCCTGCAACTCTGGAGGACTACACTCTCATCTGGCACACACATGAAACAAAAGGAAATAAGTCTTTTAAAAAATCTATTTCTTTGTATGTTCATTTTGTATAGCTTTTATTGTTGAGTCTTCAAGTTCACTAATTTCATTTGAAATATTCAATCTGCTATTAATCTTCTCCAGCATATTTTTAATCTCAGATATTACAGTTTTTTTCCTATTAGAGGTTTTATATATGCTTTTCTTGTTTTTTTATGTCTCTACTTAACATTTTAACACACTTGCCATAAATGTAATAACTTTTTTTCTTGTTAATGCTAACATCTGTGTCAGGTCTGATCATTCTGGTTGACAGTTTTCCTTATTATAGGTCATATTTTTTGATACTTGCATGGCTCATCATTTGTGAGGTTTACCATGCTGGCTGCTGTGCGCTTCTGCATTACTCTGAGGGCTCTTGAACTTGGCATGCAGTTCAGGCACTTGCAAGTAGCTTGACCTTTTCAGTCTTGCTTCTTACAGTTTTTAAATGGGACATTTAATGCTGGGCTTGTTTATTAATTTTGCACAACTAAGGCACAGGCCTTCTGAGCACTCATCCAGGGAATTGTGAGGGTTTCCATTCTGGTTTGTGGGAAACAGGAATTAGTGCTGGTCAGTGTGGGAGCTGAATGCAATTCTGGTCATTCTTTAAAAAAAATATTACTATTATTAATTACTATTATTTTATGTGTAAGGATGTTTCCCCTGCATGTATTTCTGTGCACCATGTGCATGCCTGGTGCCCACGCTTGTGAGAAGAGGAGGTCAGATCCCCCTGGAAATGGAGTTCCAGCTGGTTGTGAGTCACCATGTGGGTGCTGAGAATCAAACCCAGGACCCAGGGCAGCCAGTGCTCTTAAACTACAGTCACCATTTCATCCCAGTTCTTCTTGGAGAGGATTTTATCCCCATTGGCTTGGATACTTTCTCTGTATGTATGCACTGATCAGCTTTCTCCTGAGCACCTAGTAAGGGCTTCAGTACTCCATAAAGCCCCTGGATTCTTAACCTGTGCATTATAAAAACAGATAAATAAATACATAAAATTAAAAGGCGTTATTCTCCCTCATTTGTAAATAGATTATTCTCCTCTCTCTCTCCTCTCTCCTCTCTCCTCTCTCCTCTCTCCTCTCTCCTCTCTCCTCCCTCTCTCTCTCTCTCTCTCTCTCTCTCTCTCTCTCTCTCTCTCCCTCTCCTGACTAATCCTATATTTAAAATTTCCCCAACCTCTTTATTTGAGTTAGCCAAGCATCCTGAGTTCTCTGCAGTTCCCTCTTTCTCTCCTTATGACAACACTAAGACACTATATGTACAATATGACAGGCCCTAAGTTATGCTCTTTGCACAGCTTTCTCATGAAATACTCACGATGAGCCAAAGGAAGAGGCAGTGCTAACAGGCTTCTTTTAGATATGAGACAAAGAAGTCAAGACTCTTAACTACTTCCTCAAGCTTATAGATGGAGGTAACAGCCAAGTCTTTTATTCTTAGATGGCTTCAAGCCACCAGTGTGCAGCTGAGTGGTTCCCTAACTAAGCTAAGTCTTCCATTAACTAATAAGACAGTTCCTTTGAACTGAGCACTCAGGGACTGACTTGTCCTCCTGACCTCTTCATTCATTATCTAAGAAGTCGATCCACAGCAAACTCTAGCTTACGTTGTCACCAATTCATATCAGGAGGATAGTTTAGGATGAGTTAGTAACAACTGACTAGCAACAAGCACAGACAGTGTCCTTCCCCTCAGATCCACCGTGGCTTACGACTTGCCTTGAACAAGAGGGCATGGCAGCAGTGACGCTCTGTGAAATCCGGATCTGGACAGTGTATGACATTTTCCAGGATGTATTTTTATTTTCCCTTCTTGGGATCCATCACACCATGAAAAAATTTTGAGTTAGGCCAGAGAATAGCAAGAGAGTCATGAGGAAAAGGGAGATGGGGAGAGAGACTCATTTAGCTAGCCCAAAGGCCATTCTGTCCACTCCGACAGATTCCAACAGGTATATGAGTGAAGTTGTCTTGAATTTTTAACCCCTCAGAAGCCCCAGAATTACTTACTCTGGGATCACCTGAACACAGGGATCCACTCAGTCCAACCCAACCATGGCATCATGGGAAATAAAATTTTGATGTTTCAAGTCATCGAGGCTTAGGAAATTTTATTATTTGCAAAAATAACTGGAAATTTAACCCTACTTTGCCATCAGTACCAATCTAGCAAACTTGAACTAATATTTCAAGGCTGGTTCAAGGGTTAGCTTTTCTGAGAATTCCTCTGGTTTGTCCTACCCACTCACTATGGCCTTACTTTCCTGTCTCTTCTCCCAATCTTTTATCTTTGTATTGTAAACTGTATACTTTCCCCAAAGTCTCTAGGAATCCAGAGAACTGGAGTGTGGTCAAACTCAGGGGGGGGGGGGCATTGTTTGTTTGTTTGGTTGGTTTTTGCTTGTTCCTACCACAGTGTTTGGTACATTTAGATGTTCAGTCACTGTGTAGTAAATAAATACATTGATGGGTAAAAAAGTATAATAGATGATATCTACAGACCCCTTTGGCTCCAGAACTTAATCATGCCATTTAGAAATGCAGAGGAAAACCATGGAGAATAATTTCTCATACCACATTAAAATGGAAGGATGACAGCACACTATGGAGAAGACCTAAGATTAAATCCCACCCTTGAGGTGACTGTTTGAGGACCCTTAAACCGGATTGACATCCACCTAGTCATTACATGGAGACAGCAACTTCTTCAAGGAGCCATTGGCCAATGTGTCTTTCTCACAGAACCTGAGATGTTCTGGAGGATATGTAAACCTAAACATCCAACAGTCACTAAGGTGGGACTACCATTCAGGCCTCTCTGACACTCAACCAGATTTTAGCAAACCTCAGACGTAAGTATAACAGGTAGAAAAATACAGACCAGCTAACTCTCCATTCAGAGCCCCAGGCATGTGATGATTAAGGGGAGTGGGATTTAATCTCTGGACACTGTGGTGATATATTGTGTACCCTAATAAAACTTGCCTAAAGATAAGAGAATAGAATAAGTCACTTGATTAAACATAGATGCCAGGCAGTGGTGGCACACACCTTTAATCCTAGCACTCGGGAGGCAGAGATCCATCTGGATCTCTGTGAGTTCAAAGCCACCCTGGACTACATGAGATTGACTCAGTCTAGGAAAGAAACAGAGCCAGGCAGTGGTGGCACACACCTTTAATCCCAGTACTCGGAAGTCACATCCCTTTAATCCCAGCATTAGGAAGACTGAGACAGGAAGTGAAAGGTATATATATATATATATAGTGAGGAGACAGGAACTAAAGCCATTTCAGGCTGAGGAGTCTTAGAGGTAAGACGTGGCATTGGCTTGTTCTTTTGCCTCTCTGATCTTTCAGCATTCACCCCAATATCTGGCCCCGGGTTTGTTTTTTATTAAAAGACCATTTTTAGAAATTCATGTTACGGGACACCTCTTTCAGCAAACCACAGTGTCAGGCACAAAGCACCGTCTCAACTGGGGTTCTGCAGACCTTTCCCCCAAACGATTGCACTCCACATCCTAATGTGAGCTTCTTCATCTCCATTAGTCTCCTAGGATACCCCAAACCCACCCCAGCCTGTCCTCCTGTGCTGTCCCGGGTCATCCTAAGCCTGGGTGATCCAATGGCCTGCAGTCTCCCTTACAGGCAGGAGCTGTTTTCCGGCTTCTGAGAGTTTTGGCTTGCGGGAGGAAGACAACACATACATCTTAATGCAGGTCCTCTCTTTAGGGTAGTGTGTGTGCAGTGCTCAAGTTTAATAACATTTCTCCTCCCCAAACGTTCATTTTGCTAGAAAGATGTTCCAATCCCAAGGCTATTCCCTACAGCAAGTGTCTACCATGCCTTTGTGAAGCTGGAACAAACGAATGGCCTCCCTTTGATTGGGGTCCAAGTCATCCCCTCCTCCCTGCGCCCCTGACATGGAGTACAGACTTCCTGTTTCTCCATTTGTTTTCATGACCACTCTGGAGGCAGCGTCCTCATGCCTTCGGCCTGGTGTAAGTTTCCCTCTCTGTCTGAAGGCAGACACTGCTAAAAACCGTGCACAGCAGTAACTCTAAGAAACTTGAAGGAGGCTGGAGCCCTCCATTGCTCCCTTGCTCTGAACAGTGTCTGCATAATTATGTCATGTAGTTCAAACATCAGAGAACCCTCGGAATTGAGTATTGAGGGCATGACACGGACCCTGAGGCCATCGCTCTGCCTGTTTCAAAAGGGATTTCCCTGTGCCGATGTCAACAGGATGGCTGTTTCGTCACCAGCCTTGTGGAGGTACATTTGGGCATCACCAAATAAATGATTAGTTACTTAAAACTCAAAACTTCTGCCCCATCCCATGTAGCCCCACTGGCAGGTACAGCAATAGGAAAGAGGACCTTCCTAACAGGGTAAGCTAGCTCACAACCATGACAACCACCCTGGGGCAGAGGGAAGGGCTGGGGAGACTCGGAGCTCCTGAGGGCAGCCTGCAGCCCTGTTTGTTCTTGAGGAGACGTTGACCACGGTGCAGGGTGGAGTGCTTGGCACTGTAGGAGAAGAGCTTTCTTCAGATGTGTTCCTTTGCTTTCTGGCAGCCACCGGCCTGTGCTAGGATCTATAATGAGGACTATAAATAAGTCAGGACAAGGATTCAAGACAGTCAATAATAAGTAAATTATCAGAGGATAAATTCTGTTGGACGCGCGAGGCTTGCTTTAGATATAAAGAGACTAAATGATAGCTTTACATAAGTTACTACGCTAATCAGCGTTCTCTCAAAGTAATAATAGGCTCATTAAAAGAGTGAAGAGGGGGTAGATGGGTAAGCAATAGATCCCATTGGAGTTAGAGCACGTTCTCATGCACGCTAGAGGTACCCAGGAATTCCCAAGTCCTGAGAGAAGGCAGCAGAGTGCAAGTGTTAAAAATCTCAATGGAGTCAATGGGGCCAAGAACCAGGATGCATGGAGGAGGTGAGGCTCAGTGCTGCTTCCTTCGCCTTTGATAGCCCAGAGTTAGTTAATGGCATTTGAAAGCGAAATAGTAAGCTACAAATTTATAGATAAAACTCCAGTCTCACAATGTTTTTCGTGATCTTTTTTTCTTTTTAACTTTCAAGAGAGCTTCCTAAGAAACTAACGTGGCAGAAGACTGCCCACTGGTGATTTCTTTAGCTTCATGTTTTCACTATTAGACTAAAGCAAAACAACTTCATACATTATGTTTCTAGAAATAATCTCATTATTTTTTCCTACCCGTTGTCTCTTCAGCTCCTGGTAGCCGTGTATGTATATAGAGAGATACTTATAATACCGTGACTAGAGCACCGTTTTTTCCCCCTGGGACCTGGGTAAAGAACTCCAGTTGCTGTGTAAGTGTGAGGCCATAAGTTCTGGTCCTCGACACCCATGCAAAGTGTCAGGCAGGGAAGTCCGCGGTTGGTTGTACTCTCCTCTTGGGAGTAAAAGACAGGATGATTCCTGGGGGCTGGCTGGACAGCTAGTCCAGACAGTCCATGAGGAACCGAGGAAGACATTAGTGTCAACTTCTGACTGCCACACACATGTGCATACATGTATAATGTGCACCCACATACAAGAACACATGTATACACAGTTTTACTTTTCTGGATGATGAAGTTGTGAATTATGCTGTATTATTCCTGCTTTTACATATTGATTGAGTTTTACATAATGATCAGTACTATTTTTGTGAGATCAATAATGTAATTGGTAAGGAAGAACTGAAGGGGAAGAGAGAGAAGGAAGAAGTCACACGCAGACATGCCACGCTGTGAGACCCAGAGCCTGTAGAGTGGATGCCAGCTTATGTCTCTAGGCCTCAGTGTCCTCAACTCTAAGTAGGGTCAGCCATCTCTTTTCTGAATCTGTTTTGGCAGCAAATGGGAGAAAGCTTGCCAGGAACACAGCACATCCTACCTGTGACCAGCTCCATACATGTTGACTTAGATGCAGTTAACAACCTGCAATGCTAGGATGATTTGGAATGTCGGTGGTTTATCTTTTCAGTTTCATCCAGTACAAAATTGAAGCTTGCTCAGAGCTTGCTTCTTAGCATACCGTCTATATGACAACTGCAGCCCGCAGGGTTTGGGGATACAGTGTGCTTTAAGTGGAAGAGGGCTTACTGCTGTTTTGTCTTCTTACCACACAGCTTCTCTGTTCTGTATTCCATTCTTTTCTTTTGGTTCATGTATTGGCTCTCTTGATCTTATTATCAAACACAGTTTCCAAAAAGGACTCATGAACTCATGAATTCTAAGCATTCAGCGTTATGCTAAAGATTGTGATATTCAGGAGAGATTCAATTTCTGTGGCCAGTCCTTGGTCTTCTGAAGGCCAGCTCTTTGTTGGTTCATTCCATGAACCATAACAGTAACGAGAATGGATGCATTGACCATATACAGCTACCAAGTTTTTTGGCTAAACTAATCATTATTATTCTCAGAGCACACACCAATAGACAAGTAATGAGAAGGGCTATCTCTGCAACTCTGGGCTAGAAAGAACACAGCTTGGAATTAAAAATTTGGCCCAGAAAATTTCACAGCATTCATCAAATGTGTGGCTGATTAGGAAGTGATTGCACTTGGGCCTTTGGTTTTCCTCCAACAAGAGGTATTCTTGTCTTCTTCCCATATTTCTTCTGCTGCCAGAAGATAAACAGAATAACTAAACTTTCAATTGCTCGATTAATTAAACTTCTTTTCAGATGCTACTTTGTGGCAATAAACATGGGTGTCTCA
Source organism: Peromyscus maniculatus bairdii (assembly GCF_049852395.1). Taxonomy (NCBI): domain Eukaryota; kingdom Metazoa; phylum Chordata; class Mammalia; order Rodentia; family Cricetidae; genus Peromyscus; species Peromyscus maniculatus. The sequence continues at coordinate 72,518,982 of NC_134854.1, forward strand.
ATAGGCCTCTTCTCAAGCTTTTTTTTTTTTTTTTTTTTTTTTTTTTGAGTGGCTCTCTGGAAAAAGCCCATGACAACACTGATATTCATGAAGGGTGGGCCTGTCATCAGAGACCTCTTCCCATGAGGAGGAGGTGGGTTTGGCAAACAGCAACGAGAGAAAGTGAAGGATTGTCTCCACAGCCCTTATAACTCAATGTGTGAGATCTGGAAGCAGCCTCCCAGGGGAGGTGCGATTGAGCACCTCTGTGGAATTCACTGGGAAAAAGAATCATCTAGAAGTGCCAGCCACAAAGCCCTTGTCTTCTGGTGTCTTCTCTCTACAATGGGCAATTGGACTAGCGTGAAGTGGGATGGGCTAACACAGTCTTCTAAGTAATAGCCCAGACTGCCCAGCTGCCTGCCGGAAGTGATTAGCAAAGGAATTTATGGAGACACACCCATTTTCTTCTCCCAGGCTGACTGTCTTTTCTGAGCCCCACTCCCCACTCCGGCTAAAGGGAGAGAAACTATTATGAACACGGGTTAGGCAGCAAATTCCGTTCTGCTTTTCATTCTCAGCTTCCCGAGCTATGATTCAGGTCATCAGAAGTCCATCTCCAGCTTCTGGAGAGCTGACACATTCATTGTAGTATGTCACTTTTCCAACTCCGCCGCCGTCATTTCAGCTACCCTTAATTTAAAATACTGTCAGCCTCAGCTAGAATCCCTCACAAACGGAGTGCCTCATCACCATACTAATTGAAGGAAAAAAATGCTCCGTGATTTAAATACCTATTGCTTCATCATTTCCCCAGTCTTTGGCTTCCATTTTGTCAGGCATGAAGTTGGTGATTAAACCCAAGGCATAATTATTAGCAACAGAAGCGCCTCTGTCCCATCTTGCAGTTTCCTGGCCAGGTGCAAACGCTCGGCTCCACACTGAGCATGTCTGTCAGTCTTATGAACAATCCCAGCAGAACAAGTGACTGATTTTTCTCTTTATAATCATGGAGGCGCTTTACAGAAAATTGTCACACTAGACCTCTACTTCTGAATGGCATAATGAACATTTCAGTGTGGTGAGAAGTTTAGGCATTGAAAAGGGGTGTCACAGTTGGAACCAGGACGCTAGTGTCCTTTATTGATGTACCTACCATGACTGCCTCCCACCATGTTGGCTTGTGTTGCTCCGAGTGAAAAGGATGAAAGGATTATGAAGCTGGGTGGGAGAGACCTGCTTACCAGGTCCAGCTCTGAATAGAGGTAAAATAGAAGCTCGTATGGCCCTGGAGCTCTATGTACCAGAGGGGTGTTGTAGTGGAGAGCTATGTTGTGGAGAAGGCTAGTGTTCAGGAGTTAGAGAAAGGATGCATTTTAAAAAACGATCACAGATAGTAACAAATTAAGCCTGATTTACTACAGATTTGAGCTATTCAGATTTGTAGCATCAACTGGTGAACGTGTCTACCAAGCTTTCAAAGAGACTAGATTAGCATTTGAGTTTATGAAAGACCCTCTCAGAACGCTTCTCTCCCTCTCTTCTTAATCTACAGCTGCTAGCATGGCTGCCTTCTCTTACTTGTCCAGAAGTTGAAGCCCAGGGCTTTGGAAATTCTCATGTGTTTGAACTCAGTCCAGGTATCACCAGACAGTGGTGGGCTCCACTTGCAGGGCCTGAGTCCTGGCCATCTGCCCAGAACTAGGATGGCATGTCCCTTGATGAGGACTCGCCATTACAACTCCTTCCAAAGCTTTGTATTCCCAATAGTTATTTATGTTGATATCAAACTGAAATGCAGAAAGTTTCCAAAACCCCACACTGGCTCTGTGAGTGCCCGTCTCTCGGATCTATGGTAAGAGCCATGGGTTTGGGGGTCAAACTCAAGATCCATTATCAAGACATGTCATTTTTTCTCTCCTCAACTGCTAGATTCAAAGGTAGTTCTGTATTCCCTAAGGATATGGAGGCACCTGCCATGTATTCACTAACAAAAAGCCTCAGTAAACCACTGTCTTTTGTTACAGTTTAGGGAGTTAAGTCCTTGACTATGCTAATACAAGTGAGGAGGCAGGAAGAATGTCTGTAAAGCAGCAGGCTACTGCTGAGTAGTAGTACATGAAGCCTCTTAAATGAAAATGTAAATACATTAAGCTATGGATTTCTTTGCAAAGGACAAGGTGATGTTTTTAATGCAGCATTTATACCATCCAGTCCCTGGAAAACTATCTCCGTAGTCTCAAACTCAAAGGACATAGGGTATAAAACACCAGAAAATGTAACTTGAAGAGAAAGAGTCCTCATGTCATGATACAATGACTGGTGACCTTGACCATGTCTCTCCACAGCCCGATGACCATTGACAGAAGGAGAAATTGTGACTCTAGGGCTTTTCAGCTTTAAAACTCCTTGAGGTGACTAAGTGCCTGGCAGAAGGCTGAACGTGGGCTGTCCACTCCGGACGCAGACTGTGAATTATACATACATTGGGAAATAGTATCAGACTAGGAAGAGCCATTGGCACACAATGTTCATCTTGGCTTGGAAAAGCAAGACAAGTGACAACCCTTTTGATGGGAAACGTTTACTGCAAGGCTGGAACCTAAGGAGAGTGTGTGTGTGGTTTTGGTAGTTTCAGTCTGCGACCGCAATCTGCTTATTCTACATGAACGCATTTCTTGTTATGAGGAAAGTGGCTTTTCTATTAAACTTGAAAATATAGGATGGCTTGGACCTCGTTGGAGGTCTCTAACATTGAATTGATTGACGGCAGTGATCAGGGAGGATTGAACGAGTTAAGGGGATATATAACTTAAATGATAGCTTTGTACAAGTGTGGTTTTTAATTGTTTTTGGTTATTTAGTTTGTTTGTTTTTTGAGATCCAGGCTGGCCTGAAATTCACTGTGTTGCCTAGGTTGGGTTTAAACTGATGATAGTCCCCCTGCCTCAGTCTCCCAAATGCTGGGATTACAGGCACAAGCCACTGAGCCTGGCTCTAGATGTGTTTTAAATAGGATGTGTTGTGCTTTGAATGGTAAGATGACCACAGACGAATGATTTGGGAAGTTTTCAGGTCAACTCTATGATGACAGTGTGTCTCCTAAGCTCCTCCTTGGTCTCTGCTTCGTTTTCTGTGACCCGATAAAACCACTCCAGGACACATTATACCATGGCAAGTACTTGGCACTCTTTACATGTTGCCTCTTTTGGGCCAGTGAAGCACTGTGCCTGCTGATCCGATCACCAGCTGTCAGCAGTATGAGCTGGAGTATGGGGAAATGTCTGCCTATCTTTTTGAGTAGAGTCAGTTCAATTGGCCACTCATGGTGACATCATCTTTTGAGGAGGTTCATACAGATGGAGTTAAAAGAACTGGCTGTGATTCCCCAAATCAGATAGCCCTCTCCTCCTCTTCCAGAAGCTTGAACCTCCAGGGCTGTGCAGAACTAAGCTGGTCCCTCCTTCTGCTGGCCTCAGTGGTAACGGTGCTCAGTCTCTAGTTCTACCCATTTCCTCCACTCTCTCAGAGGAGACAAAGAGACACAGCCCACACGGGAATCTCTGGCCCCTGGTGATCTGCCTAGCTCCACTGTGATGACTCCCACATTTCAGGGTAGTGTCTAGTCAATCTCTTTTCCCTTTTCTCAAAACCCTACATACCCCGTGTTCACATGAAAAGACTCAGAGGATCAGAGGCAGATAGATAGAGGGCACAGAATGCAGAGAGATCGCCAAATGGCACGTGCAGGCTGCAGCAGAGCTCGACCGTATAGACAGATATCATGACTGTCGTCTATATGGCTCTGGCTGTTTGTACTGCAGGGTGAATGGAAGGTTCCAGGGAAGAGCAAGGATTCATTACCTTGAAAAAAGACATGCCTTGGGGGAGTGACAGAGGCTGAGGAAAGCCAATCTCTAAAGCACCAGGAGGTGGGAAGAAACATCAAACAGTCTCTCTGGTCCATCTCTGGGTGGGGTAGGTCTTCAAGGACCCACATAGAGAATTATTCCTGTCTTTAAGAGTGACCCTGTCCCAAACTCGTTTTCAGGTTACAGAACCCGAGCTCTGGTAGATCAAGTGATGTCTTCACGTTACCCAGGGACAAAGGGAAGGCAAGACAAAGTGTTGAGTGCATCATTTGCCTTGTGAGGGCAAGGAAGAAAGAGTTTTCAAAATACACTAACTGGTACTGATGGAAGTCTACTGAGGTGCTCAACAAATGAGGGTCCTACTTTGTGGCAAGGCTCACTTGTAGGGTCAGGAAATACATCAGTGAAATAAACACAATCTTTATCTTACATTCTTTATGCAAATAAACAAATAACCATGGGTTATAATGTGAGCAACTGACCAGTGCTCAGAATAAAATTAAAGCAGGTAAGGAGGGGAAGTGACCTGGACTGTTGTGCATGGCTGGAGAGCCACCTCCGTGGAGGCGGAGTCTGGAGATCGGAGAGCAGGATGGACCTAGCACAAGATGGAGTCCCTGTGTTTAATGAGCACAGGGAAGGCCAGGGCAGAGGGTAGAGTGTGTGTGGCCGGGTACCAGTGAATCAGAGAGGGAAAGGCAGGAAGGGGACTAGGGAACTCCCAGAACTCTGATGCTGGAGAGCTTTGTTTTTACTGAGTGGGACAGGAGCCTCCGAAGGATTTGTGTAAAGCAGCAATATCACACACTTGAGAAAGAGCAGCCTGCTTCGGTGTATATAATCGGGTACAGACTGATACAGTGTGATGGTTGATGTTGTTTGTCAACTTGACAGGGTCTAGAATCTCCTAGACTAACCTCTGGCCACGCCTGTGAGGGAGTATCTGGACTGAGGGGGGCGTGTCCACCTTAAATGTGGGTGGGAGCCTCCAAGGTCTGGTGTTCTGGACTGAGTGAGAAAGACAGAGTGAGCTGAGCAGCAATATCAAAAGCATGCCACTACACTTCCTGACTGTGGATATGGGACCATGGTTGGATCCCCGCACAGTGCGCTGCAACAGAAACAAACCCTGCCTTCCTCAAGTTGTTTATTTTCAGGTATTTAGTCCCAGTAAAAAGAAAAGTAGCTGACAGGCACATCCGCACATCCACTCATCCGCACATCTGGACTTTGTAACCTCAAGACTGAATGATCAAAAAGTGATCAGACTTTCTGCACATTGTGTCTGACCCAAGCTGGAGACGCTGGACCCTAAACATACATGCAGAACCACAGACTGTCTCCATTGCCTTCATCATGGTGTCTTACTGTGTTCAGTGCATTTAGTACCAGGTTTTGCCTGGTGAATCTACGTGTTATTGTAGGATAAGCAGTCAACCTATGAATCAGTTCTGTTCAGAGGCGAGTGAAACACATCCATGGTATGCTATTACACTGCCTTCTGTAGGGTTTGCAAGCTTCCTGCTGGAAAAAAATAATCAATAAGCTTTCTTTCTGTGATTTATTTTATAACGTGGGTAGAACTCCACAGGGTATTATTTTCTTCTGTCTGTTTCCAGAAGCTGATGTACTGTTATGGAACTGGACTAAGGAGTGCCCAGTACATCCTCAGCTTCAGACTTGAAATGCAGGTGGAGGATGCGCGTGTAGCTGTTATAGGCAGAGTTCTTTCTGTCTTTTCAAAAGTCCGTTAGGTCCAGGGTGCTGTTAAGGAAACCTTACATTGATCTGAAAATAAGTTAAAACATGTCACTCGAATCTCTAAGCGTGTATAGCCATGCCATTTTGATCACTTTGTGCAAATGCCACTGAAATTGATGACCAAGTCTTACTGACAGCTTCCAATGCATTTGAAGGTCTTGTCAGAACACAGACTTTAGCAGCTTTTCCTACCAACAGACTGCAATGCCCAGAGAGAGACGTGTACTTAAAAATAATGTCAAACTTTGAGGTTTGTAAGGACTTTCTGAGGGACACATATTGTTTCAGCAGAAACCAAAGCAGAAATATAAACAGAAAAGAAATCTAAAATTCCAAATTACTGGGGAGATTTTAGTTGGTAACTCCAGACTTTCTTCCCAGTAAGCAGTCTTTAAGGACAGCTTCGTGGAATCTTTCAGTGGCTGCCCAAGTATCACTTTTAAATTGGCCCAAAGATTTCTCATTTTGAGGTCAGAGTCATTAGACTCGGGTAATGAGTCCCTTTAAGATCTTAGGACCTCAGGAAGCAGCTGCTGCCGGTGGAAACCATCAGCCAATAGAGAAACAGTCAGTTCTTGGGTAATGCAGGTACAAATTAAAACAAATCTCCTTTGTCTGAACTGGCAGGAGGAGCTGAAGGTAGAACTTCTTAAGCAACTTCAGGGTGTGTCCTGACACTGCCATCTGAGGCTGCTTGATGGCTTGTTCCTTTCAGGGCTAATGTTTCTGTGGCCAAACTATTTGTCTGCACTGTGGACAGGTCACGGTTGAGAATCCATGTCTCTTCAGACTTGATTTTCATTTCCACATTCATGGAAGATTTCACTAATTATTCTACTAATTAGCAAACTGTTGCTTCTTTCCACTAAGGTCAGAGGAGACCTCGGCCTCCAGGCTGTAGTGAGCTGGGGGGCGAATCATCAGGTACTTCCTGGTGACAGCAGCACACTGTCATAGCAAAGAGCGTGCCAAGCGGGCGGTCTCTTCTCTCTTCTTTCCCACTACTGCTTGTTATGTACCGGCTATTACAATCTGTCAGGAAATCTCATCCTGAATTTTTGAATTTGTTATTGATTTTATGTTTGATTTTACAGTCTTAAATCATTAGCCTTTTTCAATAAAATTAAAAAGTAGAACATCTCTACCATACTTTACCCTGTACATCTCCTTGTTCTATTCTTAGATGTCCATGACTTCTTATTATGCATGTTCCTTATTTGTCTGAAGCATCAGCTCTGCTCCAACGAGGAGATCCATTTCTCCTTTCCCCTCCTGACTCTGACATGTCCCTTGTCTCCAAAGACTGAAACATTCAGCTTAGAGGGAGCTGCCCGGAAATAGCAGAGAATATTCTGGAAAAGAAAGGGAGTGGACAGAGCTTTTCTGAACAATCAAGTCAAGCTAACGGCAGAGGCATCTCAGAGAAGGAAGTGAGTGCTTGGAGTCAACCTCGCTGTTGACCTCTTCAAGATCCACGTGACCCCCTCCGTTGCTAGCAAACTCACCCATCTCTTGGTTATCTGCCTAGCGAAAATGTCCATCTCCTAAGACTACTTCTAAGGGCCTTGGGTCTTTAATGACATCACTGAGTTGTAGCACAGCCTGTGGTCTGGCAACCTTCATATCACTCAGCGTGTGAGAGAAATAAAATTCTTAATTATTTAAGTTGCTGTGGGCTGAGGGTTTTTTTTCCTGCTGCCGAGAACTGAATGCAGCCGCAGTACAGCTGAGTTATCTAACGACGTCAGCCTCACTGACGTTCTAGGCAGGATATTCGTCACAGAGGGGGTAGGGCTGTATTGCACATCACAGGGTGTCATCTTTAGCCTCTACCCCCTTGATGACATTACTATCCCCCAGTTGGGACAAAGAATGATATCTACAGATATTACCAGATGTCCTCTGGGAAGGGAGGGGAGCAGAGCTTCCTGGTTCCCAGAGGCAGAGCCTGCAAAGGCCTGGGTGAATGAATGGGTCTTCCTGTGCACTGAGTGGTCCAGGTGGAGGATGCTCCTGCTGAGTCTGTGGGGCAGCTTCTCATCTGCACTTCATAGCACTCTCTCTTAGTGTGTGTGCTCTTCTGTAGCATCTCAAGCTAATGTATCACTGGCATTTTCTTTTGTCTCTTTTTGGGGGAATTTAGCATAACACTCTTATATTTAAAAAATTTTTAAAAATCAAAGATTTTTGCTTTACAACTCCAAAGGATACCTCTGTTTTCTTTGCATTTAATTATCTAGATGTTGAAATTCAGTTTTAAGCCACAAGAAATTATTTGTATGAATAAAATTTTTCATTCATTAATATCCCAAACTGTCAACAGCATAAATTAACATTGAATACTATTGTCTATAAGAAGTTAAGTATACCTTGATTCATTTCTTAATCAATGTTTTAAATCTTCTCTTTTTTTTTTTTAAATAAAAAGACAATTTATTAGGTCATATTAACAGGAACAAGAGGACAGGGTTCTATCAGTATGGCTGAGCCCATATGTGTCTATTGGTTGAAACTGGGGCTCTGGGGGTAGATGCAGCCCTGTGTTAGCTTGGAGCAGAGCACAGTCTAGAGGGGACCTCGGCCTCAGCCAGCTTGTCAGGCTAGGTTCTAGAAGGCCGTTATGGTTGTAAATGACAAAAAAAATGCCCTATCCTCAGCCTCACAAAGATAACACTTCCAGTCAGGACTGGCCTCTGTCCACACTTAATAAAATGCACCATCTGCTGCCTCTCGATTTAAGAGTGTAATTTTACACACACACACACACACACACACACACACACACACACACACACACTGCTGGGTATTCAGTTTTACAAAGTAACAAGTCTGAAAGATTTTTCTACCAGCGCCTCAAAATTCTTCTCCCCCTATGGTCTTTGTAAGTGAAAACAGTAAGTTCTTCTCTGTGCTGTGTGTGGGCTCTCCTATTTATGGTCTATCGAATGCATGTACACTTTCATCACTGATAAAATCAATAAAGATTTCCATCTCTGGGTTTACTCCTCATATCCAGACCCATGTTAAGTAGAAGAGCTGATAAAACAATCCTTAGTTCTATGGAGTGCCATTTGAAAGCGTAATAATAACACTCTTGGGAAATTCGCAAGCCAGGACTGGACGGTGAGCCTCTGGCTATGCTTTTCATTAAACAGAAAACAATAGAGACATCAGGGTAATGATACCGATAACTACTTCAAGCATCTTGCATCCACTCTACACTAACAAGAGGGAAAAGCCTACTGAGGTAATATTACTCCTGTTGGCAGGCAGGAGGAGAAGGGAGGGTTACAGAAACCATGGTCTGCTGCAGGATTATTTCAAAGACAAGACAGGCGGAAAGACACCAGCAACTACCCTTTTACTAGAACATAAGAAAAACTTTGGTGAAACTAGGTCTTTTATGCCTAATAATGGTTCTTTTTGCAGGCAAGACAAGACCTTCTAGGGCCCTGGATGGCTCAGGAATTAGAAAGGGCACTCTAAATTGTATCAATTCGTTTTCTAAACCATGTTAGAAGAATGCCTTTAGGCCATCTGAGTCCAAAACACATTTAGTTAAGTTCATATAGAGGAGTCTGGGAGCAGGTTAGAGAAGCTGGTGGACTTGAGAGCTGTGACCCAGGCAAGAGTTCCCCGACCTGAAAAGGCTGCGGGGCTCACTCGCCCGCTCAGCCTGGAGAGTCGGGTGACAACCTCTCTAAGCTAGGATTCTTCAAGCTCTCTAGGCTAGGGCTTATCAAGCTTTTTCCCACTTACAAAATGCCTCTTTGCCTTAGAAATATGTGTGTAACCCCAGGTATGAAGTATATAAAAGAGTCATATAAGTCAAACATTTATTGATAATAAACCAAAGAGAAAGCTAACAGGTATACATACAACTTTATCATTAATTAAAGCTGAAAGTAAATTTGTATACTAACGAGAGAAGCGCTTCTTTTTACATAAAGGATTGAATCTTGGCTGAGTATTTGATATTGTAAGACATGGAGCATCTTCAATATTTATTCAGAGTTGATTGATATTTTGGTTTGATAGTAGCTAATGCTTAGAAGGCCACTTTGCATAAATACATAGTACAAAATGGCAGAGTGCTGTTTATGGCCACTTCAGAAATAGTCGGGAATTCTTTCCTAACCCCAAGCCAAACATGCTAGCATAATGCAATCTAAAGTTGCATTGATTTAATACATACTGGGAAATAGCAATAAAGAAGTTCTGAGAGTCTTCTTTTCTGAGATAAGCCACTGTTTCCATAAGAGTAGAAAATAAAGTTAAAAACACTCTGATTCACCATATCCAATCATCTTGAGTCTGGGCTGAGATGCTCCAGGCAGTGTTTGCTGGTGTCTTGTGGGTCCGTGGCCTGCTCAGTGCCAAGTGTTCGTGTTGTGTGTTCAGAACCAAGGCTCCCCTGAAGTCGTGTGATGATGCAGCATGTGTGAGCATGAGTAACCCCTGAGTTCACTATGCATTTGACTTTGAATCCATGTTGGTTATTGCATGTTCAGAAGCCTTTTCCTGTTGCCTTTTTGGGGCAAGGAGCCCCCTCCATTCAGTTACACAATACCACCACAGATCATGACCCACAGTTTAAGAATCTGAGGTTTAGGGAGTGTGAATGGTTGCTGTCTCTCAGCACTGAACATGAACCCGAAAGAGTCACGGACATGAAGTACCAAGGCTGAACTTGGCATGCACTAGTTAACAAACAACGCTTACGCTGGGAAACCCATCCCCTTGGGTTATTGAAATAATTATCAGAATCTCTGGAGATAGTTCAAAAGTCCCCATTGTCATGAGGCTGACGGAGGAGGCTACTGCCACCAAGTTGGAGAGCTACGGCCACTTAGCTCCTGCTCACAGCTGCCCAGATCCTTCTCCAGAATCCAGACTGCAGAGCAATTGCCAACTGCTGCAGCCAGGCTGCCTAGTGCGGGCAAAGTGAATGTTGAAACGGCAGTGCCCAGCAGCTGTGGCTGCCCACGGGCAGCGACTTGCTCCCCACTCACGCTGTGGGGCCCTCAGAAGAAGAGGAAGAAAGCTGCTTTTCTGTAGACAACAGTTCACACCACAGCCCTGGCTGCGAGGTCAGGAAAGAGACGTGGCCTGGAAGAGTTTCTCTAAGATGTTCTGGAGCTGGCTCGATTCTCAGAAGGACACAGATGACATGGTGTCTCTAACAAGGGACATCCAGGAGGAGACCCAGGGCCACCTAGTGCAAGTTCATCTACTCCTAAGCTACTAGGCGTGTGCTCTGGGCAGACACTAGACCTAGGCTCACTTGACTTGGTGTAAGAAGTATTCCCCTACTCCCCTCTGTCTTGAGAGCAGGAAAAGGCAGCCCCTCATGTCTCCCATCTTGCTGCTATTCCAGGGAGTCTTGTTTTGACTGTAATATGGTTTTCTATTTCTAAAAATACTGCTAGACATATGTTTTAGAGAGAAAAAAAGCAGTTCTCTATGTTAGGCGCCATGCTAGGGACTTTATAAGCATTGACTCCTTTGCCTGACGAGCAGCCTACGAGGTGAACATGATTATTCTCACTATGTCAAGTGGAGCTTGCTCATGTGCAATAAAGTCAGGGTGCCAGCCTGGCCCATTCATTCTAATGCTTATACCTTTTCTTTTTGAATTTGACAATGTACCTAATTGTACTTACTTATTGACCTGTTCATTATTTGCTTCTACCATTCAACACACACACACACACACACACACACACACACACACACACACACACCTTGAAATAGTCTAAGTTTGCCTCTGTGTTAATTCAACACTCAGCCCTAACCATGCTTCTCATATATTCAGTTTGTTTGTGTTTCTTAAGCCTAAAATCCAGGGTATATTCATCATCATCAAGAGGTCCACCCCCTCTTGGTTGTGAATACATTTATCTGAAGCGACAGTAGCAGGATGAAATACTTGAAATTGAGACTGGCTCAGAAAAGCTGGGACAAATAAATGATTGCTGCAAACTGTCGGTGTTAAAAAAAAATATTGAAAAGATCGTTGCCAGTGATCACTGCTGGCTGCTTAAAAACTGCAAAACGCAGTTCCTCTCTTTTATTTGGCCATTTATATTTACTTTTCCCCAAAAGGAAAGCATGTATGTGTTTTTCCCCTCAGAAAGTCGATGGGAAAGGATCAGTTAACCACCAGAAGGAATGGAGCAGGGCCGACAGAGACACAGAGCCGGCAAGGGCACAATGGACATTTCTTCCAGAACCTTCGTAAAGAGGACAGTGCGTCTGCGGGGGCGGCAGGACAGACAGCAGGGTGATGGACGGCAGACACTGGCCCAGGAGGGGAGCTGCAGACACTGAAATCAAATAGACTTTCTTAAGAGGCAAAACAGGGAGGAAATGGCCGGCTGGCCCCAAACAAAGCGGTGATCTGTTGGGTGCTGTCACGAGAAGCCCCTCCCTCTAGCCGCAGGCAAAACAGAAAATCCAATAGGAAATTTTTATCATTTAATGGCAGGAAGGGGCCATTAGTACCCCAAAAGCCAAGAGGACAGCCAAGCAGAAATATCCCTTTCATTTGTCATTAACTCTTCAAAGTGCTAAATCTGCTTAAAGGGAGTAAGAAAAAAAAAATAAAGATTCCTCTGACACTTTAAAGGGAGTAGCTCTTTAGACAACTTATCAAGATCTACCAGGCTCAGGGAAATTCGGACAATTAACGTCTCCAGAAACTGCTCTAGCAAAGAGGCAAAATGGGCAGTTTAATTACACAGGCGTGTGTGCCCTTATTTCTCAATTAATGGGTCTGCAAATAGCTTGGCGGAGAATAATTCAGTAGCCTAACATCCCAGCAGGAAACTCTGAACCCCTTCGTGCTGACATTTTTTTTTTTTTTAATAAATGTTACTTGTACCTATTGTTTGCCAACTAGAAAATTAGCCCCTGTACAAACGGGCCTTCAGTAAGACTGTGAGCAGAGCGCTATTTAATGTGGTCTCCTTTGGGGGCTGGTTTTGGAAGCACCTGCCATGGGTGAGAGAGTCTGTGGTCCGAGGAGATCTCTGATGCACACCAGGCGTGTGGAAGAGCAGGTTGTGCACAACACAGCATTAAAGAAACAGGCGAGGGACAATTACAGGTCCCACTGTGTGACAGGAAGACGAGGACCCTGTTGTCCTCGATAGACCCTGTTGTCACTTCTCAGACCCACCTGGTGATGAGAGATGACCAGTAGGTGAGACACCTGCTTAAGATCTCAGCATCGCTCCTAAGTCCCGCTATAGCCCTAAGCTCAAGGCTCCTTTTCACTTCTTGGGAAAAGAAACAAACTGGTTTATTTGATTGGCTAATTGGAGACGGGTTCCTGGAGCACTAGGTTAGCAACGGTGATTGCCTTATGTTTTCCTAAGAGTCATGCCACACTGCATGGCAGTAATGCTTGCTGCTCTCAGCTTCTCTTGCAAGCACCGAGATGCTGTGATGGGCTGTACCCCCACTTTGCTCTCTACACCCAGCCACTCATTGCCTCCATCCTGTGTGACTCTTCGAGGGGCCACAGAGCTGTATTTGATGGCGACAGCAGAGGCCTACTCTTGTGAAACCCTAATCAGAACACAAACTCTCAGAGGACTAGGATGACGTCTGAAGTTTCTTTCATAATGGACTTTGAAAAGCAAAATTCATTAGATCAATTCCAGCTACTTTTTCAGCTCTCCGTGTAACCCTGGCCCCGAGGGCTGAGTGGAACATGGGGGCAGATGTCGTAGCCAGAAGACTTCTAAGAGACCTTGACTGTGGCCACACTCAGCAGAGTGACATGGTTCCCTGAGTCTGAGGACTTCCTCTCTTGCCCTGGATTCCCCTGGCCAGCATGCTAAAGCCAGCAGTGAGTTGCCATCTATGGCTTGAGCCCTCTGAAGCCTTACTCAGGCCACTCCTGGCACCCAAGGCCTGAGGGTTTTAAAGCTCATTTGTCAGATTCTAGTTAAAAACTTGGAATACAGTCTCCATTCTTGGGTCAAACCACAAAACTTATTTATGCTATAATATAACTGAAATAAAATAAGATAGAGTTGTTAATTTATCTTAAGTTCTTGTTCCGAAGGAGAATCTGGCTTAGGCCGAGAAGGATTCTCAAGATTCTATAACCAGCCTCCTTAGCACCCGAAGGCTTCACAGCACCCACTCCGCGTTCTGTCCAAGCACATGTTGAAGCATCCTGCTCCTTTCCCCTCCATGTGTCCCTCCAGATTGTGATCAGTCATTGGAAGAGTTGAGAGTTTGCATCTTTCATTCATAAATGGAATCAGATAAACTGAAAGGAGAGGGAGAAAGGAAGGAATAACAGACAAAGAGTGGGATACTCCGAGGTGAAATCAATGGGGGTCCTAGAACCAAAGGCGAAAGGAGTAACTTGCAGGCCACTCTGTCCATGATGAAGTGGCAGGGAGCCAGGCAGTGCCGGGATGGTGGAGAATGATCTAGAGATGTGGAGAGCTGTCAAAGACACGTGGATGATATTGTAAAGGGGGGTGAACAGTGCAGTAGAGTCTGCAGGGGTAGCTGGGAAGATCCTGCCATCTCCCAACCTCTCTCCAATGTGACCTTGCTATTTCCTTGTGTGAAATAGCACCGGGAAGGCCTGTGATACAGGCGGTGAAAAGAATTTACCAGCACATGGATCAGACAAACAGAATTTACTGAAATGTACTGGCAGAGAGGAGCGGTCAAGTTTCCAGAGAAGGACCCATGCTGCTGGTAGGGAGCAGAAGTTTCTCTACAGTAGTCAAGAGGGAAGTAATTTAACTTGGCCTTGTTATTGTGGGACTCCCGGGTGGGCCTATATCTGAGGGGACACACAGACATCTTGTTATCTTGCTGAGGGTTATGTGTTATAGATTACAATGTTTTTCTTGAGACTGGCCATTTATATAAAGCTCCATAAGGCATGAGGCATGAGACATCAGGCTCCAGATGACTGTAAGACATCATGGGTCAGGCTCCAAATTATTACAACCTGAGCCTTAAAGGATGGAAATTTTGTTTTTATTTCTGGCTCCTTGTTTCTACATTTACCGTGGCAGATCAACAAGGTCAAGCCATTGATAATATCAAGATCTATCTTCTGAAACTGCTTTGGAGCTGAGAAGGACACAGGGGGCCCTAGTCGGTGAAACCCACTGTTGTTGGTAGGTCTGTAACATGTAGCAAGGTTAGGAGGCATTTTGTAGGGAGGAGAGAATGACTATTGCAAGAGGTCAGAGGCCAGACTGTGATACCGTTTGAGATGATAAGGCTGCTGGGGATGTCTTTCTGTATGCTGTGAATGTGTTGCTCTGATTGATTGATAAATAAAATGCTGATTGGCCAGTAGCCAGGCAGGAAGTATAGTATAGGCGGGATAAGCAGAGAGGAGAATGCTGGGAAATGGGAGGCTGAGAAGAGACGCTGCCAGCTGCTGCCACCATGCGAAGTAAGATGTAAAGTACTGGAAAGCCACAAGCCATGTGGCAACTTATAGATTAATAGAAATTGGTTAATTTAAGATATAAGAACTAGATAGCAAGAAGCCTGCCACGGCCATACAGCTTATTAGTAATAAAAGTCTCTATGTGTTTACTTGGGTCTGACCAGCTGCAGGCCCGAGTAGGGCTGGAGAAAACTCCAGCTACAATGGGGCCATCAGTGGAGGGAGATAGGCATCAGTGTTGAGGGCGATGGTTGCTATACGTGAGGGTATACCTGCTCAGACTTAATACTGTAGTCTGAAAGAAACCAATTGTGCCAGAAAATGAAGTAAGCAAGAGCCAAAAGAACAAAACTGAAGTAAAACAGAAAGAAAGATTTACAGATGCCAGGAGAGTTCAAACCCAGCTGGTAAAATTACCGTGAGTTGTCCCAGTTAAAAGGTCTGTTGAATTTCAGAAAGAAAAAAAAGTATAAGCAAACTCAATTATCCTCTGAAAGAGGCAGAAACAGAAAATATGTAGCAGAATAATAAATCCTTCTAGAGAGATAAGAGAGGTTAACCATGCCATGTCCATCCAGATAATGACTGGAAAAGCTGATGGGTACTGAGGAGGAAGAACAGAGCAGGCCTGGCATGAAGGCAGAGGTCTGCCAGTTAGGGAAAAGAACAAGAAGGCAAGAGCATTTTGTGCCATGGTGGGTGAGGAGGGCAGAGGGTTTGCTCCATTTTCCCTGAAGCCACTATTTGGCAGCAGAGAATAGGTAGGAGATGATTTAGATATGATCAGTTAGAGTGTGCTATCTGCTCAGTGATGCCTTGGGGGTCCTCTGGGGTCTGAGACTTGCAGGAGGGGGTGAGGAGTGTGCACCGAAGACTGTGGAAAAATGTAGGCAGTGTGGTCCAGCATGAGGATGGAAACAACAGATCCAGCCATGATGGATAATTCTTTACCAAGGACAGAGGAGACTTTCAATGGAGTTGGGCTTCAGTTTTCTCAGAGACACATAACTTTGTTTTGACAGAAGAGTAAACTATAGTGAAAGTATTTTTATGACCATCAAGAAAGGATTTTTTCTGGTGGGGCACAGGTAACGGTGACCGTAAATATTATCTAGACACCTCCCATTAGGGCCCCCCTGCCCCTGAGTGATGGTTGGTACCAAATCAAGCAAGCTCCATCTCCTTACAGGCCCCACTGGGAGAAGGCCCACCACCCACACCATGTCACAGGAGCAAGGAGAATCTGCATGATGGAAAGATGTGTTTCAGTTGAGAGACTGGGAAGGACCGCTCCAGAAGAGGAGGCATCACTCTTGTCAGTCAGGAAGTACTTCTACACTTGGCTGTTGGTGGTGTAGTTCACTGTGAAGCATGGAACCCCTCCTCATTATCATGGGGATTTTTCCAAACCAAGTTTTCCATGCAAGGGGATCTAAGTTGAAGTTTCCAGAATCTCAATTTGTTTGAGGACTGACCAGGGTGTGCAACCCTTCTGAAGAGCATTAGAAAAGCTAAAATTGGCCACCAAAAGCCAGAAGAGCCAGCCACGCTTGCACAGTAACTTGCTTTATTTTGATACCAAAGAAAGGGAACTTAGGGCAGAGTAGAAAAACACACAGTGTGGCCCGTGAGCACATCCACTAGCCAAGGGAATTGCTCGCCAATGGACTGATAGTATATGTGCAATAAAGAAGGACATAAAATAGGTAAAAGTGTTCCATGTCCAGAAGACTTTGACGACTACACAGCCTAAAATGTTTGATGATGAGAAAGGATCCGTGAGTTATGTCAGCTTTTACATATGGTCTAACGGATGTACCGAGTACATAGTTGCATCTGCCCAGTAACCATTTACCCTCTTGTTAATTTGAAGTATAAAAGGAGAAGAAAAAAGACCTCCCCTATGTGCATGACTACAAAGTTGGGAGCTCTGGCTCCTGGGTCCGTAGATTTGCTGATCATGAGATCTCTATTAATTTTGCTATTTTGTAGGAATCGCTTGTAAGTTCTTGATTGGTTTACTATCTTACAGGTCCTCATGCTGGCGTCATGGCAAACACTTTACTAACAAGGGCACCTCCCCTGTCCTGATGGCTTTCATTATAACAAGTTTATATTTGTACATCCACGTGCTAGTTAGTTTTGTCAGTCTGACACATAATGAGTTGAATGTCACCCTAGGCTGTATGCGACTCTGTCTAAAAAACAACAATAAAAAATTGCATTGAAATGCAATAAGTTAAGAATGGCACTGAAATCTTAAAGAACAGAATTGAATGCCTTGATCACTATGGAAGATTTTTATAGAGTTGAGTCTGCTATCACACTGTGGTTTGGGTGTGAGATATATGAATAGACAGTGGAACAAGGTAGATCCCTGAAGCTGATGCACACATAAAGAGTTGCCTGTTCTACCTCACAGTGACAGCGACAGGCAGGGGTAGAGGGAGTGATGGTCTTTGCCGTCAATGATACTGAAAAATTTGGTAGTATCATAGAGAAATAATCCATCCTTTATTCTCCATGACAGTTATAACAAAACAAATCAAATACCAGATTAAATAAGAATGGTATTACTCCATGGTCTCTGCTTCATTTTCTTTGTCTAGGTTCCTGCCTTGAGTTTCTTTCCTGATTTCTCTGATCCTGGACAATAAACAGTGAGCTAAAATAAAACTTTTCTCCCCAGGTTGGTTTGTGATCATGGTGTTTTATCACAGCAACCTACAAATCTAGCTAAGAAACAGTTACCTTTGTGGAGGGCAACTTGTGGGGATGTCATGAGGGACCATACTGGAGTATTGATAATGGTTATGGCTTGATTGCTACTGTTCATCAGATGTGTTTGCTTTATAAATGTGTGTCAAGTTTCCTCTTATAATGTGTGCACTTTTCCACAAATGTTATCCTTTTAATGTTGCTCTAAATACAGCTACTGGGTTTGTGTCCTCGTCTGGTATCTATTGCTGTTTTCTCAACAGAATCAAAGAAAATCAGCTTCTATTTTCTCAGTCGAGTTCCCTTTTCCTAGAAGACCCCACAGTATGTCAAGTTGACAAAACCCAACCAGCACAGTGTGTTTGTAGTGTTATATTTCATACTTGCTCTGTGCTTGGAAGACTTTATACAATCATCAGGATCCCTACATGCTATGCAACATAAGGAAACCTAGTATAGCGGTGATGGTCATAAGTTGGCTGGATAATGGCCCCATCTGTCCTCCGCCGCCTCAGGGAGACTTAGCTGATATTTCAAACTCAACAGCTGTTATGTCACCTCTCACTTGTAGGCCTCCTATTGCTTACAGGAGAAAGTTAAGAAATCATCAACGTGATAGACAAGAGCACTAACTTCCTGTTGCAGTCTTAGCTCTCAGATGAGGCTGACCCTCTCAACGCCACGTATCTCCATCCCTGACCCACTTTCTCCCATTATACCATAACACTCTTCTCCATGTCGCCCTTCCGGACTCTTATTAACCCAGTTCAGATATGGCTTTCTCTCTCCAACATCTTCCTTAATGTATTTGTGCAGAAGGGGGCCTTCTCTTCTGTGACTTTCACCTTATAGTTGCAGTGATTTATGGGTTTTACTAATTTAAGTAAAAATGATTAAGCAATATATATTACTTTTTAAAAATTAAAGTTATTTTTGAAGTTGCAGTATACAGAATCAATACACAAAAATCAGCTGAAATTATAAACATTAACAATAAGCTACATATAAAGGAGAATAAGAAAATAACTCTCTGGGCAATAGCATCCAAAAGAAAAAAATCTTAGAATAAACTGACTATGGCAATGAGAGATGTGCAATCTGAAAAATATAAAGCATTGTTTTAAAAATTAAAGAAGGGAGCTGGGCAGATAGTTCAGTAGGTAAAGGCCTCGCTGAAACATGAGGACCTCAGTTTGGATCCCAGCACCCATGTGAAAAGCTATGTGTGGAGGCAGCAACTGAACCTCTGTGCTGGGCAAGCAGAGATGGGGGGATCCTGGGCTTGATGACATGACCAGCCATTCTAGCCGAAACAGTGAACTCTGGGGTCTATGAGAGACAGTGTTTCCAAAGATAGGTGGAGAAGTAACTGAAGAAGATGCCTGACATCCATCTCTGGCCTACACATATGTGTCCGAGCACATGCAAACACACACACACACACACACACACACACCAGAAATCAAAGATGGCACAAATATAGGAAGATGTCATCTTCTGGAAAACATTATTATTGTTAAAATTCCCATAGTACCCAGAGAAATCTACAATTCTAACTTAATGCCCCCCATCAAAATACCAGTAACATTTTTTCAAAGAAATATAAAACATTAGGGTTCAAATGGAACCATGGAAGCTCATGAACATCCAAAAGACTCTTGAGGAAGAAGAATAAAGCTGGAAGGATCACACTTCCTAATTTCAAATTTACCAAGACGCAGTATTCAACACAGCACAGTAGTGGCATAAAGGTAGAGAGAGAACTGGAGCTGAATTGAGGGCTGAAATAAATCCACTTTATGGTCAGCTGGTCTCTAACAGCGGTGTCAAGAATGCATAAGGGCGAAGGGACAGACTCCTTAATCAGTTAAATTGAGAGAGGGTGCTATGCTCTCATTTGCTCGCCACTCCTCATCAGCCCCCCCCCCCACTTCCCATGTGCCCTGTAGTAGGCACTGCTCTATTTTAGTGTGCAGACCGAGGGAACATCTCTCTCAGAAATCTGTCTGTGCTGTTACCCCCGCAAAGAGACGCTTCTATTAACTGCTGTGTAGAATTCCATGCTATGCCTGCAAACTCTTACACAGATGGCCATGTGGGCTGCTTCTAATGGTTCCTAGTCCAGTGGTGCTGCGATGAACATCCGCATGTCTACATGCATGCACCCGTGGCCATCTCCCTACCCGACTCCTGAAAACTGCAACTGCTAATGATACAATACACACATGTCAAAACATAATTCTACTACAGCTGCCTGGGTTGTGAACGGCTGCCTTCATTTTTGCAGCTTGTGCTTAGACAGGGTGTGTCTGACGTACGCTAGACCAGAAACCTACTCACTGTGGGAGAAGACTCAGTGCAGAGAGAGAAGCCTGAGTGAACAGATGGACCCCCCAAGGTGATAGATCGGACTTAACTCTTCCTAACACAAGATATCTTGCCTTAACTCTGAAAATGAATACCAATGTGGAAAAAATTTTACACACACACACACACACACACACACACACACACACACACACACGATGCTATTAGTGAGGTAGGCATTAATACATATTATTAAGATCATTTTAAAGCAATAAAATACAAAATGCAGAGACCACAGCTTCTGGCACCAAGAACCGAGATCCAGGACAAACTAGACATGGGTGACAGAATCTGACCTTGGTGGACACGATGCTTGAAAGAGCATGTTGTGGCTAGCCTGGCGGGGGCTTAATGTTCCTAGCTATAATGCCAATACCTGGAACACCAGCCCTGCTCTTGGTGACTCTAATGATGGTCATGAGTTCTGCGAACAAATGGACAGGAGTGCGTATGTTCCCAATTGTTCTCTAATTTTTACCCTTCCCGGTTACTTTGTAAACATTTAAAAATCTATTACCCACGAGGACGCTTCAGGAAGCAGCTCATCACTGGAATCGGAGCCAGAATGCAGACCACAGCGAGCAGGGACAGTGTGCTCCGGGCCCAGAGCAACAGACAGCAAGGCACCTTAGCCTGGTTTTTTGCCAGAAAGGGAGTCAGGTAGCAGCAAGACCTAGGTGCTTCTGACCCAGGTGTTTGTGAGCCCCAGTTACACATTCAAATCAACGTGGCTCTGTGGACATCATGGCCATGTAGTGTTTTGTTGAGGAGGGCTGTGGTGTGTATTGGAGGGCATTTAGCAGCATCTCCGCTCCCAGTCACTATGTGCCTGCACACACCCCAGTGCTGACAGCCAAAAAAAAAAAAAAAAAAAAAAAAAAAAAAACGAAAAACGTCTTCAGTGTCCCCGGGAGTCAAAACTGCACCCAGTTGAGAATGACTGCATTCTTCTCACTTTTCTGGTGTCTTTAAAAATCCCTTCAAGGTTTGTTTCATGCTTTGACGATACTGTTTTCACACCAGCCCTGTATATTTAGTTGACTAGGTCAGCCCTATAACACTTTTCTTAGGAACCACGCAGGAGCTCCCTGTGTCTTACCTGCAACAATCACCCATAGTCTAAATGGCAGTTAGGTGTCAAGGATCCACCAAACATCTCTGAGCAGTGTCATCATTATCCTCAGGTCCCCCGGAGATACTGAAACACGGAGAGGGGAAAATATCTTGAGCCAGGCTCCAGGGCTTGTAAGGGACAGAGTCAGGATGTGAACCCAGGTATCATGGCACAGAGGCCCCTGGCCGGACACAGAGTTATCTGCTGTTGAGGGGCTGTGGATTCTGTAGCTCTCAAGGATTGAAATGGCACCTTCCTTCTACATTAAAGGCTATTGGGGGTGGGATATTGAATACCCACCTTAAAACACATTGCTAAGTACTGGGGCTGCAAGATGAAGGCAGTTTGGCTATTTGCTTTAGTTCTCTAATGAGAAAGACAGGCAGAAAGCAAGAGCAGTAACATAAGTGATAGATTCCTAAATAAAGCTCAGTTCAAAGGTTCAGGGTAGTAAATCAGATACAAGGATGGACCACGAGACCTAGCCTTAAAGCCAGCTTTTAAGAATCTGTCATGTCCTATTCCTATGAAGTTCTAACTGTTGAACCAGATCTTTCTGCTTCTGGTCACCAACCCTTGCAGCTGAATTCTGTGTTCTCCCCTACAATAGCAGGGCTGCTTAGGAATTATCTAGAAACTTGAGTTTCGTTATCTAGTAGAAGTTATCACGGAGTTCCCTCCAGGAAGGAGAAAGGCTAGCTCTGTAGGAAATCTGTAGCTGTCCCGGTTAGCAAGAGAGATGACACACGAGAAAGTCTTAACTAGAGAGAGTCCTCATTAAGAAGTTGTCTGGCCGAGGGAATTAAGAGGCGAAGGTGTCCACAGCCATGGAATGTCCGCTCTGTTCCAAGGCCGAGGCATAAAGGAAGGAAGCCTGTTGTCCGGGCATGGAGAAAGATGCTTCTTCCCCCCACTCCACACACACCACCAGAGGAAGGGCCAGCAGGTGGTATTACTGTAACAGGGGGACACAGGTCATTACAGATCTGCCATGTCTGTAGTGAGACAGAAGGGATGGGAACCAACGCTTTAATCTTGCTTCACCTGGGAGCGTCTCCTGCCTCCCCCAGTGGGAAATGCCATCAACAGTCAGACATCTATAATCAGGGAACCTGGGTCACCTCGTCTGCACGTCTGTCTCTAGGACACTAAGTACAGGAGACAGGGGTGAGAGCTGGTGGAAGGTAGAGATGGAGGCTCCTCCACAGTGCAAACAGGTGGCATTTGGAGCCCGGGGGCTCTGGAAAGGAGGAAGATTGCGGGTGCCTCTTGGGTCGGAGGGTGAAGTGCATGGCAGGAGGGAGGGAGGCGCCGAGTTGAAGGGAATGAGAGTTAATGAGAACGAGAGGCAGGAAAGAATCCCGGGAAAGTGAGTTTCTGGGAAAGCTCCCCGGTAGTTAAGACCCAATTTTAAGGCCCGGAACACACTTCCTGGAAACCTTGGGAGCTTTCAGACCCAGCTGAACTGCTCTGCCCTGGCGGAAGGATAGGTCAGCTGCTTTCAGTTGGGATCTAAAGTCAGCGACTTTCTCAAGCCGCCCGGATTGTCGCCGAGCCGCCACCCACAGTTGTTGTAGTTATAGATTTTTGTTGTTATTGCTTTGAAAAGTAAGTCCTTAATCCTTAACATGGGGCCTCTTTATTCACTGGGATTTTTGTTGTTGTTGTTTTATGTGTTAGCCACTGCTGTTCCCTGGGAAAGCCCAAGAGCAGATGGCTGTTTCTGCTTTTGATGGGTTCATCCCTTCCCTGAGAGAATGGTATGGGGAAAGAGTTTCCAAGATCCAACGGAGGGAGGGCCAAGAAGGGTCCGTTATGAACAAAGGGAATCTGTCAATATGTGCAAGCGCATTTTGTCCACAAGCTGTCATTTTGGAGGGACAGTAAGAGGCAGGACAACTGCTTAATCTCAAGCCACTTCCAGACGTCATCCTGTCTTGTTCCCTACAAACAGCCAAGTCAACCTTCTGCCTCCTCATGGCTGCGCTCTGCACACTTTTTATGGTTTTGTGGTATTTATGCCCAAGTACTCCTCCTGAATCTCTCCTGTTACGATCTTCCCCATTGCACCCCATGGTACCATTATGTCCTTTGGCCTCCATAGTGCAGAAGCTCTCTCCCACACTTTCTAAGTCCCCCACGGCTGGCTCCCATCCCCTGTGGTTCTTCTTTCCGTGGAGCATGAAGCTCCTTTGAGAGTACCTGCTTGCATTCCTGTGGTAGCAAGCGACAGAAACAGATGCTGCGGAGCTGAAGTGAAAGGTAATATTTAATTAAATACCTCTGGGATACCAAGGAGTGAACAGAAACACAAGCTATGCAGACCTCAGCCGAGCAGTTTCAGAGCCGTGGCAGCAGAAGTCAGAGGCCCCACTCTCCAGGCCCCTGATGGGTGTATGACTTCATTCTTACAATGCAGGCTGCATGCTTTTTAGTTTCCTGACTCAGGTTCTGCGGAAGAATGCCATCAACTCACCTTAGGCCAGATGGATTGTCCATCATTATAGCAGGACAGAGTCACATGATGCAGAGAGGCTGGGAGAACCTCTTGCATGCAAGAACGTAGTCAGAGGTGTGTGTGTGTGGGGGGGGGGGAGTAAGAGCTGCCGCTCCAAGGTGTGTCTCCTGCAAAGTAACCAATTCCTTGTGTTGAAAATGTCACAAAAAGTGAAAGCTGAGAGTTAAGGTCCAGCTTGGCCATTCTGTGCTCTGTATGGAAGTCTCTCTCCACTTCAGGGAAAACAGGGCAGTGTGGAGAGAGGATTTAACCAAACCTGTGGCCAGACACACTTTTTGACAGTTTATTCCTTTAAATAGGTACTATCCTTGGAGGGCCATGTGAGAATACAGTTCTACAAACACCAGAAAACTCAGATTCCAGTGTTTAAAACATTTTGTGCACGAATGCATCCTACAGGATGCAGCCCAGCAGTGTTCTCTATGGTTGAGCTTGATGACCTGCAATACATCACCTCACTGCTCTGAGCTTTTGTTATGCCACCTTGCAAAACGGGGCAAATGCCTTGCTTGCTGCCAATCCTATAAGGGTCAAAAAAAGTAAAATGTGTGAAGTTCAAACTAGCAGTTTTTTTTAAAGCCATAAAACTTCGTGTATGCAAATATTATTCATTAACATACAAAATGACTAAAGGCTGTCATAAATCTGATCATACATTTGAAAGAATTACTATATATGTTTTTTTTGGGGGGGGGGTGCTGGAGAGATGGCTCAAAGTTTAAGAGAACATAATCTAAGGTCCCTAGTTCAGTTCCTATAACCCATATCAGGTGACTCACAATGCCAACTCAACTGTTCATGCATGTAACTCTTTGCAAAAGAAAGTCTTTCTTATGTATTTCTCCTGGCCAGTAGGGTCAAGCTTCACCCTACCAGAAACATTTCTGGCTTAGCTAAAAAAGCCTATAACTCTGGCTTCCTTTCCTCTAATGACTCATGCAGCAAGGGTGTGTTCCATGGGAGACATGTTCCGAGGCTAGCTCTTTCTGAGGTTGTCTTGAGCTGCAGAGAGATTCTGATCTCAGCCTTAGATCCACACTGTATTCTTAGGAGCAAGGTAATGGCTACTTTGGATGAAAAAGTTCTCTGCTCTGTCCAAGGATAACTAAGCCTGAACAACAGGAATTCATGGCCCCCAAAATACAGCCTACTCATGCAGGAGCCTGAATTTACCCAGGCCCCCCACCACTCTGTGGAAAGAATCCCCTGGCATCCCAGCAGCCCATGGATTGGGCTCCAGCTACTCAAAGAGTCAGTGACTCACAACACAGTTGACTGTCTCCCACCCCCACCGTCTCGCTTCCCCACACCTACTGGTTTGTCCTGGACCTACCTTCCAGGAAGAGGACTCAGTGACAACCTTTACCTCTAGATTGGTTTTGGGGGACCAAACAAACAAGACCTGGGTAATTTGGTCCCCCAAAACTGCATTATTATTTTTTCTCATAATAATTACCTTTGTGATTAATTTTTTTTCAAATTTAGTCATGAGCATAGGGACAAAAAACCAAAATCTAATGAAAGGAAGTTGCAGCTAGTCCACTAATGGATTTGTAATACACAGCAGATATGAGCGAGGCATTGTCCAGCTCCTGCATCACGTCTCATCCCCAGAGTCTCCTGTCTATTCTTTCCCTGGCACACAGACCCCTCACCAGCCTACAGTTCTGACTCCATGGTCCTGATGGCCCTCATCAGTCCTAAAACTTCTTTCAGAAGCTGGCACATCTTACAGGCAACGGAACCCTCCTTAGAGAAACTTATCTTCCTGTCCCCAAACACTCCCGTGAACTTTTTCCAAACAGCAACCATTTCTCTCGGACAGCTCTCTGCAGTCACTCGGACTGGGCTGTGGGCTGTTTCCCATTCAGTGGCTTGATGAGAACCGTGAGATTTTGTTCCTGGCTCTCTCTCACACACACAGTGCCTATATCAGTCACTTTTCTTGTTGCTGCAAGAAAATACCTGATAAAGGCAGCGTAAGGAATGATGAGCTTATCAGGGCTCACAGTTTGAAGGCACAGTCCATCATGGTAGGAAAGTCAAGGCAGCTGAGCCAGATGCATCCACAGCCAGGAGTGAAGGAAAGATGGATGGATGTTGGTACTCAACTCACATTCCTCTTTTTTTCTTTTTTATTCCTCTTGAGTCTTGAGACTCAAGCCTATAGTATGATGTCACCCATGTTCAGGGTGAGACTTGAGACTATAGTATGATGTCACCCATGTTCAGGGTAAGTCTTCCCTACAAAGTTAAACTTCTCAGGACATTCATAGCCTCACCTGGAGGTGTATCTCCTAGGTGATTCCAAACCTGGTCAAGTTGACAAGGAAAATTAACCATCACAATACATAAGAGGAAAACTATATTCTTAAATGGTATCTCTTCTTATGCAGAGGAAGAATAAACCCGCAGGAGAACATTCACAGCTGATGCTTTGGAAAAACTGTTGGCTGCTGCCATTTTATTGGCTCCTTGTGGAAATTAATGACTTGATTTGCTGAGTAGCTTTGATGTGTTTTACCTACATAGAAGAGAAGATGATAACAAGAGATGCTCAGGACTCAGATCCCCTCCCAGGGCAGGAGTTCTCAACCCCAGCACTATGGGCATTTGGGAGCATATTACTCTTCTTGTGCGGGCTGTGCTGGGCCTTATAGGATCTTGGGCAGTGTCTCTGTCCTCTACCCAGTAGGGGCAGCGTCACACCTTTTCACATTGTGAGAACCATACATGTCTCTGACATTGTCCAATGTCCTGTGGGGGTAAAATCTCCTCTCTTGGAAGTCACTGTCTTAAGGGCATTTGATGATTATTCTTATGTCGAGTCTCCAGATAAACCTCAGGTGCATTTCGGCTTTTGTCCCATAGGAAGAAACTTCCTAGAGAGACTGTGGCTTATAAATTATCAGACAAGGCTGCCGGCTGCCAGAGAATCCTGCTATAAGTTAATACACAGATGATCTAGTTTATACATCCATTAGATGGGTGATTGTGATTTAATTATGCATGCAAATTCCAGCACTGGGAAAGCTGAGACAGGGAGTCAGGTCAGGAGAGGAGACCAGTGTATCTTGAGATAATTAACATTTTTTTTTAAAAAAATGGATCAAAACTCATACCAAGGAACTTTTGGCTGAAAGACACAGACAACACAAGGCTGGATCTTAGCTGTGCTCTAAGAAAAGACATCCAAGGAAATATACAAGAAATGACTACATACATTTCAGCTAAAATGACACACTGTCCTGACTCTCTGCGAGCTTCTATTGATTGTGATTGGTGAGTGTATGAAGTTATGGATCAAAAGTAAGTGATTGGGATGGAAGTGCTGTTTGCCTCCAGGTAGTCTTCTCAAGGCCAAGGAAGCCAGGAGGAGAGGGGCAGAGACGAAGGAGGAGACGAACAACCCTAGTTTTGGGGAGGGGATGGTGGGAACCTCTTCAGCCTCAGCATGGCTGAGAGAAACACAAGCAGGAAATGCGGCAGGGGAGCTGGCAGAGTGATGCCCCCCCAGAAGCCTCCCGAGGCCTGCATCCTCGTGCATCAGCATTACTGCCTCTGTTGCTCAGGCTGTAGACAAAACTCAAACCGTTCCCGGCTCCCAGCAGTTATGCTGGATGACGAAGAAAAGACGGAACACAGTGTTCTCTGAACAGCTAGCACGGGAAGCAGGAACCAACCACTGGGAAGTCAGGGCTTCTCCGAGGAAGGCGAGCTCCTGTCCTCCAAGCCCACAGATGCTCTGATGCCGACAGCTGCCCTCTTCCCGCACATCGTCTCACTAAACGTAACACTTTTCTATATTATGGCCCAGATGGTGGCAGAGTCTGTGTCTGAGGTGCTGCTGCTTGTCCACGCAGGTACAGTGGAGAAGCCCAGGCAGGTCAATGAACACAGTGTTTCACATGACCGGACTGTCAACCATGTCCATATTGATATGAATTTTTCCTGGTGCCCAAAACACTGCCTCAGATACTCTCTCGATGTGCTGACATTCTGTTAATCAGATATCTCTACTCAATGTCCCTTCTGCACATCAGTTGCCCAGATGTGACCAATAGTTTTGGGAAAGATGCTGTATAACCTCACAGGAATTTGATTAACCCATGCAGCAAAGTCCAAATGGGGCTGAGAGTTATCTCAGGGGTGAAATCATTTCTTCTTGTTTGGGTCCAAATTCTTTAGTAACTGGTCCAGGTATAAAACACGCACAGTGATTTTCTTAAAAGTTGCTCCATGTCTGAAAGGACCTGACCTTATTTCCTATCTAAACACCTGGACACAGGCCCCCAAAGAGCTAAATTTATAATTACAATCAAAAGATCACATTACAGAGCAGCAGGGAAGCAAAAATCTTGATCCCTATGTTCTGTTTCTCTTGATTTTTTTATTGTAGTTTTTAAGACTGGGTCTGGTGGAGCTCAAGCTGACTTCAAACTCACTGTGGTGGAGGATGACCTTGAACTCCCAGCCCTTCTGCTCCCTTCTCACAAGGGCTGGGATGGCAGGCTGAGCCACCACAGCCAGCTCAATTCCTGTGCTTTCCCTTGTCCACCTTCGCCAGATAAAGTAGGAGAAACTGGTTATAATCGAGAGGCTGGGGGCTCTGAGCACACCATTGAACAAAACTGCAGGGTCTAAGGGACGGATGTGCAGCCTGGAGCTTCACTGTCCGCCTCAGTGACCGGGCATTGTGTTGGTTTCTATATGAATTAATAAAGAGATACTTGATCACAGCTTAGTGGAGGGAATGTTGCCTTCTTATCAAGTGCAGATACTGAATATAAAATTTATATAGTAGGGTAGAGGATGGGGGTGGGGAGCTGACCTCCCTGCTGAAGCAGACTAAAGGGTAACAGCGTGGCCTTGGGGTTTAGGAGGACACTCCTGCCTCAACAGGAGAATAAATGGGTGCAATAAGATCAGTTACTCCAATTCATTTGACACCGCCTGGTATTTCTAGGTCCAGCCAATTAAATTAGGGATTAAACAAAGGACCATTGGAATGCCCACAGGGGAGCTATTATTTGTTCTCATTGCCATTTGAACTGAACCTGTAGACACCCCAGTCAGAAATATGGGTCTCGTGTGGGATCCGGTTTTCTACTGTAATGAGGTGTTAACCATACCTCCTCTGTGAGTGGAGGCATAAAGAATACAAATTGCTCAGGGGTTGAGCACTGATTCTGAGTTCGGCGTGGTAGGAGTTGGTGAACTAAAGCACATACTTCCAAAAATTTCCAGAAAAGAATCGTACTTCCATCTTGAAGCTTACAAAATGGAGGGTTTTTTTTTTGTGTGTGTGCTTAGATAATATGAAACAGAGATATTCTCTACTCCTAGGAAAATTATGCTTAAAAAGAACAGCCAGGAGGCACGATATAGCCAGTGTCTCCTGCATGACACAGCTTTGGAGACTAGAAAGATGTAAGGAGGAGTGACTCAAGGATGCTGAGAAGGAGAGGAGACCCAGGGGACACTTACCACTCACGGGAAATGCTCGTGTGAGACCAGGAGCGAGTCATTCATCGAACTCTATCTGTAGACAGAAATAAGAAAAGCCAAATTAGTCAGCTGTAGTGTGCATGCCTTTAATTCCAGCATCGGCCCTTGGGAGGCGGAGGTCAGCACTCTCTGTGAGTTTAATGCTAGCCTGGGCTACATAGTAAGACCCTGTCTTAATAGATAGACAGACAGGCAGATAGATAAACAAATAAATAAATGAATATAGATTTTTTTAAAAAGCCATATAAATTAAGTCTCCAGAAGAAAGGAAGTAACAAAGAACAGGAAAGAGAAAACAAAGCTTATTTTTCTATTTTGGAGAAAGCGATAATATTGGTAAGACTGACGAGGGGAAGGGAGAGAAGAAAAGTAACTATTATAGATTAAAGAGAGAAATTCATTATAAGTCCCACGGATATTAGGAGAATAACAGGAAATACTATAAATAACTCTATGTAAATTCATCAACTTATATTTAATGGAATAATAATTCCTCCCAAATGAGAAACTGTTAAAGCTCACTTGTGATAAAAACAGATCATCTGAACCATGCTACATATGTGACAAAATGAATTTGCAGTGTGAAAGCTTCCTGCAAAGAGATCCCTGGGGCCTAGCGACTACAGGAGTGAATTCTATCAAACGCTTAATGAAGAAGTGGCTGTACAGCTCCACATTTTGAGTCATTTTAGGACGTCAGCATTACATTCATAGTAAAGCCAGGCAATTGGTACTAGAACCAGGAAAGAGACAACAATAAAATTGTAGATCAGTCTCCTCCAGAAATACAGACACAAATACCTCCAACAAAGTATTCCAGGAATATTTATTAACAAAAAAAGCAAATACTGAAATATGTTAAAAACAAAATGGCAAGTCCATTTTGTTCCTAGACTGCAAAGCTTGTATAGTACAACAACAACAACAACAACAATCATCATCATCATCATCATCATCATCCAACAAAGTAGCAGTCCAAAGAAGAAAAACACCTGAATAATTACATTAAATGATGGAGGAAAAGCATTTTGCCTTCTTTAACATCTATTCACTGTGAAAACTTATAGCAAACTACAATGAAAAGAAAGTTCTTTGCTTTGATTTAAAAAAAAAAAGGTACCCGCCAGACTCATGTGGCCACCATCCCACCCAGGAGCACGCAGAGCTTCTCCCACAGCTCCAGGGAGGGACAGGATTTCCACTCTGTCACCCACACACCCTCAACTGTAAGTGAAGGGACAGCCGTGGAAATTTACTCAGCAGTGAAAAAGGAACATATATTCAATGACAAGTCTAAGGACATGAGGTTCGTGAATGTCTCCACAGTTCACATAGGATAGTTTCATTTATAGAGATTTCCAGAAACTCTACTTGAGAAAAAGGATGGACATGGTACAGCATGGGGGAGTTTATGGAGGTGATTAGATGACTGTGTGTTCTGATTGTGGCAACTGCTACATGTATTAAAGTTCTTAGAGGAATGTACATGAAAAAGGAAAAGGAGGAGCAGAGGTGGGAGGGCGAAGAAGAAAGGAGGGAGGAAGAAGAGGAAGAGGAGGGAAGGGGAGAGGAAGAAGTGGTGAGGAGGAGGAAGAATGGTGAGGAGGAAGGGAAGAGGAAGAGAAAGAAAAAAATTCGAAGTCTTCAATAAATCCCTTAGGCCATGGTGAAGGGTATGTCTGCCACCTCAGCGCACACACACACACACACACACACACACACACACACACACACACAGACACACACACACACACACACACACACACACACACACACACACACACACTGCTTGCTGGAGAACATTCTAGTCATCTTGTGCTGAGTCCTTGGACCATCTGCCCCTGTCCCCTTCTGATTATCACTCTCTGCCCCTCTCCGGATGCTTTCCTGCCCTCGGTCTTTCTTGTGTTTGTCTTTATATCTGCTCCCAGTAACTATTCTTACGTCACCCCTGGCCGTGCGTCAGTGAGCTCTATTGTCTCCAGCCCTGTGTTTTAAGCCTTCATTCAAATATGAAATCACAGCCTCTTTCTCCTTTAAGGGAATTGTAGGCACCCAGGAGCAAGCAGGGATATTTGGAGGAACCTTCTAGTACCCTTACAATCATTTATGTATGTACTGGTGGACTTGCCTGTGGCTAATGCTAGCTGTCCGGGCACCAACCGATATCAAAGCTTCCTTTTCGTGTTCTGCAGGGGAGTGTCTGGGAAGAACTATCTCACAAAGAACATAGCCAATTCCTTTCAGGAGGCTCTACACACATACTTGCCTCCTGACCAATAAGACCTGCCAAAGGGAGTCCTGAGATGAATGTTGAACTAACTGTCCAAGGAATAACCCCAGTAAGGTCATGATTTTCAGAACCTTCTAGATGGGGCTTCTAATTCTGGCTCTCTACCAACTGTTTAAAATAAATTCTTAGAAGTTACGCCTGCAGGATTTGGTCGCTAGGCAGCCGACAGTAAATGGTGCTGTTAGACCTGTTCCAGGGCCGTCTTGGTCAGCTGCTGCCCTGGTGCAGAGAGAAGCAATGTGACCAGGGCCTTGGAATCTGAGTGACAGAAAATACGTATTTCTAATTCATTTATTGCTCAAGTGAAACAAGCCAAGAAACGTATTTTTAGCTCATCAGTCACTGACATTTTTAACAATTCCTGGAGTACAAAACAGCTTAGACACATTTCCTTTGCCTACTAATAATATACTGAAATCTGCTAATAAGCATATTTGAAAGTAGAGTGAGTCACAGAAATTTTCACAAATAGACTAGACTTTTATTCCTTGGCTCTTCAGGGGAAATACAGCTTCTCCACAGTACAGATTTCTAGCCACGGTTTCCCATTAGAATCAACAGAAGAGATTTTACAAGGTCCCATATGTCAGTCCATACTCCAGAGCAGAGACATTCAAATATCTCCAAGGAGTGGGCCTGGCAGGGTGCAGCCAGGCCTGAGGCCAGTGCCACCCATCCCCTGAGGACAGACGCAGTGGAACTGCACAGGGAAGTACCACAGTATTAAGGGGCTGCTACTGCAGTCAACCTGGTGAGGTATCCCTCCTGCTGCAGACTCTATGACCACGTCCTGCTGTGGGATGTTCTGTATGTCCTGTGGGAGCCCTTCTTGGGTTCCTTGTGGCGTTACCCAGCAGGTTTGCATAGAGGATGATTAGGACCATGGGCCTGAGTGCAGGTGTCTGAGATGGTCTGCACTTGGCTGTATTGGGGGGATGGTCTGTATGTCAAGTTGCTCTGATTGGTCAATAAATAAAACCTGATTGGTCGTGGCTAGGCAGGAAGTATAGGCGGGACTAACAGAGAGGAGAAATAAAAGAACAGGAAGGCAGAAGGAGACGCTGCCAGCCGCTGCCAGGACAAGCAGCATGTGAAGACTCTGGTAAGCCACGAGCCGCGTGGCAAGGTATAGATTTGTAGAAATGCGTTACTTTAAGATATAGGAACAGTTAACAGGAGGCCTTGCCACGGCCATACAGTTTGAAAGCAATATAAGTCTCTGTGTTTACTTGGTTGGGTCTGATCTGAGCGGCTGTGGGACTGGCGGGTGACAGAGATTTGTCCTGACTGTGGGCAAGACAGGAAAAATCAAGCTACAACGTCCTACTGGGAGCCCCAGAGGAACAGTCAGGCTTTCGGTGACTAGTGAGAGCCAAGCTAATCTGTTTCTGGTCTGGGTGAGCAATTTCATATTTTCTGCCCAGCAGGAGAGCTATCAGTTCTTCTCCAGCTCCTCTCTGCTCTCCACTCTTGAAGGAATTTTACATCACCCAAGTAAAAAGCAGGGAGGGGACAACGCAAGAGACGAAGAGATAATTCAGAATAAACCGGAAAGCTTTATGATTCACATCTGCATTTGTAAAACAAAGACTTGTTCACCGAGGCGACTTGAAGGGAGCCGCGTGCAAGAAGTCGTCATTTAATTTCAAATTGAGAGTCGTCTTGTTGCTGGAGGAAATGTGTTTCTTAAGACATAGAAGTGCGTCTTAAATACGCCAAGATAGTTGGAACTGCCTTGCTAGTGTGAATTTAAATAACTGCAGCATTAGTGTGTCTTCTGCTCTGGCTTCCTCACCTCCACTCGTCCCCAGAAGCCCACTCTGAGACTTACTGAACCTGTGTTCCTGTGGACTTACTATCAGGACATTCTGATCAATGGGGTTTAAATGGTTGAACTGTGGGCCTAGTTTAATTGTGTTAGAATTGTCTGTCATAATTCTTCACGTAAAAGAAGCAGCAGAGAGCTTAAAGGTTCTCAATCAAATTCTTAAAATGTGTTGATGAATAAAGTGATCACAATAAAAATACATTTTTATAGGATTGCTCAAACAATTACAAAATATTTTACGTAAAGGAGGGCTATTTTCAGCTGAACTTGGAAAAAGGACCATGAGGAGCAGGAAACTTGAGACAGGAAAGAACCATCAGGGGATCCTAAAAATGAAACTATGACAAGGCACTGGGCACCTCAGTCTCAATGTAAGTTATTAACGGATTACTTATTAATCCCAAAGCCATTCAAAGGCATCAACTACTCTGTGGGGAAACCTGGCAGACACACTAGAGCAACCAATCGTTTAATGTGATCAGAAATGGACAAACCATGACATGCTCCCCTGGCTCCCATGCCTGAGAGGGATGCAGCATCTCTCCGTCAACAGTGTGTGACCCAAGTCCAGTCGTTTCTGAGACCTCCCTATGGTCTTCCTTCACCGCTCAGTCTTTGTGATCTCTGTGGAAAGAATTCAGATGAGACCCACAGAGCACAGAGTAGAAGACAACATTTGTAATGCAGAGAAGGAGGGCACATGGGACGGCAGAGAACCATGACCAAAGGGCCCACTGTGGAGGAAGAGACCCTCGTGGGGTGAGAGTGGGCCATGGTGCTGAGGGGCTTTTCCTGTTCAGGAGGTTGGCAGGCTTATTTGGTTAACTGTATGGGAGGGAACAAAGCTTTGCCTTTGTTCTTTTGCCAGAAAGCCTCTGCTATGTAGAAATCTCTACTTGGTCCAGAAATACAACTTTGATCCGACACTTTTCACACATGTAAGTGCGTGCGTGCGTGCGTGCGTGTGTGTGTGTGTGTGTGTGTGTGTGTGTGTGTGTGTACGTGTGTGTGGAAGCAAGAGGTCTACACCAATGGCTTCCCCTATTGCTCTCACCTGACTTTTTGAGGAAGGTCTCTCACTGAACCCAAAGCTCACTGGTTCAGGTAGGCCGACTGGACCATGAACTCTAGGGATCCACACTTGTTTTAATCTCCCTGCTGGGGTTCCAGGCACACACCCTCACATGTGCTTTACGGGTGGGTGCTGAGGACCTGAACTCAGCTTTTCATGCTGGTGTAACAACCACTTTGTTAACTGTGTCATCTCCCCGGTCCCCCTCAGATCCCAGGACAAATGAAAAGGATAAAGAAAGAGAAAAGTCTATAGACACAGTCGCACTTTACCAGGAGAACATTGCCTTCCCCAGTGAGTGTCAGCAAACCTTACTGTTTCCACCTTCGTTCCTTCGGAATCACCTGGAACTCTCCTCTCACACAGTATTTCAGGTTTAAGGAGAGTCGTGATATTTCCCCTTCTTTACTCTCTTTTTTTTTCACTTGCAAAATTACTGTGATAGTGAGGGGGAATCCATTCTCAATGACCTTCAAGTTGCTACAACTGACTGGTCACCTAGCACAATCTTAAAAAAACAGGAGGAACTCAAATTAAATCACTCTACCTAGGAGCAACTCACCCAAAATGTTGACTTCGTGAAGGAATCAAGCAGTCTAAAGAAGCAGGTTGTAATACAGTTGTAAAACCCAGGGCTTTTAGGGCAGAAGCCTGGGCACTAGGAATTCCTCAAAGCCAGGCTCTGCCATGGGCCCTCAGTTTGCCAACAGAAGACAGAGCACTGGTGAAAGCAGAGAGGAAATGTATTCCTTGTGGCCACATGGGGAAGAGGAACAAACAAAGAGATTCAGTGACCCCCCCGAAGTCAGTCTCCAGGGTACTGAGCAAGCTTTAGACTCTCAGTGACCCCCAAGTCAGTCTTCAGGGTACTGAGCAAGCTTTAGACTCTCAGTGACCCCCAAGTCAGTCCTCGGGGTACTGAGCAAGCTTTAGACTCTCAGTGACCCCCAAGTCAGTCCTCGGGGTACTGAGCAAGCTTTAGATTTTGCTAGAGGGAGATTTGGGGCAAGACAAGAGATGACATTGACTATGAAGCAACCCTGGTCTAGGTGTCTCCTCAGCTGTTGGCTCAGCTCGGCTCCCGCAGTGTGGGAAGATGCCCTACTGCCTGAGCGGAAGCCGGTTCTCAAACGGATGTTCTGACTCCAGCTTCGCACTTGTGGATAACCATCCTCATCTGGGCCAGGCTGCTCTCTCTCTGTCCTGTGGAATTTCCCTGTTCTGGAATCCAAAGTGATGCCAGAGGAAATGGTGACTTCAGATGAAGCAAAGAAGGTAAGTACAAAGGGAAGACAGGCGCCAAGCTCTCGTCCTGCTTTCAGTTTTGCACTTTAGAGCAACAGCAGTTTCCAGAAGCTTGTGGCACAGTATCTGACCCTAGACCAGACTCCCATATTTGCTATACAGAGATTTAGTGGGGGAAATGGCCAAATTTGAATGAATTGTAGGTTGAAGCATGGCGTGCCATCAGTGATAATCCATAATATCGATAACTTGCATGGAGATTCTGCAAAAGAATGTGTTTATCTTAGGCAAAGAATAGATGGATTAGGAATAAATAGGAAGCATGCTTGCAACTCACTTCCAATGTCCATTAAAGAGTTACATATCTACATAACATACATATGGATATCTACATGAACATATTCACAATTATATATTCAGTTTAACATATGCACTATATATAGATGCACACAAAAAGTCAGTGACAGACACACAACTGTGGTCCTATAAGATTATAGAGTTTAGGGACTCTGTAACCATCTTAGTCTGTCTAAGTACACAATATAGTATTCACACATTAACAACAAAAAATGCCCGATCACCTACTTATTCCTATATGCCCATCATTAAACAACACACAACATGACAAGTATGTGAATATATGTGTAAATCATTTATTATCTATCATCTATATATCTATCAAAGGAAAGGAAAACTTGAAAAATTATCAATATACAAATAATATGGATATTATAATACTTTTGTAATAATTTAAAATTTCCAATAATTATAATTATTTTTAAAAAATGAGAAAAACATAAGACCTTTTAAAAAGAGAGGAAATAGAAGCCCCCATGTTTCAAGGCTAGGAAGATGAGAAGCACTAGTCACATCTCTCTTACCATCGGGGACAAGAAGGCTGTTTATTGGAAATGATGTTAAGAGGACAATTCAGCCGGTGCCTGGGGGAAGCTCATGGGTATAAATCTCGTCTTGAGTTAGTAATCAGGACTCAGAGAGTTTGTTCAATTCCCTGGGCATGTTGGAATTTTGAACTCAAATACTTTAACTATTTTCATATTGACTTAAATGAAAATATTGGATTTTGTTGCAACACATTCTAAATAAATAGTGTCAGTTAAAATTATGTGATTTTGGGCACTGAACTCTCTCAGGGTCTTATTGCTTGCAAGCAAGCATGTAAATAATTATGAGATTCCAACAGCAAAACATTTTAGCATTTAGCCATGGCCTGGAGAAGTGCACCCACAGCAGAGTGAATGTGTGTTCTGCTTCTTTCTATGTGTCTGCAGTATGTTTTTAGCCAGTTGTAAAGGTGAGCTGTCATTATTAGGCCCAGCTTGCTTTCTAGATGTTCAGGTATATTTTTGTCTTGGAGATACATTTTTGTCAATGCTCACAATCATAGGGAGAGACATAAAGGAGCCTGTCTTTCAGTTGCCTTGGCTGGAAACCTTCAGGAAGAGTTTCCGTACAGAATAAGTCGCTGTCCAATAAGAGGGCAATTCAGGTGCAGATACACTGCCCAGAGACACCTGCATGCTCCCTCCATCCTTTCCTGCCTGTATCACAGCTACAGACAGGCCCGGGCAGGATACATGTGAAGCACATTCATGATTGAGAATTTTGTATCTCACAAATATTGTCTGCTATTTGCTTGGCATTGGACCTCTCTGATTTTATTTTTTTAATGGAATGTGTCTGTAATAATGAAAATGTCACTTAAAATAGAAAAGAAGAAATATTTTATTCCTGGAATGGTAGTCTCTTGTGCCATGGGATGGTTAGCAGTGTTGGCCATGGATTTTCAAGGCCCCAAAGAGATTCCCACTCAGTAACTGGGAGGCAGGGGGGACTTTGATGGCGCTGAAGTGTGAGCATGAACACATCATCCTTCATGGAGAGAAAAGAGCTTGGAGCAGGTAGGGCTCTGTGGACACCAGAAAAAAAAATCTTTTTTTTTTCATTCTTCCTTTTTCTTTTCTTTGTTGGAAGATAAAACTCATTTGGCTGTGGGCAGTTTTTAAGTTAAAAAATTAGGTTTGGTTGGAAAAGGGCCCATGGTCACTGATATTACAGTTCGTGTGCCCTCAAAAGAAACTTAAAACTTTTCAGGCTTTACCTCAATAGTGAGCATCCCTAACCCGCCCGGCAGGAGCTGGTGATAACTGGGTACCCCAAACACCAGGCCTAACAGCCAAGTCATGTGACCTTACGGCGAAGGGTCGCTTCCTTCCTCCCAGCGCTGAGGCCCCAGGAAGATAAACAAGAAATGTTTTTCAGAGAAATAAGAGAATTATTAGCTTTCATGCCCCTATACCATTAGGCTTGCAGCACAGTGTACTTTCTAGATAATACTCAAGCCTTAAAAACAACAACAAATGGCTGGGAGCTATTGTACCTTCGGAAAATTATATTGAAGTCACGTAATAGGCGATGGCTCCCGTGGCCATGAGGAGAACCGCAGTTTGTTACAGCGGATTTAAGAAGAACGTTTTCTGTTTGTCACAAATTACTCTCATACAGAAATGCATTTTTGATAAGCGTAAACAGACTGTTTTGTCCACAGGAAGGCTTTATCAGCAGAGCTGGAATTGCTGAGTGGAACTCAAAAATTACTCATACATAGAACTATCGCATTAGTGGAGCCGGGATGCAAACCCACTCACCCGGAAATTACCTCGGGCGCTGCGAGGCAGGCATGGCTTTTTCTCATTTCAACTTTCTCTTCCATTTGGCTTTAGTGCCCATATCTTCGCAAAGCTTTGTTAATTTCCTTTCAAATCCCCCCCATACAGCCGCTCCAGGTTCTTTGCAGGCCTGTCTTTCCTCACCCACTAAAGTCCCTGCAGGTGGGTTCTGTGGTAAATTATAAATGCAAACAGGTTACAGGTGTCAACGATGACGCTACAAGGTGAACTTTCCCTCCCAGCATCTGAGGACCTGAGAACTTTTTGAAAAAGTGCTTTCTGGTTTTTATTTATTTGTTTGCCAAGCATTTTCCCCACTGAAGCACGGGTAAGAAGAAGGAGACACCCGGTCAGCGCACCACCCCTGGTCCGGGTAGAAGATCAGGGCCTCAATGTGGCCGATGCAGTGACTGACAGTGGGGGCTCGGTCGCCCTAGTGCTGGGAGACGCCCAGGCTTCGGTTCAGAAGCTGCCCAAAAAGCACTGGTTAATTCTCTCCCTAAAATGTCTATATTTTTTACTGGTTGTCTACTTAAAAAAACAAAAAACAAAACAAAACAAAAAAACCTTTAAATCAAATTTGGAGTTTTAGTTGATGTTATTTCTTTTCCTTGTGTTTTTCAATTTTAATAAAAAGCAATATGCATATATATATATGTTTATGTACATATTCTCTCTCCCTCCCCCTCCTCTCTCTCTCTACACACACGCACACACACACACACACACACACACACACACACACACACACACACACCTACATACTGAAGGAAATCAATCAAAGAGGGATTCATCAGTCCTCTTTGCTTTTAGTTAATAGCATGTTGAAATTCTTTCTTCACTTCAAATTTAAATGTAACAATCTGGTGAGTTTATTTCCATGTTAGGCCATGCTGTGTACCCCACACTGTTTCTCACATCTTTTACTTCTCACCATTTCATGGCCATGTTGAAGCTCTGGTTACAATTCATGTCTCTAAAACTGCTGCACACTGCTGCACCCTCTGGCTGTTCCCTGGCTGAGTCCTGTTTCCCTTTGGTGGTTACCCGGTTCCAGTCTTAAGTCAACACAATCAATGCCGCGATAAACACCATGTGAAGCTGTGCTATGGTCTCCTGATTTGCTTCTGTTAGTCCCAGTAACGGAACTGCCGAGTCAATACGTGTGAATTATTTAAATATTAGTAACCACGCTAACGTTACATCCCTAAAATGTTCTAGACATTTATCTCCAACCAGTAAGCTATGGAAGTTTTTGACTTGAGACATCTGTTGAAATTTTTAATCAAAATTGAGACAAGGAATATATTAAACCAGTCTGGGAAGTTTTTGTGTGCCAAAGCCCAGGAGCACTTACATAACAAATGGTGTAGAATGTAAGCATCAATCAGACATATGAACTATATGAAATTGGTACACACATGTTTATATGTAAATATAGATGCATGCAAATATACATATCTCATATAGAGGCTGAAGATGTATATCTGTATGCATCATCAATTATATTGATATATAATAAAATAATTACATAAATAATCAAACTTGATTTTCGATTCTTTTTAGCGAAAACCAGCAAGTATATTATATGCCTATAATCGAACAACCTGGATTTCTTTTTCTTGCTCACTACCACCATGGGAAATTGGAATTGGGGTTAGGTGGCAGGGGAATGAGGAAGGGGGAGAAACATCTCCTCGGAGAATCAGAGGAACCTGTACTTGGCTTCATTGGGTGGCTTGGAAGGCCCTAAGGAGGCAGAGGTTTGCTCTAGATTGGGTCTCATTAGAAAGCAGAGCAAGTCTGTGATGGATCATTTCAATAAAGCTTATCTACAGGGAGGCAGAGCAGAGTGAGGATAAAGCTGGAATTGGTAAGGAAACAGTAGTCATTCATAATAGCCTGGAGGAGACATTTGGAATTTTGTGGGCTGTGTGGTAGCTGCCTGCAGAGGATGCTTTATGAGCTTGTTTGTGTCTGACAGGAAGGTGGCACAGCTTCCGGACCGGTATTAGACAGGTGGGAAGGTGAGGAGCATGAGCCTGGCTGGGCGTATCTGGGACCGTTTCTTTACAGATCCACCAATAGATAGGCAGGTAGACAGACAGATGGGTGGAAGGTGGATGCCCCCAAAGAGAAAGCCAAATTAAAAAAAAAATAGTGAAAAAATTTTATTGATTGCCAACAAGACGCTCTTTAAGATGGTTATTAAACCTCCTCTTTCCTTTGAAAACTGGTTGTTAAGCAGACAGAATTAAGTGTTGTGCTGTCTCTCCCGACAGTCCCAGTTATGAAAGGGTTGGCGCTGCAGAGAAGAATGGCTGGTGATGGATGCGAAACAAGTGATAAAAGCAGAAGAGCGCCACTCGGCAGCCCCTAAGGAGTCTGTGGATCCGGTCAAGATCATCGGTGGTGCTCGAACAGGGAAGAAGAGAAGATGGAGATCCGGGGTTTACTTCCACACCATATGTTAATTGCAACTGGGAAGACAGAGCTTTACAAGGCCGGGCCAGATTATTGACACTCGACCCAGGGAACCTTCCAGAACCACAGACACAGTTGACAACAGACATGGAGTGAGGACGATGCTTGTCCTCTGTGTAAATGAGTAATTTTCATTGGTTTTAAGAATCGTGAGGGGATTTTTATTTATTTTTGTTTTTAATATAGATTGTATAGAAAATAATTTGTTCATGCAATATATTCTGATCACGGTTCCCCTCCCCCAACTCCTCCCAGATCCTCCTCATTTCTCCACCCACCTAACTCCGTGCCCTCTTTCTCTCTGTAGAAAAAAACAGGAAAACAGAAATATAAAACAAACCAGAATTTGAAAACAAACAAAAAAGAGAAAGCACAAGAGACACAAACGCACAAGTAAAATCTATAAACACCCAAAATCAAAAACCATATTATATAAGCCAAAGACTGGCAAGACAAACAAAACCCCAAAACCTCAAAAAAAGTAATATGAGGCCAAAAGTCTACAAAAGCACCCAGTTAGGTTTGAGTTGGCCACCTGCTTCTGGGATGGGGCCTTCCTTAAGTGAGGTTAATACACCCAGTGACACTCCATTGGCGAAAACTCCTTTTTCCGTTGCAAGCGGGTGCCAATTGGAGATAGCGTCTTGGTGACAGATGGTAGCTCGTGTTCACTTTGTCCTCGCAGCACTGGGACCCGGTCTGACTTGATCCTGTGCAGCCCCTCTGCACACTGCCACAGTCTCTGCGAATTCTCCGTGGGTCAGTCCTGTTGTGTCTGAAACACAGTTTCCTTGGAGTCTTCATCTTTGACCTTACAGTCTTTCTACCTCTTCTTCTATGTAGTTCCCTGGTCTCTGAGAGGAGAGGTTTGATGAAGATGCCTCCTTTAGGACTGACTGTTCCAAAGTCTCTTATTCTCTGCACGTTGTCCATTTTGGGTCTCTGTATTAGTTCCCATCTACCGAAAGAGAAAGCGTCTCTGATGATGGCTGAACAAGACACTGATCTCTGAGCAGAGCAGAATATTGTTAGGAGCCATTATATTGTTACAGTCCTTTGGCAGAACAATTATTTGCTTTCCCCCTAGGACTATGACCTGTCTAAGTCTCAGTCCTTGGCCACCTGAGTAGTGTCAGCCCTGGGTGTCATCTGGTAGAGCGGGCCTTAAATCCAATCATAGAGTGGTTGGCTACCCCCACAACGTCTGTGCCGCCATTTCACAGCATATCTTGCAGGCAGGTGACTGTTGTGGATTGCAGGGTTTGTAGTTGGGTTGATGGTTGCCCTTCTTCTCTGGTAGTGTACAGAGTATATTCCAGTACCATGAACACTAGTCAATAGAGGTGAAGGTTCTAGTCAGGCACTAGCTTGACTTCTCTGAGTTCAATGAACACGTAAATGCTGTATTTAGTAATAGTTTTTTTTTTTTTAACCATTGATTTTTGGTATTACCATCAGTTTTTGGAAAGCAATCAATAGCCTTGACAATATCCTGAGATATTTGGGTGTTTCCATGGATCCTCTTTAGTCAACTACTGAACTAAGTGTAACACATTCTGGGCAATGGATGTTTCATCTGGTGGCAAAATACGTCTAGTTGGGGCATTATCTACAGCATTAGTTGGTGACTCCATTTAGAGGTCTTTCGTATGTGTATATATTTTTAAAAGCGTCTAACGTAGCAGGTTTCCATATGAAGCCTCCAATGGTCCTTAGTGTACGTTGGTCCTCCTCAAATTCCCTCCTTTACCCCTTTCTTCTCTTTCCCTCCCCACTCAATCCCCCTGTTCCCGTCTCCTCTTGAGAGGGGTTTTAAATCTTTATTTTACTGTTTTCTTTTTCACCTCAGTGGCTCTTGAAATTAATCAAATGTCCTTTGGTATCTATTAATCATGTTGTTTTTGTCTTTTAACTTACTAATTAATGAACTGTGTTCATTGACATCTTAATATAGTTCTATTCCTACATTGTAGAAATTCTATTAATACTTTATCTTAACATTTTTTGCTATAATATTGTAACATCTTACATTTGTTTTTAATAAATGAAATAAGTTTATAGCTTTCTGTTATGTTTTGTCTTTGTAAAAATTTTTGTAAGGTGTGTGTGTGTGTGTGTGTGTTGTACATGTTTGTGTGGATGTGCACACATGCATCTGTGGAGGTCAGAGGTCAACATCTGGTGTATTCTACAATTGCTTTCCACCTCATTTTTTCAGACAAGGGCTCTTACCAAACCTAGAATAAACAAATTTGGCTAGACTGACTGTGCAGAGATTGTCTATCTCCACTTCCTGGAGGAGCTAGAGTTGAAGTTGCATGCCACAGCACCCAGCTTTTCTGTGGGTTTGGGGAACCTGAAGCTAGGCACTCCCGCTTGTACCCTAGGACTTTACCCACTGAGCCATGGCCCTGGCCCATCATGTGTCATGTCAGATTTGAATATGGAGATCACACTAGCTTCCTCCCCTGGGGTCCTGCATGCTTTAAAACACACACTGAAATGACTAGTCCTTTGAAGATGAGGGAAGCCTGAGGTGAAAAGCATCAGAGAGTCTGGTTCCTTCTCCACTAAAGGATGGTTAGCCATGTTCATCTTGTTTATGCTTTGTGTTGCTTCGTTAAAGTCCGTTTTGGGAGGTTTTAGCTAATAAATTTTACATTGCCCACAGGTTTCACATTTGTGACTGTGGGTTACGTGATTCTTTTCTTTTCGTTGTGTAATATCTCTAGGACTCAGTCAGATTCCTATTTCCTCACATATTCCAACTTTGCAGTTTATCTTTAGTCGAGTTCGACAGATTATTTTATTAGCCGTTTCAAAAAATAAACTTTGGTTTTCTTCTCTGTAATCATGTTTTCTATTTTGTTTATCTGTTTTGCTCTTGAGATCAGGCCTTGATGTGTATGTAAGGTAGGTCTTGAACTTGAGTCCTTCCTGCCTCAGCTTCCTGAGGGCCGGGGTTATAAGCATGACCCTCCACGCTTGGTTTTCTTTCTTTCCTTTCTAAGTATAACTTCTTGTAATTGAGTAATTGGTTACATTTATCTTAGCTTTTCCTTTGAAAAATCATAGACCTGAAATTTTCTTTAATTAGAAATTTATCACTAGTCATAGCCTTTTCTAAGAACTATCTCCATTTCAATTCTTTCTACATAATATATAATTCAGTTCTTTCTAGATAATATATAATTTCCAT
Source organism: Peromyscus maniculatus bairdii (assembly GCF_049852395.1). NCBI lineage: Eukaryota > Metazoa > Chordata > Mammalia > Rodentia > Cricetidae > Peromyscus > Peromyscus maniculatus. Next base: position 72,563,069 of record NC_134854.1, read on the forward strand.
TTTAACTTCTCTTTTCTTCTATTTGTTACTTCTTCCCAAGTTAATTTGGAAACTCTAATGTGTGTGTGTGTGTGTGTGTGTGTGTGTGTGTGTGTGTGTGTGTGTGTATTCTCTTCTAGTGGACACGTTTTCATTCTTGCTCAGAATTCAATTTTTAAACTTCTGTAAGAATATATCAAGAGTACTGTACTCTCTCTTCAAGATGGTTTACTCCCTAGCAGCTCTGTTTCCTGCTCCAAATCATGTTGAGCTCATTCTCCATTTCTACAGAATGCCCAGATATCCGTCAAGTGAATGTCTTCCTCTGTGAGTGCTCTTGGGGCCGGGGTGAGGAGGGCCTCCTTAGACGGAGATAGCCCCCCTCCCCCTTCTTCATTGTGCTTCTGCAGTTTGAGGACTTGGAAACTTTATTGGCTATTTCCCCTTTCCTTGTTTCTTTACAAAAGAGCCTGGTGTTTATGGGCACCTATGGGAAATCACACTGTCTGCGTTCATACTCAGGATCTGCCCCTTGACAACTCTGAGGAACTTGGAAAATAATAGTGTGAAGAATCTACTCCATTCACCGTTCTCTGTCTCTTCCTTTGCCTCCCTCTCCATGTGTGCACCTGCGTATTCATCCTACCCCTGTTACCCTCAGGGTGCAGATATTCAGAACACATATACAACAGTTCCTTTGTTTGACTGAGCTCATGGAGCACCTAATAGTACATAAGTGATAATTCGGATGCTGAAGATACAGCAGACCTAAGACCTTGCTCTCATGCCTCTGATACTCTAGTGTGGATAAACTTTGTTGAAGATAAATAAGGAAGAACTGTGTCTAACGAATAAATATTATACTAAAATCAAAAGACAGTGATGGAAAATACTCTACCATTGCGTAAAATGACACCCGAAATTTAGTGGTTAAAATAAAGGCCATGTTGTTGTCTCACAAATTTATTGTATGAGTGTTTAGTCTGCACATGTCTGCGCATCTTGTGAGTGATGATGCTCATGAAGACCAGAAGAAGGCATCAGATCCCCGAGAACTGGAGTTACAGATGATTGGGAGTCACCATGTGGGTGCTGGGAATTGAATCCAGGTCCTCTCGAAGAACAAGTTCACTTAACCTCTGAGCCGTCTCTCTAGTCCCTTATCTCATAATTTGGTGGGTGGAGAATTCGGTGATTCTTAGCTAGGTGATTCTTTGGTTATCCAGCCATGGCACGATGTGGGTGGTACTAAGAAGAAGTCGGGTGTAGAGGATGTTTGGTGCCAGGGAGGGTAGTGGAAAGGCTGAGATTGCTGTCTGGCATGCCTGCACATGTACCAAGGCAGCATTGGACAGTGAGTGAGTCCTTTCACATGAGAACTCAGAGTCCTCTATCTCTCTTCTTCAGGTCTCTGCTAAAAGGTGTCATCCTCACAGATACCTACTCTGACCTGGGCTCCCCAGTAACCCACTGTCTAGTCCTGTAATCCTGGAGTTTGTATTTTGATTTCTCCAACTTTCTGCTTTGAGTTGCATTTCTTTTTCTGTCGCATATAAATTGAGGTGTAAGTTAAACTTCACTGTCACATCCATTGCTATGCACTCTGAGCCCCAAAGGCTTCCTGGTACAAAGAAGGTCCTTAAGTGTGTCTGCAGAAATGAAGGCACAAGGAACTGTTAGTTATTGTGGCTATTAGTACCACTAGAAACCAGCTTCTGTAGCCTCTTGATGCCTCGGGTTAGTCAGCCCTGCACTGCTGTAACAAATCCCTGAGAGAAACAATTGCAGAGAGCTAAGACAGGAGGAAAGGCTGTAGTTCATGGTCAGCCGATGCCATTGCTGGGATGAGGCAATCACAGCAGGGGGTGGACAGGAAATAGAGGGGCAGAAAGTGGGCAGGGCTAAGACATGTCCATCAAAGGCACACTCCCAGTGACCCACCCCTCCATCAAGACTCACTTTCCAAAATCCACCACCTCCCCATAGTCTGTTCAAATTTTGAATCCATCTAGGGATTAAACCATTGTTTAGGTCAGAGCCCTCATGCCCTAACTGTCTCAAAGCCCCTGCAGACAACACCCAGGAGAATGTGTTGCTGATTTCCTGGGTTCCTCTCAATCCACCCAAGTCGCTAACCAAGATGCCTCAACACATTTCTTACCCACACCTGTGTCTAGGCCACTGTACTGAGTCTGTATCTGGATGGCCACCATGGCTCAGAAAATCTGATCTCCTTGCTTTCCTGCACTCCCTCATGTATGTGCCTGCTTTGTCGTTCTGAAACATCGCTCGGTGCTTTAATACCCCCTGCCTCTTCTCACTTAGCAGTCGTGAAGGGAAAACTCAGGGGTTTGCAATATTAAGCCTGCCTTCTGGCATTGGGCTGCACCCCAGCCCCAAACTTGACAGTATAAAGACTTCTAACAGTATAAACACTTATCCTACAGCGGGTCTGTCTCTTTTCTCAGCTTAATTTCCCATCACTTCCTCCTATGAACCCCCATCCCAGCCAGGTTGCTATTGGTGCTTAAAACTGGCACTTTTCTCTTTTTGTGATTTGAATGGCATGGTTTGTCCCACCTAGCCACATCTAGAGCTTCAATCTCACATCCCTGGTGACTGTCTCAGAAATACACACTCTTTTGTTCTTTCTGTCTCTCTACTTCCTCACCTTCTCTTTCCCTTCACCCTCCCCTCTTCTTCCCCTCCCCCTGTCTTACTTCCTCTCTGGCTCTCCCTCTGTACATTCATTTTCTTTATCACATGTTTGGACGTAGGGCATGCTTGCCATGTTTACACCGATGCTTGTCTTTGCTGTGTCTAGGTGGGTGGGCTCAGTTCTGACTATGAATCACAGCCAGTAGGTCTGAGCAGCCACTTCAGTTTAGGGCTCTTGGTTGAGTTCCTGCCACTCTCTTGTTATATGAATTCGGATAACTCCCACAGTCTTTGTGGGTTTCCGCAACCTTTTCAGTAAAATGGGGATAATAGCCTCTACCCAGTGCTATTGTTAGAAGCAGATAAGTTCAAGTGCAATGCTGTATGAACAGCAGGCCCAATTAGTTGTTACTAATCCTACGTGTACTGCCCACAGTGCCATCACAGGTGACTGAAGTGCTTGCAAGACAGAGATGTCTGCAGCAAGCATTGTGCCACATTGCGTGTTCCAAGACCATTACTGCTTTAAGGCAATGTTTATTCCTGACGATCTAACCATTGCTTTCACTTGATAAAGACACAGTCTGGGAAGTCCTAAGCTCTGGCTAAGTGCCCCCCCTTCCCCCACGCCTCCGTACCTCCCTCTGATGCACTGTGTTATCCACAGTAGGAATGTCATTAGCACGTGAGGTTGAGTGATCACATCTGCAATCAGATCTCTTGAAGGTAGAAGACTCAGCTACAGAGAAGATTATCTTACTGGGACTGAGGCAATCCCACATACTTATTCAAGCTGAGAAGGTTTGTTCCTCACAACCTTAGGTTCTGATGAGGTTGTCCCAGAGTACTGAGCAGATGCCTTCTGGAACAAAACTCTTTGTGGTCACATCAGAGGGTTGTGGCCTGTATAACGAGCAGTGGGGATGGGTGAGGAAATGAAAAGTTCCTTGGAGGAACTCAGCTCCAGGCTTCTCCTGAAGTTAACTGCTGAGGAGGACCTGCCTCACAAAATACAAAAAGGAAAATTTTGCCCCAAATTAAAAAGTTATGTTCCCAATTTGCTAAGAAATTTTTTAAAGCACAAATAGACCTTGAATCTCACAAAATACTTTCAAGTCTTTATTGACACGATGATGTGGATTTTCTTCTAGATTTTGTTCTGTGGACATGTCTAATTACATTGATAAATTTATAAACTCTAAGCCATTCTAGTCTTGGAATAAATGTCACTTGTCAGTAATGACAATTTTATATTCCAAATGACCATTTGATACACCAACGGACTTATATCACTGTTTTTGCAAATACCTTTCTATGTATTTCATGAATGATGTCAGCATGCAGATTTCTGTCATGTGGTATCCTTGATGGATTTTGATCTCAAAGTTTTTCGGGCACCATAAAATATGTTGGGAATTTTTCTATCCACTTTTTCTTTTCTCGTGAAGACTGTTAGGAAGGGTCCACTGGTCAAGTCATGTGAACACAAGAAACATTTATGGGGAGGATTTTAATTATTGGCTCAATTACTTCACTAGATATAGAACTGACCATGTTTTTATTCCTTTGTGTTAATTTTGATTTTTTTTAAAGATGTTTCTCTACATTGCCAGGTTTACTGTCATGAATTTGGGAAGGGGGGGCTTTAGGATTGTTCACACATGAACATGTAGCTTTCCTATAATGCTCAGAACTTTATTTCTTCACTATATTTCATAATTCCTATGTAAGTTATGGCACAAGGTCAGACAGTGTGGTTTTTGCTGTAAGCATCCAAGTATTGGTTGTGTTGTTTCTAGGTATGAGCATATCAGCTTTTTCATGCATGTAGACTCAAGTACACAAAACCCGTATAAACTGTACCCTGGAGACTGATGTTGGTGGTAGCCAACAGCCATCCTGCCATTCTTGCTGCAATAGAAAAGAAACAAAGTTGAAAAATATTTTTTAAAGTGTGTGTGTGTGTGTGTGTGTGTGTGTGTGTCCATGTATGAAGTGGGGTGTGCACATGCCAGATGTTCTGTGTGGAACTCAGAGGCAACTCAGTGGAGTTGGGTCTGTCCTGCCACTATTACTTGAGTTCTAGGGCTTGACATCAGACAGCCAGGCTTCCTGAGCATCTCCCTCATCACCACCCCTCTTCCAACTGCTTTTTACAGCAACAATTTTGATTTGGATGGTCCCTCTCAGCAAGATGACTTCATCTCCTAATCGAGGAAAAGTTCTTATTGACTGGATTAATTCAGAGTACAGCTTAGTTAGAATCATAAAAAAAACCAGATGCTGGAAGCATCTGTACAGAGTTCCTCCGTTTACTCAAAGAGACATGTGAACAAAAATATAAAATATCGATGTATCTGAAGGAAGCATCAAATTCCTGGGGAAGAAGCCTAGTAACCCTACAGGGCGAACTCTTGCAAGTTAGGGACTCAGGACAGAGCCCTGGCAAGTGCCTGGAGCTTGATGGCATGGACAGCCATCAGCTGCTGGGCTCACTCTGCTAGGCAGGCCTGTCTTTCAGCTTCTTTTATGAGCTTAGGAATCATCCTTAGGATCTTAGCTAGTGGGATCCCAGACTTCCCATCAAGTGTACCTGATGGGAAGTGCTCACTCTTACTGAGAATTAAGCATCCTTTGAGAAGTGAGGCCCAGCAATGGCCATCCTTCACAGGCTGGAGGTTGTGTGGCTCTACCAGCTGCAGACACAAGCTGAGCATCTGCCCTTAGACTTCTGAGAATGGTGCCCCATTTCCCCCTTGACCATTTTTCTTACCCTATTGGTTTTAGGGACCCCTTGTGTATGAGGGGATACCTCAGAGAGCCTGTGGGCAAATAGTCAGAGCTTTGATCCAGACCTAGAGTTTGTTCTGGTGACTGCAAGAAGAAAAGATTTAATGAAGGGTGGACTCCTTGTTGGGAACGAGAGAAAAGCAGCATGGTCTAGCCTGAGCTTCCTGAGATTCACACTCTTCAGGGAGCTGTGAGCATGATTGCTTCCCCTTGGGTCCTGAGGCCTCTAGAATCTTCTGCAGGGCTGTCTGATCCATAACACATGTCCTCTGTGTCCCTTAGAGCCAGAAAGATTAGCCTCAGCCTGATCTTTCCCACCTAACTTATGTTGAACCCCCTTTTAATGCATAGGAATATATGGGGTGGGGAATGGACATCTAGAAGTTTCAGTTCAAGTTTGAATTGAGTTTCAAGAAATATGGCCTGATAGAAGTCACATACAGACTAATTGCAGGCAAGGCTTGGAAACTAAGAGCCACCTCCCCACCCCTGGTGTCCAACCCCTGGAAAGCTGGAGCTCCTGCAGGAGGTCTGCAGGGACATAAATCCCCAAATTCCACAATGGTACCTAGAATAGAAACAACATATCCTCTCCATGGACACTGGATTTTCTCCAGTCCAACCCTATAAGAAGGAAATACAAAATTCTTCAACGTCTCCAGGAGAGTCACCTGAGGCAGGCAACCCTGCATGGCACGTCGCCACCCACACAGGCAAACAGAGGAGGCTTCCTGTTGTTGAAAACCCACCTCTCCCGTGGGAGAATTAACTGATTGTTTCCCCAATCATATTGCTCCTCAACAAAGCAAACGTTCTGCTGTCGTGTGACCAAGAACATGGGACTTGAGCTAAGAATAAAGAGGAACTGGCCAGAAGAACACAGCCTGTCTGAGGCTCCGCACTCTGTGCTATTTTGGAGGCATCCTTTTGTGCCTGTGCGGGCAAAGCGGAGGAGAGAATTGCAGCTATTACCAGAATACTTCCAGATTTTAAAAAAATATATATTTTTTCCTGTAATTATCTGGATGTTTCAGATAAATTTGGGGGTAATTTTGGTTCAAATAGTCCTCATAATTATCCCAATTCTTTTATACATGAATTCCCAGACACTGCTAAAAATACAAAGCAAGAGAAAGTGCTGTCAGTAGGCTGCCTTCAATTGTACAGAGCGCTGGGAAGTGACATGCAGGATCAGGAAGTGCCCCTGCTCCCCAGTCTAGCAAGGTGCACAAAGTAAATCAGAATGGCCCAAAGGAAAAAGAAGGGAAGAAGCCAGAAGTTTCTAGACCAAGGGGCATACCTCATGAGTACAACAGACCTAAGTTAATTCTTATGTTTGGAAAGAAATGAGCCCAGATAGCCTGAGAGTGAAAGAAAAAAAAAATGACAACTTCATGAGGATGCTTTTTAAAAAGTAATCTGAAAATAACAAAAATACTAGAATGAAAAGGTAAAAAAGGTGGAGAGTAAGAAGTTTAAGTTGCTTGCAACTAAAAATTCCTTTGGCTATACATATTTGAAATCCAGTTGACAAAGGCTTAAAATATATATGTATTTATTACAGATTCCTCCCACTTAAAGAGACACCATTTAATGATATTAACTGTATCATTATTTACTGGCCCTCTGTAGTGGCTAGTCTTTTAAATTCTTTTGAGGTGAACACTTCAAAGAAAATATTTATATATGAGTCTGGTGGTTTAAATAAGTGTGATTGCATTGAATCATATGTTTGATACCTGGTCCCTAGCTGATAGAACTATTTGGGAAGGGTTAGGAGGTGTGGCCTTGTTGGAGGAACTGTGTATAATTTTGCTAAGAGAAAATACTTCTCCGATTATTTAAAAAAATCATATTAGCTAATAAATTATCATCCTGTATCTTTCTCAGATTTTGCTTACCTTTGATAAAATGAAGACACGTTATCTCTATACTCTTCTTGCAAGCTTGCATTATCTTGTAATCATCTTCCCTCGGCCTATGTATTGCTGGGATTACAGGCATGGGCAGTCATGCCAGATTATTCAAAACTCAAACTAGACAATGACTTGTCAATCAATGTCCTTGCAAAGTCAGTCACAGAACAAGCGGATAACACACTGGGGTCTATCTAAGAGAAGCTGAGTTGGTTTTGAAAGTTGAATTATCTTCTTTGTTCCCTGGACTGTAAAGGTGGGGAAGTCTATAATACTGCTGTATTAGGCTTGATGGAAATGGAAATCAAAAGACCAGTGTTTGTTTCTTAGGGATGGGGGTGGGGAGAGAAAACAGAGGTACAAGTTTCTCCCACCACTGGAAGTGTATTACCCATCAGTCAGACTGCTTACCCATCTCTGTGTATGACTTCTGGCTCATACATAGGTTCCTTTGAGGAGCTTGTTTGTTGGGCTTATAAAATCCTAACAAACTTTGACTATTTGGTCAGTCAGTAGGTAGGTAGGTAGGTAGCTGGCTGGATAGATAGATAGATAGATAGATAGATAGATAGATAGATAGATGACAGACAGATGACACATTGACTCCCAGTTTCATTTAGCTGAACACCTACTAAAAGATGGGTATGGATATTCCTCTGTTTCTATTTATGGAGCTTACAATTATGTGATGTTAAAGACATGAAATGATTTAGAAATAGCACACATGTGTACACTTAAATAGACAGCTACATCTGTGAGACAATCTTTAAAAGAATGTTTTAGGGTACTGTGTGCCACATAGTAAGGTAGTGTGGAGTTTCAGCCTGAACATGGAGTATTGTGGTTTTGTGACCAAGCCCAGGGTGAAGAAGCAAAGGCTATAGTGGAAAGGTCATGCTTGGAGGCTTCTGGAAACAATGGCAACCTTAAACAAAAATAAATAAAACAACTTTGAGGACACACACAGGCATCAGCCGCTAACAAACAGTGATCTCCTGGCAATAGGGAAAAAATGAGGGGAGCCAGCCAGAATCAGCCAGGTGGCCATGTAGAGGGGAGGCACCCAGCAGCCTTGGGAAGAGCTGGGGCTGGATATGTGTGAGCCAGGCAGTGAGAATTCAGACAGGGGAGAATGTCTGGGGATCTGCAGTGTCTCCCTCCAAAACTGAGTTGATTGCCAATTAAACCCGACCTTCAAAGAAACCACTCAAGACCAGACAAAAGGCATGGGGTAAGGAGGGTCCAAAGCTCACAAGGAGGTGGGCAGAGCAGAGTAGCCCAACAGCCAGAGGGCAATCTTGTTCCTCTCAGCCATCAGTTACAGTTAAAGCAAGACAGACCTTACTTGGAAAGTAGAAAAAAAAATTAATCCTAGACCAAGGCCACCTAACTGAAGTACACGATGCAACCCAGCAAAACTCTTTGCAAAGTTTTCACTCTTCCAAAACAAAGCTCAAGAGTTGATAGGGACACACACACACACACACACACACACACACACACACACACACACACACAAATTTCTGGCAGACAACAAGGTAACATCCACAGTATCTGACTTCCTAATGATTATGAGACATACAGAGAAGCAGAGAAATGCAGGTCATCATGTGGGGGAAAGTCAACCCAAATACAGCAATTACATGGAGGACAGAAGTTATTAATTAATTATACATATCCAGCTGGGCCTGACAGCACTTGCCTGTAATCCTAGGATCTGGGAGACTGAGGTACTTATTGGGAGTTTGAGGACAGCCTAGACTGTATAGTGAGAGTCTATTTCAAAATACCAAAATAATAGTAATAATAACAACAATGTGTTAAAACCTAGAATAAAGATTGGCCATGATGGGTAGGTAGGTATTAAAGAGATCCACACTAAAATTCTAAAGATGAAAGTGAACACTGTCTAAGGTGTGAAATTACTGGATAAAACTGACTGGGATCACATACTGGAACAGAAAAAATGGAGTAACTAAAGGCACAGCAATAGGAACTAGTCAAAATGCGTGTGTGTGTGTGTGTGTGTGTGTGTGAGAGAGAGAGAGAGAGAGAGAGAGAGAGAGAGAGAGAGAGAGCACAAAATAGATGAGCAGTGAACTGAGACAGAGCTCACATCACTTAATCATTTAGCATTTGCTTCCCTCTGAGAAATGATTGCTCACATCAACACTGTGACTTAACAATCAATGCCCTTACAGAGTTAGTCACAGCCCAAGCTGGACACAACTTGGGGTCTAGGAGAAGCTGAGTTGGGTTTTGAAAGTCGAGGTATATCTTAGAATGAAAACGTACCCACAGTAAACAGTATGTGCTGCTGATATTTGGGTGCGTCTCAGACAAAGGATGCTAGGTTAAAAAAAAAATGAAAAGCAGAGGCAAGAAGCTATTTTGGAACTGGGCTTATATACAGGTCTAGAAATGCAAACAACTCTACTCTGTGTGTCAGAAAATAGATATATGGAGGAAGGGAACCGTGAGGGCAGGAGGGAGGGCAGGAGGGAGGGCAGGAGGGAGGACGGTCAGGGCATTCACAAAGGTTCAGGGGTGATTTACCTATGTTCTTTATGGCATTGTGGACATATTGGTATATTTCAAACATTTGACGCTTTTTAGTATTTTTTAATGATATTTCAGAAAAGCTACTAAAATAAAATAATCATGTACATAAATAAATCAAGAAACTTGACTTTGAAACAAAGGAAAGACCCAGTAGCAGCTAGGAGCCACTGCTTTGAATGACGTTCGTTTGTTGAGGTCGGGGAGGGGAGGGGGTTGTTTCTGTGAGCCGAGGATGGTTACCGGAAACTACAGAAGGGAGGGGTTAATTGATGGAATGACAGGAGGAGCATGGCAGCATGTTAAGAGCCCAAGGCCAAATGATGCAGCCTGGACTATGAGGAAGAGAACGGGACATAAAGAGAGGCATACTGGGCACACCCTCCCTGGACTTCATTTTGCAAACGCTGCAGGGAAAAGTTCTTGTTCTCAAGCACCATCAGTATAAAGTAAGTTAATCAGATTCCCACAGAGCCCCCTGATCTAAAGAGGTGTCCCCCTTAGGCTTACTTTCTCCCCAGATGCAGCCACTCCAGCTAAATCCAGGTTTTAACCGATGTGAATCTCTGATTCACTGCAAAAATAAGATTACTTTATTGAACAGCAAGCGTGTGCCTTCCTCCTTATCAGAAGGGCCGAGTTGGATGCTTGGCTCTTTTATCAAAGGTCCTCATGTGGACCCACGAGCAGCCCTGACAGCCCGGTGTTTATAACCCTGGTGCAGGTTTTGGAGATATGGAAAGGGTAGCCGTCTAGCAGCGAGGGATGTTGGTGTTCAAAATTATCATTTGATCATACACTGTGTGTGTGTGTGTGTGTGTGTGTGTGTGTGTGTGTGTGTGTGTGTGTGCAAACGATAATTTAGCATGTTTAAACAACACACAAAGTGGCACTTGAATTAAATCATTTATTTTAGCTTTAAAATAACGCATAAACTCCACTTTAGCAACGTACCGTTTTTACTTAGATTCAGACTTCCAAGGGGCACTAACTCAAGCGTACCGTGTAAAATGCCCATCTTGTAAGAATAATTTCAATATCGTTCATATTTATTCAACAGGTTTAACGCGATGGGCACACTGATAAAATTGGTCTTTTAATCTGGTTCATTTCAATCCGAAAGCATGTACTCATTCAGATGTTAACAAAGCATACTCAGGACTTCACAAGACTAGCGGACAGGGGCGCGGGGGTCTGAGGTGGGTCTGCTCCTCCAACCACTGCCACTTTCCAAAGTAGCCCTGGAACCACTGCAGCCCCTTGGACCTCGGGCTTCCAGCGGCGGCCTCTGGGGAGTTTCTGGCTATGACTGGGTCTGACTCTCAGAGTTGGGGCGAGTGCAGGGGGAGGGGTCTACCTTTTGGGGAGACTAGGGCAGTAAGTCCAAGGAAGCCGCTGGGGACCCTGCAGCACGGGACTCGGGGATCCGCTACCACTTGCTCCGGGAGCGGGAAAAACCTCACCTCGCTCGGCTGCCTCCCCCCGCAGTGCGCACATTTGTCGTGCGGACCCCAGAGATGCTCTCCAAGTACAGGATTCCGGTCCCTACAGACCCGCGCACAGAGGGCTGGCAATTGCCGCGACAGGCGACGGAGAACGTCCCCGTTGCGCCCATCTCTGGCGGGACTCGACGGGGAGAAGGAGAGCGGGCGCCAAGGGATCCTGGCTCTTGGCTGCTCCCTTTTCCCCGCCGAGAGTTGGTGTGTGGGTGGCTACAGACGCCAGCCACTTGAGCGGCTGTGGCTCCAGCCTCCTCCCCCGCTGGTGGGGGCGGGAAGTGGTGGTGGGAGTCACCCAGGCGTGACTGCCCCGAGGCCCCTCCTGCCGCGGCGAGGGCGCTCCATAAAAGCCTGCTGGCGACGGCTCTCCGCATCCCATCGGTGGCTCTCATCCCTCACGGAGGCGCCCACAGCAGAGCACTCGCCGCGCAGAGACGCCAGCCCGCCCGCCACGGTGAGTGCCAGGACACTGGGACAGAAGCACGGGCTCTCAGACGCCCGTGAACTTGCCCCGCAGCGGGTCCTCTGAGCCGGCTGCCAGCTTCACACCCAGCCCTTCTTGGCGGCTAAATTCCACTTACCAACTCTGGTCAGACTGTCCACCTGCCCTTCCCCGGGACTCCACTGGCTGGGCGTCCCCCTCCATCCCTTTTATCTTTTGAGGGTATGGAGAAGAACGTGGGGGCTCCTATCCCAGGGAAGGGACTTTTTGCGGGGCGGGTGCAACCAGGAACCCAGATGGCCTGCGCTTAGGTTTCCCAAGTACTGGCCCTGGTGTCGGGAGCCCGGCTCCCTGTAACCTCCAGGATTCGAACTGAGCCTGTGAGGCCCCCTTTCCAAGCCCTGTTCCCACACCCTGGGGATCTGACTGTCACAGCGCCTGTCGCCAAAGAGATCAAAAGTGACCCAGAAGAAAGTTTTCTCCTCCAAGGGTGATTTAGGAAGGAGAGGAGAAAAGTGGTCATTCTTTAGAGGGCAGAACTTAAAGTTCTGTCCTACAAGCACCTGAACTAGAGGACCTCTGTCCTCTGCCTCTCACCGGGCGAGTTGGAGGGAAGTTTCATGGAATATGGGGGCAGAGCGGAGGGACCGGGTCAGGGAACGTGGTCCAGGAAAGCAGTGGCGCGTGCCAAAGCAGGGCTTCTTTCTGGGGTCTGGGATGGAAAAGGAGGAGAGTGGAGAGTGATAATGGGAATTGGGACACAGGCGAGCATCCTTGGCATTCCGAAGTCTGAGCCTTTTGTACCCGCAGATGCTAGGTAGCAAGCGAATGGGGCTGTGTGGACTGACCCTCGCTCTGTCCCTGCTTGTCTGTTTGGGCGTGCTGGCTGAGGGATACCCCTCCAAGCCCGACAATCCCGGCGAGGATGCACCAGCGGAGGACATGGCCAGATACTACTCGGCTCTACGACACTACATCAATCTGATCACCAGGCAGAGGTGGGTGCATCCGCCGGCTGGTACCTGGAGCTCCAGGCCAGAACAACTGAGCATCTGGGGACCTTAAACAACAAGGATGATTTCTTTTTTTTTCTAGTTCTGTCCCAGGGTAGGGCAAGATCGGTCATAAATTCAGCTCTAGATAAATGCGTGAGCATGGAACACACTACACAAACTGGATACTTTCTCTTTGTCACTATAAGTCCTGAGCCCAAGACTCAGTGCCTCTGGGTTGTGTGTCTGTCTCCCCCCCACCTCTCCCGGCCCCCCCCCCCCCCCCCCCCCGGCTTTACATCAGTTGGGGACCTATCCAGCACCCTCCTTGGAAGAGAGCCTGCCCCTGCCGCAGGTGTTCAGCTGGCTAGCTGGATAATGGTGTAGGGAGAAGAAGGAACCTCACCCAGAGTAAACAACCATCACCCAAAACACCAAGGACACAGCCCAGCTGTCAAAAAGGTGGTTGAGACCTTCCATCCTGCCCTGGGCAAACTGAGTGGCAGCCTTTGGGGAAAAAACAAACTGAACCTCGGTTCTATCTCAGCCCCACAACAAGAATTCCTAGGCGGTCTTAAAAAGCCGACTTTCCCTATTTTATAGCAACTGAGTTCTGAAAAGAAAGTGTTTGGATTTTTGCCTTATTAAGAAGCAAAACAAAGCAAAAGCCTTCAGATTAGTAACTCTAGTGGATATATCTCTGACTGCCTGGGACCTGAGAGACGGTGAACTTTATTTTTAATGCCCAGAAAGTAACCAAGTCAAATCCAAGCTACCTTAAAAACAATATGGGACTTAGCTTGCAAAACCGGTGGATTTTAGTTCTAAATAATTTAACAACACATTTTAATTACTGAGAACCTTGAAGAACTATACAGGCAAGCCCTTTGGAAGCATTAATGTTCTTTACTTAGCATGTTTCAATTATGTGTGGTAAATTACCAGAGGACTGTTAGGTGGGATACAAAGTGGGTCATGCTTCTGAAACAACTGCCTACTCTTAATTTCACCAGAAAGGTATACGACATTCTGGAAGCCTTCTGGGGAAAACAATCCCAATGCATACAGAATCACTTAAGTACTACTGACTCATAATCTTTTGAGATCTGATAATTCTGACTAGCAAAAAGCAATTGTGTTTTTGAGCTCCATAGACTTCCTAGAAAGTCAGTGATTTCAATTTTTTTAAATTCCATACAGCTCAAAGAAAAAAAATTACACAATTGGTATGATGCCATGTTTAAAAAAAACTTTATTTAGATACAACATATAGAACTACGTTTCTTGGTAAAGATTGCTGCTCTCTAGCTTTGCTACACTGCATAGAAGGATCCCACTTCATGTTTTCCCAGCCATCTCATTCAGTCTTTTCCTCAAAACTCTGAAGTGAATTTAACTGTCTCTGCTTTGCAGCTCATAAACCTAAGGGCATTTCAAGAAAGCTTTCTTAGAGTTATAGAATGGGACCCTCCACTGAGTTTCCTGGCATGGGGCCACACCATCACATTCAATGTAATTTCTGTTATCTTTAAGGGAAAAAATAGGGATGGGGGTTTGCAACGTCGTGGGAAGAGAATCAGGTTGGATGGGAGTGAGCTGGCCACTAAGGCCTTTTCTTCTATCATCTTGGTAATAAAGCTACTCCCTGGAAACTATTAGAAGCTCCATTGTGCACTCATGGACTTCCCCCCAAAGATTGACAGGCAGAAGCCCACGCCTTTGAAATCCACCATGGCATTTGTGACTGCTTTATCTGTATTATTCTCTTCCTTCCTCCTACCAGTCCTGTTGGTAGCTGTTTGCCCATGGCTGTGCGTGCTGCTGATTCATGGTTTCTGCAGGCCAGATTTCTTATGCTAGTCTGTGGATCTATCACATCTTGTTAATATGGTTCCTTAGAATAGTGGTTTTCAGCTGGGGAAGGGCATGGATTTTATACTCCCTAGGACATTGGGCAACGTTGGGGGAGACTGTTTGGCACAACCAGAGTGAGTGCTACTGGTATCTAGGGTGGAGCCCACAGGGATGCTGTTAAACATCCCAGGATGCCCAGCCCAGCTCCCCATCCCCTACATCCCCCCCCCTTTAAGAATCCTCTTCCCCCAAGTGTTAGTACAGCAGCAGTTGAGAAGTGCACCCTGAGATTGGTGTTTCTCCACCCTCGCTTTGAGTGACAATCACATGGAGAAATTAAAACAGAATGACTTGGCCTCCACTTTCACCGACTAAATCAAGTCCTCTGAGATGGGATCTGGGCTTTCTGGTGTCCTTAAAAGCGCACCAGGTGAGTTCAAGGCGAAGCCAAGTTTGAGAATCTTTGCCTTAGAAACTCTTCAGAAGCTTGCTTATTACAGAGAGGACTGATAATCCACAATTAATTAGAGAAAAAAGAGCCCTGAGCCTGGCCACCCTGCAATCTATGACCAGGCAGAAGCTGTCACAACACTGGTAGATTTTTGACTGGAAAAGGGTTGGGGCTGGGGAGATCCAGCCCTTTTGCTCACTGGAGCATGACAAGGGTGAATGAATTCAGCTTCGCTGCCCAAAGTGTGAGAATTAGCAAGATCGACTGAAGGGCAGAATGGCCAAGTGCAAGCCACTGCCTCTGGTGGATGGTAACTAATGATGGGAGAGAGAGCAGGGGTGAGGAAGAGAGAGCAGGGGCGGGGAAGAGAGAGCAGGGGTGAGGAAGAGAGAGCAGGGTGAGGAAGAGAGAGCAGGGTGAGGAAGAGAGAGCAAGGTGAGGAAGAGAGAGCAGGAGTGAGGAAGAGAGAGCAGGAGTGAGGAAAAGAAAGCAGGGTGAGGAAGAGAGAGCAGGGGTGAGGAAGAGAGAGCAGGGTGAGGAAGAGAGAGCAGGGGTGGGGGAGAGAGAGCAGGGTGAGGAAGAGAGCAGGGGTGGGGGAGAGAGAGCAGGGTGAGGAAGAGAGCAGGGTGAGGAAGAGAGAGTTGTTTCACTTTTGCTTCCCTTGCAAAGGAGTGATAAGAAGTCTCACCAAAGCATTTGAATTTAGTTGTGCTGGGTCAGCACTTAGAAAAACATCTGTCAGCTTTGTCCAGCTGTTCTACCTATTTGTTAATCCATCCAGGCCAGGCAAAGTGTTCATTTGGACATGGCGTGGCTGTTGGTGTTCATGCCTTTTCTGAGAAAGGGGAAAGTCATATAATTTGCTATCAACTTGTCAAACCCTTTAGCAGTTTTCTGAAGCAGGTAATCTATTTTACCTTTAGAGATAAATGTAACCCCACGTTCATACATTGTCCTTACCATCTCCTACTGTAGGCAGAGGAGAAGGGCCCACAGAAATACTCCTGTGGGCCAGCAGGACATCTTCACACTTCAGGGAAGGCATTTGTGCCTCCAACAGATGGGGAAAATAAGACCAGGGTATGTTAGGAGCTGTGAGGAAGGAGCAATGGTGATGGAGCTGTGAGGAAGCAGTGTGATGATGGAGCTGTGAGGAAGGAGCAGGGTGATGGGGGTGTAAGGAAGGAGCAGGAAGGATGGACAGACACACTTGGGCAGCAGCCACACACATTAGTGCGATGCTTTGTCTCTCCAGCACAGCTTCACATCAGTTCTCCACAGACACAGATTTAACCAGGGCTCATGACTCGATTTCAGTTTAACAAATGCACAAATAGATTCAAAGACACAGGTGGGCCTCAAGCATCATTATTCTGGGACTCTTTCTGTGATGCTATATTTTCTTCTAGTTAAGATTTAAACTGTTGTGAATCATCAGAACTATAGCTAATCAACTGATTGTGAAAACATTTTAATATGTTTTAGTGTTTTTAATTTCATGAAGTTGTAAAAAATTATCTCTCCTACATACAAGGAACATTATATACACTAAGCTTGTTGTGTACTTATAGTTGTATTTATATATTTAGGAATATAACCCCCCCACACACACACACGTAATAACAATTAGGGAAAAGGAGTCCATGAATTTGAAATAGAACTGGAGAAGGCTACAGGGGAGGGTTCATAGCGAGACAAAGAAAGGGGTAAATGCTGTAATTATGGTATAGTTGCAAAAATAAAATATTTGTGAAGTACTTTAGAAAATTAAATATATATATAACTTTTAAATTGTATTTCTTTATTGTTTGGGATGAGAGAGGAAATTTGTGTTGGTGTTGGTGGATGCATGCAGACATCTGCACGTGAAAGTCAGAGGGTAATTTTCCATAGTCGGCTCTCGATTTCCTCTTTGGGTTCTGGGGATTGAACCCAGGTGATGAGGCTCGCATGGCAAACACTTTTCCATCTCAGCAGCTTGTGTATGAACAAGCATATGTATATGTGTGCATGTGTATAGTGTTATGACAGTTCCTGACGACATATGCTTCACACTCTGAGAATACTCATTAGCAGATGGACCGACACTCTCTTCCTCTCTCCTCACGGTCTCTATAGCTACCCTCAGCTCACTTTATAAAACTTTGATTTTACTTTCTTGTTTCAGATATGGCAAGAGATCCAGCCCTGAGACACTGATTTCAGACCTCTTAATGAGAGAAAGCACAGAAAACATCCCCAGAACAAGGTACAGCAAGGCTTGGGATGGAGACATTGCTACAGAGCTTGGGGTACCAGGGGAGGTGAGCTGAAGAAGTTGGGAGTCCATGTGAACATTAGGATGGAAGAATCCAGAAAAGAGGGATTAGGGCAGAGATGGGGGTGGAAAACTGTATAGAAAAGACCTTGCTTTTCATGTATTCACTGGCAAATCTCAACTTCCCGGGCATATTGCTTTCTAATGAATATTATTTAGTGTTCCTTCCTAAATATGACTTTTAGCTTGAAATGATACTCTATAGAATGTCTTGCCTTGTTAGAAGTAAGGGAACGTAGAGCAAGCCCACAGCTTCAAATTGAAATGACCAGTCATCTATTTGGGCGGAACAATCTAGTTTTTATACATTGGGTGGCATGCCCAAATGTTCTAGAGCCTGCATCCATCATGTGTTTGATTCTGCCTTTCCTGGCTTTACTGGAGATAAGTCAGATGCTCCTGGCTACTTTTTGATATATTTTGGTTCGATACAGTGATTTGTTCTATTCAAAGAATCACTGTTGGGTAACGTATTATCCTTAGGTGCATATCTGTAGTTTGGAACCTTTCTTGGAGTACGTGTAGGTCTTGAGACAGGTGTCTGCCCAAATCTAAGGGCTCACCATTGGGCTAAGCAGGTGGCTCCTGGACAAAAAAGCGGTACTGCTAAATGAGGCAGAATCTGCCCCCACTTTCCTAACCCCGAAACTGCTCTGTGGACCTTGCCTCCTGCAAGATCTCAACACACATTCTTATGTATCCCTAGTAGCTAGCTATCTCCCCTAATGCCCAGAACTCTACACCATCAGAAGCCATGTTCCCCAGAAGGGGTCACCAGTGTGCTTGCTCAGTGAGTATGACTGGAGGGTTCCTCTGCATGGAAGTTCTCCATGGAGAACCCATGGTGACAGAAGGACCACCCACCCTCCCTCAATGCTCTTTCAGTTCTCTTAGGAAACAACCGGCCAGATGATTTCTCTGAGGCAAACAATCATTTGAACTGGAATAAAGTTCAGGGCTTCTGTCCCTGGAAGCATCACCCTAGACTTGAGCAGTGAATTCGAGGAATGGTAGGAAATTCATAAGCCTTGTTTTTGAGACTAAGCAATAAGCATCTTTTCATGTCTCATTGATATGCATGGGATATTCGTCACAGTAGAAGTTTAGGGCAGGCTATGTATACTTATTATTCTTCTGGAAATAATGATCCAGACCTACTTAGAACTCCACGGCCTGCACAGTTAGTGTAGGAAATAAAGTTAATTGCACCCTGACTGACAGACTCAGTCATGTGCAATTAGAAGGAGACCAAAGTTGATAGCCTTGGAGTTGCCTGTGAATGCTGTTTTATTAAAGGGGGCCCTTTATAGTCTAATAAATAGCGTCTCGCTCCATCAGAAAGGCTTGCTGGAAAACAACCGTAGCATATTCAGAGTTGAGTCACACTAACCTTCTTGTTAGAGTTTCACGTGATTCCTAGAGTTTTGATCTTCAGAAATACGGTGGAGTCCCTCGGCTCCTTTGATAAGTACAGAGCCTTCTAAGTACTCTCTTAGAGACTCCAGTTCCCATGGGCAAAAGCTGATGAACTGGATCTTCATTATGCTGCTGTTCCATGTGGCTTCTTCTTTTCAGTGCCAACAGGAGGCTTCATAACAGCTTCTGATCATTGTGCAGCTCGGGACGGAGTGTCTCACTCTTGTAGGACCCCAGGGAGCTGCGGCAGTTGCTTCTTCATGATTTTCTTCTTGTGTTTTACAGGCTTGAAGACCCTTCCATGTGGTGATGGGACATGAAACTCCCTCTCCTGACTCTTCCTGTTTTCCACCCACATCTCATCTCATCCTGTGATACCCGTCTGCCTGTCCCACCAATGCATGCGGCCACCAGGCTGGATTCTGCATCATTTCCCTTATTGTCTCTGTATATATGTGTGTTTAAATAAAGTATCATGCATTCAAAATTGCCTTCTCCTCAGTGACTAATCTGTTATCACAATAGAAAGAATTAAATTATAATCAGTCTCAGGCAACAGATTCAGAGTTTGTTTCACCAATATTGAAGCAATGGCCACGAAGAGGAAATGGTGCTGGTGTCCTTGGAAGAATTTGTCTCAGAACTTTGTCAATGTGTCTCATATCTCTCTGTCTAACACAGCGGTCATGAGTGGCTGACTGAACACCCGATGTGACTAATGTAAATAAGGAGTGGAGATTTCCATCCCGTGTCATTTAAATTCATTTGAATAGGCATGTATTGCTGGTGGCTGCCACATCACATCCAACAGCTAAAGTCTATGCATGATTTGAGGTCACCCTTTGAATATGAGTAAGAATCACACTGGGCAGGATGATCACCTCACACAACACGGGCATGTTAATTAACTTAGCTGAAACATCATTCAACTTCCTCCTTCAAGCACTGATTTGCATGGGCTTAGTTTAAAATTAATGCTGCTCAATTCTTAAATGTACTCATAATCAAAGAAAATGGGCCTTCCTTATCCCACAGTGGTGTTTTGTTCTACCCTGTAAATCATATGTGATATCTTTAAATTGCTAGCAAATACCCAATAATAATGTTTAATAACAGAGGCAAATGCAAAGAAAACAAACAGATTTTAGGTGATTTTTTTTTTTTTATCATTTTGCCAATATCGTAGAAGGTACTTATAAAAACTAAATTGACCATGGTGTCTCTATGGAATCATTGGCCCATCACTGACTGTAATATATGACACATGACTGTCTGTTATTTTCCGTACATAAGTAATTTTCACATTTCCACAGCCAGTGAAGCCAGTGATGCTATTTGCGAGTCTCCTTCATAAAAATTGTCCTGTAATTTCTAAAAAGTCCTCATTATTTTTCTTTGTTCCTTTAAATACTGATATGCAAGGAAGGTGTTTTAAAAATCTTTAAAGGTTGACTAAGTCAGCATTTACCATTGTATAACATGAGTGTTCACTACTAACTGATTACATTTGGAATTTTTGTTTACTAAAGTCAGTATTATGTAAAGAAAGTTGACTCAGAGCCATCTGGCAGCACAGATAGGCTGAGAATGTGTCACTGTATAAAGGCTTCATTACATAAGGTAAATAAAAAAGGAATAGTATGCATGAGCCATTGAAAAATAATCCAGGAACTTCATTTTAATGGAAAATGTCAACTTCTTGTCCCACCAACCTAAACATCAAATAGCCCACATTTCACTCATACCCAGTCCTTGGTCTCCTAGCTGCTTCACCACATCTTATCAGAAAGACTGAAACGTCCCATCCCTAACTTGTGTGGTCCAGGTCCAATGACTTCTCAGACTCTCTTCTCTGACTTCCAAAATCATGGGACTTCTGAGTTCTCACTCATGAGATGGAGATAATAATCCCTAGGGATCAATATTCATGGTAAGTTAGAAGTAAGTCATGGAAATGGGGTAGGTAGGGATTGTGTATTGATGAGTTGGGTTATCAATCTCCAGTAAACAATAATTGCTTTTATGATATATACTGATGATTAACTTGAATAACTGAGAAACTACATGTCAAAAGATCCCTGTAGTAGTATTTCGCAAACATTTTCAGACTACTGACCATCTTCAGAGTAGGCTTAAGGATGCTGGACCATCTACCTGACAGGGCACAAATAAAGCAGGGTGGAGATAGCTCCTCCCCCCTCGTAGGAATTAGGCACCTGGGTTTATTAGAGCAAGGAGGGGTACCCACCTCAGGTTGGGGAGAGCACAGGAGGCAGGACTTAGGGCCGCTGAAGTGGTAGCAGCAAATGCCACGTGGAATAAAAAGGACAACTTAGTTTCTTCTCTGATGGCTGTGATAAAGTATACCTTCAGAAGCAACTTACGGGAGAAAGGGTTTATTTTAACTTAGAACTCGAAGTCAGTCCATCAGTGCGGGGAAGTCAAGGCTGCAGCTGGTCCCGTCAGAGTCCACAGTCAGGATCAGGAGAAGGCAGAATGCCCGGTGGTGCCCAGTTCCTTTTCTCTAGTTGTATAGGTCAGGCTTCCATCCAGAGAATGGCACCAACCACGGTGGGCATAGTCAAGACAATCCCTGTGGGCATGGCCAGAGACTCCTCTGCCAGGTGATTCTAGAACCTTCTGTTCAGCTGACAACACTCACCATCACAGAGGGCTTGCAGATAAAAGACAGTAATATGTGCTTTGATTGTGTTTTAACCATCCCTGATTTCTGAGGGGCTGAATCCTACTTGAGATGAAACCAAGTCCCACACCATATCCTAACTATTTTCTTTAGGCATTGCCTCACCCACTCTACCTCAAGAATTCCCAACACCAGGGCCCCCTGCCAATATTCTTTCTTCAGGAACTCAGGGCTGGACTTCTCATTCAGAAATGAACCACAATCTTACGGACAGACTGAGGAGTTCAGAGACTAAATGAAAGGTTAGTTCCACTGCCTAATTCAGGAAGGAAGGAAGGGACTGTGGACTTCTTTTGCAACTCGTTAGAGGCCTCGCTGTCTTCCAGCTTCTTTCCCTCTGCCTTAGGTCAGGATAAAGGACCACATAAAAATCAGCCCTGGTTTGAGACCAGAGTTTCGTCAGTGAAATAAAGATTTTGGTGTACCTGCTCCAGGATGCAGCCATGCACACAGCTTCTGTATGGACCTCTGATGCCGGGGGGCAGGAGGGAGTGACTAGGGTGGCAGCTAATTATTCCTCCTCTCTCTTTCTAATGCACCAACACCAAGCAAGTGTAGTTTCTTATTCCCATGCACACATTAGAAAGAGTTCCTTGCTTCTCCAGAGAGACCACTGGAGTCAGCTGCAATGCCATCACAACTAAAATACATTCTTTCTATTATCATAAAAGAAAACAGTGTTTGAGCAAGGCATTTCAGGGGACTATTCCTCCATCATAGCTCTGGGCAGGAAGATTATGATATTGTCACAACTAAAATTATTGCCTTTTCTTCTGCTCATTAGAACAATTAGCACAGTGAGACATCACACAGAAACCTTTCCTTTTAAAAATTAGAGTGGAATAACTTATAATTAATCCTATGTGTCATCCAGGCTCATTTTTTATTGTGCTAAGCAATAGCTATTAAGTTCATTCTCATGCTCCAAAATTGAATGCTGTGCATTATGGGACAGCATTCCATGTGTGCAGACACTTGTCTTCTTCCCTGACACAGCAGATGCTCTGTGAGGGCTCGTTCAGCCTGGAATCAACTACGAAGACTGAGGATGATCTCAGTGAGGCCAGAACACATGCCAAGCTTGCCTGGCCACCCCACAAAGGCTCTCTGTAAGAGAATAGCAACGTTCAAATGATTTTTCAATTAAAGGTCACCTGGAATAATTGGATTTTTATTTATTCTAATACACAAATCCTATCACTGCCAAGTCTTCTAAACCAAAGCCACCTATCAAACGAGCTGGTTTATGTAATTTAAGGCAAGAGTAAACAATGCCAGCAGAACCTAGACCTTGTAGTCTTCTAGCCGACGGAGTGGCATATCGACCAGGTTAAAACAGAACTCTCTGATCTCGGCATTTCTTGAGTCCCAAGGAAGTCATCAATTTTGGAAATATTCATTGAGTATTCTTTGCAGCCAGTACGTGATACAGGTTCTAGGAGTGATACAAATGTGAGGGAGATGGTCCTCCTGCACTTAAATATCTGTCAATTTATAAAGGAGATAGACACGTTCTTAAGTGACATGGACAAGGCAGATCAGAGCAGATGTTTAAATAGAAGCATAAAGCAAGAGGCCACTGGTGCGAGGAGTGGGGGTGTCATGAGAATGGGATTTGGTGGTTGACAGCTGTTCATGTCAATCTTTAATCTGAGGAATGTCAAGATCATTATTAACTGCACTAACTCATAGAAACAAGCTTTACAGGACTCTAACCTCACAACTCAGGGAGGTGAGGGTTGGCCATCCATCTCAGGATGAGCTCCTATCATCTGAACAAATGTACACGTGGAGTGGGATGAGAGAAGGACCGTGGAAGGGAGAGGATGGTATCCGATCCTCTCTTGCTAATAGTAACCCCACCCACGCCCTGAAAATGAGGGTCTTGTTTTGGGCAACAAAGTGAGAAGAGTAGGTACTTAAAGCTAAAGTATCATCTTTGTGTGTGTGTGTGTGTGTGTGTACACACACATACAGGCACGCTCACACACGCTCACATACGTGGAAATCAGAGGACAACTTGCAGGAGCCAGTTCTTTCCTTCTGCTCTGTGGGTTCCAGGACTGAGCTCCAGTGGGCCTGGCAGCACGTGTCTTTGGCCTTTGCCTGCTGAGCCGTCTCCCTGGCCCGTATCAGGCATTTGAAGGGTTCGCTATTGTGATAGGGGATTCTGCCCAGGTGATGAGGTGTGAGAGAGGAGACATTTCTCTTCTCTTCCTTACACAGACTTCAGAAGCTGCCTCTCAGGAGGAGCCCCGTGACCATCAAACCCTGAGCGCGCCTCCCTAAGTGTGCCTCCCTGAGTGAGTGTGCTTCCCTGAGTGAGTGTGCTTCCCTGAGTGAGTGTGCCTCCCTGAGTGTGCCTCCCTGAGTGTGCTTCCCTGAGTGAGTGTGCCTCCCTGAGTGAGTATGCCTCCCTGAGTGAGTGTGCCTCCCTAAGTGTGCCTCCCTGAGTGAGTGTGCCTCCCTGAGTGTGCCTCCCTGAGTGTGCCTCCCTGAGTGAGTGTGCCTCCCTGAGTGAGTGTGCCTCCCTGAGTGTGCCTCCCTGAGTGAGTGTGCCTCCCTAAGTGTGCCTCCCTGAGTGAGTGTGCCTCCCTGAGTGTGCTTCCCTGAGTGAGTGTGCCTCCCTGAGTGAGTATGCCTCCCTGAGTGAGTGTGCCTCCCTGAGTGAGTGTGCCTCCCTGAGTGAGTGTGCCTCCCTGAGTGTGCTTCCCTGAGTGAGTGTGCCTCCCTGAGTGAGTGTGCCTCCCTGAGTGAGTGTGCCTCCCTGAGTGTGCTTCCCTGAGTGAGTGTGCCTCCCTGAGTGAGTGTGCCTCCCTGAGTGAGTGTGCCTCCCTGAGTGAGTGTGCCTCCCTGAGTGTGCTTCCCTGAGTGAGTGTGCCTCCCTGAGTGAGTGTGCCTCCCTGAGTGAGTGTGCCTCCCTGAGTGTGCTTCCCTGAGTGAGTGTGCCTCCCTGAGTGAGTGTGCCTCCCTGAGTGAGTGTGCCTCCCTGAGTGTGCCCCCCAGCACAGCAGCGAGGGACACTGGCCCTCGGCAGAGCAGGGTTTTCACAAATGGCCCGGCAGTTGTGGCGGACGCTGGCAGATCAGCTCTGGGGTATTCGTGTGTGGGGTGACCAACAACTCTTTTTCCCTAGAACAGTCTGAAGTTTAGCACCAAAGTTGGGCTGCCTGGGATACCCCCAAGTTCCAAGCAAGCAGACAGTTGGTCCCTCCGAGTGGGAAGAAGAGCATAATAATAATAATCTCAAAACAAGGAAGAAATGCTCCAAGTATCAAGACTCTCTCACAAGCAAGGCCCTCCCCCAGCAGTCAGCATCGACACCTGAATGAATAAACATCCAACCACATGTGATCTCCCTAATTGACCTTGAGGCACACTCTTCCCTTTAGATAATTATAAATTGTAATTTCAAATTGTTCCCAGTTGAGAAACATCAGCTGTAAAGACATTAAGAATGTTTTGAGTCTCTAGACTAGGCGCTTCCATATTCTAACATTATCAATGCATGGGTTCTGTGAAATCATAAACATTTAATTTCATGGCTAATTAATTCTTTATAAGAAAAAGGATTGCAACTTGAAAATCTAAATAGGTGTTTGCTTTCTGGAGTTATAAGTTTTGTGAGTTTCTGTGTGGGGGAGGGGGGAAGAAAGAGAGTATGAGGAAGCTAACATCTGTTGAAAAACTGGCCCAGATGGTCCTTCATTGGCTTTTAATCTTCCCCCTTGCCACGAGGGTTAGCTGTTTCTGGACGTATTTAATAAACGAGGAGACTGAGGCACCAAGAGTTTCAATGAAACAAGACACAACTCCTGGGCAGTGTTCTAGCTTCCTCTGTTGCTGTGATGAACAACACTCTGAGTGAAAAAAAGCTTTGGCGAGGACTGTTTATTTCAGCTTAGCATTATAGTCTATCACTGAGGGAAGTCAGGGTAGGTCCTCAAGTAGGAACTTGAATTTGGAGCCATTGAGGAATGCTGTTTCCTGGCTCTCTCAGTCTCATGCTTACTTAGCTTACTCATGCAGGTCAGGAACATCTGCTCAGAGGATGGCGCTGCCCACAGTGGGCTGGGATCACCTACATCAATTAAAAATCAAACAGTTCCCCACAGACATGCCCACAAGCCAATCTCATTTGGGCAATCCCTCAGTCTAGACTCCCTTCCCAGGTGGTCTCTAGGCTAGATAGACCTCTATGTCAGTGATTCTCAACCTGTGGGCTGCAACTCCTTTGAGGCATATCAGATATTTACATTACAATTCATAACAGTAGCAAAATTACAGTTATGAAGTAGCAATGAAATAATATTATGATTGGGGGTCCCCACAACATGAGGAACTTAAAGGCTGCAACATTAGAAAGCTTAAGAACCACTGCTCTGGGTAGACTCTGTTGTGTCAAGGTAACAGTTAAAGCTAACTAGCACAGTTGTTGCTGAAGCTAGAACCACAAACCAGGCCAGTAGGCCTGCACACCAATGTTTCTTGAGTTACTTTTTAAAAATTACTTCTTTGAGATTTTCATAAAATGGGTTTCGATCACACTTAGCACCCCAACTCCTCTAGGATCCATCCCTTTACTACCCACTCAACTTTGTTTCCTCTTCTTTTTTCCTCCCATGATGTCCGATTTGTCCTGCCCATATGTTCATGGATGCATGCCTTTACACTGGAGTGTGGCCAATCTATCATCAGCAACACTCTTAGAGAAAGCCAGCTCTCCCTCTCCCAGCAGCTCGCAGTTAGCTTGGTTAGGGATGGGACTTCATGCCCACCTCCCTTCTCCATACTGGGATCTGGTCTGGCTTGAGTCTGCGTGGGGCTTGTGCATGCTATCACACTGCTTTGAGTTCATGTGTGCAGCTGTCCTGCTGTGTATGGTGATATTTTATTTGTGTTAATAAATAAAGTTTGCCTGGAGATCAGAGGTCATATTGAGCCAGGAACAGCAGTCTGGTGGTGGTAGGCCACACCCTTAGTCCCGATCACATGGCAGGCAGAGTCTCTGTGTGGTCAAGGACACAGCCAAGCGTGGTGACCCGAACTTTTAATCCTAGTACCAACCATAGAGACCTGGAGGTCTGTATAGACAGGCAGTGACGAGGAAGTCATGTGGTTGGGTTTAGAGCCAATGAGAAGGCAGAACAGAAAGGCAATAAAAACACAAGTCAGGCAGGAAGAAACTCTCTTTGGGAAGTGAGGCGAGGTGGTAAGATAAGGTAGTTGTGACTCTCTGATCTCTTTGGCTATTTACCTCTGTATTTGGCTCTGTGTTTCTTATTTACTAAGACTGTTTAGAATTTCGTCTACAGCTGTGTCCAGAAGACACTGCTTCTGGCAGTCGTCCACTGCATCTGGTTCTTATAGTCTTCCTGCATCCTCTTCTGCAGTGATGCCTAAAGAGGATCCCTGAGGGAGGAGGGGTGTGCTATAGATATTCCGTTTAGAGCTGAGCATTCCACAGGCTCTTAGTCTCTGGTGTGTTACACTTTTTACCTATAGGGATTTTCAACTGAGTCGTTTCACACATTGTGTTAAGGGAGAGCAGCATAGAGAGCCTTGGTATTAGAAAGTTCTGATCTCACCATCACACATGAGTGCCTCTTGTCCTCAGAAATTCACCTTGCCTAAAAGGCTAGTGTGCAGACACTAATACATAGCTCCTGAAAAATACTACCACATACCTATTTATTCCATCAATTTACTTTCAACCTTCATAAGCTCTAGCTATAACTGTTGTAACACAAGATTGCTATTTAAGAACTGTAAATTAAAAAGCACTATGAACCCAGAAGTCTAGAGTATAATTATTATGATTACAGAGATAAATTTATAGCACCTAAGTTTTTTCTGCTTACTTTGATTTAATTAACTCCCCTTTTTTTTCTTATTTTCCATGAATAAACCAAGTTCTATTATTATTATTATTATTTTCTCTACTAATTTGGATATTACATTTTCTATTTTCTGAACAAAGTAAGGATATATGAATATGGATGCTCCAATGGTTTTCTCTAAACATTTTGTTTGTTTTCCCAAGTGAGATATCAGTAGCTTTATATTTCAAAACCATAGACAGTCAAAGCTTACTGATATTCTCATGGTCTATTTTCTTAGTTCCCTGTTCTTCTTTCAGTGTGTCCCTTCTGCCTGGATTCAGCTTCCTTCTCTCTGGTTCATCCCCTACTAGTGCCTTGTAGGGGGGTGCAATGAATATCTCTTTTAATCCTTTTCTAAAAAAGGTCTTTATGTCACCATGACTCTTCAATGACACTTTAGCTGCTACAATGGTCCACGCCTACAGTTACTTTTCTCACAATTGTCTGAAGCTAGTTTTCCATTAACCTCCAGCTTCCATTGTCGACTTTGAGAAATCTGTAGTCATCTAAATTGGTCTTCCGTGTTTTAATCTCTCCACCACCATTGACTTTCTATCTTCTTTTCCTCTGCTGTTATTTTTAAGAATTTATCTTTGTGGTCTGTAATTTCTTGAGTATGTATTCAGATATTTCCTTTCACTTATTCTTGGAGGATTTATTGGGATTTTAATCCTTCTTTTGTCTACCCTCGATCACCACGTTTCCCGTTTTATCTCCTCTGTTCTTCAGTTCCTGAAATGCTGCTGAATAAACCTTTCATGGTATATTCCAAGTCTTTCAACCTCTCTCTAATTCCCCACATACTTATTTATGCTATATCCTGAATAATTGATTCAAACACCTCTTCTAGGCTCTAACTTCCCCCTAAGTTAGTCTTTGAGACTCTGCAACCCCACTGCGTGCGTGGCATCTTCTTTTACATATTTTTTTGTTTTTCTCTTTCCATGAAAATTTTATGTAGCTTTGTTAGAGTTTGTACTTACACTTGTTAAGTGCACCAAGGGAATCACCAACCACTTTAGATTAATTTCTTGGATGGGTAGTTCCTGTATGGTATAATATAAATCTAACTCTCGAACTTACATGATATACAACTTGGGATTTTCATTCTCAGTAGAGACATTTTTGTCTAGTACCTCGGCACAGAAAGCCCTATAGGTCTGGGGTTTGATTTGTTGTTGTTTGTTTTTAATCGATCCTTGCTCCATTTGTTATGTCTGCAGAAAAACAGACATCCTTTTGAGAGTCTTGTATTTATGCTGAAATCTCAAGGTCTTCATCTATGTTGAAGGCCTGGTGTCCACCAGCACTAAGGCTCAAGCTCCTTGGTTACTTGAGCACACATCCCACCTCACCTCTACACTCACTCCACCCCACCCCACCCCCTCACCCTCACCCCACCCTTACTCCACCCCCAGTGCTGTGTCTAAGAGGATTGAGGCAGGAGCATAGCTCCTACCAAAGAAACATGAGACACGGGAAATAACAGGTACTTTAGAGTTACATCAAAGCTTTATTCCTTCCAAGAGGTGTCTGAGGTAAACAGTTTTTCTCTCTAAGTTTCATATCCTGAGAAATAACTCATAATACTAACCTTGTACAACCATTGCAAATTAGGGAAAAAATAAAATAACTTGCAAAATACCTGGCATGTAAAGGGTGCTCAATAATTTTAGCCTTCCCCCTCCAAATGGTCAAGTGTGTGGCCCACTGATGTTTGGAAAAAATGTTAAAGTGGAAAATTCAACAGCTAATGGAGGAACATAATGAACTTGGCCTTTAGAAATCTGGATTCCTTCAGGATCCAACTGAGAAAAGTCAATAAAGATTCTGACACTGACCTGTCCCTCACTCGCTGCACCTAGCTAGTTGGTGCCTCCGGGCCTCTGTGTCTCTGATTGTAGCATGCTTCTGACCGAGATGCCTATTGATGTCTTCAGAGGACATGAGGACGTTTGGAGTCTGATCTTACCAAGGGGAGATGACTTCTGCATCGAAAGCCACGCCTGGCTGTGCAGGGTTTGCAGAGTTACAGCTTCAGCTGTTAACGAGCGAAGGGAGGCAGCAGTCAATGACAACTATTTCCCAGGCCACTCCTTTATGGTGACAAAAGTCTATGTTACTAGTCCACTCAGATCAAGACTTGTAAGTAACTTTGGAAACCATTAAGTTGTGAATTGTTAAATATTGTTCCTGGCGTCAGTCTCTAGCACAGATGGTAGGCGGTACTACCTGACAGTAATGGAGAGTAATAATTCGCTGCAGGGGAAAAAACAGGGTTTCTCTAGAAGAAGTGCTTGTACTAGAGAGGGGAAGGTTATCTTCCAGATTGTTAACATTGCATTTTCTACTCGTGTGTGTGTGTGTGTGTGTGTGTGTGTGTGTGTGTGTGTGTGTTGTATGAACAAGGTCATGTGGGTGCATATAGATACATGTGCAGGTGCATGGGAGCCTGTGGACATGTGTATGAAAGCCAGAGGTTGACTTCAGCTGTCTTTCTCAGTCACACCCCATCTTGTTTTTGAGATGGGGTTGTGGTGGTATTGTGTTCCCCAATATATTGTGAACGCTAATAAACTTATCTGGGGTCACAGAACAGAACAGCCACGATATTAAAGATAGAGGATAGGCAGTGGTAGCACACACCTTTAATCCTAGCATTCCAGAGGCAGAAATCCCTCTGGATCTCTGTGAGTTCAAGGCCACACTGGAAACAGCCAGGCATGGTGACACACGCCTTTAATGCCAGGGAGTGATGGCAGAAAGCAGAAAGATATATAAGGCATGAAGACCAGAAGCTAGAAGCTTTTGACTGGTTAAGCATTCAGGCTTTTGAGCAGCAGTTCAACTGAGAGCCATTGGGATGAGGACACAGAAGCTTCCAGTCTAAGGAAACAGGATCAGCTGAGGAACTGGCGAGGTGAGGAAGCTGTGGCTTGTTCTGCTTCTCTGATCTTCCAGCGTTCACCCCAATAACTGGCCTCAGGTTTGATTTTATTAATAAGAACTTTTAAGATTCCTGCTACATGGGGTCCTTCACTGATCCTGATTTGTGATTATGGCATCACACCCCATTTTTCACATGGATACTGGGCTCTAAATTCAGGCCCTCATGCTTGCCTAGCCCCTTGCTGACTGAGACCTCTCCCTGTTCTGATATTGTGTTTTTAAGACTCAAATCCACCAGAATGATAAGGTGGTATGCTGGCTGGTTTTATGTCAACTTGACATACAAACTAGAGTTGTCTGCATGTTTTCTCAACTGAGAAAAATGCCTCCATAAGATCCAGCTGTGAGGCATTTCCTTAATTAGTTATCAATGGGAGAAGGCCCAATCAATTGTGGGTGGTTCCATCCCTGGGCTGGTGGTCGTGGGTTCTATAAGAAAACAGACTGAGCAAGCTGTGGGAAGCAGCCCTCCATGGCCTCTGCATCAGCTCCTGCCTCCAGGTTCCAGCTCTGTTTGATTTCCTGTCCTGGCTTTCTTCCAGTGTGGCTTTAAACTCACAGAGATCTGGATAGATCTCTGCCTCTCAAGTGATAGGATTAAAGGCGTGTGTGCCACCATTTTCTGGCCTCTATGTCTAGTTGGCTGTTCTGTTCTCTGACCCCAGATAAGATTTTTAGGGTACACAATATTTTGGGGAACACAATATCACCACAGGTAGCCTAAACTTGGTGGGCTCCATTTAATGAGCTTTCAGTGTGGCTATCTGCTGGCCCACTGACTCCTGGTTATAAGACCCATTCAACTGGCAGCCCAGATAGCCCTGGCTCACACAGTCAGGCCACGAAAAGAGAAAAGAATCACGTGACCTCTCTTTACACTTACATACTCAATAGTGCCACTTTTCTTTTGGATGCTGAGTTTGAGAAGAACATCCTTCAGATCCTTCATTTTACACTTCACTTTTCTTTCCCATCCCTAATCACTCTGAGATCTCCAGAGCAACAACTTGTGACCTATAGCCTGACCTCATCCACATCTTACTCTCATTTGTGGGTAAGGGCCTCTCTTCTCCTGTTTGATGATCCTTTATCAATGGTCCCTTTCCTTCTCTGTTTGATTCTCATCAATGTCTCATCCCCAGTCCCTTTCCCAAACCACTAAACCCCAGGGGCAAAGGGCACTGTGTTGAAAGGAGCAATGCCTTGGGAGGTGTTTCAGTGATCTTTTTCCTGTTTTATATCCCAGGACGATGCAAAGTAAAACATATCAACAGCTGTGTGTCCAGAGCAGAGTGAGTGGCCAGCGTCAGCTAACTGCAGAGCTCAGCTCTGGTTTATAGCTCAGATCTTAGGGGAACTCCTCAGACTCTCATGGCTCTAACCAGTGTGAGGTCCAGGAGGCAATGAGTTCATGGCATCACCCTTGGACAAACCCAACTACAAATTTTGTCTTGTCATAGACTTCTTGCTATCTTCAGTAACACTGAGTATTTTTGTGTTCCTGACCCCTCCAGTCACTCTACAAACTGAAATATCAATCTAAGAAGACCAGAACGACCAGGGCAGCAAGATTAGGTACTTCCCTAAGAGCAGAGGCTCAGATTTGTTTATTTTAAGTCCAAGTGTAGTTCTATGAATGATTCATTGTCTATCATTGGTAACAGTGAAGTATCATGAATAGCAAGGCTAGGGGATGGGCAAATGAGAAAACCCTTTCTCCTCAAAATTTCTTCATTAAAGCACTTCCACATTCCAACAACATATGGCCTGTCAAGATGCAGATAATATAAATTTGAGGATGTGTGTATGGAGCAAATATCAGTTTTTCATCATCACCGAGCACTACAATAGCTAGCTATGACTATAACAGCTGTATAGATATGACTTTTCTTAGGGAAAACCAGTTAAGAGGAGGTTTCCTAAAAATAGAGGAAGACAAAGTGGAGTATGAGTCTGTCTCAGGTGGGTGGAGACTTCAAGGCCACCTAAAAATGTGTTTAATTTGGTTTATAGTTCCAAATAGTTATAGCTTGTGTTCATGGGGTGAAGGTATGGTGGCAGGAACAGTTGAGAGCTCACATCTGGAGTTTCTGGAATATCAAGCAGAAGGCAGACAGAACTCCAGAATGGCATGAATCGTCGGAAGCCTCAAAGCTTGGCCCCAGTGGCCTCCTTCAGCGACGCCACACCTCTGAATCCTTTCCAAACAGTCTACCAACTGCAGATCAAGTATTCAAACATGTGAGCCTAAGGGGACAATTCTCATTCAAATTGCTACATTCCACTCCCCAGTCTCTATAAGCCTGTGGTCATATCACAGTGCAAAATGCATTTTGTTCGAAAGTCCCCATAGTCTTTCACACTCTCAACACCATCAAAGTCCAATCTTTTCTGCGACTCCAGGCAATTTCTTAATTGTAATCCCCATAAAATAAAAAAGAAATTACATCCTTCCAACATACAATGGCACAGAATCTACGTTACTATTCCAAAAGGGGAAAATCAGGGCACTGTGAGGAAATACTGGATCAAAGAAAGACAAGAACTAAGCAGAAGAAACTGAATTCTGTAGCGAGTGTGAAACCAGAGGGCTTAGATAGCTCTGCATTTTTGGCTTTCCTATTTACAACACACTTCTCTCTCTTGGGCTGGTTCCATTCCCTGTTTGCAGCTCCTTGGCAGAAATACCAGGGCTCTGGCATGTTGACATCTTGGGGTCTCCAACACAACCCATGCTTTCCATAGCCTCGTGCAATGGTCTCTCAAGTCTCCCATGCAAGGACACCCCCGACACACACCTGGCCTCAGTGGCTGTCCGTAACCATTGAGGAAGATTCTACAACCCCTTTACTCGTGTGTCCTTCATGATGCTATAGCCAGAACCATTTGAATACTCCCAAGTTTGGTTACTAACTTGGGGTGGCCTCTAGCCCCCTGGAATCACATTCCCAACAGCTTTGGCTGGTTGTTGCTTTTTAGGATCAGAAAATTCTTTAGGCACATTTTTTATGCAAGTTGAAAACTTAGCTGGGTGAAGTCTTACACTAATGACACCACTCCCTTTATTCCAGTGTATCTCAGGCCTCTCCTTGTCCTTTTCTCTTTCAGCACAAGCCTTGGCTCCAGAGTTAAATTTCCTGATGTTATTTTCCTCTTTCGAACTGTCTATCTTGTATATTTTTTTTAACCTCACTTGATTTTTCACTGTAGACCTGCCTAAGAATGATTACTAACACACAACAGAGTCAATATTAGGCTGTCTTGAAATCTCCACTGCCAAAGAAATTATTTCATTACTTTAAAATTTAGCCTCAGGCAAGTTCTTAGGACAAGGGTAGAAGGCAGCCACATTCTTTTCTAAAACACTACAAGAATGGCCTCCAGCCCAGTTGCTAATATTGTTCCTTTCTGAAACCTCCTGAGCTAGGCTTCCACAGTTTGCATAGCTCTCAGCATTACTGTCTTCCAAGCTCCTACTTGGACCTCCCCATTAAGCTCTGCTTATAGCATTCAACTGCTTTCCTACTCCAAAGTCCCAGAGTCTCCCACATTCCTTCAGAAAATAACATGGTCAGTTTCTTCACAGCAATATCCCACTTCCTGGTACCAAATTCTATATTAGTTACTTTTCTGTTGCTGTGATAAACATCACAACCAAGGCAAGCCTATGGGAGCCCTTCTCATTCAAACCAACACAGGGAGTATAGGTGCATAGCACACCAGAATAACACGGAGCCTTGATGGAGTGAAGAGGTGGGCAGCAGGAAAGGTTAAGATTGGAGAACTCTCCAACCTCATATCCCCATTCCAGAGTCTGGAAATGCACCAGTAGGGGAAAGAGGGGCCATCTACTGAGTGGTTTTATATCAACTAAACAGACTAAGTTAAGTTCCTGCTCCACCTAAACAAACAAGCAATAAAACATCATGAAAATCATACTGCCATGTGCTCGCTCTGCTGAGGTTGATGGCAGCTCAATCGAGGGCAGACAGGATTGGAGATGGTTGGGAGACAGGATCTGCAGAAGTCCCAGTTTGTGGCCTCTGCGGGGCTTGCCTATGTGTATAGAGGATTAGTTCTACTTGTATACTCAGCATGAAAAAATAATTTATACAACAAGAAATGATGGAACAGCAATGCTGAGTCCATAGGGAGGAAGTTTGCTAAAGATCCTGGGGTAGGGGTCCATGCCATCCACTGAAAAAGTTGTTTTTCTGAAGCACAGAGACCTTCATGACTGGTTGGATGCAGTGAAACTGCTTTTTTCATATTTTTCAGTCACAGGGCAAAGTGTAGATGAATGTTTCCTGTCCTGATCCCCTGTTGCCAAATACCCAGCAGCCACTTCACAAATTTCCACACAGAGGCTAAATATAATTTACAAATGCTTGGCAGATAGCTCAGGCTTGTTACTAGCCAACTCTTACATTTTAATTTAAGCCATATTCTTTATTTATACTCTGCCATGAGGCAGTACCTTAATTAGCATGGCACATTCATCTCCTCCTCCCTCTGTGTCTGGCTGGTGACTCCTGACCCTGTTCTTCTCCTTCCCATCATCCTTGGTTTGGTCACCCCACCTATACTTCCTGCCTGGCTACTGGCCAGTGTTTTATTAAACCAATTTGAGTGACAAATCTTTACAGTGTAAAAGAGGATTATTCCACAGCACAGGGTAAGGGAAATAGCAATAAGCTAAAATACCTGATTTTTACTATTATTAATTATTAGAATAAAATCCATTATTATCCACTGGTAAAAGTAAAAACATGGTAATATTATGATAGGAAATGATCACTATTATAAAATGTTGTAAATATTTCCACTGTCTCTTAAATCAGTCAATGGATTTCTTTTTATTTCAAACCCTAATGAGGCCTTTATGAGCAGAGTCTAAAAGTTATTGTAAAGGGAAGGGAAGAAAATGTAAGAAATATTTAAGAACAGTTTTAAAGAGAATAAGTCAGAACCTGCCTTCTGAAAGATGGAAACTTCAATTAAACACAAGATACAGGGATGAACATGGATTGGTAACACAGGAAAGAGAAGATATCCATGTCACAGAGTAGAGCCCAAAGCAAGGCCATTGACACATGGGGAATGATTGTATGGTCTAAACTAGTAGGGGAGAAAAGCACCATCTATTTAATAGTTTTATATCAGTTAAGTAGATGAAATTAAGTTCCCACCTCACCTAAACAAAGAGCCAATGAAATAAGTTCTACCCATTAGCTGGGCAACATTTGCTAGAAAGGACCAATTGATAAATGTCTTCAGCTTTGGGGGCCATGCCAATTCTGGTCATTTTCTATCTCTGCCATTGCAGTATAAAAGCTGTCTTCAAGAGCAGTGCGCAAACATGTCTAGCAGTGTTCTGATGAAAGAATTTACAAAGATGGGCAACTTACTGATTCCAATTTATAAACATCACAAAAGAAAGAAAAATTCTATAACAGAAAAACAGGGAAAATTTGTTTTACCATTGATATGTGGAAGCCCTTACTCTAAGCAAGACACAAAAGAATACACTTACTCTCTGTGGGCATTAATTCCATTAC
The DNA here is from genome assembly GCF_049852395.1 of Peromyscus maniculatus bairdii. Lineage (NCBI taxonomy): Eukaryota > Metazoa > Chordata > Mammalia > Rodentia > Cricetidae > Peromyscus > Peromyscus maniculatus. Next base: position 72,599,035 of record NC_134854.1, read on the forward strand.
AATGAACTTATCCTATAGAATGAATTGCATCTACGCATATTGACATGTCTGTATCTCCATAAGCCCATAAAAAGAAAAACTTGAAAATAAACCGCATGTCCATGAACAGAGGATTGGTCAATAATGGTACATCTACAGATGCTCACAGCTAAAAAACAAAAGGTAGTGCCAAGAACTGTGTCCTTGATAGATAGGATATAAGGAAAGGAATCCTCCATAGATTCCACGGAGAGAAGACTCTTACTTTTATTATGACTACTCTGCCAAATTAAATCTTTTCTCCCTTAAGTGTCAGCATTTGGTCACAGCAAGGCACAGTGGCTAGTATAATATATATTTGGTGCAGTTCTAGCAAGGGAGACATCAAATCGATGGACTCAGCCCAGGGAGGAGACAGAGTGAGTGACACATTCTTCACGTACTGCAAACCCTGCCATATGAATGCTTTATAGCCAGGTGGTGTTGTCCAACTCTAAAGAACATCTAAGAAGAGCCATGTAGAGTTAGAGAACAGTAGTCACTTTCAGAGAAAAAGGTGAGAGGAGGGAAGAACTGTAACCACCCCGTGGGCTGCTGTGGAGACAGTACACTGTAATACACCCTGTGGGCTGCTGTGGAGACAGTACACTGTATATCTACCCTGTGAGCTGCTGTGGAGACAGTACACTGTAATACACCCTGTGGGCTGCTGTGGAGACAGTACACTGTAATACACCCTGTGGGCTGCTGTGGAGACAGTACACTGTACATATACCCTGTGGGCTGCTGTGGAGACAGTGGACTGTATGTACACCCTGTGGGCTGCTGTGGAGACAGTGGACTGTAATACACCCTGTGGGCTGCTGTGGAGACAGTGGACTGTAATACACCCTGTGGGCTGCTGTGGAGACAGTGGACTGTATATCTACCCTGTGGGCTGCTGTGGAGACAGTACACTGTAATACACCCTGTGGGCTGCTGTGGAGACAGTACACTGTAATACACCCTGTGGGCTGCTGTGGAGACAGTACACTGTAATACACCCTGTGGGCTGCTGTGGAGACAGTACACTATAATACACCCTGTGGGCTGCTGTGGAGACAGTACACTGTATATCTACCCTGTGAGCTGCTGTGGAGACAGTACACTGTACATACACCCTGTGGGCTGCTGTGGAGACAGTACACTGTACATACACCCTGTGGGCTGCTGTGGAGACAGTGGACTGTACGTACACCCTGTGGGCTGCTGTGGAGACAGTGGACTGTACGTATACCCTGTGGGCTGCTGTGGAGACAGTGGACTGTATATCTACCCTGTGGGCTGCTGTGGAGACAGTACACTGTAATACACCCTGTGGGCTGCTGTGGAGACAGTGGACTGTAATACACCCTGTGGGCTGCTGTGGAGACAGTACACTATAATACACCCTGTGGGCTGCTGTGGAGACAGTACACTGTATATCTACCCTGTGAGCTGATGTGGAGACAGTACACTGTACATACACCCTGTGGGCTGCTGTGGAGACAGTACACTGTACATACACCCTGTGGGCTGCTGTGGAGACAGTACACTGTACATATACCCTGTGGGCTGCTGTGGAGACAGTACACTGTACATACACCCTGTGGGCTGCTGTGGAGACAGTACACTGTACATATACCCTGTGGGCTGCTGTGGAGACAGTGGACTGTACGTACACCCTGTGGGCTGCTGTGGAGACAGTACACTGTACATACACCCTGTGGGCTGCTGTGGAGACAGTGGACTGTACATACACCCTGTGGGCTGCTGTGGAGACAGTGGACTGTACATACACCCTGTGGGCTGCTGTGGAGACAGTACACTGTAATACACCCTGTGGGCTGCTGTGGAGACAGTACACTGTATGTACACCCTGTGGGCTGCTGTGGAGACAGTACACTGTACGTATACCCTGTGGGCTGCTGTGGAGACAGTGGACTGTAATACACCCTGTGGGCTGCTGTGGAGACAGTGGACTGTACGTACACCCTGTGGGCTGCTGTGGAGACAGTGGACTGTAATACACCCTGTGGGCTGCTGTGGAGACAGTGGACTGTACATACACCCTGTGGGCTGCTGTGGAGACAGTGGACTGTAATACACCCTGTGGGCTGCTGTGGAGACAGTGGACTGTATATCTACCCTGTGGGCTGCTGTGGAGACAGTACACTGTAATACACCCTGTGGGCTGCTGTGGAGACAGTGGACTGTCCATTATGCTGAGGCCAAGTCACAGACCCTGGGGCAAGGGATAGGATGTAAGATATTCTCTCCTAGATGGGAGACAGTGAAGGTAACATGGGAGGACAACATAGACTTCATGTGCAATCTTTCTCACATCAATTGCTCAATAATGGAATCACAGTGGTCCATTGAGATATCATCTCTCCACTGTGACATCACAATGCTCCAGTTTTACATAGGAATTTACATGTTTTTAGTGTCCACAGATATATTGTAACACCCCAAGGTTCTACTGTGATAACACAGTGTCTTCTTGTGCATTATAATGCAGCACTGTGACATCACAATAGTCCACTGGGATGCAGCTTTGTGATATCACAATTCCCCCAATATGTTACACTGAGCTGACACAATGCTTCCTTCTGGGCTGTGACATCAAAATGCTACATTGTGACACCCAAATGCCCCATCTTCACATAACAATTCTGCATTCTACTCTGCCACTATATTGCATTGTGTCATGATGATCCAGTGTGCCACCAGACTGCTCTAATATAAAGTCACAGTGCTCCAACGTGGCATCAGAATTCTGCATGGTGCCAACACAATGCTCCACACAGAACACATTGTTCCATTTGCCTTGGGCTAGCTCAGTCCTCTGCTTTGTGAAAAGTTCTCAACAATGGCCATCACAATGGTGCACCATGACCTCACAATGTTTCAGTTTTACATGGCAATGCTTCTTAGCAGTCACCATTATAAATTGTGATGTTATGGCTACACTGTCACGTCTGTGTTTTCCTGCCCTGGGAGGGGCCACCGAAAACACTCGTGGTCAAGATTAAGTAAGAGGAGCTAGAGAGATGGCTTGTTGATTAAGAGCACGAACTGTTCTTTCAGAGGACTGGAGTTCAATTCCCACCACCCACTAACAACCCCTGTAATTCCAGCTCCAGAGGAATCTGACCCCTCTGTCCTCAGAGGACACCTGCATTCATGTGCACATACTGCCCTCCCCCGACACATGTACACACATAGTTAAAAATAAATACAAAAGAATGAATGCCTTTTGTGCCTCTGCTGTCACTTGGGAGTCCCCGAAGGTCAGAACATTGCCTGGCTTGTCCACCTTTGCATCGTCAACAGCTAGCATGGTGCCTGGTCTCTAGAGTGTAGCTGACAAGTGTTTGCAGAATGCTTGAAGATACTCCTGCCTACCTTGAGCACCTCAGGCAAGCTTCAGGTCCTTTTTTATGCACAAGAATGCTCCGTACATTTGCCTTTTCAGCTTTGAAGTTAGCTTAAATTCAGCTTTAAATGCAAGGATACAGATCCAAGGCCAGACATTATTTTCACAGTAGGAGCTCTCTAATTCCATCTTTGTGGAACCCTGAAGATACCCTGAGAGCCAATCAATAGAAAATGATTGGATAAAATATGCAGCATTTCTTTTTCAGAATATCTTTCAAATCCTGAGGGGAGAAACACTATAACCCTCTGTCCAGGCATGGAGGGACGTCCATGATACATTACAAATTATTAAGCAGTTGTATGTGAGAGAGGATTTATGTGAAAACAAAAAACAGTTTTTGTAAAAGCATCAAAGAACGAAAGGAAATAAAAGGCACAAACCTCACACAGAACTGTATATGTTTGTAGACGTGTGAATAAGAATAAATTGGTGTGAATGGATGTCTGCTGCATTGTCAAATGTGGTTATCTCTGAACTCTGGAACTGGAAAAGAAGAAATAATGAACCTTAAACACATGGTGGCATTTACTACATAAAAATGAATTTGCAGTTTCAGTACAATAATTAAATGAGCGTTTACACTGACATTACCTTAGGTCCTGGGATTTGGGGGGAATCCTGTATTGACCTACTCCATAAATTGGAGGGTAAGAATCATCTGGAGGTTTGTTAGAACCTTTCTGTGCCCTTGGGTCTCTAATTCAGCAGAGCAAGGGCAAGGCCTGGGAACATTCCTTTAAACACATTTCCAGGAGGCCCTGCTGGTCTATGGACCTGACTTTGGAAAGTACTGCTGTATCTCTAACTTCCCTGAAGAAATATCAAAGGAAGCTTCCAGGGTGTCTGGAAGGGCCGATACAAGCAGTGTTCAAGAGATGCTCGAATGCCGTCAGTAAAGCTGAGAAAGCCTTCCTTTTGGTCGATGGTACCCGCCGCCGCCACCTCCTCAGAGCCTTCGTTCTGACTCCCACGGTATGAGCCCTCCTGTGGGCTCAGACTGTCACCAGCACGGTGCTGCTGTCGGCCACTGGTGTTCTGAGCCTCCCTGTTTGTATCTTTCATCCCACATTCTCACATTCACAATGACTTTCCTGCTGCATGCTTGAGAGGAGGCTGGGCTTTTATCAGGACTGGAAGTTCTGAAAGCACACTCAAAGACGGCCACCGCTAAGATCCATTTGGCTAGAGGGACAGCAGCCACTCTGGGTGAAGGGCTGTTTGAGCTGGGCATGATGAGAGCAGTACCATACCATACCATACCATACCATACCATACCATACCATACCATACCATACCATACCAGTCAGCTTTTACCTTCATAATTGAAGACCCAGAATTGAGGTAGGAGCTTTTTGAGAGTATCACAGAAGAAGCCAGGGGGTCAACTAGATCAGTGGGGATGCATGGGACAGACCCTGCTCCCTCATCATCTTGACACGGCTGAATGGCTGTGAAGCATATGGCTCCAGCTAAAGATTTGCCATCAAAGGTGATTTTGAATCACAGCTCTGCTGCTGTCCACGTGTGCGGTCTACATACTGGTCCAAGTATATGACCCATGTGATCCTGAGTAAAGCATTTAACAAAAGCCTCTGTTTCCCATCTGTTAAAAACAAGGGTCGTGTCTGCCTCAGGGACTGCCTCAACATTAAAGGATATAGAAAGGATGCAGGGTTGTATGTAGGGCCAGCAATCTAGCTCAGTGGATTAAGGCACTTGCTGCCAATCCTGACAACTTAAGTTCAGTCTCAGGACCTACACAGTGGCAGGAAAAATAAACAACTAAAACAAGTCTTCTGACCTCCACATGCACATCTTGACTTGTGTGCCCACACATACATGTGTATACACATGCAAAATAAATGAATAAACGTGATAGAATTTTAAAAATATGTTGTACATACGTAACCTGGCACTTTTGCAGTCACTGTTGTCATTATGACAGTATTTCACGAATTACAAGACACACAACTTTAAAAATGCAACACACATGAAATTGAGTAGTGTTTTACCCCTGCTGCTGACCAGGAAACTATTGTGATGTGAGTGTTGTGGTCTGAGTGTCAACAATGGGAAAATCAGCCATGTGTAAGAAAAGTCTGGACACACCAGGGAAGACCTGCCTTTCAAACACAGTTCAATAGTGTTCATGGTAGCCTAAACTCAACATAGAGATCGTGATGGTAAACATGGATGCTGCGGACAATGAGTTGAAAAGTATTTCAAGAGACTCAAAATCTCAGTGGAGAAAGACTTGTGAAGAATGCTATTTCTCGGGGCTAAGAGACGACTCAGTGGTTAAGAGCACTTACTGCTCTTTCAGAGGACCTGGGTTAGTTCCCAACCCCCACAACCACCTGCAGCTCTACCTTCAGGGAATCTGAAGATCTGTGGCCTCTGTGCACCTGCACACACATGAAACATATAAAGTTACACAGGCGCACACATACAAATTGAAATGGTATGATCCAAGGCCCCAGGAGGGATCAGAAAGATCTGTAAACTGGAGAATTGAGGAGAGTTAATAAAGAGGCAGTTTGTGAAGTTGTGGGCAGGGCTCAGGACAACCGGCAAGAAATTTAATGCTTCTTGTCATCACAGAGGAAATGGTGACCACCCCTTCCCTGTAAGGGGCAAGGAGCAGAGGTTAGGAGAGCCCTACAAAAGTAACTTCAGAGAGGGGTGGCTGGCAGGAACGGTGGCCTCTGGTGGGGCACTGGAAAGGAAGGACCATGCAAGTAATACCAACCCTTATAGGCCCCTGCCCACTGGTCTCCTTTGGGTACTCCCTTTTGGTTGAGTCAAGCAGAATCAGATGACAAATCCTTCCCAGGAGTTCTTGTAGGCCCAGTCTTCTAGGCAAAAAGCAAAACAGGGCTTTCTGATCCCTCCTAGGGCCTTGGATCAGTCATTAAAATCGAAGATCCAGAATTGAGGTAGGAGCTTTTGAGAGGGTCACAGAAGAAGCCAGAGGGTCAACCAGATCAGTAAGAATGCATGGAACAGAGGCCTGAGCAGTGCAGCCGCACACACTGTTAGGATCCTGTACATGTGCAGCTGGGGTCCTGTGACTTACATCCTATGTCATCAGCAGGCGCTGGTGGCTATGTGGTCACCAAATCTGTGCCTTAAAAAGCTGGACGAGGACCCCTACCCCTCTCTCTCTCTGTGTTCTTTCTCTGCTCTCTGCTCTGCTCCCTCCCTCTGCTTTCCTCTCCCCCATACCTCCCCCCTCCCCGCCTTTCCCTCCTAATAAAGCTCTAAAGGTATCACTGGGTTCTGTTGTGCCCCGACCTTTCCACACGGCAACCAGCGCCAATTACTATGACATACCACCTTACTGCTCACATAGCTTTCATTTCATGGATACATGCGAGTCATACATGATTTTAAAATATTTCCAGCTGTCCTTGGTAGCAGACATTTGTAATCTCAGGGCCATAACTTCAAGGCCAATCAAGGCTGTTTGAGTTGGAGATGTAAGCGGCTACATAGCCAGACCTCCTCTCAGTCAATGAGAGAGGAGAAGAGGGAAGGGGGCCTTGGAATCTACCTATGTTATCTCTTCTCATAAGCAACAGGAAGTAAGTTTCCGCCTCACTGCGGCACCTCCAAACCCTGATAGATCTTGTAAAATTCTCTCTCAGTGCCCTGCTGGGTCAGTTCCAGGGAGCTTGGTGTGTCTGAACGTGAAAGGCGAAGTTGGGCTGATGTTAGCAGACACTGGGCAGCATTTCCGGAGATTCTGAGTAACCAAAGATCTGAAAGGGACGAAAGCGCTGACCAGAGGAGAAAATCCTGATAAAACGAGCTTCAGGAACATTAGTTTATCAAGAAGGACAAGGAAGAGAGGACACGTGTGGGGTGCGAGGGAACGTAAGGCAGCACGTGACTCATCTACAGCATAAAGATTCCTACAGCACCGGAGTCGGCCAAGGATTCAATGGTGAGATGGTGACGACTCCAGTGACTGCCGATCAACAGCCAGTGGTGCTGGGTTTCAAAATTCCCGGAGCAAATGCAAACTAAACTCCCCCAAAACACTAGAATGGACTTGCCCAGCGCGTGCGCCACGCACGCGCGCGCGCGCACACACACACACACACACACACACACACACACACACACACACACAGTGATCCAGTCATTTCGCTCTAAATGCACACCCAACAGAAAAGGAAAATCTGATGCATGAATGTCTTCACAGCAGAAGGATGCATGATGATCCCAAGGGAGGGGATGACCTGCAGCCACACGTGACCACAGGACGAACAGGTTCATTCCCAAAGTCAGGGAAAATATTCTACGGCACTACAAATCAATATGGTGGTTATCTCTGTGGACAGGAGAGGCAGAAGTGATTAGAAGCAGGTAAAAGGAGACTCCTTGGCTCTAGTGGAGTTCTGTTTTGACATGGGCAGTGGTTCCATTGGTGGGCTTGTTTTGGGCTCATTAGCCAAGGGTAGGCTTATTATCTGCATATTTTCTTCTATTTGCAGTTTATAAATTAACTAAATGCTTTTGTCAAAGATTTTATAAAAGCTGGGCAGAATTAGATCTAAGAGGAAATAAGGTAAAAACTAGCCTGGAGAGCAAGCCTGATGATGTCAATGGCAAGATTCTATTTTAACTCCCGGAGCACTCGTCTGTTATAATAGATCGTCATGTGTTGCCTCCCAACCCAAATCTGGAAAATCGTGTCCTAAAAAGAAATTGCTAAGGACTTTGAATTTCATCCTATCATCCCTTTCTAACTTGGCTGAAATTAAAGCTCTATTAAAAAGTGACTTCATTTAATATAACTTAAATTGCCTGGCTTATCTGTCCAAGCCAGAACTGCATTTCACAGCCTTCACATACGGGTATAGGAATGCTTATCACTTTGTTCTTTATGACATCCCCAAGTCTAAAAAGCTTGCACATGAACAAAACAAATGTATGATACAAATTATGAAATGGCTAATATAAAACCAAGGGGTCCAAATTATATATTTTAACAATTTCTAAATAATGTTCTGTATCTAATAGCATAATTTGAGGAACTCAGCAGAGGATGACTTGCTCTGACTGTTGCCTCTCTGTGTCTCAGTCCACTCACACGTCTCAGCAGGGTAAAGGACACAGGATGTTCTGGCTGCAGCCAGTGGCACACCAGGGCTCATCCCAGCCAGAGCTTTATGTGCTGATGAGGAGTCCCTCTTCTTATACTGGATCCAACGGTGAATCTACCCCGCATGCTCCAACAAGCCAGAGAGAAAAAGATCATGGCCTGACTCCAGCCACATGGCCACCAGGACACTGCTTAGGGAGCCCGCAGTCATTGTGTATTACAGGTCATTCTCTGTGTCAACAACTGCCTCTCCAGTCCACTTATGCCTGACTCCAGTCAGGATGCTGCAGCTACCAAAGGAAGTGTGACTCTTCGGCCCGAAGAACCCATGGGCAGTGGTTTACACGGCAAGAGTTACATATTCCCTCTAAACAAGCTGAGAATGGCTAAAGTCTATTTCGGGTTTTTTGTTTTGTTTTGTTTTGTTTTGCTTTTTTTTTTTTTTGCAGCTCAGAAAGTCTAAATAAATCCTCTTCCAGTCCCAAGCACACACAGCCTTTTCATTTCGAATCCCATGGTCTCCTGTACCCTACACACTTCTTTGTGCCCCATGTTTTCTCCTGTATTTTTAAACCCTTCCTCACTGCCTTGTGAGCCCGAGTGGTGGCCAGTCCTCAACCTTCAGCACCTGGGAGGAGGCCCCTGTTCCACAGCAATCCCACCAATCTCTTTTTCTCTCTTTTCCTTTTCTTTCTTTTTTTATTTTTATTTTTACAAATAATTAAAAAAAAAAAAAAAAAACGGGGAGAGACCATGCATTTTGCTTGAGTTGCAAGAGGAAAACTACACACTTTGCTCAGAAGCTTTGTTTTGGCTGATGACCTCTAATCATGACTTTCCATTTACATACAAAAATGCATTTCCTACCCTTCTCTGTCTGTCTGTCTGTCTGTCTCTCACTCTGATTGTAAAACAGGATCTCAGTATCCTTGGCTGGAATGACCCTGAACTTCTGATCCTCCTGTTTTCACCTCCCAGGAGCTGGGATTACAGGCCTGTGCCACTGTGCCCATTCACGCCGTGGTGGGGGCGGAATCCTGGGTTACTCTTGATGCTAAGCAAGCATTTGAATAACTAACGGATCAGCTCCACTGTTTCTTACACACACACACACACACACACACACACACACACGCGCGCGCGCGCGCGCGCGCGCGCGCGCGCGCGCACTCTCACACATGCCGCATATACACTTTATCTGCATCTGTATCGAGGCCTGTGCCATTCTTCATCTGTACAGAAGTAACAGCAAGGCTCTCTTCATCAGGCTGGGGCCATATTAAGGGGGCTCCCACTTGCAGTGCACGCAACAGGGCCTGGCACAGATAAGCGTGCCTATAGTTTCCAACTGTGCTCTTCTTGGCTGGTGCCTCCACTACCGCACTCATTAAAACTCACTGCAGCCACTTCTGCACTGAAGCTGATTTTATATGAAGAGCTTTGCTCTAAACCCTCCCGTCTCAGTTATCTCCGTATTTTGGAATTGTCATCAGTGGAGCGCAGGGAGCTAATCATATGTAAGGAAAGCTTTTGACATTCTCTGAGGACTCACTTCACATTAACAAGATCACAGGATGCGTCGCCCACTCAGTGGAGCTGGCAGGACTCCCAGGGTTCCCCATGCACTCACTCATCACTTGTGAGATGGGTTCTGGGTCAGCAGCCAGCAGGAAGGATGTAGTCAGTCACGTGGTTCAACATGGGCAAACACTTACCTGAGTCTGTCTGGGGAGCCCCATTCCTCTGGTCACATATATAGTAACGCTTACAAAATTAAACTTTTTATTAGAAAATAAGAATATCAAGTGTGTGGGGAAATGCTTATATGACCCTTAGTAAGATTTCCTTTACCCTTTCGACCTTTTCGGTCTGTAAAATTTAGCCCTGTTGGCTGGAGGAGTGAAATTTCAGGGACTGGCCTTGAATATTGCAAGTGTTCACAGTGGACAAACGAAGCCTCAGGAAGAAAGAGGGGAGATGCCTCCTCTCCCTCCCTCCCTCCCAGAGTACTCTTCCAATAATCTAATTTAACTGAAATATGAAACTGAGAACAGTTAGGAAAATACCAACCTTGCTTTTGTGTGTGAATAACCACTAACAGCTTATTTTCTTCCTTTATCAAAAATAGGTCCTTGAAAAAGAACGCGAACAAAAGGGTCCAGGAAGAGCCCTAAGGTAGAAATTGCTGTCGGGACCCGAGAAGATAACAATGCTTGTTATTCTCTATTACTCCTTCAGGCCCTGGAGAAGAGTCCCCTTCCTTCCAAGCACCGGTCCTTTCTGTGTGTCTCAGGAGTCAAGTGCCCAGTGTGCCCGCCGATCAGCTGGCACTGTGCCAGAGCTTGACACCCTCCAGTGGTGAGAGCTGGGATTTGACTGAAAGAGGAAAATCATGCACAAAAAAAAAAAAAAAAAAAAAAAAAAAAAAAAAAAAAAAAAAAGTAAGGCCTTCATATTACCGTGAGACCCTGCACTGCGGGACTGGAACGTGACTGTCACATATCCCTCACCCAGGGGTGAGGGGAAGGATGCTATGGCCCCTCCTACTTGTCTGTCTGTCTAATAATAGCTCCAGTATTTGCCCAAAGAGAGACATTAGGGAAGCTTCCTCCAGGGAAGACTCAGCCTCCCCGGGCTGCCCTGGCCCTCTGGCCCTAGGGATGGAAGGAAATGGCTTCCCACTGCTGTTATCTCTGGGTACCACAGCTTCCCTGGTGGTTCCCTAGCCTATTCACATCTATAGAACTAATTCCTATGCTAAGTCTCTTGAACTAATTAAGTGGAAAGTTGACAAGACTCTGGATAAGCCAAATAATCTGTTGTTTTTTAGTGAAGCTAATTCTGATTGTTTGTCTTAAAATCATTTGGAAAAACTGTGTGTGTGTGTGTGTGTGTGTGTGTGTGTGTGTGTGTGTGTGTGTGTGTGTTGCTGAGGATCAAACCTGGGGCCTCGTATAGGCTAAGCAAAGACTCTCTGCCGCCTTCCCAGTCCCTCTATCTTAAACAGTACAAATCACTAAAATACTATTCTCAAATCAGAAAAGAACTTGAAAAGAATTAAAGTCCACCCATCTATTTAACTTCTTATTTTATTGTTAAAAAATGAGGATTTTGTCCTATTCAAGTAAACACATGATAGAAAATGCTTTTAGTGGAAAGTCTTTACCAAGTACAGACCTTGCAGAAAATGTACCATAAATGGACATTGGAGTGTTTTTTAGAGTCTCTGAATTTCTTTTCTGATTCTGCAGAATTTTGGATGCTTTGTCACCACAATAGAGGGACAGAGAGCCATTATGACCCCATCAATTCAGGTGCATGTCGGCTAGTGCTGTGCAAAGCATATCTAGGAAGATGCCTAGAAACTCTTGTGGGTAACTCAGCAATTCCTTTACTGACAAAATTCCCTTCTCTAAAATTATAAACCACCTCATCATGTGGCTTCTGTGGATGCTGGTGAATGAGTCCAGGAGACTCTCTGTCAGCAAAGTCTCACAGCATCCAACCTGTTGGATTTTGAGTACTGTAAATTAGAGGGGACGGAAGCAAGGGAAGAATCCATCTTCTGGTGTTGGAGTGGACACCTCCACCCTGTCCCTCTGTCGCTCTGTCCTCCAGGCTTGTCCATGATAAAGGTCCATGCCATCATTGTTCTGCTGACCTGTCATCATGCTGGAAGCTGAGGAGGCTCCAGGGGCCACTGTTCCCACACGGCTCACTTCTGTTTTGATAGCAACATAATCACAATTTTCCAGTGTGACATTGTGGCAGCTGCAGAAACACTGATGTCTTGATTTACACGTGTTCAGAAATGGACTAGCTGTTGACATGAAAATGTTAATTACTATGATAGCTGCTCTTTAATTTGCATATTCTGTTAATTAACTTTCTCTTCAAGAGTGACCAGATTTGAAAAATGAAAGCAGGGAAACTATGGGGCCATAGGGATAAAAAAGGTTTTAAAGACATTTTTCTCTTACCCACCCTCCTGATACCAAATCACCTCCACTCCCTGCTTGGGATCTCTCTGCTTATACTCATGTACCTCTGAGACAGACCTAGGAACCAATCTTTCCCTGGAGTGCTTTCTCCAGGAGGAAAGACAGAGACCTTAAAAAATGCCCAAATGTCTATTTGTGGTACATTTTGTGCAAGGTCTGCACATGTTAAAAACTTTCCAATTAGAAGCTTTTTTTTCTGTCATGTGTTTACTTAAATTACTCCCAGGAACAAGCATTATTAAATACTGTTAAATCACTGTTGATGTTAACGTTAAGCCTTTGTTGCAAGCACTCTTTTTAATATTATTTCCTTCTTTAACATACTATATTCACTTTAATATATATATATATATATATATTACACACACACACACACACACACACACACACACACACACACATACACACACATCCTTATGTGGTGACCACAGCTGGAACCTGGGTCCTCTGAACAGAGACTCTGCTGTGTTTATTCACAGATGGCCAGTGAATTCCTGACTTAGTAAACACAATCTCTTTTCAGAGGTCAGGGGTCAGGTAGCTGAAGGTCTTGGAGATGGCATCAAAGGTGGCCTTGACAAAGTTGTCCAGGGTGGCAGTGTAGCCCCTGGCTGATGTGTAGCAGTCATTAATACCGTTCATCACCAGTGACTTGTTGGGCATAAGAGCAGAGACGATGCCAGTGCCTCTGGAGGGCAGGGATGAGGTGAATCAGCACAGAGCCACAGTGGCGTGCCACGTAGCATGGAACAATGGGAGCTTGCCAATCTTGTTCCCCCAGTAGCTTCTCCACACAGGAACAATGGAAAGCTTGGCCAAGATGATAGTCCCACAGATGGCAGAGGCTACCTCCTTGCAGCACTTAACAAGACTGACAAAGTCATTGTAGTTCCCAATAGTGACAAAAGCCACCACACCGGCAGTATCCTCAGAACCTCATCTTTTAGGGATGTGCCCAGGAAAAAGTCAGTAATCTTAGACTCCTTAATGGGCAGAGAGAACAGGTAGATCTTCATGATCTAGACCAGGCAGCCCAGCTTGGTGATAGGGATCCACTCCTTGTCTTTGTCTTTACTTCCAAGAGCCCCGCAGCCTGGACCACAGCCATGCCTCCTATGACAGCTGCCGAATCCTCTACAGAAGCCACTGGCTCCTCCTGGCCCTCCCGCTGCACCAGCGTCATCTGCCATTTTGGTGTTTTCCTGAACAAGTTATTTTCCTTTGAACAGGCAAAGATGTAGGAGCTAGGGTGACTTGACTCCCTAGTTGACGACTACTTGACCCTTCCCTGGTGCCCTGATTGTCTTGAACAAAGGACTGTCACTCAAGCAGCAGCTTGGACTGCCTTCATGCCCATCTGACATCTATGGACACCTTAGGGAAGCTACCCTGCAAATATGGCTGCTTGTTGCTTAAGAACACCTCCAGTTCCAGAAGGTACTGACCTAGCCTTCTAGGTTGACCTAGTTGATTGTTTCAAGCAACTTACACTGGACATTTAGTCATCAGAAGCTTTGGTACAATCTACATGATCATGCTGCCATGTTCACCCAAGCCAAAGGAGAACTGTGATTTTTGCTATACTCAGGGTCCAAAACACCTACATCAAAACAAAAGAAATACATTTTAAAATTATGGGTATGACTAATATAAAATCAATGAGCTAAAATGATTTATTTTAACAATTTCTAAATAATGCTCTGTACTTCATACCTTAAAGTAAATCAGAGGGTCTCTATGAGATTCAGGGATACTAAACAAACTGAAGACAGAGGCATATTCACAGAAAACAAAAGAATTTGATAAACAAAAAATGTTTACTTATTAAACAGCCCTGCTCTTCTACTAGGTTCTGATAATGCCAGAAGCTATTGTAATCTGTCAAGCAACTAAAAGTGTTTTCTCTAGTGAATGCACTTTTCCTGAAATGAAAAATTCAAAATATAGTTTGGAATTTCTCCCCATCATAAAGCAAAGTATTAAATAAAATAGGATTGTAATTATGATTAAAAGCTTTAACACTTTTTGAAGGTTAGAACAATGCTTTGTGTGGTGCTTTGCATGTGAATGGTTCCCAAAAGCTGATATATTTAAATGCTTAGTCCCTAGTTGGTGGAACTGTTTGAGAAGGACTAGGAGGTGTGACCTAGTTGGAAGGGGCATGTCACTGTGGCTGGGCTTTGAGGTTTCAAAAGCCCAAGCCATTCCCAGTTGGCTTTCTTTCTGACTCATAGTTGTCGTCCCAACATGTAAACTCTCAGCTAATGCTCCAGCATCATGCCTGCCTGCCTGGCTGCTGCCATGCCCTCTGCCATGAGGATCATGTATTTCAACTCTCCAGAACCCTGAGCCCTCAAATTAAATGCTTTCTTTTAAAAGTTGCCTTGGTCATAGTGTCTTATCACAGCAACAGAAAAGTAATTTAGATATGTGGTGAATAGAGAAGAGCAAGAATATAATAATAATAATTCTAGGAAGAAATGGAGGAAAATAAATTCCAAAAGATATAATTAAAAAATATTTTAGAATGGACCCATCAGCCTCTTTTGGACTCTGTGGGTACCATATACACATGTGGTGCACAGACATAGATTTAGGCTAAAGATGTATATGTGTAAAAAATAAGATTGAGTTCAAAAAGAAAAAGAAGCCTAGGGCTGTCAATCAAACACATCATGTGCTTTAAGGACTCTTGAAACAAAGAGAAGAACTTTCCTCATAGAAAAAGTAGGTTTCATGCTAAAGCTGGAGAGCTTATACCTCCCCCTAAAGGAGAAGGTTCTGCTATCATTTTCCTGAACCAATACAATCCTAAGCTGTACTCTAAACACTTACCCACAGATAAGTATCATCCTCACCCCTCATCAAGGAAGCATCTTTCTTCAGCAGAGATCCATAACCGGCAATACGCAGAGAACAAGAGACTCTGGGATACCCAACCCCCAACTGATGAATTTCCAATGCAACCTAGGGCTCAGGAAACATAGTGGAAGAAGGCCAGAAATTCTGAGTCAGGGCACCAGGAAATCTGCTGGGAGACAGTGTTGTCTATACATGAGAATCTACACCCATGTACACTCAACAATATGGTTGCCTGAACAAAGATAGGTATAGTGGTAACACCAGCTGACATGCCAATGTGGCCAAGAGAAATTCCACATGGTCCCACCCCTAGACAAAGAGATGCAGGTGGTCTATGTCTGCCAAGAGAGGGAAAATCAGAATCGGTCTCCTCCAGGGTGAACTCCCACATATGTTAGCCAGTCCCAAGTGGTCAATCCTGGACACATCTACATATGAGCAAAGCTAAACGGATTCAGTAGAATGCGCGCACACGTCTCTCTGTCTCTGTCTCTCTCTGTCTCTCTCTGTCTCTCTCTCTCTCTCTCTCTCTCTCTCTCTCTGTGTGTGTGTGTGTGTGTGTGTAGGATATAACAACAATAATTAAGAAGGGATCATGAATTTGGGGAGACACATGGGATGGGTTGGAGGGGTGGGAGTGATGAAGATGCAGTATTCATGTAAGAAGCCTTTAAAAATAAAATTATTAAACAAAAAGAATGTGACTGGACTTCTCAATAGCATTTACAGCACAGAGAAGCAATGGCTGCAATGCCTTCCAGCTTTACGGGAGAGTGCCTCTGAGACAGAAGAAAATGCAGCCTTCTCTTGGGTTTCTTAGTCTGGTTAATAAAATAATTTAGGAATGGACTCAAGTGAAAGGTCAATTTTATTAGAGTTTAAAAGAAAAACCCCCAAGGCAGATAAGCTGTAAATCTCAGCAGATGCCTAGAGGAGGAGAATAAAGGAGAGAAAGGAAGGACCCTCTCTGGTAGGGTGTCCAGCATGTGAGGGAGAGAGGGGCCTCAGAGAAACAGCAAGGAAGTCCAAGGACCAGAAAGAGCACATTTAGGTTCTGGCCAGCATCTGAAAGAACCACACACACACACACACACACACACACACAGAGAGAGACAGAGAGAGAGACAGAGAGAGAGACAGAGAGAGACAGAGAGAGAGACAGAGAGACACAGAGAGACAGAGAGAGAATGAGAGAGAGAGACAGAGAGAGAGAGGAGAGAGAGAGAAAGAGAGAGAGAGAGAGGAGAGAGAGAGAGAGAGAACCTTCTGAGTTAGGACTCAAAAAGGTGAACAGACAGACCCGGTCAAACATGGCTGCTACTCTGTGGGGACTGCCCTGGTGGAGCAGGAATCCTGGGACTGAAAAGTGCCAGTGCTTTATTAAAGTCCACCTACTTCCTAAGCATTGCTAAGGTCAACCCACATTCCTAGGGGGGGTCCTGCCTTTCTCATGGGTGGTCCCTTAGATGGCTCATTGACTCTGTCCAACTGGAGTGGTAGCCTTGCACTCAGGCCAGAGAGCCTCTTCTCCCGACGGCAGGGGTTTTGCCTTAATGGTCCTTTAATGTTACTCCAAAGCCCCCATGCTAAAATCTCCTACTTAGCCTACCCATTGCATGTGAATATATTGAAAAAAAATTCATCGGACAGCAAATGTCTCAGAGTTTCCTTGCATCTCAGGAAAGTGCTGGAGGGCATGCTGAGTTAAATGAGGGAGAAACTTCCTAGGATGGACTTACTTCAGTCTTGATCTCATTCTATCTGCCTCCTCCTACCCTCATCATCATCAAGGTAGTGGAGTGCTGTTTTTATGTCGATTTCTGTAACAAAGGACCCTTGTGCTGATTGTTTTTGTCAACTTGACATAAGCTGGGGTCATCTTGGATGCAGGAAATCTCAATTGAGAAAATGCCTCCCTCAGTTTGACCTGTAAACGAGTCTGTGGAGGCATTTTCTTGATTGGCGATTGATGTGGGAGGGCCGAACACACGGGTTGGTGAGAGGGCAGGGCAGACAGTCCTGGGGGTGTAACACAGCAAGGAGGGCCAAGGCCCGAAGAGCAAGTGAGTAAGCAGCAGTCCGCTGAGACTCTGGACCCTGCTCATGCTTCCCTGTCCTCCAGGCTCCTGCCCTGAATTCCCTCCCTGGCTTCCTTCAGAGGTGGACTGTGTCGTGGAAGTGGAGGCCAAAGAAACCCTTTCCTCCCCAGGCTGCTTTTTGTCAGAATGTTTTCTCGCAGTAAGAGAGAGCCAAACTAAGTGAATCCCATTGGGTTTTGTATCCTCATCAGACTCACTGAAGTAGCTGTTAATCAAAATCCTCAAATCTTCTACGCATCTGAGGTTGCTCAGCCGTAATGTATCACCCCTAGAGGCACCCAGGTGCTGGCATGGATATACTATGAGTCCCTGCTTTGTTTAATTGATGCATAATGATTGTACACATCTATGGATACATATACATATATCCTATATATGTGTATATACATATATGTATACATACATACATTTACATAGAACATACATGATCAAATCAGGGAATTTCATATTTCCATCATTTTAAACATTTATGAATTATTTTATTGGTAAAGTTTTAATCCCTCTTCTAGTTCTTTTTAGCATATATATATAATATCCTACTGTGGACTATTCCACATAGTACTGGGTATTAGGCTATAAAATACTAGACTTTATTCCTCTTAGTAACTACTTTTGGGATCTGAGCCCTCTTCCCACTGTCTCTCTCCGCCCTTCCAACCCCACCTCTGTTGACCATTATTTTACTTTCTACTCCTATGAACTCCACTTTCTAGAATAAAAATGTATACTATCCGTCTTTCTGTGCATAGGTTTTACCTAACACAATATCCTTTAATTTATCCATATTATGACAGATGACAGAATACTATTCAGTGTGTGTGTGTGTGTGTGTGTGTGTGTGTGTGTGTTTACACTTTTCTTTCTTTTTTTTTTTTTTTTTTTTTTTTTTTTTTTTTTTTTTTTTGGTTTTTCGAGACAAGGTTTCTCTGTGTAGCTTTGCGCCTTTCCTGGAGCTCACTTGGTAGCCCAGGCTGGCCTCGAACTCACAGAGATCCGCCTGGCTCTGCCTCCCGAGTGCTGGGATTAAAGGCGTGCGCCACCACCGCCCGGCCTACACTTTTCTTTATGCAGTCCTCTGTCCATGGACACTTTGGTTGCTTGTGTATCTTGGTTACTGTGACCAGAGCAATAATGAACATAGCACAGCAGGTGTCTCTTTGTTATACTGATTTCTTTCCCTTTGGGTGGACACCCAGTAGTGGAATAGGCACGTGATCTTCTATCTGTTGCTGTTATAATCCATCTTGTTAGATTATCCCACAGCTACAGGCTGTCAGAATCTTTTCAGATCCTAATTCTATCAGTCAATGCCTTTTCTATCCTTTCCAGACTCCCGTCATCCACAAATTAAATCAATGTGCCCTCTAAACTTTCATCCAAAGGCATGGACGTAAATGACAAGCTAGCCAGGGCTGCGTCCACCCAGGAGTCCATCAATCAATGACAACTATTTTGTAGTTCTGAATCCCCCTAATTCTCATGGGATATGTTTCAGAAGATAAAGTTAGATCTGTGAAAAAAAATTATATTAATATGTTGTATTTAGTTCCTCTAGCCCCAACACACTATGCAATTTTAAGTACAAAATAAAAAAAAAGTCCTTTAAATAAGGTGAGCAGTGGATACCTTCTCTAGACTCATTTCACAAAAGCTGTCTAGGGAGGAAAATGTGAGAGACATTTCACAAAAGATCTGTTCTAAGGAGAAAATAAAGAAAACACAGTCTCTCATCATTACTATCCTTTAAAACTCTTTTAGGACCTCAATCTGTCCAAAAGGTCACCAATTAGCATTTTTTCTTCTCTTGAGACAGATGAGCCTCTTTTGTTGACGAGTAGCCTGATTACAGGTCAGAATCAAACAGCATAGCATGATGCTCCAGCTGATAGGGGAGAAAGCGAATTCCCTCAGTGAAGAGCAGATCACAGTTACTGCCTTCCCCCGCCCATGATTTTTCTCCTTTTTCTTCCCCCTCCCTCTCCTCACTATCCCATTCCCTGGAGTAGAACTTCCCATGTTTATACACTGCCATGGTTGCTGTTTGGTGATGTCTTATGGGGGAAGGTGGGGGGCTCAGAGTTTCCCATTTCAGTGTCAGCGTAAGTTTCATTACCATCGGGGCCAGTTATAATTTAGTCATGTGTCTAACGTGGAGAATTACTGGATTCCTGGATCTAATCTTTGTAATTGTATGAATCTTTGACCCTGTGCCTTGGGATGTTCAGAAAAGCACTGGCCAACAGGAAGCTGGGAGTTCAGAATCCCTGAATATAAAACCAGTGCCAAGGAGGAAAGGTCACAGCCTCACCACCATGCTAACAGCACTTCATCGAACTTAAGAGAGCAGAGCTCGAAGGCTTGGCCTCCAGAGCAGGGACTCCAAAAAGGGGAAGCAGGTGTCTGGATAAATGGACAGCCAGTGCCATACGGGCGTGCTTGCCTAATACACTCAGTGAGACTTCTTTGGAAAATATGTGGGAATTATCGCTCCTGAGGGAGCAAGGCTGAAAAATCTTGCTACCTCATTTTTTGGAGAAGGTGTTCCATTATCTTTGACCTCAAGGGAAATAAGATGATTGGTCTCTTGACATGGTCACCACCACAAAGAGAGAATAGCATTTGAGCCTAGCTATCACTGAAGTCAGGGCCTGACTCAAATGGAGATGAAATAGTAGCCCAGCCTCAGATCCCTGTGTAGGGGAGGTACCTGCAGAGAGATGCATAGACTTGAGAAAAGCAGTGGCTGTCACTAATGACAACTCGTATCACGTGGTCTCTGGCTCTGTGAGGAAAGCACTTATGCTCAGTGATTGACAGAATTAAATGTGTGTTAACACTCAAGAGCTTTTAGTAGGAAAGACACAATTAAACAGCCAGCATTTCAGCAAACCTTTCACTTTCCCAAACCTCAGTCTTAATTTGATTTGACCTTTTAAGAAAAATTATTTAGCAGATAAATTTGTCCTAAGATCACAGAAAAGAATAAGATGAAACCACACTTATAATTTCTCACTTGCTAATATTAACTTCTTCCGTATATTTTAAACCACGTTGGTAGGCATTGTATTAATGTAGAAGTCTACATTTTCATATATTCTTCCTTGGGGCCCTGTATTTTAGTGGCTTCCAGCACTTACTGATCTTATAAAGTCAGAACAAATACCTCCTTTTTTGCCTCCAGGCACTTATTCTAGAGTTAGAGGGGATCAGTTACTAAAACAGGCTGTAGGGAAATTTAAGCCTGGATTAAAATTGTGTCCCACAAACAGTTGTGTCGTTTATATATGTTAGAGGGCAGCGCCCACCTGCTTTATTCTGTTTGTGCTGCAGGGACCCAGAGATATGGAGCAACTTTTCTCATGGAAATTTTTAATCAAACAGCCAGCTCCTGTCTAAGCTGTCTTGCTGAAACATGACATCTCCAACCCTGGTGGCATCCGGGGAATTTGAATAAGAATATAAATTTGTTTCATTAGGTTTTC
Source organism: Peromyscus maniculatus bairdii (assembly GCF_049852395.1). Lineage (NCBI taxonomy): Eukaryota > Metazoa > Chordata > Mammalia > Rodentia > Cricetidae > Peromyscus > Peromyscus maniculatus. The sequence continues at coordinate 72,620,028 of NC_134854.1, forward strand.
TTACTGGTTGACCACAAAGAAAAATTAACATTGTATACATCCACAGATTAAAATATTAAAAATTTAAAGGATCTCTGCCTCTAGATATAGGAGTGGAAGTTATAAATTAATTTAAAAAAAATCTCTTGAGACTATCACACATTGATTTTACCTTTCAGTCAAAGGGCTGTTGACCAACATGAGAGAGAGCCTAAGCTACATGAGCTGGGTTATCACTGAGTTCACATGATTTCTGTGTGATATGCTTTAGTATTGCCTCTCATTTTACAGATGGGAAAACTGAGGCACAGGCTGCTGCAGTAACTGGCCTGAGGATATGATGCCAAGCTGGCTTTGAACCAGACACCATCACAGCAGCCTCTTGTCCCACCACACTTCCACAGTCCTCTCACAGAACAGAAAGATCTCACTTAACCTTTGGCCAAAGACTATAAGTGTTGGTGAGTGAAAACCATGTACGTGTATTTTCATGTCCCCATGCCCCATGGTTCTTGCAAAGGCTCTTGTGCCTCCTTCAGATTTTGCTGTGACATTGTCCTCACAAGCAGTGGGAGGAGGTGCTCTTGTTTAGAGGAGACATTTTTCCATGAGTGCTACATGTAGGAAAATAAAATGGGAGCCTAAAGAGTAGAGAGGCATCGTGTTCACCTTCTGGGCTTCGAACATCTCCCTGAAACAGACCCAGGTTCTCACATTGGTGCTTACAGCGCCTGTGCCTCGCCTCTTGGTTATTTTGACTTCAATAGGCAGAGGATGGTGTGGTCTTTTCATCTGTCTTTTCTCTCTCCTCTTGTTCTACCTAAAAGGACATGATGAGACTTTCTCATCTATTCTGTAAAAATCTAAGCTCCTAAAACCAGCCGCGCTCAGCCTGTGCTGTTGAGATTGGACAATAGGCACTCACCTGCTCTCAGTGTGACCACTGTTTGCTTTCTGTGATGCAAGTCTGAAGCAGTGTTTGCTGAGGACATCCTGTGTGGAGAGTGGCTGACAGGTGCATGATTGCTGTGGGCATTTGTGCAGCACACTCTAGCTACCTTGGCCTGAGGATGACTTTGATCAGTGGCTTGCAAAGCCATCCTCCAGGCTCAGTAAAAACCATTGTCTTACGTGTTGTGAAAAATATAATTGGTACCCCAAGTCTCTTAATGTGTTAAAATGGCAGTTGGGAGCTAAAACAAAGGATGCGCACAATAGATTTTATGCTCTGCTCTCTTTTTCTCAAGTTTTTCAGACTTGGATGAAACTTAAGAGTTTGCTTGGATCAACCCCAAACTCTTCTATGTAGAGAAAGTTAGAGATTGTGGTGATATTGTGTTCCCCAAAATATTGTGCACCCTAATAAACTTATCTGGGGTCAGAGAACAGAACAGCCACTAGATATAGAGGCCAGAAAATGGTGGCACACACGCCTTTAATCCTAGCATTCCAGAGGCAGAGATCTGTCTGGATCTCTGTGAGTTCAAGGCCACACTGGAACAGCCAGGCATAGTGACACACGCCTTTAATCCCAGCAAGTGATGGCAGGAAGCAGAAAGATATTTAAGGCATGAAGATGAGGAACTAGAGCCTGGTTAAGTTTCAGGCTTTCGAGAAGCAGTTCAGCTGAGATCCATTTGGGTGAGGATTCAGAGGCTTCCAGTCTGAGAAAACAGGATCAGCTGAGGAACTGGTGAGGTGAGGAAGCTATGGCTTGTTCTGCTTCTCTGATCTTCCAGCGGTCACCCCAATACCTGGCTCCAGGTTTGTTTTATTAAAAAGACCGTTTAAGATGCGTGCATCAAGAGACTTCTTTCTTCAGTTGCGTTCTGGGATGGGAGTAGTAAGTCAGGCTCGATTGTTACAAATATGCCTTCTGCTGAATTCGTTGAGTCCTCCACCATCTCTTGGGTATCCACCATGTCCTACGTACTGCCTAGCACCTGCAATGTTAAGATGAGTATGACAGGCTTTCTTTTTACAAGAAAGTAGATCATGAGATGCCAGAAGTGGGCAAACTTCAATTAGTATGTTAAGTTGCATGGTAACACAGCATCTTTGTAGGCTTATGTGTGTTTATGACTGTTCTGGGCGGTGAGGGTAGATTATTACAAAGTTATTACATTAAATTTAAAAAATTAAAATAAAAAAATCATTACAAAGATTATATGGCTTGAAAATTAAAATTACTTACAATTTGGCCCTTCAAAGAGAAATATTGCTAATACCTGATTCAGTTTCTTCTCCTGTGGGTATCCATTTCTAACAATGTTAGAGCTGATTGACTGGTAGAGGAAGTAGCCCAGGCAAGGGCTATGCTTTACCAAACAAAATCCAAATCACTGGAGGAGACCCTGTAGCTTTCCGAATCTAACGGTTATTGTCACACTGAGCACTGTGCGGTTCACATGCTTGGTGGCCTGTGAAGGCGGAGGTTGAAGGCCTCATCTAGAGAAAGGTCACTTAAGACAGGAAGAATGATGTATGGCTCAGCCCCACTCAGCTTCAGTGTTAAACCTTGGCCTGGACCATTCCTTTACCTCATCACCAGTGATACTCTCATTACAAAATCCTCAGGCATTGTGGGAAATATCCAGGTATTGTGGGAAACTGTCGGGGGATTGTGGGAGGTCCTGAAGTAAGCTGCTGAGTACCCTTTTGCACCCCAGGTACAGATATTCACTGGTCTTTAGAATCTTCGATAGCACTTAGCACGTGACAGGATCTCTGCACTTACCTCACAATACACATTACATATAACCTACCAAGTCCATTTCATGCTGCACCTATGTGCACACGTGTAGGGCTGACCACTTGGGATTGGATAACCTATGTGGGACTCGTGCCTGGAGAAAATGGATTCCCCTTCTCTCAGCAGCCACTGATAGCTGACAGCTCTTCATGTAGGGATGGGCTTTGTGAGATTTCCTCCATGTGTGTCAGCATGTCAGCCAGTGTTGTCCTTACGCGGGTCCTGTTTAGGCAACTGTACTATCGAGAGTTCATGGCTCCAGTTCCCTGTCATGTCTGGAAGACACTGACTTGCAGCGGTGTCCTCTGGCTCTTGGGCTCTTTCTGCCCCCTCGTCTGTGACTTGCCCTGAGCCTTAGGGATTGGGGTTGCGCTGTGGATGTATCAGCTGAGGTTGGGCACCCCCGTCGCTTATGCTCTGCATTTTGACAGTTGTGGATCTCTGGAACAGCCTCCATCAAAAGCAGTTTCCGAATTAGGAATTTCCCCAAGAAGATGGAAGTCCTCGCGGTCTGAACGATCGGTATGACCGCCTTCACGAGCAGGTGACTCATGTCAACGGCTAAACAGAAAGCAGTTAGGCGGCAACTCTGGCTGGGTCTTTTATCAGGCCACTTGATCAAATTTTAATTCACTTGGCTTTTACTTTCAATGCGAATTTTATATCAGTTCCTGATGATATATTTTATCAATGACTACCTAAAATGAATGTCATTTTGTCCCATGTCATCAATAATAAGACCCCCCCCCCAAAGCTGTGGACATTCGCCTTGTTCTTCTGTGCTGGTTGGCAGCCTTCCTGCTCATGCTGTGTTGGACACAGTGAGCTCATTCTGTTGAGTGTATCACCTTCTGTAAATGGATGTGACACCATTAGCAGCCAGCGCTGAGGCTGCCTACTAAAGAGTGTGCACCACGCTGGCTGTTCTAAATGCAGTAGTTAATTTGATCATCACCATAAATGCATAAGGAGGATGGATGAGCATTTTCTTTTATATCTTTGAGACAAGATCAAATGGGTTTAACTAAGTTACGCGCGCGCGCGCGCGCGCGCGCGCGCGCGCGCGCGCGCGCGTGTGTGTGTGTGTGCGTGCGTGTGTGCGTGCGTGCGTGTGTGTGTGCGTGCGTGCGTGTGTGTGTGTGTGTGTGTGTGGTGTGTGTGTGTGTGTGTGTGTGTGTGTGTATGTGTGCGTGTGTGTGTGTGTGTGTATGTGTGCGTGTGCGTGTGCGTGTGCGTGTGTGTGTGTGTGTGCGTGTGCGTGTGCGTGTGTGTGTGTGTGTGTGTGTGTGTTTAAGTCATGGCAATTTACTTTTATCTCCAAAGCTGCTTAGGCACTCAGCTGCCAATACAATAACTTGCCTCAACTGTCTAGACTTAAGGAATTTATCACTTCTTAGTACCACATTTCAGATGGTAATCCTCCTTGGGCTATGTCTTAGTCACTTTTCTACTGCTGTGAAGATACTCTATGACCAAGGCAACTCTTATAAGAGAAGACATTTAATTGGGGCTTGCTTACAGTTTCAGAGATTTAGTCCATTTTATTATGGCAGAGAGTATGGTGGCAGACATGATGCTGGAGCAGTAGCTGAGAGCTATATCCTGATATGCAGGCTAAATGAGAGAGCGACAGGGTGGCGGGGGAGACAGAGAGAGAGAGAGAGAGAGAGAGAGAGAGAGAGAGAGAGAGAGAGAGAAAGTCAGACAGACAGACAGGGCTTGGCATGGGCTTTTGAAAACCTCTAAGCCTACCCCCAATGACATACTTCCTCCAACAAAGCCACACCCACTCCAACAAGGCCACACCTACTCCCAAAAGGCCACACCTCTTAATCTTTGTAATACTTTCAAGCAGTTCCATTCCCTAGTGACTAAACATTCAAATATATTAGCCAATGGGGACATTCTTATTTAAACCACCACAGGCTTTATGTCACAATGAGATTATTCTATTTTATTTTAAGGGATAAAATACTTTGTTTTAGGTGTATGAGTATTTGTCTGTCTGTCTGTATGTGCACCACATGCATGCCTGGTACTCTGAGTGGCCAGAAGAGAGCACTGGTTACCCTGGAACTGTAAACTATAGACAGTTGTGATCTGCAATGTAGATACTGGGTACTTAACCCAGATTCTCTGCAAAAGCACCAAATGCTCTTAACCTTAAGTCATCTTTCCAACCCTACCCAAAGTAACCCTTACCTAGGACCTGGAAACACTTTATGACTACCTCAAGGATGCTTCAAAACCTAGACAGTTCATGCAAAGGTGTGTATGTGTACGTGACACATATGCATGTGTATGGGGTACAGTTTTTCTAATAAAAGCTTAGTTTTTGATCATTGAATTCTATTGCTCAGTAAAGTGATAAGAATAGTTTGTTTTCTTAATTTTTCAACTATTCTTTGATTTACCCAGTGAAAATGTGCCATCGGCAACGTGGCAGGTGCTGTGCAAGGGGTTACTAAGCTGAGGGCTGTGTTACAGTCCGAGTCCTTCCGCCGTTAACCTAGCATAGCAGGGTCCTTTTTGTCTTCTCATACTTAGAGCTATCGAGTTTGGACCATGCATTCATTTACTAATTTGGAATTCACTAACAATTAATAGTGCTAAGTATGTTGGCTGAATTAATTACAAAGAAAAATAAAGATACCATTCCCTATCAAACAATAGAAAATGCTTCTGAAATGTCTTTTCATGAATTACATTTGTATTCCATCTTTATTGCACTGCTCCTGTTTTTTCATAGTAATCATTCTTTGAAGGAAAACATTTAGGAGTGTAACAATGGAATTGAGGGTTTTGGGTTTTTTTTTTTTTTTTTTTTTTTTTTTTTTTTTTTTTTTTTTTTTTTTTTGTACCAGAAACTCAGGATTCTTTAAGCCTTTTAGTTTTCAGGATTCTTTAAGTTTCAGTCTGAAGTGAAACCCTATTTTAAATGATAACCCAAGTGCATTTGGTTACAGATGACATCCCCAGGGCAGATTGTTCTAGCAGTTTGTGAGTCCGGAGAGCGAATAATAGTGTCCAAGTCCCATTTCTCCCTCCGCCGCCGGTTGAATTGGCCCTTGCCACGTGGTGAAAAATGGACCTGGACTCCTATCCTGCAAATTCAGCAATGCCAGTGGAGAAATAATCTCTGCTGATCTCCATCGGAAGGGTCACAGGCACTGTGTGGCATGGGTTGTACACGCTCAGTTCTAGGCCAATAACTCCGGCAGCTTTGCCAAGAAGATGGAGCCCCTGTGTCTGCCCCTGGACCTGGGGTGGGCTGGAAATGACTCTGCTCACATAGCATTCCCCTCATAGAACAGAGGACCCTATTGCCGTTACAGAGGTGAATGGCTTCCTGATGGGCCGTAACTACAGACACTGTCACATCCACATGTGACAGCTAGGAACCTGCCCATGAGTCTGGCAGCCTATTTTTGATTCAATGACAAATGTTCTTTCCTATGTGTTAGGCATTAAACAAACAGGCAAAGATCCTGTCTTTGTGGCTCTTAGAAGAGCTAGTTATAGGCAAAACAAATTAAACGTTTAGATCTGAATATGACACTCTTCCCACAGGTTCACATCTTGACCACTTGGTCCCCAGCCGATGGCGTTCTTTAGCAAGAAGTGCTTCTCAGGCTGTGACTTTGAAGATTCAACTGCATCTCTCTCTTCCTTTCACTCTACTTCTGTCTACCATGGGATGAGGGCCCTCCTCCTCCTCCTCCTCTTCCTCCTCTTCCTCCTCCTCCACATGTTCTTGTCCTAGTGCAGGAGGCTAAGCAACCATGGATGGAATCCTGGGAACTATGGAACGTCTTGAGACACTCAGGAGATTAAGTTGGCCATTTCTCATTATGGTTCCTCCTTAGGTTGTTTTTGTAAGGCATTTTGTTACAGTAAAAAGAAGAGCAAGGAATATGTCCACTGAGTCATAAGGTAAGAAGCCTTACAGAGAGCTACAGGGGGAGAGGGGAGAGGGAAGAGGGAGGGCCAGTGTTAGGATAGTCACAAAACTCATAGGAAAACTTGGGGCAAAGGTAAATCAGTGAAGATGGCCACATGGATATCAAAGAGGTGAGCTGTTGTGGGAAAGAAGCAGGTGCAAAGGCAGTGAGGTGTCATGAGGCCTGGCATGGTCAGGAATTATCAAGAAGCCAAAGGAGCTAACCTGAGCTCGCAGCGTGGAGAATAACAGAAGATAAGGCTGTAGAAATAGTGATGGAGGCCTGGCATGGCCTTGGTTTCTTCTTTGGAGTGGAATGAAAAGACACCACAGCATTTTAAGGAAGCAAATCTAGATCAAAATTCTACTTGTACTTATAACAGTTATGCTACATAGAGCACGCCAGTTACCTAACTGAAGACAGTTTCCTCCTTGTAATGGTAACGGGCAGATTATGGGTCCCAGTGAAGATAATCCAGCACCTGGCACACAGTAGGCAATGAAAACTGGCTCGCTTTCTTCATGCATTGAGTGGGTCTAGTCTCCCAGAAACTTCCCCTGCAAAGTAAAACAAAACCAAAACAAAAGCAAAGGAGCCCTTTAAATTCATGTAGCTTTATTTCAGCCTTTGTAGAGTTTGAGCGTCTTCCTGGCCCGATAGGTAACAGTCCCCCAAATAGGGCATTAGGCACGTTAGTAACCAGCCTCTTTAAGAGCAGATTGAGATGAACTTGCTGTATATTATACTTTACTGGATAACAAAGAGATTTTAGTGTGTTCTGGTGTATTTAATATGTAATATAATAAAAAGGACTTATGTGTCATGTCAAGGGGCAGAGCATAAATGATTATGACAGGGGAAATGGGAGATCAGATGCTATAACCTCAGCCGACAGCAGAAGCAGCATGATTAATGTTCTCAACTAAAATGGCCAGCTTTCAGCTTTCAAAAGCACCCTTCCAGCTCTTCCAAGGGAGCCGGGAACATGAACCGTTTCATAATGAGAAATGACCAACTTAGTTTCTGAGTGTCTCCGAAGCAAGGAACAACTCTTAAATTTTCAGAAAGAATTTAGAGGAAAGTTACTTGGCCAAGGTCAAGGATATTGGAATATAGATCTGTAGAAGACCTTCAGCAAACCACACACACACACACACACACACACACACACACACACACACACACAAATTGCTTAGGATGATATTTTAGGATTATATTGGTTTAAAGCGGAATAGAATCCACCCTATATGATACTTTGTTTTTCTTCCAAGTCTAAAAGAAGTTAAGGCACTTTTTGTGGGGCCTGTGTGCTGCATCCATTGCATCCAAAGGCTGTTGGCTATGGGCATTATACAGTGGCAATGTGTCATGTCACACTGGGAAGCACTTAGTCTGCATTCTGGTCATTAAAATTGGATCATGGACCTCAGGGGGTCATCGATGGCCAACAGTATCGTCTAGCCTGAGTGGAGGCTCCATTTCTCATTGTGACATAGCCCTTGCCCTAAACCGAAACTGCCTTCTTGTCACTCCAGTGCAGAGTTCAGTAGCATCGTGAGGAGGGAGTGGGCTGAAGACAGTGGTGGCAACTCCGAGGCAAAGAGAGCAGGGACCGCTGCCACCTGGGAGCCCAGCCCTCGTGCTTTCTGACAGATGGAGCCGAGGGCTGAGGAACCGTGTCCTGGAGGAACACCCTAAACACACTCAGACACCTGCCTTCTCATGCCGTGACTCAGCCAGGAGAACCTCATTCTGCACATGACGGTGGGATGAGCAGGCAGGCTCGGGTTTCTGAGCAGGTGTCTACTTCCCAGAAGGCCCTCCTTCAACTGGCATGACTGGAACTAGATTTCCGAGAAGGAGATGGCATGTAATGTGCAGTCACTCACCTCCGCTCCAAGGTTTTACTGGGGTCGTCAGCTTCATCAATAACATTTCAGAAAAGAGCGGAAGGACATTTTCTAACCATCATTGGGATAGCAGGAATTCTGTGTCAATCCTAACTTAGAAAATTGGACGAGACTTGCAGTCAAACATATAATCTGTGGTGTAGTTTGGGCTTGATCACCATCCTAGGATCAAATACTTGATGAAATCAAAGAAAGCAGCAAGGGTTACTCCGAAGCCTTTCTAGACTATTTTGTGACGTGTGCGCTCATGTGTGTGCTCACATGTGCCCATGAGCCCATTCGATAGCTGTGCTTTACTCAGAGAGCTTGCAGATTAGAGATATGGACAAAGTAGGAAAAGACACTCTTTTTAAATTAAGTAGAGTGTCAAGAATATTAATGTATTGTGATTCTGGAGTGTTTATCGGAAGCAGACACTAAATATTAACATATTGTAATCCCGATGTGTTTATCAGAAGCAGACATCTAAAAGAAGTGTTACTATAAAGACGTAAATAGAAAATATTCCTTTAAACATTTATGACAATGTGAGCTGGGAGGGAGAGGAGGAGAAGACCATGAGTCAAATCTAACTAAAGAAGTGTTTAGCAAATCAGTTTACTTCACAGAGTAATTTATGGAGCTATTGTTGGGGGCATTTGTATCTGAATAAGAGCTTGCCTCTCCCATCACGCCATCTCTCTCCCAGGAGCCTAGAGTGAAGGCGCAAACTTTAAATGGGTGATTATCGTGGGTTGCCATGGAAATAATGAGAAGCTCCTAATGCAGCATTAGGACTTCACAGCGATCAGAGGCAGGGGGATGAAGAACCAGTCGTGTTTAAATAAGAGGCTTGCTAATTAACGGAGCACTGAGGGACAGATTAGAGAGAAAATCACACCGCAGATAAATCCAGGTTTTCGAAACGATGGCTATCCCAAGAGGCTATGAAAACGGAAGCTTCCTCTCCCGTGGCCAGCCCTGTTTTCGATTCTGGGAGGCAGGTTGGCCTGGAATCTCTGGAGGCAACTGTCAATCAAGGGAGTAGCTGAGGCAACTTCCCGGCTAACCAAATTCAAGACGGGAAATGACACCACCAAGTCCTGGGAAAGTGCCGACGGTGTTGCCAAGAATCTGGCACGCTGTTTCCGTGTCTCTCTTTGAGAGTTCAGGTTCTTGGAAGGAGGCGCTTCGGGGAAGCAGCTTCATCTCCCCACAGGGCCTCCTTCCTTCACTCTGCACCGTTACAGCTCTGCCCTCAAGAGACACAAGCACGTTGCCACCACCCGCGTCTCTTCGCTCTCCTTCCTCGCCCGCCCCTGAACTACTCTCAAGGAATCTCTTGGCCAGCTAGCGGGGATGCAAGAACACAGGATGCAGGGTCGTATGTCTGAATGAAAGGTGAAAACGCTACCGTACCGAGGGCTGGGCAGCGCACCAAGACCGGCTGCTTGATAGAGAGCAGAAAAGCCATTTCCTCCCCGGTCCATTTGAAAACACTTCACAACAAATGGAAGATTGATTGGGTCATTTTAAACATATCAGATTCCATTCCCCAAATGTTTTCTGAGTGCCGTTCATGAATGGGGTGCTGAGATGGTAACTCAGGCCCAAACCACCCAGATTCCTTTGGCCAATTAACTTCCCTCACATGGAAGAAATGTGTCTGTGATACCTGGGGAGACGTTCCTGATAGTTTCCCAGCCTTCTCTCCTGTGTCAAGAGCTGAAAGTGTCTTCAGATGTTCAGTATTCATAGCACTGGGCCTCAGAGCTGAACGCATAGAATTGATTTGGTTGTAGATAATTGGCATGACTCTACTGGATCGTTCTGTTAGTTTATGACAAGAAGCAGGACTTGTGTTGGGTAGGGTGATGACTAGCATTCTGTATTGCTATGGCAGGTGGGTGCTCCAAGCCCAGTCCTTTAGCAAGGCATCGGTCTTTACCAACAAGGCTGAGTATGTGTTTAAGATAGATTTACTAACAGTGGCTGAGAAAATGACATGGGAGATCTGCAATCATTTGGCCCTAGCCTAGGACTCCACTGTGTCCTACCTAGGACTTTTGACCAGCTGAGGCATGGCCATAACAGTGGAAAATCATCTATCAAGTTGCTTGGGTTAAGTGTCCCATGATGACCCCATGTCCTGTTGCTGTGACTGAACACTTTAACCAAAAGCAGCGTAGGAGAGGAAAGGGTTAATTTGCCTTACACTTTCAGATCAATACAATCATTGAGGGAAGGCAGAACTTGAAATGGAAACCATGGAAGACTACCGTGTGCTGGCTCATTCATAGGCTCATGATTATCCACCTTTCTTATCCAGCTCTGGACCACCTGCCCAGGGAATGGTACCACCCACAGTAGGCTGGGTCCTTGTATGTCATAACAATCAAGTCAGTCCCCACAGACATGACCACAGACTGATTTGATGAAGACAACTACTCAGTTGAGATGTCCTTTTCAGGTCATTGTAGATGGTAGCAAGTTGACTAGGACAGCCCACATAGGAACAGGTAAAGCAATGGTGGCCACTGTCTGATGGAAATGGTCACTTAGAGGTAAATAGTGGAGCCTCTCTGATCCAGGTAAATCTTCAGTTGTTAACGACGCAGGGTGGAAGTCACGTCTGAAAAGTGCAATAATAGCTTTCTGCCAACGGAAGCAAATGGGTGTTCAAGGGATTAATTGAATATATACATGAGTAAAAGCCCAAATCCTCCTGTTGGTCTGTAAGTTCTCTCTCCTACCTCCTATTCTGTGACCCAGCTGGCCTCTCTGCCATTTCCTAACCAGAGTCAGTTCAGGACACTTGCTGGTTGGTCCCTAGGCTTCAGATGCTCTTCCTGGAAAGCATTTGCCTACCAAGGCTCCACCCACCACCATGCTGGTGAAATCTTCCTGTGTGGCCTTCTTGTACTCCTCACCTTTGCACGTTCCCTCTGCTTTATCCAGAATGAGCCAGAATCTCACATTGTGTATTTACCTGCTCCCGCCTCCCCTCTGAACACAATCTCCAGAAACTTGGTGCTTGTTTTATTTCCTGCCATTTTATCAACACCCAGGATTCTATTTGGCCTGTAATAGGTGCTTAATAAACATGTGTTATTGAAGTCGATGTGGACCAATTTGCACCCCAATTGGAAAGTGCATTCATCCATGTTTCAAATGAATAGAAACATATGGCAGAAGGAGCTAAATGCCCTAGAAAGGAGCAGGTTGAACGCTCTTGCCGTCTAGAACAGAGACGACTCCAGCCGAGGGAATAGAGCATGGTTAGCGGAGAAGAGAGAGTACAATCCTTCAAACATAGATTGGGTTTGGCCATTTGAGGGCAGCAAAAAAAATTAAGTGAAGAAGGTAACACAAGCAAGTACAAAGAGATCTAAAAACAGCAACTTATAGCAAGAGAGAAGTTGGGAAAGCAGTCAAAAAGACAGCCTATATCTGGGCTCATGTCTTCCAAGGCCTGGCTACCTGATGGCATTTCTTCTCTAGGAAGCCGTGAGTTCTCATTCTTCAGATCCTGACATGAGGCAACAGGGGCTGGAGTGCAAGCCGGTGTCAGCCAGAACCAGTCAGATATGACCAGGGTGACCAGCAACTCGAGCCACACACCTACCCTGTTCCTGGGAACCCCCAGGCAATGCTATTCCACCTGAACATGTCTGATCTATAAATAGGAGCCATTAGAGGCATTTGGGCTGGGCAGAAGCTGGGTTAGAGCTATGTTTCAAAAAGATTAATCTGGCAACTGAAAGACAAATTGGAGAGAGAAGAGACCAGAAGCAGGAAAAGCAATTATGAGACTTGCCACAATCTACACGAGATGTAATGAAAGTCATAACTTAGGCGGGCCTGCCTGTGAATCATGAACTCACATATTAGGACCCTGGCAACACGGAGAAGGGCCTCTGGAGGGAAAATGGGGCTGGGGACAGGGTTGAGGACACACTGAGTCCCTGCAATGAGTAGACCATCCGGCAGTATAGAGACCACAGAAGTGCGTTTCTCAGCTGGTCAGTTCACTGCAGAATCCAGTCCATTTTTCAGGGCATGAAAAATCAGGAAGAAAGTTTCAAGGGCTAGGGCCAATGTTGGCACTCAAAAGACTCAGTTCTCCACTTGACAACTGGGATGAGAGGGAGGGTTGAGGTGGGGGGCGGAGTGGGAAAAGGGAGAGGAGGGGGGTGGGAGGGAGGGGGAGAGAGAGTTTATACTGGGATGCACATGCAAACGTGTGGAAACCCGCTGTCTCCACCTTCTATATTGAGGCAGGTCCCTTGCTGAGCCTGGAGCTTGCCTTTTCAGCCTGTCCGGCTGGCCAACTTGCTCTCCGAGTTCCTGTCTCCTCCTCCTGCACTGGGACGGCAGGCAGGATGCTTGGCTGTGTGTGTGGACTCTAGGGATCCTAACTCTGGTCTTCACAATGGCACGGCTAACACTTGCCCTGCAGGAACGTCTCCCTGGTCTCCTCCAGTTGGGCTTTTGTAGTTGGATGGCTGTGCCCAATACGGAAAGCCACACAGCTCTGTACACAGTGCCGCCAGCACGAAGGCCCTTTGCATTCTGTGAGGCTGTGAAGTTCCTCTGTGTCCCTCATCTGCTTAGTCATCTAAGTCCCAGCTCCCCAGACTGTCAACACACTATCTGAGTCACATTTTCCACGCTTCATCTCCTTTTCAGTGGATGCCATGTTTGTTCTCTTTGGGATTGATGGAGCCCTATCTTTTCAACATCAACTTGATGGTGAAGATTCCATAACGTTTTAGTCTTGCCATGGCCTCTCCTCTGTGCCCCAAACTGTACCACAGACCCACGAAATATTTTTTAGACATTTCAAATTTGCATGGCCTCAACAGAATTGACCCCTACCCTGGTCTATTACATTCATGCTCATTTGCATTCCTCTGTGGTCAATGGCAACACCATTCACCCTGGTGTACTAGCTGGACATCCAGAAGTCATGCCTGATTCTAGTCCATCTGTAAGCTTTGCCTGTCACCTGTGTGTAATTCATCATCTCCTCCCCATTGCCATAACAACCTTCTGCAAGGTACCATCATCTCATCCCAGGCTAAAATCCCAGTCTACTACCTGGGTCTCTATCTGTTCTCTGTATCCCTTCCTCCATTTCCCATACATCCAGACTTTGTTTTTATCTTCCCCCTAATTTATCTTTTAGCATCATTTAACACTTAGTCACTTTCTCCTTTCCCCAACCTGAAGTTGGGGAATCTTGGCTTCTCGATTTCTCCAGATTTTATGCCTTTATGCTTTCCAGATTTATCTTTTTTACTGGCAATTAAATACTCAAGGCTTGGTCCTAGGTGTCTCCCTCTCTTCCTCTGTTCCCCATGATCTCATTAGTGCCCACAACATCAGTAATGTTGATGACTATGCTGGTGACTAACATTTACACCCCCAGCCTAGAAATCTCCTTTGAGCCTAGACATACGCACACAGCCGCCTTCTTGACATTTCTTGGATGTCTCATAAGTATTTTAAATTCATCATGTTCAAAGTTCAAAACTGAACTAAGATTAAATCCCTTCCCTACTCCTGGGCCTCTTCCAAAGTCACTTTGCCTAATGCAAAGCCCATAATGCATGCGTGCCCACAGGGCATGGCCCACAGTGACAGCCTATAGTGCCTCCAGTTTGCACAAGCCAGAACTCTGGAGTCACCCTAATACCTCCCTCTTGCTCATCTTCACCTTCTTGCCCAATATCAGTTCAGCTGCAAGTGAGGGAAACCTTTCCTGGCCTAGGTGACTGGCTCACGCATGTCTTTGTCTTTATCTTCTCAGCTGAGGCTTGGTCTCATAATAGAAGCCACCTCACAGGGGTGCTCCGAGCACTAATGGATCCCAAACTGACCCATTTTGTCTCCTAAATGAATTTTTAAATCCATTCATTTCTCTTGAGCTTCGTTCTGGCCACACTAGTTCAAGACATCATCTCCTTGGGATGATAGAACTCCCTTGAGATCCTATACGGTTAAAACTCCTAAGCCACCCACCCTGTCCCTTCTGTCCTAACATGGCCACCAAATATTCTTTTCATGTCCAGGACACAATGGCCTCTTCACAGTACAATCCAATGGCTTCTTACCTCCTATCTCCACATCTTCTCATTAGTCAATGACTTCTCATTAGGTTTAAGGTAAGCACAAAGCTCCTTCCGTGGTCTTGCATGTCTCCTTAGGCTCCTTGCTGTGTGTTCCTGACTCTGTCTCCCAGGTTCTTGTCTGACCTCTTCCCCCACCACCGGGGCAGCACACAGGTCATTCACCAAGCCTGCAGAGGCCTTCTCTTTCCTCTTCTGCTAATCAAAGCTCCAGTGCATCCTCTACAGCTCTGCATGGGATCTGCGCCTTTAGCAGCGCCTCCTCAAGCCTCCCTGATTAAACCTTCATGGCTTAGACCCCTCTCCTGTCCCACTTGCCACGGCTGCCTCAATCGGATTCCCAGTGAGGTCTGTTTCTCCTGCTAGACATGATGCTCCACAAGGACAAGGGTTCAGCTTCCACGGGCCCCTCTATTCCTAGTGTCGTATTGCTATCAGGGAACATAGATTACAAAACTTCAGGGTGAAGAGTCACGTGAGTGATCAACAGTCACAGTGAACTTTGTGTGTGTGTGGGGGGGGGGTATATGTGCCACCACTTGTGTATGGAAGTCAGAGGAAAACGCAGAGGAGCTGGTTTTGTACGAGTTGGTTCTCTCCCTTCACCGTGTCAGGTCATTTGGCTTGGCGGCAACTGCCTTCCCCCACTGAAACATCTGGCCAGTCCCCACAATCTGGCTAAGGATCTGGGACAGTAGCTACCCATGCAGGGCCAATTCCTGCTTCCTTCCGGCACGAACACACCTGCCAGTCGGCCAGGTCGACAGGGGCCGATGGACAGCTGGTTGTGTCTGAGTCTAAAGTTCTAGCAGTCCCAAGGAGGAGCATCTGTGCAGGCCCTTGTGAGTGAGGCACCAAATTCAGAGGCAAGGAGAGGTGACTTCTGGACTGAGCTTGACCTGAGTGTGGCATGTCCAGGCTTGGTGGCAGGTGCCTGGTCTGCTCCACCCCTGATTTGTCAGAAAGAAGCCGACACTGACCGAACATAGAAATCTCTCTATCCCTTACTTACTTTTACAGTTTCTTAAGCCACACATGTATTCTTTCAATGAGTAGCCTTCAAACGAGTTTCGTTTTCGATTTCTAAGAGTATCAAACTAATTTTTGTAATTTGCTTTATCGACTTAGAGATTTTGAAACCTGCACTGATTGGCCAGGGCTACTGCTGTAGCCAGTGCCGTAGACTTGGCGGCCTGAGCAAGAGATTTGTTTTTTCCGAGTCTGCAAGCTGGGAGGACAGGTCAAGGGGCCCGAAGGTTTGCTTCCTCTGAGCCCTCTCCTGAGGCCACTTTCACCCTGCGTGTTTATGTGCTGACTCTCGGCCTGCGTGTCCATATCTTACCTGCCTCTTAAAAGGCCGCCGGTCATATTAGAAGAAGGCCCATGCAAATGAAACCCCTAACCTTAAAGACACCATTCTGACTTATTGACGGTTGGAACATCATGTCACCCTGGTGATAACTCAACTCAGCTCGAGACATTTCCTCTCCCCATTTATGTTGTCTGTGTTGATACACATTTATCTTGGACTACTCTGTGCTATTTCTTACATGAAAGCACCAAAATTTATTGATTAATTTACTAGTTTACACTTGAATTGTTTCCATTGCAAAGAAAACACTGCTTAGAGCGTTCTCATACATAATTCCAGAATCTCTACTTAATTGTGTGTGGGAGAGCAAAGTGGATGTGGTGGTGAAGGTGTCTTTAGTTTTACAAATAAAGCAAACAGAACATCAGTTTCTCACAGACACCAGCAAAATGTTATAGAAACATCCTTCAATCCCAGTTAACTTTCTTCTTCTTTTTTAAGGTGTGACTTGTTCACAGTTTCACTGTATGTTTTCTGTATCTATTAATTTTAACAAATGCACGGCAGATGTTATGATGTGTGGACCAGTTTCTACTTCATTCGGATAATCACATTGTTTTCCTGATTCTGTTAACGTGGTGAGGAGAACCATGGGCTTTGTCATGGAAGATCACGTTTTAGAATAAATCCTATCCGGTCATGATAGGTTAGATTTCCATACATCCCCGGGCTTAGTTTGCTAATGTTTCACTAGAGACTATTGCATCTGTGTTCAGGAGATGATCACCCCATCTTTCCCTCCTTGCTTTTCCCTTGCATAGTTTTAAGTATCAAAACTGTTCTAGCCTCTCAGAATGCTGTGGCTCCCCCCAGCCCTTCTCACCCCAGCCCCTACCCTAAACCTCTCCAACCCAGGATCTGGGCTCCCCTTCTATTCCCCCAGCCTCTGATCCCCAGATAACTAAGTCACACATAGTGTGGCTACACTTCCTCTTGGTCTCTTGGCTTCTGACGGGCTCTGCTTTCTGATATCTCTTGGTCTGCCTGCCCCACCCCCAACCCCCATGGCCTGGTTCAGTCTGCTGGCTGTGTTCATTCTGGACTCTTCCAGAAAGCCTCTGTCTGTTCTCTCCCTCATATCTACAATAAACCTTCTCCTTAACCATACCTTGGAGCAGCCATGGCCTCATTTTTTTTCATTCATCTGGTACCAAAACCACAGTAGTAGCATATAGGAATTCCCTTCCAAGGGACTTGACCTCTTGGAGCCAGGCTGCTGCTCTGACTTTCCTAAAGTATGTGGGGATCTTTTGCTTCTTCTGGCTTCTGCCACCCACCACCATATCTGGCTCCAAATTCTAGAGTCCGATATTTTAGCCTTTTCTCCCTCCACCCGCCCTCACTATCCACCTCTCCTCTTCTCATCTGTAAACATCCTCTCTCTGGCTCCTAGAGCCTCCCACGCCCTCCAGAGTGCCCACCATGTGGGTATCTCAAGCCTCCTGAGCCCTCTGGGACCCCACTACATGGACAACTGTCTACTTACTAAGACACTTGCTCCCCCACCTCTACTGGAACGCTCCCCTTTTTCCAAAAGCTTCTCCCGGTCTGTTCCCTCACCTGTTTCTCCTGTCCTCCTCTGCGGGGTAAGAGTCACCCTGGAACTGCCTGCTTTGTCAAGACGCTGTGTGCCAGGATGCTCCCCTCACTCTGCTGGGCCCCTGTCACAGGGAAAGGGATGTCCCTCCTCTGTGCTTTGGAACAAGTCTCTCGGTCCACTTGGGGATGCCCCACAATAAAACTCTGTCACCAGGACACTCAGCCCTCCTCTGCCCCCATAGTTCTCAGCCCCTTCCTGGGGCCTCCTCGTCTCCTCTTCAGAGCCGCCTGCTCTGACTCTTCCCTAAGCCCTCCTAGGCTTCTAAGATATTGAAATCCTCCCTCGGGTGCAATCCTTAGACTTTGTGACCCTGTTTCCTCTCAGCTCCCTCTGGGAAGCCCTACAGTTTCTTTGCACCCCCCTGAGCCTGTATTTCACCCCTTTCCTTCCCTTCCCCTCATAGCCACCCTCTGTGTCTCCCTCATACCTTCCTGGGCCTTATATGGCCCTTCCTCTTTTCCTCCCAGTACTCAGAGATTTTATGAAAACCTCGCTGTCTTACTGAAAATGGCTTGGCTTCAGTACAGCTCAATGACCAAAACCCAACACATTTGGTTTTCAAATTCTCTGAAATCGTAGCAACCACTGCCACTGTACAAACAAATGATCTCCAAATCTGTTATATCTAAACATTCTCTGCTCTACACTCCCAAAGTCTCCTATCACTATGATGCTCTGAAGAAATCACCTAAGCTATTATGTAAACACCCCTTATCTTGGGATTTTTAAGATCATTGAGTATGGTTAAAACCTCTGTAATAAAATTTTAGCTTAAAACTTTTAACTTATAAAAGGCTTGTGGTTAAAGAAAACCTATACATAGGCAATCTTACACGGATTCAATTTTGTTTAAAGATAATTAAGACATGCAAGTTAATGCTTTTTCTCCTTACAAATAATCAAATTATTTAATGTGCTCAGAATTAGGCTCATAGTCATGCTAAGTACAATGTAACTCATTTACAGTGGCAAGCTTTATTTAACTTCCTCTGTGTATTTTCAAGGTTAAGCCTAAAGCTAGTAACTAAAAAACAAACAAAGTTTGTTGAAGATCGGGTATCCTTAATAGATAACGGTCCTCACACTCTTCAGAGATCTGCTGAATGTGGGATTTAATAGTTAATGAGAAAGCTTCCTGGGATAGACAGAAATAGCAGATCCTAGAAGAGGCCCTAAGGTATCCAAAGGAGATGATGGGGCACAGATGCCTCCACCTAGACTGTGGTGATGCTGACCACTGGGCAAAACCACTTCATGTCTCTTCTGCCACCAGGGCTCTGCCCACATGGTGAACACGGTTGGGTTTACTGTCCTATTCTGCCTTGTCACAGCAGGTCAGTTTTCCTAGGTTCTTCCTTCATAGGAAAATCTCTCAGACCTCTGGGGTCTAGCAGCCAAAGGCTGATGCTGTCCTGTGTAGCAGCTGAAGACACAACGCTGTCCTATGTGTAAGAGCCAAAGACTTACAACCTCTGCACCCCCAATGAAGCATGGAGGCCGCAGGATCCCAGGAGGATCAGGAGGATCCTTAGGGTAACTGCCCAGGTAGCAGTAAGTCCCTGTCATTTTAATGAATACGTAGGTCATTTGGATTATGCTTCCTGTTATATTTAGCTTTCTCAGATCTCTGACGATATCAACAGCGAACAGTAGCTTTATATTAACAGCAGTAAGCAAACCAGCTCCTCCCCCAAAGCTGCTGCTGTCTGGTCAGTTCATTTCACTTGTAAAAATCAGGACTCATTTTTTTTAGAGCTGCTAGCTCTCCTGACGAAAAAGGGCTCGGACAATTTATCTTTCCTGTGGACTCTGAAAAAGATAAACTAATTGTTTCAATGTAACTTTTTACTATTTCTTTATTTGAAGGAACTTGCTTTGTAATGACTGCTCTCAGTAATCAACCACTTAAGTCTCATGGTAAATGATTGGATAGAAGAAAACATTGGCCTGGCGGTAGTGGCGCATGCCTTTAATCCCAGCACTCGGGAGCCAGGGCCAGGCGGATCTCTGTGAGTTCAAGGCCAGCCTGGTCTACAGAGCAAAATCCAGGACAGGCACCAAAACTACAGAAAAACAAAGTAAAACAGAACAAAAAAAGGAAGAAAGGAAAGGTTTAAAGTTTATTAAGTTGTGAGGGTCTAAGTAAGTGATTCAAAGTGTGTAAATGCAAGTTGTAAAGATATAAGAAAGTGATTTAAGGAAGGTATGGGTTCCAGGGCAGCTTGGCTACACATCTGCCATGACAGGCTTAAGAGAGCCAGTCAGAAAATAGGCCTGAGTTTCTGTTGACTGTAAGACAACAACAGGTTCCAGGAAAAACCGTAAACTGACATCACCCAGGCACCACCCACGAATGGGCCAATCAGCATCCAAAGGGAGAAATACCTAATTTTCTAAAGGAAATACCTAATGTTCCAAGGGAATACCGAACATTCCAACTATTATAGTTATCACCAAGTGTTCCTTGGCCCAGCATGCACCTATTCTCTCATGCCAACCTCTGCTGTGATAAAAACCCTACCTTGACTGGGCTCAGGGTTCTCTGATCTCACTGCTGTGTTGGACAGATGGAGGGTCCAAGTTCAAGCTTGAATAAAGACTCTTTGTTTTTGCATATGGATTCAAACTAGATGAATGGGTGCTAAATAATACATCAGAGAGGAAAATGCTAAAACCCAATATCCTTCAGAGAAAGAAAGCAATAAAAAGCCAGGCATTACACACCACTGAGCTCTGAAAAAGCCTCAGGAGTTGAACACCCCAGGATCCATAGAAAGTAGGACTGAAAGGCGGGCTGAAAACAGGGGACCGGGGAACAGTTTGTATAAGGAAGACTTAGAACCTCTTCTAGCTTGGCCAGGTGGCCAGCCCACTCTCCAAGCTCCAAATCCCCAGACATGTAACTTCCTAAGGTACTTTGGAGGCAGGACCTGAGATGAGGTCACACAGACGAGCAGTTTACCTGGGAATACAACCCGACCAAGAAGAAGTAAAGGGGTCTAAGCAATGCAAACGTGGGGGGGGGGTAGGGAGCCACAGTGGCCAGGATGTGAGTGCCTCCAAGAATAAATATTATGACTAGGACTCCAGGTCATCTTTTCTACCCAAGGGCAAGGGTCTCCTGAGAGGAGAAATATAGGACAACCGAGTCTCTAATGTGGACACAGAGCTGAAGCTATGGACTCAGGGGACCCAGGAGAGTGGAAGACATTTCAAAGGGGACCAAAGCAAGTGCTTTTCTAAAATGTCAATGCTGGGGAAAAATAAAAAACACCCCAGTACACTTCTCTGCTTCCCTCTGAGGATGCTGGTGGCCGGATATTTACCCCAAGGAAGACCACTGGAAGGCCTTCCAAGAGAAACAGGCTAGCACAAGATGAAAGATCCTCAAACTCCAATATATGTGGCCTCACCAACACGGTGACCGGCTCCCAGTCCAACAGCCGAGGAGTGTAACCCTTGCACTCAGCGAGTCTCCAGTCACCTTTGCCCTCCACTCTTCTCTATTGGTAGAAGCCAAAGCCCAGCCAAATTAGAGGCTAAGCTGCAGCTAAGGATGGAGGTCACTCTCCAATGTTGCTCTTGTATCCCTAAGACACCTTCTTCCCTTCAGAAGTGCCCTGATGCTTGGTTCTTTCTGGTGTTCTAACTGCACAA
This sequence comes from Peromyscus maniculatus bairdii, assembly GCF_049852395.1. NCBI lineage: Eukaryota > Metazoa > Chordata > Mammalia > Rodentia > Cricetidae > Peromyscus > Peromyscus maniculatus. The sequence continues at coordinate 72,641,349 of NC_134854.1, forward strand.
GGATGGAAGACCTCACATTCAAGATGCAGAGCTAAGACCCATGGCATCTTCAAAGGCTGGCATCAAAATCTGATCCCATTAATGATAGGACTAAAATCCAGAAGGTGCTGGACTTTGGTGCTCCTCAGTTTTCTCGGCAGAAAAGTGGAAACTCTAAGCACTGTGTGCTCCTGGAGCTCTTGTCTACAAGTAAAGAGCTTTCTTCGTGCAGGACACCATTCATAGTGAACGCATGTCAAGAGCTTCCCCTGGATGTGTCCCTGTTCAACATGCACAACTAAGGAAGCCCTATTTGGCCAGGCTGTCAGAGGATGTCAAAGTTCAGTGTGTCACAGCTCCCCTGGCCTCCAAACTGCCCTCCTGCGGTGGGACTGGAGATTCCATGACTCCTGCGATGGGACGGAAGATGTGATGACTCCTGCAATGGGACTAAAGATGCGATGGCCCCTGCGATGGGACTGGAGATGCGATGGCTCCTGGGATGGGACTGAAGATGCGATGGCTCCTGCTGGCTTCTGGAGAAGCCGTGTTCCCCATTGCCATGGTCTCACCACTCCAACATGCAAAAGATTCATTCCCTGTCCGTCAACCTGTGTGCCTCAGCCACTGACTCCCAAACCATCCCTCATCAAATGGAAGCTTGCCCACTTAACTTTGTACCTCCTGAGCCTCCAGACACCTCAGATCCTTCCATCTGTCACCACCCCAGCCTTCTCCACACCCGTCTCTTCTCTGAACGCCTCCTCTGCCTTCTTCCCCTGGATGAAGCCTGACTCTCTCTTGAAGACACTGCATCCCCTTCAGAGCCCTCAAACCAATAGGCTGGGGGTGAAGCAGGTGTTCTCCACTCTCCTTGTTGGGGCTTCTAGAACATCGTCTGTTCTAATTCATTGGGGGGGGGGGTGCTCCTGCCATCCCCAGACCTAAGAAACCATCCAGACCCAGTTGACCAGCTGCCTCAACACCTGCTCTTCTACTTGGTCAGGAGAGAGTGGGTGGATCTTCCTCCACCTCAGCTCCCCAGGCACAGGAAGTCCCTAGTGTCCAGTTAGTCATGACTGTGCAGACTTTCTGACTGGGGTTTCTTCCAAGGCATGGAGGGGCTCGGAAGCTCACAGGGCAGCCACCAGAAACAGCCAGGAAGGAGTCCATTGTCTGGGCCTCTGCCCTTCCAGACCAACTTAGCAAAATTACAACCTCATCTCCATCTGTGTGTGCGCTTCAGTTCAATCAATACTTCCTAAGCACGTAGATTTGCTCTGCTGAATGCCGTAGGTGCAAAGGCGTCTACGAGGAAGACATTTTCATTTTTAAAGAATATGCAAAGGTGCCCCCTTTGTTCTCTTTCTCCTGGGCACAAACCTGTGCCCCCTAACCACCTCCAAGCACACAGTGTCTCTTTCCTGGTCTCTAAAATCCTGTCTCCTTGGCCTACTGACGTAAGCACTTCTCAAATGCAGACAGGAACAAAAAATGATGATTCAATCAGTTCATTTTCAAGACAGAATGACTGCCTTCCCCTCTTAGGCTCCTCCACCTTAAATATGATAATGCTAGGCATTAAATTGGAGAAGTGACTCAGTGGGTGGTTTAGTGGTTAAAAGCGCTTACTGTTCTTTAAGACCTGAGTTCAGTTCCCAGTGCCCACACTGGGCAGCTCACAACTGCCTATAACTCTAGTTCCAGGGTCTATCCAAAATGGCCTTCTGGTTCCTTCAGGAACTGCAGTAACATGTACACACACACACACACACACACACACACACACACACACACACACATGCACACACGTACACACACACTTTAAAAACACAACATAATACTATCAAAATAAGAATTGGTACTTTACACTGTAAACATTTGCATACATACCAAGTAGGTGCATTGGGAATAATATCACAGCACACAGCAGTAGGCCTGCCAGGCTCACAGGCCTGTCTTTCCTAAATCAGACTTGTACAGTCTTCACACTTGCATCAAACAATGTGTGATGGAGAGCTTGTACGTTTGCACTTTTCCCCTTACTGAATACTGCACTGTTTCAGAAGTTTAATTTGCTTCTAAGTACCGTTTAGGTCAGATTCCTGACTGGTAACCTAATAGGTCAGTTTCCTATTAACTTGATGGTTAGGTCAAACTGCTAACAGAATCGTTCTCTCAATATTCACAGGCTGCACTGTGGGCAAATGACTAGCTCCATTTGGGGCTTTTCTGAATTCTGAAAAGCCACATACATATACCCATCTACTGGTAATTGCAGAAGAGTTATTTCCAAATACACCATCCCATTAGAGATGTCCCTAGTAAATTTACCAAAGACCAAAACTTCCACTTGTATAAAGGTGTACATATTTCCCTTACTAAGATACTTTCGTATATAAGACATGAATACTAATTCCCTATACTCTGAGTCTGTTCTCATTCTCAGCAGTGCCCGTAGGTTTGGTTGGGTTGGGTTGGTTTGTTGTGTTATCTCCCAAGCTCTGCATCTGCTGGTGGCATAGTGAGGGGGTGGGGACCTTGGTTCAGCTCACCTATTCTCGCCCCCTTTCTTGTCTTCTCCGAGAAGAGACTGCTCAAACTCCACCCTCTTCCTCCTCTCGCACCCCTCACATTCACAGCCAATCTGTCCTCACCAGGACTTGCCTTTCCACGGGGACTGAATCTGTCCCAGGCTCTCTGTATTTACCACGCCCCTCTTCCAGGAAAGCCTTACCCTCCTGGACTGAAGGCACAGGCTCCTGAGAGCTGGGTGTTTGTCTTCCGACAAATCCATTCTCAAACTCCATCTCTAAGGTCTTCAGAAACAGAATTTGGAAAGAAGTGGGGACCAGATGATGTCATAAGGATATGGGGTCCCTACATTGGCATTAGTGGCCCTATGACAAGGAGGCTCTGGGGCTGGTTCTGTTTTGCCATGTGGTAACTTCCTGAAAGTTCCGCTGCTTTGGGCCTGGGGGTTCCCCCACCCTCCTTCTCCACCTCCTGCCTACTGAATGAGATAAGCCATTTCCCTTGGCCAGGTGGGAAAATTTATAAAATGCAATTGTTTGTGAGAAATTTGCTGTGTCCGGGGGTCCTGTGTCTGGATCTCCCTATAAGGTCTTGCCACCTGAGTGTGGAATGAAGTGGGAGGATCAGCTGAGGATTCTGATGTGGTGGTTGAGTCCATGAAGGAATGGGGGTCCTTGACGCCTTCTTCTGTTTCATAAGGAACAAATCACCCTGGGTCTGCTGGGCTCTTGCTACCTGAGTGTCATCTGCTGGAGGCCCATATCCTCTTGGCCACAGAAGAACTTCCTTTCTCACATGGAAAGAGGGCCAAGAGGTGGGTGGACAAGGCTAGAAAAATGAGCAGGCAGCCTGCCCACCAAGCATCCAGTCAGCCAGGGTGCATGACCCAAAGCTATACCTCAGTATGGAAACACCAATGAGCCATTGCCTGGGATGAGGCATCTACCCCAGGTTCATGAAAGGCTTTTCTAAGGCCTGGCACTCATTTCTGCTCCTTCTCTCCTTTCACCCTGGCTGCACCGTCCTTCTCTACCTCTCTCCACCATCTCTTCTTTAGCCTGCTGTGGCTCCCATTTCCCCATCCTTCCCTGTGTCAGCTTCAGGACCACTGTCCCTTCCTGAGGCTCTGCTCCAGCTCATTGCCCTTTCATGCTGGGCCACAGATGCTCTGCTTCCACCTTGATGCCACACTGGTGAGTCAATCCAAAACACTCCTGGAAGCTCAGGGCGTGCCAAGTGCAAAGGGGAGGTTAGGAGGCAGGGGCTTTCACTCCCACGTTGTCAGAGCACTGCCAAGGTCTAGGCAACTGCTGGATGAGGACAGGCTTCGATGCTGTTCTGAAACTATCTCCTAGTAGCTCTGTAGCTTCAAGAATTATTTAAGGGAGCCGGGCGGTAGTGGCGCACGCCTTTAATCCCAGCACTCGGGAGGCAGAGGCAGGCGGATCTCTGTGAGTTCGAGGCCAGTCTGGGCTACCAAGTGAGTTCCAGGAAAAAGGAGCAAAGCTACACAGAGAAACCCTGTCTCGAAAAACCAAAAAAAAAAAAAAAAAAAAAAAAAAAAGAATTATTTAAGGGGATGTGGAGAGTTGGCTAAGTCAGTAGAGTAATTAAAGCGTGAAGACATGGCTTTGAATCCCCAGCTCCCGAAAAGCCAATTATGGTGTGGAACACTTACAGTCCCAGCTCTGGGAAGGCACAGGCAAGTGGATCCATGGAGCCAGTCAGTGAGCTCCTAGTTCAGTAAGAGACCCTGTCTCAATAAGGTCAAAGCAATCGAGAAAGACATGGAATGTTGATTTCTAGCCTCCACACATATTCATATGCACATGCTCACACATTCACGTGAACACACACATGCAGACACACAACTGAAAGTGTCAAGCTCCTCCATGTTCTGTTTTCTTATTCATAAGATGGGCGCTGGATAAAATGCCCACCTGAGAAGGTGTTAATGAAGGCATATGACACGATTTTGGTGGGACACACCCACACTGCATCATGGGATACACAATACTGATAACTGATGTACCCAGAGAGCATTACCTCTCCAAACCAATGCTGAACTCACTCATGAAATGACTGCACTAACATGGTGGGATACTTGATGACTTTGAACCTACATCCAGGAAGCTGGGCAGGCTCCCTCCATCTAGCATGTAAAAGCTGATCACCCTCAGGACAACAGTGAAAATCCAGCTCCATCTGACCCTCAGTTGCACAGCAGCTCCCATCCTTGGTTGAGAAAGACTCAGGTCACTATTCTGGAGGAGTCAGCAATACACCCAAGAGCTCTACTTCTAATCAAGATCTTTCTGGTTTTGAGCTATAAAGTCGGGGTGGGTCCTGGGTCTCTACCACCCAACGTGGAGTTTAGAAACTACCAAAGCTGGAAGCTTGACCCCCAAAAGGCTGCAGCCAATTTTTTGCCTAAGCACTCGCACAGACTGATTTTAACTGGCATTTCGCGTTCATTGGGGCCAGTGAGAACTTTGTCCCCAGCAGGGAACTGGGGTTAACGGTTCTGCCTCAGTCATGATCTTTATGAGATCTGCGTCTTTCCTGGACAAGTTCTAGGGCAGAGACTGCTCATTTTCAGTGTTTTGCCTGGAACTAGGGATTCTCTTTCTGTGGCAAGGCAGTGCAGTCTTTTATCTCTTTCCAGAAACTCACATATGCTAGCAAAGCGGATCTCTCCAGATCTCATAAGCTGGCCGGGACTTTCAGACCTGGACTACAGAAGGGCTCCACTCACACAGCGATACTAATGGTGATAGTGGTTGCAAAATATTCCCTCGCCCGTGCTTATTTCATACTCAGGTGAGAATGGAGATGCTGACAATAACAGTACAGGACTTTAAGCCATCTGTGATTAAACTGTGGCCCAGAGAAGTCACCTGACTTTTCTAAGGCCACAGAGACAGCAAGGTTAAGACAAAACTGAACCAGAGCTGTGGTCTCCTGGTTTCTGATCACATCTTGCTCTCTAACTCCATGACTAATGTCAATAATGCCTTCCATCCATGTACATGGAGAGTCTTGGGACTCTGGATATTTTTAGGGAGTCCTGGGAGAATAGAACAACATTCCAGAGGAGGAAAGAATAGGAAAAAAGCAGCCAGAGTACACATGGAGACTCAGAATAGCAGGTCAACTGTGGCTGGAGAGACAGCTCCTGAAAGTGAGTTCAGAGGAGGCAGGCTTCCCGTGCCTGGGTAAAGGACCCCCAGGTGAAGTAGCAGGTGATCTGAACTTAGACTCTGACTTAGTCATTGACCTTCACAGTGACCAGCTGGGGAGGTCTCCTTGGCCCCTGCAACAGAGCGAAGAACCCACAACTTCTTTATCTGGAGAACAGACAGCTACATGGCCCTCAGCCAGAACTGTGTCTGAATATGGGCTGGAAGAGGTGGCCCAAGAGGGTGAGGACAAAACAGTCCCCAGGTAAACAGACCACTGAGGCTTGGTGTAGCTCAGGGTGCATGTACATACAGAGGCCCCAAAGGGTCCCGCTGCCCTTAAGAGTCCACAGCAAACATCCATGAGAAGAGGCCCTGCAGGATGGAAGGGAGCGAGGACCAGGTCTAACTGCACACTAGTAACAAGGTCTCTTCTAGAAAGTGAGCTTTCTAAAACATAATTTGGGTTCTTTATGACGTGGGAAAGGGCAGCGGAATTCCCATGAGGAACTGGTTGGCAGCTAGGCTCACACTATTTCTACTGCAGTGACTTGAAGCTACAGATCCTGGGAGAGATCAGGCTGGCTGAATAGTGGCACAAATGTTCAGCTCACTGAGAGGCAAACTCCTGGGGGAACTTAACCGGAACCACATATAACTGTGAGTTTCAACACAGAATTGACACACCAGTGTACCATTTGATGCTAGAGCAGGTAACCTGAAAATGAACTCCACTTCAAGCTCTCATTCCAGGGTTTTAATCAGATTTGGACAAATTTGACCCCATGCAGAGTGTGGTGCCTTGGGTAGAGAGGTCAACTGTAAATGATACAAGCCTGTCTGTATCCAAACATTGCCACATGTAAACTGTGTTCCACAGTGGACAGCCAGCAACAGCTACAGTGAGCCCAGGGGGAGGACAGAACACGGCTGGGCTCAGGACACAACAGTGGCCATTCCTTCACCTGCTGTGAAAGCCTGTCCTTCCACTAGGCACTCTGACTCCCCACATCTCCAAGGACATTCATGGGGTCCTCATGCTCACGAGTCATGTTACATGGGAGGCTATCTGAATGCAAAAACACACAACGTGACTCACTTTAAACATCCTCGTGCCAGAAGCTGCACTTTCTATCTCCAAGGACAGAGGCAGGCTAACTAAGCCAAAGGTTTCACACTTTTCACAATCAATGGTAGACTCTTGCAACACTCTGAGAATTCATGGTGGTCCATGGCCATGAGTGGCCAGCGATCCTGAGTACTGGATGTCAGTCATTTTACATCCACCTTCCCTTCATGAGAAACCCTGGAAACTGGTGGTTGAGAGACTGCATTTCCATCACAGGGGAAGCACGGACTTGACTGAGATTCCAGTTCAGAGCAGGCTAACAGAACCAGCCCACCACTGCATGATCTGAAAGTGCATGGGGACAGAGCTTGACACAACTCTGGACAGCGTGATCACCCAGCCACACAGTTACCTGGGTGGAAGGTTGGCTGAGGATGGCACAAGGAAAAGCAGGTGCTCCCAGGAGTCCATCGTACACGCTGGCCTGCCGCATCACCATCTATGGTGACTCCTGCACACAGTGTATAGTCAGGAGTCCATCGTACACGCTGGCCTGCTGCATCACCATCTATGGGGACTCCTGCACACAGTGTATAGTCAGGAGTCTATCTTACACGCTGGCCTGCCGCATCACCATCTATGGGGATTCCTGCACACAGTGTATAGTGATTCACTACTCATCTATGTACTTACATACTGTTCACTCTAAAACCCAGGACCACAGCATTCCAGGCAAGCATTTGGCTAATAACTCAACTAAGCCAAGGGACTAATGGTGCCCAGAGGTCAAGTTAGGAAACAAGGTGTGTATGGTTACATTTGGAGCCAGATACAAGGGGCACTAGATGGCACCTTGCAGGCTGAGTGACAGCCATGAACCAGGATGGCTGTAGAGAATCGGAGGTGATGAGGCAGAGTGTGAAGTTCAGAGATTTGAGATAAGGAAACAAAATAGTCACCTGTGTTCCTCCTCTCAAGGCTGATGGTGCACGTGGGAAAATGGAGGGCTGACAGGAGACGCATGTGGATGACTCCCAGGGAAAGAACGGTCTATGAGAAACGCCTCTACATAATTCCCCAAAGCTAGTGCTTCTGGGGATGCTTGCACAGCAGAGAACAAGATGGGCCGTGCTGGGAGAGGACCGAGGCCTGGATGTCCTTTGGGATTCTCAGAATGAGGTGAGGCCTCTGTGACCTCACAGGGTGAGTCCCTGTCCTAGTGACAGCAGTGGTCTTGGCCTGAGGGCAACACAGAGTCCATCAAGGACAGCTGGGAGTCAAAGCAGGCCCAAGTGTCTTGAAGATTTGGGGCTATTTTCTGGGATGGATACTACCCAAAATTAATCTGAGTGACTCAGTCAGTGGGAGGCACTTCTACACCGGGGCTTTAAATGTGGAGACTGAGACATAGTGAGATAATTAAAATGTCTCTTACTTAGGGCAGTTCATCCTAGGAAGAACTAGAAACAGCAGGGATCAGGGTTCCCATAGCAGTGGGACTGGCCACTTAAGAACCCAAGGAGAGAAACTGCTGGAGTCACCAGGGAGAGGGGCCTTGGAATGAAGCCACACAGATGTATCTGGACCAGGACTCCAACCTCCAGCCTAGGTAAGGAAGGATGGAGGGTTCCTGTTTGCATCCCCAACAATGACCATCATTCATAGTTTGTCCAGGCATGGTAGAGGAAGTCTCTGGGGTGCTGACATCTGAGCTTCCCTGGTGTAGCAATCTTTTCATTTGTACTCAGATAGCTGACAAATATGGGAACAAACTCAATGTCACTGTCACAGGAACACCATGGCTGCACTCTCCCCTCTAAGTCTGTACTTACATACACATTTTCACTTGGTGTGTGTGTTATTGGTGTGTGCTCCTGTCTGCAGGTTCACATCCATGTGTGAAAGTGCTTGTAGATGATACTGAATAATGTCACATGTCTTCCTCTACCAACATATATGACAGAGGGTAAATTTACGCTCAGCCTTTGTTGATAAGATGACAACATCACCACATCTTAAGCATCCCACTTTGCTGGGACAGTGTGCTCAGCACAGTGTGGGGAAGCGTGGTCGCACTTCATGTTATACTCAGGCACATAGGCAAAAGCTGGAGAGAGGTGTGGTCAGGCCTCTGTTACCTCATATGATAGATCACTGCCATGGTAACGGCTGTGGTCTTCATGGGAGGGAGCACAGTATCTACTGGGGTGGGCTGCGGGGTTCAGACGGAACTGCAGGTGTGAAAGTAAGTTGGGGCTAAGTGGTGGGAGGAATCCACACAGGATTCTTGGGATGAAGGCCTAATTTAAACTCCTTACACTATTCAGAGAAGCGGGGGTGATAAAGGGTGTGAGACACAATGTGGTCCTTGAAGTGACCTTTAGCAGGACCTCAGCTACAGCACTAGGAAAAGTTGCGGTAAGTATCAGCAGACATGCTCCAAGGACTAGCCAAACAAGGACTCAAGGAGATCACGGTCACTATTCACCAGAGAATGAGGTCACAGGATGACCCCAGACTGTACCATGTGAAAAGACTTCAGGTTACAGACCAGGGCAGGATAAAGCTCTGTTGTTGTGCCCCAAGCCAGGGACAGCGGTCCTCTATGACAGCCATAGTGTGCAGGCAGGTCAGTTCTTTTCTTCTACTAACCCCCACCTGTATTTGTCAGAAAAGGTGACAGCATCTGAGGCAGAGCCAGCACCCATGTCAGGATCCAGTTTCCAAACTGTGATGGGATGGAGCTCTGCTGTTACACTGTTCTCCAGTGAATGACATTCTCAGAGGCCATTGACTACCATGGGAGAGCCAGTGTGGGAAATCTCATGACATTCTCAGAGGCCATTGACTACCATGGGAGAGCCAGTGTGGGAAATCTCAAGACATTCTGCTTTCTTTGCCCTCCTCCTTCAAGCTACATTGAATGGTGGTGAAGGGGCAGGTTGAAGGCCAAATTTATCAATCAGCTAGGTACCCAGGATCCTGAAGATGGCACACTCCAAGCCTCATGACAAGAGAAACCTGCTGATAAAAAACTCAGCAGAGCGCTGGGCGGTGGTGGCGCACGCCTTTAATCCCAGCACTTGGGAGGCAGAGCCAGGCGGATCTCTGTGAGTTCGAGGCCAGCCTGGGCTACCAAGTGAGTTCCAGGAGAGGTGCAAAGCTACACAGAGAAACCCTGTCGCAAAAAAACAAACAAACAAACAAACAAAAAACTCAGCAGAAATGATAGACCAAGACTTGAACTTTGTACTCTGGGACTGAGTATGACCTGTCCCCACTGGCCTTGCTCTTCCGGGGGTGGTGATCCCTGCAGGGGAGGAAGATTGCCTGTGAGCTTGTTCCCAAGCAATGATCTTAAGGGAAGTCTTCAGGTACTTTCCCTAAGTACCAGTCCAAAAGACACCCATGTGCTTGGACAGCCTTTGAGATTTCCCAAAGAGAGTGAGGCCTGGCCTCTCTGAACTCACATACGGGTCACTGCCATGATCACGGGTGTGATCTAGTTCTGAGGGCAGCAGAGTCCATTATAGTGGACCAGATTTAAATACAGGAGAAGGTGGGCAGGGATCCATTTAGGGTAAGTGACTGCACAAAATTCTTTGGGTGAATGTGATCTCACATCTGTGCATGAACATGTAGGGGGCATTATAGAAAAAGGGTGACTAAGTCACAATTCCATGTCACGGGTTTTTGATCTACAAGACAGATGTGGTCTTAAGAAGAGTTGCATTAGAAAGGAGCAGAGAGACACCCTCACTGAGCATGGCTACACATGGCATGCAGGGAGAGGACATCATCCACACACAGGAAAGAGGCCTTGTGAAGATCTGCACAGCCCCCAGTGTCTTAGGAAGGCATTTTCTAAACCATGGTTGTCAACCTTCCTAGTGATGTGATGCTAATATAATCTCTCATGTGCTGGTGACCCCCAACCATAAAATTATTTGCATTGCTACTTCATAACTGTGATTTTGCTACTGTTATGGATTGTAATGCAAACATTTTTGGTTCAGAGCTTTTCAATGGGGTCATTACCCACAGGTTGAAAACTACTGCTCTAGACCCAAGAAGGACCAACCTCTGCTGTTTCCTTGAACTCCCTGTGATCCATCATGGGATCTGACCACAGAATGGGATAAAAGACTGCATGGCCCCTTGTTGGGACTCTCTTAGCTCTCTCTGTTAGAAGCAATAATCTTCCCACATGAGCTCTTCAAGCCTCTCCACTATAGGCAGAGTCAGATATATATCAGGAAAGACTTCCCAACCACCTTCTTTCGTACATATTTGATGTATTTGTATAATGTGTAATTTATTTCATCTGGACTGTGTGCTATGTGTCTCTGTGTTCTTAAGGGACAGGTCAGTGATGTTCTGATTACATTTGACATGACAGAAAAGGACACCAAGTATTTTCCTCTGTCGATATCAACCTGTTCATTTTTATTTTCAGAAAAGCTGACCATAGACAAAGGCTAATGACAATGTAGCTTTGGACACACATGGACTCCACTGCTTGAAGCCTGAAGAGAAACAGGTACAGGGCCATCCAATGAGGCAATGTACCAGGCTAAAATCTGGACACTAAAAAGCCAATATATACCTAACGAAAGTAGTGAAGGCCAAATATGGACCCTTAGAATCCTGAGCTAAAGTCTGAGAGGGAAGCACCCCAGGTATAAGCATAAACCTAAAGATGCAGGAACCTCAAAGAAGAGGCGTTTCCTGGTTTATACCATGGACCATTGTCCTGCCAAGGCCCAATGCAGAAGAGAAGTGTGCCTGGGACAAACCCTGCAGAGAAAGAGGCCTGCACCCCCCCCCCAAAAAAAAGTATTGAGTGGGCTGAAAGTGGACCCTAATGAAGCCCAGACCCAAATCAAGAATAGACTGGGCCCTGGGCCAACCCCTGACAATGAAAAGGGCAGGTCTATGGACAGATAATATATTGACATGGGCAAATTATTCAAATTATGGAGGCTCAGGCCAATCCAAGAAGAGAGGTATGCCTGGGCCAAACTCTGATCCTGTAGAAGCCCAGGCCCAAAGCAAGAAGAGATGTGGGCCTGGGTCAGTCCCTGAACCTTAAGATACCTGGATCAAAAGAAAGACAGGCCTGGACAATCCAAAAATGGGAAAGAGGCCCATATTAAAACATAAAAGGGATATGCCTGGGCCAAACCATAACCCTTTAGAAGCCCAGGCCCAAAGCAAAAAGATATGGGCCTGGGCTAATACCTTACCCTTTAGAAGCCCAGGCTCAAAGCAAGAAGAGATGTGGGCCTGGGCCAGTCCCTGAACCTTAAGAAGCCTGGGACCAGAAAGAGATGATATATGGGCCTGGGACAATCCCCAAAATAAAGAGGCCCAGGTTAAGCCACAAAAGGAGTATGCCTGAGCCAAACCCTATCCCCCGAAGAAGCCTGGGTCCAAAGCAAAAAGAGATATATGGGCCTGGGCTAAAGCTTTATCCTTGAGACGCCTGGGTCCAAATCAAGAAGAGATGTGGGCCTGGGCCAGTCCCTGAACCTTATGATGCCTGGGCCCAAAAAGAGATGATATATGGGCCTGGGACAATCCCAAATATGGAAGAGGCCCAGGTTAAACTACAAAAGGAATATGCCTTGGCCAAACCCTAACCCTGAAGAAGCCCCAGCCCAAAGCCAGAAGAGATATGGGCCTAGGCAAATAACTTACCCTTGAGAAGCCCGGGCCCAAATCAAGAAGAGTTGTGGGCCTGGGCCAGCACCTGAAATGACAGAGGCTGGGGAAACCATGAAAAGGAGTGAGGGCAACCAAATTTAACCCCTGACTCCTTGTACAATTACTAGAGTAAAATCATTCTGGATTAACCCCTCACCAAAGAGACCTGTGCCCAAACAAAGAGCACTATGCCCACACCAAATCTAAAGTGAAAAACATGTGGTTAGAGCATATACCATGATGCTCTCTAATCCAAGGCCTTAGTTTCAATTGGTATAATACAACCAACCAGGTATTAATGCAGACATATGCCAGCTTGAACATTGATAACCTTGGACTCACCCACAATACTGCCTGTACTAATGACTGATATGCTCAACCTGAGTATCAAATATGTGCTTCGCACACAGAAACTTCATTCAATCCAGGCAACATCCTCAACACATGTGAGCAAGCATAATACCCTCACCATAATACAACAAGGGCTCACTAAATAACTATCAGTGTAGACATGCAATACCTAAAATTGTGTTATGCTGCACCCAGTAGTGTCTGACACAAGGACTTATATTGACTTAGACTGATTGTTTCAGAAAGAAGTATTTCTCAAGTGTACCTCAGGCCACAGCCTGTAACCAAGAACCTTGGACTAATCATAGTTGGTCTTGTTCTAACAACATTTGGACACATCATATCCTTCAAGATCCAGATCTTGATGATAACCTGATGATTAACACAGGTGCAAGGACTTACAAAGACATCAAAGGAACCCGGCTGCTCCTTGAACCCTAAGAGCCTGGGCTAATATCGTCCTCAGGGGTGTGTGGACCACACCCTCTTTCTGTGCAATCCAGGACAAGATCCAACCACAAAGGAGTGATGCCTTAAAGGGACCAAGCCTCACCTTAATAGACATAACCACGCCCCTGACCTGGTCTGACCACCAGGCAGTACCTTCATGTTAGTTTATTTTGTAGGATATCAATGGAAGTTGGGAGCTGTTTGACCACCAAGAACCTTGGGTCAAATTCCAAGTGTCTTTGGGCCACACCCTCTCTTCTTCCAACCCAGGCTCCATTAACAATACAGGAGAGACAGGACCAAATGACATCCTTGACTGTGTCCGAGCCACAAATGACCATCAACCAATATGGGCAGACCTTGTACTTAGGGGTGTGTGGGCCGCACCCTTATTTCAAATCTGACCACATGCTGTCTGGACTCCAAACAGACAAAACTATTGGTGGTTTAATCATTGAATTTCCACATATTACCTTCGAGATATGTAGACTACACACACCTTTCACCCAGCTCAGGCAACCATGCTCAAATCAGGGAGTCAGGACAACCTCACAGCCTTCATGACCATCTGGGTCACATATGAATATCAAATAACATGGGCACACATTGGATAGAGGGTGTGTGGGCCGCACCCAGGAATCCCCTGTGCCCAGGGTTTTATTAAGACTACAACAGATCAAGGACAGCACTTTGATCTCAAGTGTGATCTAGTGCACACGCGACTCCAGGAAGGTTGGACACATTTTAACACCATGGGGTGGTGGTCTGCAGAATGACATCATGGAAAAAGACCATGAAGTCACATCAATGGGATCCTGCCAGCCAATCAATGTCAGTGTGAGTTGGGGGCTAACTTACCACCATGAAGCCTGGGTCAAAATTAACTTTGAGGGTTGTGGACCTCACCTCTCTTCATCAAACTCAAGAAATAAGCTTATCTAGGAGGACCCAGGACCACAAAACATGGCCTTCATGATGTCTGGGTTACACCAGAGAAGCAACCTGGGCAGACTTTGCCGTGATGGGTGTGTGGGCCGCACCCAAGTGTCATTATTTGTCCAGGTACTATCTTGTCTACAAGAGACCCAGGACAAGATGATCTCATGTGTGACTTAGGCAACACCAAGAACTCACAGGCAATTGGGACCACCACAACAACCAGCATTAGTGGTCTGCTATGTGACATCAGCCTCATAAACTTCACAAGCCTCACAAGACTGTGGTCCAAACCCTCTTAGACTGACATCCCAGGTTCCCTCCCCACTCCCTGTTGACCTTGGTCCTCAACCTGACCTGATTAGAAACATCAAGTAACCCATTGGGTTAAGAAGGTGATGGACCAGGAGTACAGACAACTTGAATGCTAATGAGTAATGGGAAATCTTGAAGGCCCTCCTCTGGAGGCATGTTTTTGGCTTTTTCACTGTCTAGAAGTAGTTACTGAGGATTCCTCAAAATCTCAACAGAGCCTATCTAAAGGCAGATGGAATTATACAGTGATTTCTACAAATCTCTGCCTTCATCTTCTGTATATAAAACAGTTCAGAAGCAGTGTGGTGTTACATTATTCTTTATTGTGCATTTCATGCCCTAGAATTGTATATATAGTATTCAATAAATATGAGGTTCATCTGTAACCATGGTTTATCCTGGAATGCTCATTTTGGCCCTTTCCCTATACTTCTAACAGAAGGTTTTCAGACTTTGGATTGAAGATTTAAAGACCAGGGTGTGACGGTCATTGACAAACAGCAAGTGTGGGTAGCTAGCACATCTCTTTCTCACCTGCTGTGTCCATGTAGACAACACATATCTGAATTCTCAGACCTCATCCTGAAGATCACTGCACCCCTATCCATGCTTTATATCTTTAAGCTGGAGTCTCCCAAGGAAAACTAAAGAAAAGGTCTAAGGCAGGAGTGCTTCCCTAGTCATGAAATCACTGTGATAAAATTTCCTAATGAAAGGGGCTGCTACCCACTCCTTCCAGCTCCGAAATCAGATTAGCACCAATTTCTAGAGAGTTGCTGATGACGGGCTGCAAGGCAGGGAAGGAACAAAGGTTCTGTGTGGGTCACAGGGCACCAAGAATCTGGAAAGTGTTTTCCAGTGAGACTCCACATGAGGATGAATGCACTCCCAGTGAAATCCCATGCATGGACCCTAAACACAGTCAGGTCCAGATTCCTGTTAAAGGAACAGTGAAATGTGCTGTGCTCCTTCAATTAGAGGAACTAGAGGCTGACATGTTGCAATTCTAGACTTGTCCCTGATGATCTGGTGAAATTTAGGTGGCATTCTTGTTGGCATGTTCACTATCCAGCCATATACACCTCTGCCTCCCTTCCAATGGTCTTTGGTCAATGTACATTCTTCCCATTGCCCCAGGGACTTTGTAGGATTTCTGTGGAAAACATCCTATGACTTTCACTGTCTTGTCCATCAATGTCCCTTCACTACTGTTGGACATCCATGGTCACAGGGCTCCTCCTTCCCATCCAGGTCAGAATCACTGTTTCCCACACACACATCCTTTCCCTTCAAGATATGTTCAAGGTCCATTAGACCGTATGACAAAAAAAAGGCCATGGATCTTACATTTCGCTGGCTCTTGCAGTAACTATCATGTGACATGCTAAGGAGGTCTGAACCTTCTGCTTCCACTCCTGGAAAGAAGCTAGAAGACTCTGAATGCAATACACTTGGGGCAGCATCAGAGGCAAGGTGTTTAAACATCAGTGAGTTAGAACCACCCTTTCAGGGATGGCAGAATCTTTCCTAAGGATAAGTGGGTCACCTTAACCAAGGTTTTATATCATTGCTTGTTCATTCACCTTTGATGGATCAATTTGGGGATTCAAAAATGGTGAGAAAGACCATCAGGGGTCCTTGGTGACTGTATATATTGGTCGTACCACTAAACATGTGTATTTTAAGTATGGGCTCAAAGTTAACACAAAAGTGCACCTGGCTAAATCCTGAAATCAAAGAAACCTGCATGAAACCTAAATGAGAGAACCCCAGGACAAAGGCTGATAGGAAAGAGAACTGTCAAAATATGAACCCATAGCAGACAAGGACACACTCTAAATCTCAGGAGTCAGGGATCAAACGCTGTCTCCATAATCCCCAAACAAACCAAGTCCCCATAAGAGACAAAATTGTGTCCTGAAACCAAAGAACCCCAAGCCAAATGCTCAAACACAAAGACCCTGGCATAAGAAAACTCTTGGATTGCTGGGATGGGAGTTTAGGAGACTCCCAAAACAAAATAAGGTAATGCTGCTTCCCTTGGTCACTTCCCAGAAACTGAAGGCAAGGTCCTATTTCTGAAAATGCCAATGTCTTGGGACATGGGACTCTAGATAATTTGGAATGATGTCCCACTAAAACCTCCATGAGGACTAGCTTTCTTAATCCTGCCAAGTGCTATGGTAACTGCCAAGGACCAGAAGCATTCAACACAAAATGACCCACATGGCAGTGTGTCCCAAAGGGTGCAGCACTGGCACCCATGTATGGCAGATTCTTGTCTGTATGATAGAACTTAAATTAAGGCTTGTTCAACAGGAGGGATATACTTCCCGCTACAGGAATCCTAGCCAATTACCCATGGCTACTTCGGTCATGGATCTTATGGCAGAACCTATTATTGTCACTCTACTAAACCACTGTAATTCCTGACTGTATTCTCCATATTTATCCAAATAGTCACAGGGCGAGTGTCTCCTAGAAATGGTATGGAACATGGACCCAGGAAACCACAGCAATATGGCTGCCTAAAGGAGACCTAAATAAGGATAAATCCATTGGATATGTTAGTGTGGATGAGGGAAACCTCATGGGGACTCATCCCAAGACCAAGAGCTACAGGCAGCTAAGCACTCCTGAGAGAGGAATAATTGGTCTTTCCAGGAGACGAGGAGCCCCATAAACAACTAGCCAATACCTAGTGCTCAAACCTGAAAACATACACATACAAGCATTACTGAGCAGACTCAGCACATTGTTGGCACACATTTATGCAATTTTTGATTGAGAAATAGCAATTATAAATAAAAAGAGGCCATGAATTTGAGAGGGAGTGAAAGAATTAAAGTGGTAAGAGAGAGAAAAGGAGTATGAAAATGGTGTGATTTTATTTTCATTTAAAAAATGGTAAAATAAAATTTTTAGAATTATTTAATGGAACTCTTAGGCTGGGCTTAGGACTCAATATTATAATGTTTATGCAATGACACATATTTCATGTATCCCTGTTTTAGTAGAGTAATTCTGCCTACCCCCCTATATCTCTCTTCTCACAAGGAGTCACAACCACAGACATTACAGCATCATGTTGGACATGTCCATGGTGACATGGAGCCCATATCTCAGACATTTAAATCAGCAGACATCCCAGGGTATATGCTCTATCCTGTCCTACAACCCCGTTCCACTCACACGTTTCCCAAGCCCCATCTCTCATATTAAATCCGTCCCTACTGTGCTGCCCTCATCTGGAAGGAGAGAAACACAGAAGAGAGGACTGTAAGCATGCTCACTTCTCACCGGAGCAGCAGAACCCTGGTCGGCCTTTTGTTTCAGATTGATTCTGGTACCTGAGTGTGTCAGACCCCAGAAAGTCAACAACTATCCTATGAATATGTTTTGTAAAATTTCCTATTTATATTTAGATATACACACAACTATTTTCCCACAACTCAAACGCACATACAGTGCTTTTGTGTTATCTACATACTTAATAAAGTATTTTCCACTTTTTATGCAAATCATGTGGATACTTGGTCCACATCAGAAAGAAAGCTTTGGAGATGTATGTAATTCACTGTGTCTCCTTTCATTGGTGAAATGATCTGGCTAGATCAAAGTGCCTGTATTATTGCACCTTATGTGCCAACTGGGACCTGGAGTGCTCAAACAACAGCAGACTTAACATGTTGTTTTCAATATTTGTCACATATAACTGTTCAATCGATCAGTATTTTGTCCATTTGTAATATCTGGTTTGGTTTTTGAGACCAGGTTTTGGTACACAGGCCATCCTGACCTTCAACTCACATTGCTCCTCTTGTCTCTGTCTGTAAGTGATGAGATTCAGGGACCACCACGCCTGGCTCCATTCCTGATATCTGCAATAAGAGCCACATCTATAGACGGGAGCACACTGACATGCAAGGCATGCGTTCTTGACACCACACCTCAATGTTCTGCATTGACAGGGAGGATCAAGAACAAATGGAATGTGCATCAGAAACCAAGGACGCCTGCCCGCCTCCCAAAAGGTTACACTGATGAGTGTTACTTGTTTTGGACACTAAAGAAGTGAGAGGTCAAATGGCAAGAATACTCAATACAATTTCATTTAAAAGTTAATTCAAATTAATAGCTTATAAGGCTCCATCTTACACATGGAATAGCTCCAAAAAGCACTCTTTAGAATGGACTCCTGACAGGGAATCGGGTAGGCAAACTACAGATCTTCATCTCTCCCTGTGTTCCTCCAGACCCAATATCTCAGTCTCTTCCCCACAGCTCTGCTACAAAATGAAAAGCTACACCTGCTTCCCTTCTCCCTGTCCCCTGCCCTCATCTACTGTGCTTCTCACAGCTCTCTCCCTCTCACCTGATTTCCCCCACTTGTTTCTTTATCCCAGCCCCCAACTTCAGCAGGCAACCCTGACAACCCATAGGCCACTCCTGGAGAAGCAGAGAGGCTGACAGCAGATCTTCTCCTCTCCTCCTGCTCTTCCTGTCCCAATCTCCAAGTCTCTTTCTAGAATCTATATCAGAACACCTGCTGTGGGTTCCCTTCCCTCTCTGACCCCACCCACATTGGATCACAAAGATCTCCTCCATCTCCCTTCCCCCAACACATCCCACTATCTCAGTCTGGGACACCAGCAGGCATTCCCTATGAACACACCTGCTGAGCAGACCAGGGAAACAGGTAAGCTGACTGAAGACCTGCACCTCTCCCCACTCTCTTCCAAACCAAAAACCCCAGTCTCATCTCCATCACAGGAACAGAACGCCTGCTGCAACCTTCCTTCCCCCTTTGCCCTTCCCCTCCTAAGCTCCCTCTCCCCACTTATGCTTTGTCCCAGCCCCCAACTCCATGAGGCCCCTCCTGCTAACCCACAGACCACTCCTGCCATGGAAGCAGATGGGCTGTTTGTAGATCATCCCTTCCCCTCTGCTTCTCTAGATCCAATCCCCCAGTCTCAGACCCAGTGCTGTAGCAGACCCTCTGGGGTGACCTCTCTTCATTGTCTACCCCTCCCACTCCGAGGATATGGAAATAAGCATAATAAACAGAAACAAAAGCAGGCCCTGGTTGAACACTCTGCTCTTCTCACTCCTGTGAACCACTTCAATCCCTAGCCTATCCCCATTCCAAAGTGTCAGTTCCCAATACCAAGAAACACATTTTACCTGGAATCCTTGGTAGCCACAATTATCAGATAAGAAGAAATTGTCCTAGTAGTCAACATTCAGCCATCACACTCTCCAAACATCCAGAGAGGAAACAGAAACCATAAAACAACCACCCAACAAAGACAAATTCAGAAATCAACTCCTAGATCTACAATCATCCCAATCCCAGATGCCTATATGCAGCATAAAAATACAATCAAGACATCCAGGGCAATATGTCCCCACTGGAGCCCAGCTAGCATACCACAATAGGTCCAGAATATTCCAATATAGCAGGAGCACAAGAAAAATTCCTTAAGCCATTTATATGATAATGGTGGAGTACTTAAAGAATTTAATAAATCCCTTCAAGAAATCCAGGAAAATTCAAAGAGTTCAAGGATATGAATAAATACCTCAAAAAATCCAGGAAAAAACAATGTGAGGAAATGAATAAATCCCTTAAAGAAATCCAGTAGAATACAAACAGTAGAAGGAAATAAAACTGTTCAAGACCTAGAAATGGAAATAGAAGGAAACTGAAGGGAAATAGAAGGGAATTGTGGAGATATAAAAATTTTGAAATGTAAACAGGAACTACAGATATAAGCCTCACCAACAGAATACAAGAGATGGGAGAGAAAATCCCAGGCATTGAAGGTTCAATAGAAGAAATGGATCCACTGATCATAGATAACATTAAATATAAAAACCTGCTGACACAGAACATCCAGGAAAGCTGGGACATTATGAAAAGGCAAAACCTAAGAATAATGGGAATAGAGGAAGGAGAAGAATACCAGCTCAGGCCCAGAAAATATTTTCAACAAAATCATATATTTTCCTAACCTAAAGAAGGAAATGCCTATAAAGGTACAAGAAACATACAGAACACCAAACAGATTGGACCAGAAAAGAAAGTCCCCTCAGCACATAATAAAACACTAATCATGGAGAACAAATAAAGAATTTTAAAAGGTGAAAGGAGAAAAGAACAAGTAACTTATTAAGGCAGACCTATTAGAATTGTATCTGACTTCACAATGGAGACTCTGAAACCAGAAGGACCTGAACAGATGTGCTGCAGACTTTAAGACATCCCAGATGATAGCCTAGAATATTATACCTAGCAAAACTTCAGTCATCATAGATGGAGAAAATAAACTTCCATGGTAAAGACTACCTTATATATCTATCTACGAATCCAGTCCTACAGAAGGTGCTAGAAGAGAAACTCCAACCTAAGAAGGTTCTGTGTGGGGGTGAGGAGCTCAGAACACCTTGACCACACAACTGCCATGACAGGCTGAGAAGCCCAGACACAGCTTCTGTGACCAACTTACTGGCAGGCAGCACCCAGATCCAGGAGAAGCCAGGAGCTGACCACACCCAGGGAGGGCCTGCATCTAAGGGGAAGTAGCTGGCATTCCAAACACTCCCTATACTCCTAGACAAATGTCAGCCAATCAGGGTCCTGAACGCTGGAAATCCCCTCAACCAACCTCTGCTATGATAAAAACCCTTCCCCACCTGGCCTTAGGGCTCTCTGCTCTCACCACTGTGTTGGGCAGAGAGACCAAGTTCTGGGCTTCAAATAAAGGCTCATAGCTTTTACATATGGGATTCGGTTTCTGTGATGGTCTTTTGGGGATCCCTGCAATCTGGGTATTACAGTTCACCATACCCAAGAAACACACAGGGAATTAATAATCTCAGACCAACAAAATCAAAAGAAGGGAAGCACACACACATCCACACAAACCACCAGTACCACCAACAAGTAATAGAATCAATGATCATTGTCACTGATATCTCTCAATATCAATGGACTCGATTCCCCAATAAATAGACACAGACTAACAGAATGGATGTGAAAACAGGATCCATCCTTCTGCTACATTTAAGAAACACACCTCATATCAAGAATCAACATTACCTCAAGGTGAAAAGTTGGAAAAAAATATTCCAAGCAAATGGACCTAATGTAGCCATTTTAATATCTTTTTTTATTAATTTTAAAATTTATTTTACATACCAATCACAATTTCCCCTCTCTCCTCTCTTGCTGGTCCCTCCTTCCAGCTCCTTTCTACCCCCACATCCACTCCTCAGAAAGGGTAAGGTCTCCCATGGCAGTCAACAAAGCAAAGCATATCAAGTTGAGGCAGGACCAAGTTCCTCCCCCCTGCTTCAAGGCTGAGCAAGGCACCCCACCAGAGGGGATAGGTTCCAACAAGCCAGCTCATATGCCAGGGACAGATCCTGGTCCCATTGCTAGGTGCCCCACAAACAGACCAAGCTACACAACTGTCACCCACCTACAGAGGGCCTAGGTCAGTCTCATGCAGCTCCCTAGCTGTTGGTCTGGAGTCCATGTGCTTTCAGGAGCTCTGGTCTTCTGTCTCTGTGGGTTTCCCCATCATGATCTTGACGCCCCCTCCCCTTGCTCATATAATCTGTCCTCTTTCTCTTAACTGTACCCCTAGAGCTCAGCCCAGTGCTTGGCTGTGGATCTCTGCATCTGCTTTAATTTTAATATCTAACAAAACAGACTTTAAAACTAATCAAAAGAGATAGAGAAAGACATTACATACTCATGAAAGGAAAAATTCAACCAAGATGACATTTCCGTTCTTAAAACCTATGCCCCAAACAAAAGGGCACCCACATTTGTATAAGAAATATACTATTTAATCATACACTGAACCTCACAAACTCACAGTGGGATACTTTAATACCCCAACTCTCAACCAATGGACATGCCATCCACACAAAGACTACACAGAGGAATCCTGGAGCTATCAGAAGTTATAAAACAAATAGACAGAATAGATATTTTTAGAACATTTTAACCAAACACAAAAGAATACACCTTCTTCTCTGCACCTAACAGAACTTTCTCCAATATTGACCCTATACTCAAATACAAAGCACATCTCAACAGATACAAGAAAATTAAAATAACTCTCTGCATCCTATCAGAACATCATGGATAAACCTAGATATCAACAACAACAGAAAGCTCACAAAGTCATGGAAAACAAACAGCTCTCTACTGAATGGAAATGGGTTGAGACAGAAATAAGAAAGACTTCCTAGAATCCAAGGAAAAGGAATACACAACATAGTCAAACACATGGGACACAATGGAAGTGCTCATGAAAGGAAAGTTCACGGCACTAAGTGCCTACATGAAAAAAACCTGGAGTGGTCTCATACTAGCAACTGAACAACACAGCTGAAAACTCTAGAACAAGAAAAAGTAATCACATCCAAGAGGACTAGACATCAAGAAAATAATCAAACTCAGGGCTGAAATCAATGAAAGAGAAACAAAGAGAACTAATACAAGAAGAGTCAATGAAACAAAGAGTCGATTTGTTGAGCAAATCAACAAGATAGGCAGACCCTTATGCAAATGAACTAAAAGTCAGAAAATATCCAAGTGAACAAAATCAGAAAAGCAGGCACTGAGGAAATCCAAAGAATCATTAGGCCATATTTCAATAACCTATACTCCACAAAATTGAAAAAAACTCAAAGAAGTGAAAAATTTTCTTGATAGGTACCACCTTACTAAAGTTAAATCAAGACCAGACAAACAATTTAAACAGACCTATAACCCCTAGTGAAACAGAAGCAGACATGAAAATCTCCCAAACAAAAAGGGCCGATGGTTTGGGGGAAAATTCTACCAAACTTTCAAGGAAGAATTAATGCCAATACTCCTCAAACTGTTTCATAAAATAGAAACAGAAGGAGCATTGCCCAATTCACCTTATGATGCTAAAGTTACCCTGATAACCAAACCACATAAAGATCTAACAAAGAAAGAGAATTACAGACCACTTTTCCTCCTGAAAATTGATGCAAAAATACTCACAAACGGAATCGAAGAACACATTCAAAAGATCATCCACAATTGGTCAAATAGGCTTCATCCTAGAGATGCAGGGATAGTTCAGCATGTGAAAATCTGTCAGTGTAATCCACCATATAAACAAACTGAAAGAAAAAAAACACATGATCATATCATTAAATGCTGAAAAAGTCTTTGACAAAATCCAACACCCCTTCATGATAAAAATTCTTGGTGAGATCAGGGATATAAGAACATACCTAAAATAATAAAGACAATATACAGCAAGCCAATAGTCAATATCAAATTCAATGGAGAAAAATTCAAAACAATTCCACTGAAATCAGGAACAACCCAAGGCTGTTCTCTCTCTCCATATCTATTCAATATAGTGATTGAAATCTTAGAGCAATAAGACAACTGAAGGAGACCTAGGGGATACAAATAGGAAAAGTAAAAGTCAAAATATCTTTATATGCAAATATTATAATATACATGAGTGACCCTAAAAATTCCACTGGGGAACTCCTACAGCTGATAAACACCCCCAGCAAAGTGGTTGGATACAAGATTAATTCATTAAAATCAGTAGCCCCCTTATATACAAATGACAAATGGGCTGAGAAACAAATTGGGGAAACAACACTCTTCATGATAGCCACAACTATATAAATATCTTGGGGTAACTCTAGTCAAACAAGTGAAAGACCTGTATGACAAGAACTTCAAGTCTTTGAAGAAGGAAATTGAAGAAGATATCAGAAGATAGCAAGATTTTCCATGCTCATGGTTCGATGGGATTAACAGTAAAAATGGCCATCTTACCAAAAGCAATCTACAGATGCAATGCAATCCCTATTAAAATACCCACACAATTCTTTACAGGCCTTAAAAGAATAGTACTCAATTTCATGTGGAATAACAAAACCAAAAATAGCTATTAAAAAAAAAAAGTACAATAAAAGAATTTCCAGAGGTATCACCATCCCTAATTTCAAGCTATACTACAGAGGTATAGTAATGAAAACAGCATGGTATTGGCATAAAAACAGACAGGTGGATCAATGGAATTGAATTGAAGAGCCAGATGTAAATTCCCATGCACCTGATTTTTGACAAAGAAGCTAAAATTATAGAATGGGGGGGGAGCATCTTCAACAAATGGCACTGGCATAAATGGATATTGACAAATAGAACTATGCAAATAGATCCATATCTATCACCTTGCACAAAACAGAAGACACCTATATTTCAATCCTCCCTGACCTCTGGATCTTAAAATCTTTACACATCCTCTTGTAGAAACAACTCTGAGACTTAGAAGAAGGTATATTATAAATCTCACATATATGCCTGAGAACTCCACAGACACTATCTACATTTTGACTGTTTCCAATGTTAACACAGCTCCCTGGGATAAGAAACTCCTCTGATGAGGTCTGAGAGCTCACCAACTTCTGAGTGCAGAGATGGAAATTCAGAGGATAGTTGGGTGTGACCACGGACCACAGTAAGTGTGATAAGGTCCCCCTGGGGACCTGTGATTTTGCCAGCCACTGCTCTTCTCCAGATTTACAGAGGGGTGCATGGATTTCCTCTTGTGACTCAGATCTGAATTCCAGTCAGAGAGTGCTTTGTCACTGTGGTGGTTGTAGTGAGAATGGCCACAGAGGCTCATGTGCTTGGAGATTGAGGCCCCAGCTGGGGCAGCTATTTGCAAGTGTTAAAAAGTGTGGCACTGTAGGAAGAGGTGCCTCACTAGAGGGAGGCTGTGAGGTTTCCCTCTGCTCCACTGTTGTCTCACACTCTGAGCTCTCAACTGCTGCTCCAGCATCATGCCTGCCAGTCTGCTGCCATGATCTCTACCATGATGGCCCTGGACTCATCGTCTGAATCTGTAAGCCCCAATAAACTCCTCCTTCTGCAAGTTTCCCTGGTCCCGGTGTCTCTTCCGAGCCAACTCAATGTGACTAAGACAGTCCCTCCCATGACATGCACGCCACTATCACACCAATGGTGTATCTTGCCATGCTGGTTTTCATTTATAGTCCACAGGTACACAGGGAAGAACTGCTAGTGGACCCCTCCAGCCACCTGTACAACATATTTCTGCACTATAAAAGCCAGTCATCATGGAAAAACATCTCTTCATCACTGTTTACTGCTCTTGAGGTGGCAGGACCTGGGATAATGGAGCCTATAAATGAGGCAGACTAAAAGTCTCATGCAGTAGTCAAGGTTATTTACTGCATCAGACAATTTATGCTCTGAGAGTTAAGAGTCACGTGAGTGAAGTTTCCAATCACAAAAGCAATCCACACGTGGTAGACAAGTCACACATGGCAGACAAACCACATTGGGCGAAAACGTATTTTTCCATAGAGGCACAGAATCAAGTAACAATGAGCACCTTTATGAATATTCTGCAGTAAACTCACTCCTATCCACCACACCTTGGTGGAGCACAAGAGCATAAGCCAAGAACAATTCTGCAGTTTTGAAGAAACTGAGTCACAGGACTCTTGCCTTGGTTACTTGGAGTTTTCTCACAAGCACTCAGAAATCTCATCAAAGGACTCCATTCCTGGACAGTGTTCTGACATCTCCCCCTTGATGATTTTTAAAATGCAGGATATCCAGAATGGTGTGGATTTGAAATGTTATAGATAGATTTGTCATTTGATGTATGAGTATCCTATAAGTAAGCAAATTATAAAGAGAGTGAACAATATTAGAACAGTATAAGCATTGTGAATAATGGCTGTGTGGCTGTGTGGCTGTGTGGCTGTGTGGCTGTGTGGCTGTGTGGCTGTGTGGCTGGGTGGCTGGGTGGCTGGGTGGCTGGGTGGCTGGCCCCTGGCATCCTCTTCTCCTTCTCCTTTTCTCGCTCCTTTCTCTCCTCTCTTCTTTTTCTCTAGCCTAGATTTCTTCTCCTATTTATTGTCTCTGCCTGGCAGCCCCATATATCCCTCTCTTGCCTAGCTATTGACCATTCAGCTCTTTATTAGACCATGAGGTGTTTTATACAGGCAAAGTAACACAGCTTCACAGACTTAAACAAATGCAACATAAAAGAATGTAACACGTCTTTGCCTCATTAAACAAATATTCCATAGCATAGAGGAATGTAACACATCTTAAAATAATATTCCACAACTGTCAAGAGCAATGGCTATAGTCTGTATTGTTTTAGGGGTCTCTGGGATACCCTGGGCCGATAACGTGAGGGAAGGTGTCCCACATCTCCCACTTGATCAATGTCTTCTTGCCATGTGAGTCCGGAAGGCTGAACTAAATCACACAGAGTTAGAAACTTTCCTTTCTCTCTGGAACTGGAGGGTCGGCCTCCCCTGCAGAATTCTCCTGCTATACATGGTGGCCATCTCTTCCATTGCTCTTCCATTTCAAGGCCTGACTATGACTGTCCACAATCTCCACTGTCTCTCTCCAAATAACCTCATTCTGAAGGATAATTTCCTGTCTGCTCCTGTCTACAAACCTGCCATTCTTCTCCTGCTGTCAGTGACCCTTTCACAGGCCTTGGAGGTGTCTATTTCCAGGCTGTTCCCACAGCTCCTGCCCACATTTCCCACTGTGACCCTGGATTTGATGATTATTAACTACATACCTCGGAAGAATTTCTTTCATTTTGTTGCAGCTTAGATCACATTGAAAGGGTGTTATGAAGATTTTATCCAGTAATTTTCTTTTGAAGATGAGAAGATTTCAAGATACCCAGTCCGGATTTACAGTGGAAGTCGGCAGCTCCTGTTTTAATCCACATTTGATACCCTGATGGCTAATGAGGTTGCCCTAAGCTAAGGGCTTCTCCTCCTCCATTTGTTTGAAGTAGATTTCCTTGAGTTTTTCAATGCCCTTTGCTGTCTACATGGGAAATCGCCATCTGCTCCACAATCACATAGGTTCTGGAACCACTCAGCGAGTCTGGGGCTTTTGTAAACCTTCATGGCCTAGAGCTCTTCATTTGAGTGTCATGTGCAGGGGAACTGGAAGGCCAAGTCCTGGACATAAGCAGAGTTCATTTAGTGTCATGTGCGGGGGAACTGGAAGGCCAAGTCCTGGACCTATGCAGAGTGGGGAATGAGAATGGAAACTCAACAGTAACAGCTTGGCAGATAAAGGGGCTTCTGTACCGCAGGAACCTCAAGTGTTTGTTTTGGCTAAAGAGGCAGGGAAGACGCAGAGAGAAGCAGCCATTCAAGGTGCATTTAGGAGACTTAGTGATGCAGTGGATGAGGTAACAAGTGCTTCGCAAACACATCAGGATATTTGAAAATAAAGTCTGGGGTGTAGAAACTCAAGGCAGTAGCAAAGGGAAAGAAAGTGGAAGTGGTACTGTGGAATTCCAGGCTGGAGGAACTCAGTGAGATGCAGGAGGTCAGTACCGGGAGAAGCATCTCTGATCTTTTATGGCCTTCCTCTGTATTGACAAACACTTGAAATGGGCATGGATTGACAGAGAGCAGTGGCCCTTGGGTAATCCAATTAAAGCCTGCTGAAGAAAATAGACCGAAGTCAGAGCAGCCTGGATGCACAGCAGCAGCCTGTCATGGAGGCGCTGGTTCCTGCCCCATGAGCCCCTGATCAACAGATGTGGTGCTCTAAAGAGCAGAGTGGAGGAAGACACCTCAGGTGCTTTGGAAGTGAAACAGCTGCCTTCAGGCTTAGGCCTACTCCAGACAAGCCTTGAGCTGTCCGGGCTGGGACTGGCTCACCTCAGACAGTAGGAATCCTGAGATCTAGACCCGGAAACTTCAGTCACCCTGTGGGTTTTAAAACAAAACTATTGCTAGAGTCTTTTATTTGTTTGTTTGATTTTGTTTATTGTTTAGCTTTTTTTTTTGGAGGGTGGTCTTTTAGAGAGGCAGGCAGCAAATGAAATCTCCTAAATGGAAAGATAAATGCCCAAGAACAGTTATGAAAAGTACCTGGCTTAGGGTCCTAGTCTGAATAAAAAGTAGAAAAGGAACTGAAGAACAGCTTTCATCTCTCTGCTTTCCCTCTGCATACACAATGTCATCACCCTCGCCAAGCTCCTGTTACCATGATATCCCAATCATCATGGTTGCACTCAGACGTGCACTAGCACAGACCTTCCTTCCTTAAGTTGCTCATCAGGTGGTCTGTGTAGCTGGAAGTTTTCCTGGTCCCACCCAGCTCACAGCAGCTCAGACCCAAATAAACACACAGATACTTATATTAATTAAAACAGTTTGCCCTAATGGCTCAGGCTTCTTGCTAGCTAGATCTTACACTTAAATTAACTCATAATTTTTATTTATGTTTAGCCACGTGGCTTGGTACCTTTTCCCAGTTCTGCCTTCACATCTTGCTTCTCACGGCAGCAGAGACTGGCAGTATCTCCTGACTCAGCCTTCCACTTCCCAGAATTCTCCTCTCTCTTATCCCACCTATACTATGCTTCCTGCCTGGCTACTGGCCAATCGGCATTTTATTTATCAATCAGAGCAACACATTCACAGCATACAGAAAGACATCCCCAGCAGGTCTGTCCCAGAAATGCTGGAAGGAACTAACACAGTTCCTGACACATGCTATCAGTTTCCCCTTTCTGAATATAAGATTCCTGGAAGGTAAAGAATATGTTTATTTTATCCTGCCTGCTCTTAGCAATAATATGATGTGGTTACTGCTCACTTCTGAAATGTCCTCTAAAATCTCTCTTGTCTTAAAGACTTGGTCTCCAGCTGGTAAATCAATTATTAATAGTCATGAGGTCTCAGGGCTAGTTAATGGGTGCTCCACCAATGGAGAAACAATTGTGGGGGGTGATGGAAAATTGGGGCCTCGTTAGAGGAAGGGGACCATGGGGACATGTCCTTGGGGGATGGCCCCTGTGTGTCTCTGCTGCTTCCTGGCATGAGTTGAGAAGCTCTACCCCACACATCACCTCTACCCCACCCATCCCTCTATTATTATCCTCTTCTTCAATACCACCCAACGACACCTGAATCAGTCCATCATGGACTGAAGCCTCTAAAAACAAGAGTTCCAACCAGTGAATCTTTCCCTTTCTAAATGCTTTCTCTCAGATACCTGTGATAGTGGTTTTAAAAAATATGGCTGACACAGTTACCAAATGACAAGTCATTGCTCCCCTTCCTCACAGACAGTACAGAGCCTGCCAACCAAGGCATTAGTTACCTTTCTGAGCACTCCCCAGCAGCAAATAGGAAGCATCTCCACACCAACCTTTCTCCTCCACCTGAGGCATCATCACCTTCCTGAGCTGCTATGGATCCTGAGCTTGCCCTCTTTCTTGACAACCTTATTCCATCCATCATTAACCTCTCTCTACATCTTCAATTCTTCTCAGCCATAATCCATTCTCTCTCTCTCTCTCTCTCTCTCTCTCTCTCTCTCTCTCTCTCTCTCTCTCTCTCTTTCTCCTTACACACACACACACACACACTTGTCTTCCAAGTTCTAAAAGAAAAGGGGGATGAAAACTCTCTACTTTGATAAAACTTCTGTTAGTGGGAGAGCCCTAATGACCCCAAGATAACTATACAAACTGGAACCCATGCAACACCAGAGACAAGGAGAAGATCCTAAAATCAGCCAGGCAGGGTAGCTGGATGGAATAGGTTGTCTACAAAGAAGCGATGAGATCTATAGCTTCATTTGTAATAACAGTATTACAGCCAAATGCAGTAACAGGCTGAGAGAAAAAAAACAATTATAGGCTTAGGACTTCACAGCCAAGCAGGAAAAATATCCTCTTCAAATAATAAGAGTAAAACACATTTTCAGGCAATACCGACATTTTTATTTCATCGCCAGGAATTCTAAATAATTTACTTGAGGGAGGGAGACAGGGACAAATGGTTCTGAGAATAAGAAAAAAGCAGCGGAAGTAAGATTTCTACAGAGACATCCTATGTGACGAAGCCGTGATAACCAGGGAGGAAAATGATTCCTTTCAACATACGAATATGAGAAAATTGGTTTGTGAGTAAGAATTAAATTGGACCTCTACTGAATAACATACAAAGCATGCAAAATTGATTCTAAGTAGATTAAATTCTTAAATGGAAAGCCAAAACAATCATGCCTTTAGATTGCATTATAGGAATGTGGTTTCAAGACTTCGGGGTAAGAAAGTATTTTTTGAAGAAGCGTCTGTATAGCCCTGGGTAAACTCTGTGAGACACCAAACAAATAGACATGAATATGAGAAAGAGGGAAATAGGGAACAGGTGGACAGATGGGCCTCAGGGAGAAGGTGGGGGTGGTGGTGACAGTGGTCAGGATGCATGATGCACATGTGTGAAATTGTCAAAGAACAAATTTAATTAATAAAAATGTGGGAATAAAAGTGATGATCTGTGAAAGGAAGTGGCTAAACTCAAGTGCATCAAAATGATCTAGTTCTGTTCATCAATGGATCCCATAAAGAGAGGAAAGACCCCTCACGGCTCAGGAGACATGTGCAGCCCATATAATGAACAAGAGACTAATGTTCACAAATGTAAAGAGCACCTGCACATTCATTCAAAAATGGCAGATAACCCACTGTGAGACAGGGAGAGGGATTGCAGCAGACATTACAAAAGGGTGGGGTCAGCATGGACAGAAGAAGGACTGCTTTGTATCGTTCACCCAGACAATGAACGTTTGGATGAGGCCAGACAGCAGCACACAGGGTTCTCAGGCTGAGCTCATTAACTGCTCCTGCCCTTCAGGACCGAGTCTTCCACCTCAGCCATGTGTGAGCAGCTACGTCTTGAAGATTCAGAAGAGGGATCCTGCTCATGATAAAGAACTTGTGAAAAATCTACAAGGAGATTGTAATTCCTTACTCAGGAAAGTTCTTGCCAGTGAAAATGTGGGTAACTGTTCATAAGGACATTCAAGGATGAAAACATAGGAACTCAACCAGTGGGAAATGTTTCCATTACCAATCATCAGAAGTTTGCTAAGCATGGGATGAGAGTGATGTCCTGTCTCTCTCCCATCTCAGGTCTCATCTCATATTCATCCAAACCAGTCCTGTCTCCAGCTCCCTTGGTCTCTCTCTCCATTTCTATATTCCACGATTTCCTAATAGAACTTTCTTCAAACCATAAAGATCATTTTTAGAAGATAAATCAGAAGATACAATTCATAGTAGTTAAAACCACATATAGTAGAATCTGTGTAACTAAAAATAGATGGAAAAAAATATCAAAAGTTCTTCTGGAAAATTTGAGGCAAGTAAGTTGGAGTTGGTACAAATAATAGTCTTTGAAGGGAATGCCTGAGAGTCATTTGTGTAACAGGAACCCAGGTCCACCTGTTCTGGGCAGTCTTCTCTTTACAAAGGGATCCATCACATTATTTTCAATGTGAAAATTTTTCAACTGGAAAAATTGAAAACAGAGAACAATAAAGATAGCATATATTTTATACAGGAAATTAAGAAGGTAATTAAATTACTTCAGTGGGATTTTTTCTGAAAGATACTGTATCATTCCGATTAAAACATTTTTCAAATCTTAGTGGTTAGGAAACAGTCAATTGTGTCTTCCCTGGAAGCCAAGCTTGCAGTGAACAATTTGTGTGTTTAACATGCAGCACTAGATAAATCATGAGATGATGAGTGTTTATTGCCTGGTGTCAATCATGAATACTGGTTTATAGACCACAGGTTTCTGCAGTTAACATTTATTGAGTGCCAGCTGTATGTCTCTCACTATGCAAACGTTAGGAATAAAGAGGTCCATGAGACATCAGAGACTGCCCTCAAGGAACTATATATACACTGGAACTTCAGATCCCTGCCCAAAATCAGCTTGTTTAAGGTTGCCCTACTTAGTTCTATTTATAATTCTATAAATTTTAAACATGCACATGAAGATGCCACTTAACAAATGATTTGTCACTCTGATAGAATGCCATCTCTTTGAAACAGCATCTTCTAAATTTCCAGCTGCTTACACACATTTGCCAGCCTTAGATGTAGGTATCCAGACCTCTGAAACATTACACTGGAAACATGAAGTTGCTCTTTTACCTTCTGTAACAGCTTTGTCTTAATTTAACATGTCAGCATCAGTTTATCCCGTCGGTCCTCCATAAAATCAAAACATTAATTTCCTCAACTGTCAGTACACATATCACTTTCAGGATAAATCTATCAAATAAAACCTGACACCTCCCAGACTTGTCATCATTAGGTAGTGATTAATGTTAAAAACTGCCATTTATCTTGAAGCCCCCTTTCAAATTCAGACATTTTCTGAATGGTAGAGGATGCTGTGTTCCCGAGTAGTGGAGTCTGATCCAGGTGGTTCCTTCAGCACCTGAGACACTGGGTCTGGGGCTCCCCTAAAACATAGGAATATTTGGAAGATTCATCCAAAGCCCAGTGCCAAACCTGTCTCTGCCAGGGCCACCCAATTGGGACTCTGGCAATTCTTCCTGAATCTTAAAGCCAGGATAAATGCATTTCAGACTTTGGTCACAGCAAAAGCTAGGCTCCCAGAGACCCATCTCTGAGGCCATCTTGAACTGTGTTACTTAAAACCTATAGCTTTATATTGAATGCCTACTAACTTACTGTTCCTAAGAAAAACTCCACCACCTGGAGCTTTCTGGTTCTGCAGCCTCTTTTCAACTTGTCTGTCTCCCTCCAATACATGTGCGCGCGTGCGTGCGCACACACACACACACACACACACACACACACTTTATTAGCCTCTTTGTAACCCTTCCAATCAACCACCTACCCTTCCTTCCCACGGGTATCCCTTTGTGATTCTCTGCTTGCAGTACTCTTGCCCATCCTCACCCAGTTTCTCTTCTTCAACCTCTGATTGAAGGTTCATCCATCAAGGGCCCTTTCCCTAAATTTCCCTAGAAGTGACGTATGTTACCAAGGCCCTTTCTCTCATCACTCCTACCACACTGTCCAGCACTTACTGGCTTACTGACCTGTCTAGTGTCTACCCCTTCCCTTCTAGCAGTGGATGTCAGCACACTGCCCTGTGAAGCCAGCACCCGCGGATCTGCACACCCTGCTGCTCAGCTCAGCGGGTTGACTTTGACAAGCTTTGGCTCCAGTTCCTGCACAATGCTCCAGAAGAGCCCACACAGCCACGGAGAGGAGCAGACCCACTCCATGGGGTTCCTTTATCTCAGGGATCACTGGTTTATTCTGCCTTTTATCCAGTGTTCTGATAGCCATTGTTTCCTGTATTTCCCAGATACATAGCAGTTTGTCACCAGAGGACTGTATTAGTCAGCCTTTTTCATGCTGTGACCACTTATCTGAGAGAGCAACTTAAGCAAGAAAGGGTGTATTTTA